>NC_141787.1:5483438-6161889 GCF_054643075.1 Acanthaster planci
GCATTCAGGAATGCACCAGAAAGATCCGTTAGATGAAATTTTTTGTAGACCTGTTCTTTGTGCAGCTTTTTATTCGTCAGTGTATGAAAACAGTATGACATAGTTTGGGGGCAAAGTGCTCTGAAAAGTGCACTTACTTAAACAGTTCACATTGTGAATGTCTTTCATGACAACAGAGGGTGTTGCTGCTGTGATATCAATCAGGGAAGGCGTTGCTCAGTTTACAGGGCCTTCTGTTTAAATTGTGAACCCCAGATTCACTCATTAAAAGCATTAGCTCGCTGACTTATTGCCAAGTAATCAACAATGAATCACTAGAGAGAAAAACAGAACGGCAAATATCCAAAATTCCAGCCGTGTTGCATACACATATCAAAGCAATATTTTCCCCGGAATAACATCACAGGTTTGTTCATGAATGTGGAAAGTGGCGTTAGCATAAAACTAAATAGGCACCCTCACACCTTTTAAAATGGCAATGTAAATATTGAAACCAGATTAATTAAAACACAAATGTGCATTTTCAAGAAATGTAGTGAAAGACAATGCAACTGCATAGATCTTTTAACTCTTACACTCCTGGTTAGGGTTTATGACTTAGGATCAAGCGGTCTGGGCTTTGAATCTACGTGTAGCTGCTGCCCATGTGTTGTGTCCTTTGGCAAGCCACTTTACCCAAGTTGCCTCTCTCCTTGCCAGGAATACAAATGGGTGCGGGCTGGGAGTAACCTGCAATGGGATTAGCATCCCATCTGGAGGGGAATGGAAATAGTCACAGTCATTTCAAGCTAATGAAAAGGGGAAGTACACGTGTGAAACGACTTTGTGTTTTCACCCCTGCATCCTTGGGAATCAGTGGGGAGGTCGTTGGAGATTGTGCAGGGTTACTGAAGTTGAATCCTAGCAAAAACTCTGTTGCTGGTGGAGAATTTGGGAGAATGCAGGAAGACTCCTACTTTGATTATGCAAAGGGAATTAAAATTGAATGCATCATGGACACCCACAAATTATCACCGTTTCATTGTATTGGTCATCCTTAAAAACAAATACATGTACTAACATTGTGTCATAAGTTCAATAGAAGTCAGATGCCCACTCACTTGATATTCTTCATTCCTCCAGTCATGACATTCCTGAGCAGTCAGAAACGTTCCCTTGCTCCCCACACACCGCGTATTGTTCTGCTGGGGCCAACGGGCAGCGGTAAGAGCGTGCAGGCAGCGTTGATTGCAAGCAAGTACAACATCATCAACGGTGAGTCTGCACTCAGTTTCTTTAATGCATATATAAACGGTGTAAATAACGTAGGTTTATGCTTAATTTTTACTCTGTATAGACAAGTGTTGATATTACGGATTCGTTGTGGACATGCATACAAACACCAAATGTGTAAAATATCTTTGAATGATACAAAAAATATACCATTTGAACATTGGTGACATTTGTATAATCTACCAACTATAACATAACTCTTAGGCGCTGTCTTCCAAGCAGAGATGTCAGGGTTTACCATATTTACAGTAATTGTTTCTCATATTGACAATCGTGGGTTGAGGATTATTTCTTGTATAAAAATTGTGGTTGGCCAAACTGCAAGCAAATTGATTTCTATTTTTAAGGCTTACCAAGTGTTTTCCTACCTTCTACATCATAAAAACATGGAATAACTAGTCAAATGGCTCATACTTGGTTTTTCTGCAGTGTCATCCGGTCAACTTGTACAGGAAGCAATCGCTAATGAGTCCAAGATTGGAGAGGCCATTAAACCTTACGTGGAAAGGAATATGCTAGGTGAGTCAAACCATTCCGTTAGTGTTTACCGGTGAGCAGGTCTTTTCTCAAAAGTAGCCAAAAATTCCCAAGAAAACAGTGAAACGGATTGGGTGCAGAATACCCATTGCATGTGATGCGCTGTGATAAGAACTGATGGGATAAGAACTGGCTACAACAGAGATGGACAAGAAGGGAAAAAACGTCATTTGGAAATTTGAAAAAATCAGAAATTTCTTAACCGATTCGTCATTTACACACCATTTGCTCCAGTGCCAGACAACCTGATGATCAAGATCCTGGACGAGCGACTGGCCCAGCTGGACTGCGTGACCAGGGGCTGGGTGCTGCGCGGCTTCCCCCGGACCAGGGAACAGGCCGAGAACCTGTCCAAGATTGGTCATGAACCAAACAGGTGAGTTGATAGGCTCACTGGGGCAATCTCAGACTAGTTGCTTGTAGTATCACAAATATGAAGCAGGTTAAATTGTGCAGTAGTGCATAATTTTGCTCTAACGCCCTCCCTAAATTAACACATTGGGACTAATTTTTTGTTTCATGTGACACACTCGAATTGATGAGTGTAAAACTTCACAGGCGACTTCAGTCATCAATTCAAACACTGATTTTTTTGCTTTTTTTGTTTTTCAACATTAATTTTTTCATCTGCTTGTCCATGGCAAGTAGCGCTGAAACTTACTTGCCCAAGGTACATTTTACTTGCCCAAATCGTTCGTTTGCTATCTGGATATCCGAGCACGGCGTATAAATGAGACCATTACACCGGATATCATTTGGCACGGGACAGTAAGATCCTTCAACCAATTACCATTGGTGAAATTGCTACGCCAACAATACAACATGAATACACATCAGCCCCAACTATTGCGCGTATGCAGCGAGTGCACAGGACTCTGATGCATCTTTCATACAAGTTCGGGCAATGGCTATTAACCACTCAATGATTTTGCCTGGTTGTCATTATGCAAAAAGTACACGCACAAGTACCAGGCAAAATTTACTCAATGTTGAAGTCACAGCTACATGTAACTAAGAGCTTCCGGCCGTCAAAGTTCCGCTACGCCGCGTATGCAATAGCCAATGATGCTTGGTACCCAGTGCGAAGATTTTCCTGTGCGTGGAAAGGTGCCCTACTAAATGTACAGCGTGCTTTATACACACAAGTTTGTAAATGTACATGTACGTAAAGATGCAGAAAATCGTACACCACATAGCTGCTCACTTTTTATAAGCCTTTGTGAATAGGAAAAAAAATAAAGGTAAATTTACTGACTGGTATTCTTGACCACGAAAAATGGACACTTTTATTTCAAGAAAAAAGTACCTGTCGGGCAATTTGTCCTTAATTTTTACTTGCCTGAACGAAGAAATTACTTCTCGCCGGCCATCAGACAACCGTTAATGTCGAGGCCAGACTTCAGATGTGACTGCTATATAGTCATATGAAAGCTTACTTTAAAAATAAACAAAATACCAACCATGGTCTTTGAATGTTCATTTTAACAGGGTGTTTTTCCTGGACGTTCCCAATGACTCTGTGTACGAACGCCTAACGCTGCGCTCATTGGATGTGGTCACAGGCAGTCAGTACCACGCCCTGTACAACCCGCCCCGCACCAACCGCATCAAAGACCGCTCCATCCAGCACCCAAAGGACGCGGAAGAGATCGTGCGCAACCGCCTGTCGCAGTACTACGCCTACGCCGAGGAGATCGCAGATTTCTACGAGGACGCACAGCACATCAATGCTGATCAGGACCCCCACACAGTGTTTGAGTGCATGGAGAGCATGCTGGTGAATCCGTTGCCCAAGCGACTGGTGCAGCAAGATTAACGAGTTGAAATTGGAGTGGGGGGGGGATGGTGTGGTTTGATGGCTGAGCTCATCACGTGGTCACAGATTTACAGTTGGCCTTTTCATGGTACATGCCCTTCTTGCATTATTCAGAGTGACTGTTTACCTTGCATGAACCCAATTTGTCTCACAGAAACTCCTGATGTAACAAAGAGCTGTACTTGTGAAGTGCGGGGCTAATGCGGTGCCAGCCATCTTTCCAAATCCCTTGAAAGTTTCAAATGTTTTCTATTCACAACCCCAGGTTTTTCATGAAGGCTCAAGATGTATACCTTCAGTCTAGTGTGGTCACACTTGTTTGATAATCCAATACAAAGTAAACCAAAAGCTAAAACAGTTATTTACACGGCAAGACTACAGAACTACCATTTGGCAGCTCTTGAAGATGGCTTGACATTTACTTTGTCTGCAAGATGAGGGATCTGACATTTGAGTTGTCTCATTCGAGGGGGCATTGTCCCCTTGCCTCTGCCTTCATATTGACTTCCATTTTGCAGACATCAGGCCCCTATCTCATGCTAGGTGAGTCACATTCACTTGGTGCACTAACTACTGTGAAGGAAAGGGAAAAAAAAAAGGCTTACGACTCAAACTCTGAAGTTTGGTGCCTAGACACTGTTATTCTTGGCCAAAGAATAGCAACCTGTGCATAAACCTGAGACATAATGGTCTCAAGTTACATACTTCATTTTTATTCCTTATGGGAGCCGAGAGGGACAGCACCTCCCGTGCTATTCAACATGGGAATGCAACTTTTCTTATAGTCAAGTGTAACAACTGTAACTTAGTAAGGTGAACGTCTAGCAGACGGAAACTCAAGTGGAACATGTTCAAATTTAAAAACTGTTTTGGGGGATGCGTCTGTTTTAAAAAAGAATACAAATGTGGGAAACATCTGCATGAATGGAACACACCTGTGTAAAAGGTTTTGTAATATTGCCGCAATACCTTCACAAGAATGAGAAATATGGCCGCAGCATGTCTACACATGGCTCCCCGAACACAAAGCATGATGCCATTTCATATCTTTAACTTTTAAAATCCAGTCAAAATTACTCAAGGCTTTTCTCCTCTTTCAATCTCTATCTTAAAAGCCCCTTTTCAGTATGTAGGTCATACAGCCACATTCCAGAACTGTAAAAGTTTAATTTAGTGTCAAACTGTAAATACTGTACAGAAAAGAAATCTTCAAATCCGTCCAACATGTTAGCATTTGAATGCTACCTCTTTGATCCAACATTTCAAGTGTATGAATTGGAAAAGTAAATGTTTCAGTGAGATAAAATACTGTTTAGTGACATAATGTGACCGTGTGTACCTTTACATGTCTGTCCTTCTGTTTTCAAGTGCTGATTTATCGACATTGAATCCAAAATATACAAATATGTCACAAAAACATCACCTCAATATTTGGCAAGGGTGCTACTGCAATGATTAATTGACAAAGGAAAAGCAAAGCTCGGACAAAAATAACCTGGGCATCGTTTCAAGTTTCACAGACATTTAATAAATATTCATGAGGCACACCTGACAAGAGATTAATATTTACAAGTGCAGAGAGCAGAATTCTGGCCTGATGACACCAGGTAGGGCATCAAAAGTATCCCAAAGTGTTTAATATCAAAAATGGTTCGCTGTATGAGCGGTACTTTCAATAATACATGTCATGTCGGTAGCACTTGTGACACCTTAGCGTGCAAATGACACCAAAAACGGCTACCTCCCTGCTTAGAGAAGACCAGTAAATA
Source organism: Acanthaster planci (assembly GCF_054643075.1). Taxonomy (NCBI): domain Eukaryota; kingdom Metazoa; phylum Echinodermata; class Asteroidea; order Valvatida; family Acanthasteridae; genus Acanthaster; species Acanthaster planci. Next base: position 5,488,833 of record NC_141787.1, read on the forward strand.
ATGGATGAGGAAGTATATCTTAGTGTCCTGCCAAAGAAAGTATTTGGGGCTTTCGAAATAAATATAAAAACCCTCCTGTGACGTATTACTGTTCTATATACAATATACATGATATACGCATGTGGATGGTGAACCGAATACCGAATTAGCTTACTTCAATGACAGTCGGAATAAATATTTTCATGCTGGTGATGAACTAGCATAACTTCATAATGAAATTTACTCATGGCTACATAGAATCACGTGTGACGAAACCTTTCTTCAAAATCGTACTGGACAGTGCAGTATGTAACAAATTATGTTTGCTTTTCCAGGTGCATGCAATATGAACTGGAAAACAACCTCGGTGTACCACATTCCACTCAATGCTACTCAGTTTAAAAGAAACTATTAATGACGACGGACGGCAACATTCATATAATTTAGAGAAAAACTTAATCACCCTGTAAACATGTAGATACCTTGCTCTCTACCACAGCAGTATTCTTATTTTTTTCACATTTCTACAGTATTACAATCTTTTTTCTTCGTCAAGTACCAAGACAGTTTTTTTAAAGGTATTTATTTTTCGGCATAGAAATACGTGCTAGGGGTCAATAGTCTGTGATGTACAGTCTATGTATATACACCTATAAATCATTATCACCCAACCTAACAAAATGAGACACAAATTGCTAGAGCCTCTCTGGAGTTCAAGGAATCTTGCACAATGTAACTTCATAGGAACTCTCAACATATTCACCCACACGATGCCCAGTTTCATTAGGATGCCAAAAGCAAGGAGCTCTGCTTGATCTGTCCGTCCATCAAACAAAAATGGCCCCAAGACTCATTTTGTGGGATCCAGTCGAGCTAAATTAAAACACTGTACTTCCCACAGGAATACAGAGCAGCATCTTACATTTCTAGGAGTTTTCTATGCCCACTCTGAAACTTGCAGTTTCAACCACATTTTAACAAAGTTGTTAATGAAAGTTATTTCAAAGCCAAATACTGATGATATACCGGTATGTGTTAGATAATGTATTGCAGGGAGCAAACTTCCCTGCTGTCCTCCAAAACATGACTTCCAATGTAGATAAACTGCACTGCAGCAACAAATGCCATGTTACTTTTGCACTTACGTGTCCCTGATCAACAATAGCACTCAATGTACTGTCACTGAGGAATACAGCAGTACTGGAAGAGGGGACCGTTAATTCTCTGTGGTTTGGTGAAGTTTTAAATTAAATCGGGATAAAAATTCACAGACGACAAATTCCAGTGGTAAAAAGATGACCTGTTGGTGAACTAGACATTTTCTTCTGCGTCTGCATGACTGAATATGGGTAAGATATCGCTTGGAAAAAATAAAAACTAAGTGTTTTTTAATCTGCTCCATAAACTCCATCAGACTTGATGTCAATAAAGAACTATGATTAACCACAGTTCAGACCATTTTTGATCGAATGCACACCGGTAAATAATGGTTGGACTGGCCTGGTTGATGCCTCAGCACCAACTCTCTCAGGTTGGTCACATCAGCGGTTACCAATGGTACATGTATGTACATGTAAGTAGAAACGTGCTTGCAGAAACTGTATGTATGTGCACTTGTGGGCCATGTTTCAATGTCTTGATTAGTACTGACTGCTGTGTGAGAGAGACCAAATTGCACTAGTTTTGATGGCCACTACGAAAGATTGCTTATGTATTATTGGGTATTTTAAAACACATTACTTGTCTCTGCATTGAAGGCTGTGCAGCTATCAGAGACGCCACGGAAAAGGGAAGCCTGTCCCACAGCCTAAACACTTGGAGACAAAATTCAGGGACCGAAAGATTAAGCCATTACTGCAGAGACACCATGCCTGCCACAGGTGGTATGCATGCCTTACTGCAGGGACGCTACGCCTGCACACAGGTGGTATGCATGCCTTACTGCAGGGACACCACGCCTGCACACAGGTGGTATGCATGCGTTACATGCCTCCATGACCAATCACGTGTCGTGATTTGCCTCGCGCACTGAATGCATGAAATTTGAGAACACGTACAAGTGTGGTGCTGGGGCAAGTTTCCGTTTTGCACTGAACTTTATGGACTTATGTGTGCCACATTACCAGTGTGGTTACCAGCCTCTCAATCATCATTTGGTTGACATGACAAGTCTACTTCATCAAAGTACTTCAATGTCTCCTATACTCCTTTCTAGGTACACTTAATATTGCAATACATGATTAAGTTACTCTTGCAATAACCACCACGATAGATAATCAAACAATCCAGTGTCACTTAGCACTGCATGATTGCCACACCTTGGTATCTACATGTATATACATCAATATTACAACTTTCATACAATTATTGCAGGTCTCCTCTAACGTAAAAGTTGTGACGAAAAAGAGACGGCAATGTAGGCCAATCCAGCGATTGTAATTCAGTGGCAGACATTACTGAGGTGTTTACAGTGCATCCACGCATGCCAAACACATTCTTAAATTTGAAGCACACAGCAACGTGTATGTGCGTAGATCAACAATGTGTGGACGTGTTAGGAATGGTAGGAGCATTGCTTGCATGCTGAAGACTTATCCACCAGCAGGATACTAAAGCTCATTAATACCTTCAAGACGTCACTGCTGGATAAGACTTACATGTGTATGGTTTGCACACATGGCAGCATTCTCAATCAGTGCGCTGCATTTCTCCTGCTGGACAAAAACACCAGGACAGGCTCAACAAGGCATTTTATTATCTCGGACAAAGTGCCACAATGACAATGCCATCTGCAGACTCTCTGAACACGGGCACAAAATGGCAAGTACACACTGACAAACTAGATCAAAGCCATCATTATGCCCAGGCTCAAATGTCTTCCTTCTCATATGATGATGCTGGGGCTTCTGTGCAGCGGTGTAGGCAGGGGTCTCTATGTAAGGGAGTGAGGGGGGGAGCCAGATGTTACCCATGCTGGGGGGAGGGGGTGCATAAGTCCCAGTAGTTTTTCATAATACTATTGTTTTCTGTTTTCAAAATTTCCAGGGGGGGGGGTGACTGGGGGTTACGATTTTTTGAAAGGGCGCGCACACTCCAGGTCCCTCAACAAACCCAGCAACACCACTGCGTTTGTTCACATTCAGATGAAAAATGGCTATGTTTACTCCATGCCACATGTGTACTAAAGTGAACAGAAGACTTTCCTGTCCTCAGTGGTGAGTCCTTGGTTCCCTTTTGTCCTCTGTTGTCAGAGGCTGTGCTTAGTCTATAGGAGAATGCCAGACAGTGGGGACAATGGGAAATTAAATGCTTTGTCCTCTGTTGTCAGAGGCTGTGATTAGTCTATAGGAGAATGCCAGACAGTGGGGACAATGGGAAATGAAATGCTTTGTCCTCTGTTGTCAGAGGCTGTGCTTAGTCTATAGGAGAATGCCAGACAGTGGGGACAATGGGAAATGAAATGCTTTGTCCTCTGTTGTCAGAGGCTGTGCTTAGTCTATAGGAGAATGCCAGACAGTGGGGACAATGGGAAATGAAATGCTTTGTCCTCTGTTGTCAGAGTCTGTGCTTAGTCTATAGGAGAATGCCAGCCAGTGGGGACAATAGGAAATGAAATGCTTTGTATGCCTCTGTGGGATACAGTAGCTAAACACGACTGTGCGTACTGACCACTGTGCACACCCTCAACTCACTCTCATTAGTGACCGCTATTATGCCGTGTACCATTTATACAATAAAAATGTTGGACTTCGCAGCCAAGGCTGAATTTCACACCGAGAGAAAGCACCGAAACAGGTTTTTGCAAATGCCAGTACGTGAGATGAATAATAAACTCTCTCTCTCCTCGGGTGGACTTCCACGAAAGGGGTGACTATCGTTGTAGGTCAAACACAGTGATGAGCATCGTTAATACACACAAGTTCATTGTGATTTGCTGATGAGGCACAAAATAGTTTGGAACCGAGTGATTCAAATGTCAGAACTCGGTACAGATTTGATTTCATCTCAATACAGGTCATGACATTTGCCACCTCCCGCGACAGAGAAAAACAAATCCTCATCAGATGAAGCCAGGGTAGTGGTCGGGGACAAAACTGACATCTTTAACTATAAACACCTTTTTTCAAGTCTGGCAATGAAAAAAGAGATAAATTAGCTTCATTTCATTCCCATCCTCATTAAGATTCATACTTAGCAAAGTAAAAGTATTTTTCAAACCATTAAAAAAATGCAACTTTAAGTTGGCATTACAACTAGCACATCTGTGGTCTTTTTACTGGTAAAAGTATTCACACAGCACCACTGTGTGTCCAAATGTCATTCTGTTCTCTTAACTGAAGTGAATAGTGCCTCTTGCTACTTGAGTTTAAAATTCCACAACATCTACCAACAATCAATGGAAGGACAGTTCCATGGACACAAAGAAGCATGTTGCATTTCCTACAATACATACATGTACATGTACCTTTTCAGTTCAAGCCTCTCGTCAGTAATCTCGTCAAGACGTCGCTTCCTCGTTTAATTTCCAACATCCCCCCAACCTCCCAGGCCTAGTCTTGACGTGTTAAGTGAAAAAAATCTAGTGATGAGGATGACATGGGAACTTTGAACTAAAGGAAGTGAATACTCCAGGAAAGAAGTGCAGAATTGCCTGAGATGTCATCTACCGTAGATTTCAAAATACACTGTACATTTAAGTTTTTTGTATCTTTCAACATTCCGACTTAAGCCCAGACTCTGGGCATTAAACACATCCTGTCCCTAGATGTCAGAAACTTGTGCACACTTCAATATTTGCAGCTAGCTCTCTTAATTGCATGTACATCTTCATACAAGGCCGTCGTAGAGTGACAATGCTTGCACGATGGTCGGATCCTCCTTGGAACCATTCTGAAACTCCTCCTTTGTCAGTTTGTCGTCCTTGTTCTGCAAAGCAAGACAATACAACTGGAAGATATTCATCCCTCAAAAAACGTGAATCCTTAATTCTGACCAACTGGTCTCGAGGAAGGGTTGGCATCTTACAAACCATTAATAAGGTGAAAGCATGCGGTCATTTAGGCCTATTTTATATTACGTAAACAGGACTTTTTATGATTTCAACAATTATTTAGACAAAGAGAGGACCCTAGCCAGTGACAAACAGAGAGGTTTGGCTGATGCCACTGGTGGGGAGCACCAATTTACAAAGTGATTTGTTACTGGATGAAAATCACTTGGCCATGCTCTACACCACATGCATGGAAAGAATGCACACACAGAATGTGTTGGCCAATAAACGCACACTGTCCCTTTGTTATTAACAGAGTACTTTCCCCCATTTAAGCATGGAGCATATAGTGCGCATCTAGCAACAATTACAACGTAGTTTGCAATTATTTTACAAGACACCTGCAAGGTTTAATTTCAGCACAGGCAAATACAGAGGAAGAGTGCACGACATTCAATGCCCTTGCCTGACTTGACTGGAGGGGAATTTTTTTTAGGTCTAACCTTGTCCATGAGGGCAAATATTCTGTCCACCCTCTTCTGGGGCGTATTCTCCTCCTCTGGCAGGCGAACCATGTTGCCAACCATCTGGTAGATGGCATCCACGATGTTCAGCATCTCGTCCCGGGTGATGAAGCCGTCATGGTCCAGGTCATACAACCGGAATGCCCCTAGAGGTTCAACAACAGTTCAACAACAGAAGAAAATTAGACAAGTCTATGAGGGATCCCAATCATACATGTACAAGTACAAGCACTTGGCGGTATTTTCTTTACAAGTGCACGTACAGCACATTCAGTTGAAGGTTAAGACTGTGAATGGCACTGGGAAATCAGAAGTGAGAAAACAGTGTCATGTTGAGAGTCACAAGGCCTAAGAACATGTTCCCACTTGTGTGGCAAAGAATGAAAATGTTTTCTCACTTGTGCGAAACGGGGTGCAAAAATCTTTTCCCACTTGTATGAAAAGGTGATAAAATGTTTTCCCACAGTGGGAAACTGTTTTCACATTTTTGTGAAATGGAAATGAATTCTCCAGGAGGAGAAATGGTGAAAAGAGAATTTCCCATTCCTAAGTTCACTTTCGATTGCTAGGTACTGTAGCTTCGGTAACACTTGGCTTTATAATATTATACGACTTTCAATACTAATCCTTACCCACAGCGGCCTTAGCTTTCCCCTGATTCTCTACCAGGAGGTTTAGCAAGATGGGAGGGGGGAGAGGGAGCCCTGTGACTGTACCTTGAAATCAGGGCAGATACCACTTGAAAATTATGACTGCAAGAGTTTGTCAATGGTGTTTGGTAGAGGGGGAATTTTGGATGATTCATGGTTTGGTTCCCAGAATAAAAAAGGGAAAAGTCCGAGGAATGACGGTTGAGGGATGTCAGACATCGACCACAAACCAAGGAAAGTTTCATGCATGTCTCACCCAGTTGTTCTTCACTAGGATATTGTTGCCCAAGACAAATACATTATCACGTCATGTAGCATTTGTATCAGTCCCTAATGATCTTAAAGCATGTGTAAAATACATGTACACGAGCAATACATGTATTTGGTTGTTTGTATGATCCTCCTGAGAACATGTACTCCAGATTGAACATGTTCCAGTTGACACAGCAGAATGAACGTTTACGATATACATGTACATGTGCATAACACATGGGTAAAATACAGGATAATTCCATGGATACCAGACATATTAACAGGGACTTTCATAATGTTTCCTGTTCTATCATATGGTGGTACATGTAGGTAATTATGACCTACATGTGCATGTACAGTATAAACCTCTGGTGTCATCTCTTTGTTGAGGGTTTCCTTTATCACCCACATTTCCTTTGAAATCTGGACTTCATCAGAGTCAAGTGAAGCGTTGCATTGCCCTGGTAACAGACTGATGCTATTATGATTTGCCTTTTTGGTGGGGTTGCAATGAGGAACAAAAACCTACTGAAGCCACAAACAAAAAGTTATCACGCATCAAGTACACGTACACATATTGTAAAGACGGGGGCCTCTTGACGTCAATTATTTTCCAACATCACTGTTACGACGTACACAATGCCCAATATTAATCATTTTCTGAGAAATAACAAAATCAATGCCCGGAACGACATTCACATGGAATTACCAGTGATGAAGTGGGAGGATTCATTCAATTAACGTGGGGGATATTTGTTTTATAATGTGCTACTCACAGTCTAGTTTCTCGTCAATATTTCCTCTGGACGTAACAGATAACGCCCTGATGAATTCAGCAAACTCTATGGCTCCATCCTAAGGAAAAATCAGCCACTTCGTTTACTCAGCATGATAAATGTTACACTCAGTGCATGCTGCAAGAGTTACACAGCAAAGAGTCCTATTTTCATGGCACGCCATTGTACAATTCAAGGGAACATGTGCCATGGATTTTTCTCAGACACCCCAAAATTTACTCATTTCTGAGACAGGCTCGATCATTGGCTTATTGCTACCCGGTACATGTATGCCTTTACACATCAACAACTCACAACAGACAAGATTCTGGACTACAAAGTTTCATAGAATTCAGCAGTTTCTGTGCACAAATCAACGTAACACTGAGGTTTCGAACCTAGGGCAACATCACATTTGTTCATGAATATATGGAAATTTTCATTTTAATAAAAACCAAAGAGGTCCCATGATAATTTTTTCAAATGGCTGCACAAAACTAAAAATGAGATTAATTGAAGTGCAAAGGTAGATTTTCAAGGACTGCAGTAAAATACTGTAGTTCCACTGCATGGACTCTTTGATATTATTAAATACCTGTAACTTCTCAGCACAACACTGCATATTAGGTGCCTTGAAATAAATTTTGTATTCCAAAATGTTTCTTTGTGTGCAACTATCTATGTCTCTAAATTGCATGAAATACGTCAGTTAAAAACATCAACGTAAGCTTCCGACATCTGAGGACACAGTCACTACATGTACGAAGTCACTTTGGTACTCCCCAGTTCCTAAGGTGTTTTTGGTAAAAACTTTGAACCTATAAAAATACAGTTGCTTGGCTCTGGTCTTTTTGTACATACTCAGAATCCCAAAGAATGTACAAGCACAAAACAAAAACAAAAAACCCAAAACCCACACACAAATAAGCCTGAAGCGGACAATGAATTCAATGTTACACTTAGGCCTACTGGGCAAATCTGCCCTTGGGAAAGACATTCATGTATCAAGGCAGCAATGATACAGTCTCACGAGTAGCAACACGAAGACCCTTCACACGAAACCCAGAGGTACAACTGAACAATCTCAATTTGAAAAAAAAAAAAATTCAATTGTTGAAGCTTTTGAACAGTTTTATGTGTACACGACAGCATGGAACCACAAGGGCCATTTTCTACATGACATCACTCTACTGACCAATTTTTGTGCTGTATACAACAATTGACTGGAGCTCGTAATGAACACTATGCAGAAAGTTTTATCTTTTGCCAAATATTTGGTTTCTGATATCTGACCCATCCACAGAGTGCGATTCAAAATTAGGAGTGTGGGTAAATGATTTTCATGGCCATCCTCACGCAGGGCTCGAGTGTCAGAGATAATTTGTTGCAGTTCGTGAGGTAGGGTTTCGTGTGGTATTTGGATCAAGGAGTGTGGCCTCCGAAAATAACTCAAAGACTTGGGAATGGAAGAACTCACGTTGTTTTCGTCGAAGACGTTGAAAACAAAGGAAGCGAATTTGGTGGCATCACCGCTTGGAAAGTACTGCTGGTAGATCTTGGAGAATTCCTGCACAAAAGAAGAAAGCAGGCGGGAAAAGGGGGAAAGTAATCTCAGCTTTTTTTTTTTTTTGGAGAAGGCTCATTACAATGATCCAATGACTTCATTATAATAGGTTAATTTTTTAACAAAAAGAAGTTTTGGGGGAATAGGGCAGAGGACACAAGAAGCATGTACAAGGGCTTTTAATTCCCCGAAACAGGTTTTTGGGGGTAAAAACTCATTTTTGTTCATGAGTTACAAAAACGAATGAGGTCAGTCACAGTATCACAAACTTTCCCTTTCTGAATGGAAATGCCCAGAGGCACTTTCTTTATACATAATGAACAACTGTCTCAGGTTTTAATAAAATCATTAGAGTAATCATTTGAAGAAGTTAGTTTTGGGATTGAGTATTTTTTTTATTTTTGGTGTGTTTTTTAATTAATTTGGGTAAGATTGAACGTATACCAGTTCATGTGCAAAAAACTTACAAACTCTCAGAAAACTCTGTTAATTAAAGAAATTGATGGCTACAAAACGTCATGAGAGCTTACAGCACTGTAAAATACATGTACATGTACATGTAAGTGTACATGTACATGTATATTGCCTTCCATTTTCAAAGTCCTACAGGTACAAAGTAGGTACAATTTTTTTGTACATGTAAAAAATGGGAAAGAGGGACTGACATCTAGATCATGGTATGATCTTCTGCATAGGCCAAATGACAAGTAAGAGTATTTTAAGCTCTGAATGACTAGCATTCTGTGCCCAAGGTTGTAAAAAACAAGACTGAGACTGATGATTGGATTGGCTACGGTATTTTGAGAGATCCTTATGTCTGGTACTGAACAGCCATCGTCATGTGACTAAACTGGAAGGTATGCATTGACTTTCATCAATTTATAGATTTGGGGCACGCATGAACTGCTCCTCTACGTACATGTAGATATCCCCATTTAATACAATTTGATAAGAGTTCTTCAATTTTCAAGAAGTCTTCTTGTAATCTTAATCCTTGCACAACTTTGGGTTGGCTTGAATGTTTAAAACTAACAAATATGTACACACTGCATCCAAAAAACAGAAGAGGCATTACATCATACTCTAATAATACTCTCCAAAGCTACCAGCAGTTATTACTGATATGGCAGGACACCAGTCTTGTGGGCAGCTGTAGCCTACCAATGGTGTAAATAGCAGATTCCCACTAATTAGTCACAATCTGGATGCTGGAGGTCAAGAAGCAGATGTCTTGCTGGCATACTGTGCATGTACATGTAATTTGTCACTGAACCAGCACACACATTGTACACGTGTCATATCAAACACTGTCCATTCCCCAGTCTACAAGTACAAAAAAGCAGTCATGAGCAACAAGAGTAGGATGACAGGGCCAAGAGAGAGAACTCAGGTGCCATTTTTTGTTTACGGAAGAGGATCATTAGCCTTTATGCAGTGTGACAGCCCGCTTTGGCACCAATTTGATTGCCAGGAATGGCCTGTTGGCAGCTTGCCATACCATTGGAGCCCATTATTCTTTGCTCCACAGTTCAGGTTACACTGGTACAGTACATGTACATGTATGATGGCTGCTAAAAACAGTCTTGCTGACCCAAATTCCAAATGCTTATTACCTCCAGTTTGAAGGGGCCAGGAGATAAAATTCTCATGCATACTTTTGGTGTTACTTAAAACTCTTCTTCAATGCATGGTCATTTCTTTTGGAGTATTAGAAAGTTATGGTTTTTTTTAGATTAAAAAGGGTCTGTGTTTTCTTCAGCACAATACCATTTAAACCACAAAACAAAACAGAAATTTTTAAGGTTGGTAGCAAAAACAAATTGCACTGCACAGACCCTTAAAAGTCCACCTCGTGAAACTGCAATGAAGGAAGTTAAAAAGGAAGTGCTGAAAGATGCCGATGAGAGCTTTTAACAAAAATACTGTGCCAGTCCTAATGGCCCTTCAGCGAAGAAAGACTTTCTCCTGATGTGATTCAAAGGTCATGGGGGTGGGGAAATTTAAGTAAAGTCTAAACAATGACTTGAAGAAATCTTTAAAAAATTGTTTGAAATCCCCGACTGGAATTAATGTGATCACATCAACATACAGTATATGAATACATGTGCGTCTGAATGGTTTCTGAATGTACCCACGAATCATCAGTGTCACTGCATATTGGCTGAAGAAATATGACATGTAGTCACGGGCCTACACTTTGCCAACTTTTGGCACTTACATATACATAACTACAAGCACTGGTGCTAGGAGACATTTGCTGAGGAGTGCAGTGATCAAAGGGAAATCAAAATTAAAAACACAACAAAAATGAAAGCCACACAGGAAGTCTAGACAGAGTACCAAAGTGAATACGTCCCATGCACACTTATGTGTGCAAAAGGCATTGGCGCAAGAACCACGCACGCATACCCCATTCATTTGCACTGTACTTTCTGGTTCACAGTGACGTCACACTTTGGTGCTCTATACTCAAGGGCATCTGACTGACGGTTGACGTTTCTCAGAAATGCTGGTTTGGAATCGACAAAGTTACTGGTACCGGGACACATAACAGTTTGGAGTGATAAAACCAAACCTGCTAGCAGATGGCAAGACCAGGGCCATTTTCAATATGTATGTCATTTCTGGCATGTGTACATGTATGTCATTTCAGGACAGTATCAACAATGAAATTATATGTTGTACAGGGCACATGTGTGTGTGCGTGCACTGTGCTATCTGATGTGGCCCGGTCCTCTCGTAGCTACTCCTGCCCAGCGCACAGGTCTATTACATACGTACAGTACATGTACAGTACCTGGACGAGTATGCAGTCTGGGCTGGACTCGAAGGACTAGGATTAATTAAAGATTGATTAGCGGATTGGACTCATTTCCTGAGTCCTATGCACCCTACCTTTTTGTACACCACACACGTTGGGCAAGCCTAATTATTCTACCAAAACAAGATACTTACATGTACATACCACATCAACGTGCTCGGTTGACGACATGAGACATCCAATTACTGTGCTTTTTTAATTCGGCACAAACTACTGATGAGCATTCAATATCCATCACTTTAACTGTCATTAAATCTACCGAGGAGGCCCCGTCATCCACTTCACCAGACATATGAAGTTACACAACGAATTTCATCCTGCATTATGGAACTGGCTCACAATGAGCTTGAACAGGTGAGGATCACAGGCAGCACCCCAATTACAAGTAGCTGCAAATCTGGTGTTTGCCGTGGCAAACAGGTCATGTGGGCTGACCACTTTTCTGCACGTGACTATAATCTCACTTTAAACTGAAAAGCAAAATGTGCGGTTGATGCTTCCAGAAAAAGGCAACCCACAATTTCCTTGTTTCAACGAAATTTAATTTCAGGCAATGCTCTTAAAATAGACCAGATTCACATGTACCGGTACTTACATGTACTTGTTTTGTTTAGAGAGACATCTGGGTAATTCCATGAATTAAGGGTCCAAAAGTGTGACATTTTGGTGTCCTCTGTTACACGTGAACTGGGTAATTTGAGATAGACAATTTCTAGTTGTTTTGCAGGTAGTTTGCATAAGTTCATTAATCTAGCAAATCAGAGAATTTGTTCTGAACTTACAAATCATATGTCAGACCTGACAAGGACGCACACACAGAGAAACTAGACTCACATGCATCATATACGAGTACATGATCTGTGTCTCTATAGGAAATGTACAAGCCCTGTGGTCAGTGATACATGTACAGTTGTATATTACACACGTCGCAGGTATTTGTTTTCCTTTTTTAGTTCAGCAAGTAATTACTTTTTTCATCTCATTGTCTTCTGTGCATGTCACATGACATGCTTGAATGACGAAGTAGGCAAACAGCGTTCGATATTAATTCAAGACTTGTGTGTACATGTGTAATTTTGCCAATGGAAGAAGTGACATTCAAAAATCTAGTCACTCACAATGTATCCGATTTCTGAAAAGTTCAAATGTGCTGTACAAAGTATGCAATATGTTTAAGACAACTGGAACAGGAAAAATGAAAAACTGCAAACTAAACGTAAAGACAAACATCACATTGAAAACAACCGACAGAATTCAAATTCAATCACTAGATTTCGCTAGCTAAAAACCTACGGTAAATAAAAAAAAATCAATGACATTACATTAAAATGATGAAACAAAATACTTGACAGCTAGACAAAACAAATCCAAGCACTACATCAATTCAACACAACAAGATGCCAAGTTGTATTGTGCTTCCACTATCTGTTGATGGCCCTGTTGCCTTGTTCCTCCAACTTCAAAGGACCCTTTTTTCACTTTGGCCCAAAATTTTTGGTACTGTGTTCATTTTCCAGTCGAACAATACGAAGAGGCTACGGTGCATTGTGACAGCAACTTAACATCTGGTCAAGCAGTTGAACATTCCCGTCTCTCCCAAATTAAAACCGTTGACTCTCCCAAAGCACACTGTGACAAATATTTCTTTGAATTCTAAGACGCGGTAGGAAATGCGATCCCTCATCTAACCTCCACTAGCACAGAGGGACATCCTGACGTTGGCAGATAGCTGGCCGTCAAAAGTCATCTCATCCCAAGTTGTATGTATCTACCATACATCCCTAACTTGACAGCAGTTTATCAAGGTAAACACCATGTACATTATGTACATGTAGGTGCGTAATGTACAATACAAGTACATTTGTTCAAATCAAACTTGTTTTATTTTCAACATATTTCTGATCTTAAGGACATAACTGAACCAAGTTTTGACAGTTTCTGAAACAAAAATTTTAGCGCAACTTGGAGTACATACACTGTACATTTGAAAATCAAAAACAATTTGTGGCCTACATGTCGATCCCAACCGGTTTCCAGTTAAATGCAAAGCAACAAATCTCAGGCTGGCATGGCTTCTTTCCCTGGCATCCATCTCACTGGGCAATGTTTGGACTTGGATGTAACAATTTCAGATTGGTTTGTTTGTCTAGAGCATAAATTACTTTCCCTAAAGTCTGCCGGATGCTGACAAATTCTACGAAAAAGCAAAGCGGACGCGTGACACCAGTACACTGAACTGGCACAGACCACTGTATGGGGAATACTGTATACAAATTCCCCCCCCCCCCGGAAATTCTTTCCATGTACATGTACAGTCCATGTGCACGTAGGTTCATGCACTTCAAAATGCATACACGACATCAAGGATTTATCAACCTCATTTAGTTAATGATATTGTGTGGATACTTTCCTGGGAATACATGTACATGTATACATTTCCCCTCCCGGAGGCAGCAGTACATTTTCCAATCATCAAATTTAAGTCTACTGCTTATGAGTGTATAAATTAACTCATGACAAATACCGGTAAAAAAAAACATTTATGATACATGGAGCATTATTAGCAGTGTTCTTAGCAAAAATTGTGAGCAAGAACAGATCCGCAGATGGAAGTTCATGAGCATCAATCCATCGTCCCAGTAGGATTAAAGTGGAACTTTGAGGATCGGTCCTACATGTACAAACTCTTCTTGATTTATTGGACACTGTTTGAAGAGAAATCATTCCGTATGCCTCAATATTGTAGCGCTGAAGAACAAGTAGCGATAAACCTTTTTCAAATCTTTTCAATCTCTACTTTAACATTCTTATTTCTGGCACAGGTATTAAAGCAATGAATCTCAACACTGGGACATCAATCCTAATGTCAACTTACTGTACATTTTTTTCTAGTGGTCATTGCAGTTCATGACTTTAGAACTCCCTTAACGTTCTAGTCGGCAAAGCTTTCATCATTTCACCATCCTCTAATATGCAGGAAACCAATTACATTCTTCGTACTTGGACTTTCAAAGAGTACTTCCATGAAAAATTTCTGTAATATTGCTCATCTCTAAATGCTCTAGTTGTTTGTTAAATGACCAATCATAAGCTTTAGAGTGATGACATACTTTTTCAAATTAAAGAGAAGGGGAAAACAGAAAAGAAATTAAAAATGAAACTAAAAAAATCTGAAGGATTTCTGATGAGTGGTTCTCCCCCCCCCCGAAAGAGCTTTGCCCCCTCTCGGCGACATCATGTGACCAATTAGACCCCCCCAAAAGAAAGAAAAACAAAGACAAATTCTGCAGCATTGATATTTTCCTTTATCCACTTCATATCAACATCCCCCATCTTGGCAGTATTTTTAGCAGAAGCAATATTGAGAAATCCGCTTATCAAAACACACCCCACGGTGCACGCCGCACGGCTCAGTCAAGTCCATCAGGCAGAGTAGTAAATAACTGCGATTGGGGGTCAATCCCGGGCAAGTCTGTACGGAGATGACACGGTGGGCATGGAGGCGACACACTCTGCACTTATCCCAATGTGTGAATCATTCTGGTAGCACATGCGCAAGGTACTGTGATGGATGTTGAGTGATAGATTGGGATCATCTAAGAATGCCATGTATTCAAAGTTGGGAGAGCAAGCCAGTTTATCATGGCTCAAGGTGAGAAATGGCTGGCATGTGACCACTCAAATATGGATTTTTCCATGCTTTATGAATGAGGTCGCACCAATCACTACCATCTGAACAAAACATTAAAATAAAAAAAAACAAACAAGACAAAACTTAAACATACCGTACATGTCTGCAATCTATGCTGCACATTGGAAGGGCGTATGCAACGCTTTAATACTTGGTACCCAATCGCTTTGTTTTTTACTTATTCCTTCGTTTTCGGGGGCTCACATTACTCGCAACAATGAACATGTATGGAATCTTTTCCATTCACGCTTACGGAGTGCACCACAACAAAACAAATGTCCACTTTAGTTTTACTGAATCACAATTTTCATAAGAATTTTCATTTGAAGTTTCTGACAAAGACAAGAGTTTTCGGATTGTGTCCTAATCTGATAAGTCTGATGCTGGAAATCTGCACGAACTGCCCCCCTTCATTAATGTAGATTTAAACAAATGTGTTAACTTAGGTTAATACTTCACTTACTTTTACGTGCAACAAATTGGCAATGTTCACAATGAAATTGTATACTGCACTTAGAGCTTTGAGTAATTCTATATGCGTGAGGTACATGTATGTTCACCATACATATCATTCAAGAATTTTTCTCAAGTACATCGCAATATGACAGCTGAGAGCATTTCCCTCAGACCGTAAATTCCAACGTGATGGGAACACTGGATCCAGCATTCCACTCTGGCAGATAAAAATCCACTTCGCCCCAGGAAAAGAAAAACGTCAGAGGAGATGAGCCCCACGTTATGAAAATAAAAGCCGGGCAGTTTGCACGTAACACTAAGGAGAGAATTCTGTGGAGCTGCTACTCGCGACATGCTGGGATTAAGAGCAAAATCCTTGGGGTCTACAGGAGGGGAGGGGATCCTTCCTGAATTTAGAGGGGGAAGAGCAACATCAAACTGTTTGGCACAAGCATCACATCATCAGTTTTCTCATTTCAGGATGTCACTTTTACTTTTTCTTACCAACATTCCTTACTTAATGAATTCCCAGGTGATGAGTTACAATGTCTCAAGTGCATGCACTGTGTACATGTACATGTGCATGTATGGGGGTTATTCTATAAACTGGGGGTCCACTTTTTTTTTCCTGTCCTTGTTACATCTGCCATATACGACTTAGAGAGTGTGGAGCCCATTTCTTTGATTTCCAAGAGTGATTTAAATAATGTAAATTACCTACCACACAACTAAGAAGAGTTAGAAGTCAATGTCAATGATGTATCTCTTGTCAAATTGTATACTGTGGGTCAGGTGTAACACGGACAGAAAACGTCACAAGTCCGACCTCATATTTGACAGACTGATCCGTGTACCGTAGGGTCCAAGCAGTAAGTCTTAATTTTATGTACATGTGTATGCACTTAATATTGTTCAATATTAAGCTCCGCTGTGCGAAAAGTATAAACATCTCTTTTGGATTAAATGTATTAAAAAGTTCGGTTCAAACTGTGAAACCCAAAATTGCTGAATGAAAGCAATCTTGAGAGAGAGTTGCTTTGTGCGCAAAACAAATGTGCTGTATCATGGTGTGAACAAAAGGAACAACTAGTGGCCAACTGAATAGGCTCGTTCCAACTCCTGCAGAAAAAAACATACTTATCTGTGAAAAAGGAGCCTTCGAAACTCATTTCACTCGTTTATCACACGTACTCGTACATGCACGTTTATACATTTTCTTTAACACACTTTTACACTTTGAAGACCACAGAAAAGGCCTTGGAGATTTGAACGATGCTAGGAGTGAAATTCCTGAATTGCACACTTCATTTGTACCAAGAAAAGCAACAACGAAAAAACCTGAAACAAAACTCACTTCTTGATTCAGGTAGCCATTGGGACAGTCCTTCAGGAATCCTTTGTGCCTGCACAAGAAATGATGACAGTAAGAACACAGTTGTCAGTCCCAAGATGATAAATTTCAAAATTACAAAATGCTGGTGAATCGAAGACGGATTTCAATTACCCTTACTGCCCCAATCCTTCAAGATCCACCTACTGGTTGGGGAGGCATTCATCATACATGTAGACCTGCATTTGGGAGGGTACAGCCATCCCATTCTAACTGCCTTTTCCAAAGTTTATGTGTTTGTACATGTACATGTGCGTGCATGCATGCATGAGCATTGCTAGGATTTTTTTGGGGGGGAGGAACACTTTTTCCATGATATTTTTTTTGGGGGGGGGGGAAAGTTAACACGCATCAACAACAAACTGAAAAACAATTAGCAGCGCAAGGGGGTCAAGTTTGAGGCGTTCTCCTTCAAGTACCGTAAATTTGTGATTTTCATCCTATGAGGCAGCGGGGACGTACTGATCAAAGAAAAGATTGTGTAACCCAATCCTCTGACTGGCTGATGTGCACGTACGTCGCTGTGGTCACAGTTTTCATCAGCGCAGGACTTGCTGTTTTTAAAGAGTCCCAGATGTCCGCGCTGCCCCATACTTTTCATGCATTTCTTTTGTTTGTTTTTTTCACACTTATTTTTCTTTGGGGGGGAGGGTGCACCTCCCCTTGGATCTTTCAACCTTGCAATGCCCATGCAAGTATCAGTATCAGGTGAAGCTACATTTACGGTAGATGCCCTTAATGGTCCAACCAAATTTTCAATTGGTTTTAGCACAGAGGTGGCTTTTGGAGGGGTTCCTTCCAAAACTGCCCCGACCGAAGCTCAAAATCTCTGGCAAGATCTTAATGAGCTCAGCTGAGCTCATTAGGATCTTGCCAGAGATTTTTCATTCAACCAAAAAAAGTTAACATTGAGGCAATTCCGTGAAAAAGGTAAGAAGTGGTTTTGCTGTACCGGTACCAACCTAATTTAAGATACATGTATTTGTAATCCATAAGTAAAGTTAACTTTTCAAAGTGACAATGGTAATAATACATGTACCGGTACATGTAGGTAAATCACCTTTTATTTCTGTTTCATTTCTTGAAAAATCCTCTGTTTACAGAATGTGTATAAATAAAGGATTTTATTGAGGTTGGTAACTGCGACCGATTTCCACTTTAAAATGGAAAGTTGCCCATTGTTGGCATTTGGGCTTTTAACTTGTGACTGATAAAAAAATTTGAAACAATGACAGAGTAGAGGCTGATAGTTCAGTTCAGATGAAGGCTACATGTACATGTTGGAGTAATTACATGTAATCACTTTCTACTTGTTTGTCCTGTTCAATTACAAGGATAAAGATACAAAATTCATTTCAGACAAAAACAAGTATTTCAAAGAACTTGTTGATGCTCAAATGCAAGGACTAAGAAACAAAATAAAATCGTCTGAAAACAAAATGTCTAAATAAAAATGTGCTGAATCAACTTTAGAAAAAACTGATGAATTACAAATGATGGAGGAAGAGCTACTGTATTTACAGAGCTGGAAACTGAAACGGTCTCAAATTTGTTTTAAATTTCAGACCTTGCACTCAATTTTCTTAATGTACATTGTACTTACACGTACCCTAACCATTTGGTAGTGTTAGGCCAGACTTTGAGAGCATCTTAACCGACAGGAAGTGAATTCAACCACAATAATTTTTTCAAGGTTTTGAGGGCCTGTACAAACCTTAATACTGTACATGTAAATACATACGAGCCATTGTGTAAATTCATCGTCCAAGAGTGTGACTTTTTTAACCCTTGTTAGGCCTACATGTACACCAGATCTGGTGCCAATATGACATGCGAATATCATTAAGATAACTATTATTCGTTTGACAGGGACTTTGCACTGACATCTCAATCACTCTTTGAAATGAAGAATCATGTCTGGTGTTAAGGACACCAAAAAACAAAACAAAAATGGACCCTTCGTTTGTAAAATGTCCCATTCACTATTGTAGCAACAAACACAGTAAACAGCAACCTTGGTGGGTTTCTTTAAACAAAAAACAAAAGCCAAATTCTCTTCCTGTTTGGTAAGTGAGCAGTGAAAGACGAGGAACATGTACAATGTGTGTTGGGTTTCGTTTGTGTACACTGCCACTTGAGAACACTGCACAGGGATTTACTGCTGATTTATCTGTGACGTGCAACTTGGTGCAAAATGATGAGAATCAGAGTTTTGAAAATTAAATGTAGCATGGCCATGCACTTTCTTAATCAGTGCCATAAAAAAAAAAGTTCACACATAAGGACTTAAGTTGTGTCAACCTACGTGACAGTGTCAAATGTTAGCTTCCATGAGATCAGAATGAACCTGCCCCAACTGAAGGCAAACGAGGCTATGACAGCCAAAGGGACTCCTCTGCAAATTTGTCACATGTAATTTCAACTGAAAATTTACTGATTGACTGAATGTCTCTCGTACAGTGATATTTTATCATCTACTCGGTTCCAGCCAGCAAATTTTAGTTAAATGCAACAGTTAAATATTTGCCATTTGGTACAAATGGCAAACTGACAACTGGACTTCTGAACTACAACAGAAATAAATAGTGAAATCGATTTTTTTAACACTTTGGTGGAAACGGAAAGCTGACTAGATCTAACACTGGAGAGGTACAGCAGTTGAAATAAAACAGAATCACTAACGAATGCCCAACCGATTCCCTTCTTGTTACATTTACACAATCACACTCACACCTCACAACCATCAATGACTACGTATGGGCTCTGGCAGAAATCTGGATGCACCAGACGCATATGTACAAAGTTAAGTTACAAATTGTCTAAAAGTTGCTTGAAACTCAACTTACCACTGCAGAATTTCCTTTTCGTTAACTGGAAAAGAAGACAAGTAAGCGCACAATTAGTAAATTATAAAAATAACTTTTAAAAAATAGATGTAACACAAGCAACGAACAGTTGTGTTTCAATATCCGGTTTGATTTTGTTCAGGAACAGTGTACACATATTGTACATGTACATGTGACAGTGTGTACATGTACATGTACAATATGTGTACACTGTTCCTGAACAAAATCAAACATGTACATGTACAGTGTATATGTACTACAACCACTCTTTTTCACGTTTCTGTTCCAAATGCACCAAAACCTGGAAGGTTGTCAACATATATCTACAAAGATCTTCATACTAAGGCCGTGTCCAAAATGGGCTTCCAGAGCTACGGCTAGGTCTATTGTCTATGCATCTCCACGCATTTTCAATGGAGCAAAGACTTAGGCCTAGCTCTAGTCTAGACAAGAGATTCGGATGCAGCCTAAGACTGCATGAAATTGCTTGTCACAAACTGTATCAACTTTGGACAGACAAGATAAATAATCTGAACAATATTGTGGCAGACTTGAATCAAACCTGTCACTAATTGTAACTTAATTGTTTAAGACAAAAAATGAACTGACATTTAATTAGCATTTCAAAAGTTTTTAGCCAACTAATGCACAATTGGCATGATTGGAGAACAATTCAAAGTTTAAAAAACTTCACTCATAAAATTAAAAACATCCCCATCCTCAATATACATGTCCCACATACCAAGTAATTATCAGTCAGGATAAGCCTGCCAGGGGTAGAACATCTTCTTTTTATACCACAACCTGGGCTGCTTGAACAACATGAGGCAACTACTGAATTGTTAAAATATTTACTACAATTCTGGTAGCACCAATCACTTCATTGTAGACGGCCTAAGCCTACAGAGAATAGAATTGTGTAACACGGTAGCATCCGGGCTATGAGGAAGTTCTCACTGATAAGCTTACTTGTATACCATATGAACACACAAACATGTTAACTACGCATGACCAGCGAAGTGGAGACCAACTTACAGTGAGTTTTCTCGAGAAGATCCGCTAGGGTTTCCTGCCTCAACTTGCTGTTTCTTTTCCCCATTTCAGAGAGCTGAGTGGCAGTATACAGCAATCACCCCAAATGTCTTTTCGGTTCCACTTGCGACCACCTTTCACAAGTTATAAACAAATCCTCAAGTCCTTGTCAAAGTTTTCGCTGCAGAAATCCATCAAGACTGTGGCCGACATCGATCTTCCTGATCCGAGTTATCAAATGGAAATGAAATCCGGGATGTGGTCACCGGTGGTATGGTGCGTGTGGTTTCCGATCTGATCCCACTTCTCTGTACACACGGCCCATCGAACAGGCCAGAAGAAGTGCGCCGCCTGAAACGTAGGCCGCGGTTCACCAGCCCACAACCTCAGTGCTGGGGCGAAATTACACGAAGCATTTACGTCAAAACTGTGGGATTAATTTAGGTTACATGAACTTGTTGTCCTCAATAAATAGTGCATTCTTTTAAATAAATGCATTGTGAGCATTAATACTATGATTATGCATGCGTTGGGTCCAATTCATTCATTACGTAACGGTGTATCAGATACTGACCCACTACATTGCAATTGCGCGAAATGTACACAGACACAAATAAAAGGCGACACTCGTGACAATGGGCAGCACAAAACACGTTCAGTTTTGCTGTTCACTACTCCAGGAAGGGGCTTAAACTTTACAAGCGTTAAATTACAGCAAGTCGCAGTTTTTAATTTTGATCCTCCGCGACAGGAAAAATGCCACAATAAAGGTGGAAATGACGAAAACCAGGGCGGTCCAGTAGAACGTCTGTTCGTCAAAGACGTCTTCGAAGCGAGGCAAATAGTGGGCGAGATCCACAATCCACGTTATTTTCGCTTTTTTCTTCCCCACCATGGCGACAGAATTTCGCTTGCAGAAGCAGGGATGTACTATTTATACCAACGGGGAAGACGGCCTCCTGCAGGTTGCTGAAAATCAAAAATTCTTCCGGAATATTTAATCCCAAAAATGGTGCACAGGCCGTAACACGGATGCACGAACGAAGGTAGCGCTAATCCAGTTTTACGGGTACGGGTTCGGGTTTACAATAATAATAAAATAAATAGCGCCTCCAAGCGGGTGTATAAGATTAACCACTGGTACCCGTCTAAATCTGAAAGGTTACGGTTTACAACGTGCGATGTACATGTACACATCACCACCAATCGAATAAACAAGATAAACTGATATTGTGATAAAAGGAGTTTTGCCGTCAGTGCTATACAGTGTCGGCAGTCAGTGAGCCTAGGCATTTTAGGCCTTTTTTGCCTTTCATACGGTGGAAAATGGTTTTTCCGTCTCGTCTAACGGAGGAAGAGGAAATGCTACAGAATAAATATGCTAAAATACGGAAAAAGGTGATTCGTCTTTCTTATTTATTTTTTTGGTAGGGCTAAGGCCTGGATACATTTTGAAGCTGTACAAAAGACATCTCCCTTTTTCTATCGTTACGGCACTGCAAGTGCGCCAACTTAACGAAGTGGCTATCGTTACGGCAGTCGTAATGCATTTCTCATTTTCTATCGTTACGGCACTGAACTGTGCACGTGCGATGACGTACTAACAACAGCCATGGCGTATAAAAAAGCGGTCAACATGCAGCAACCACTTGCTACCAGTGCCAGTTTTCACAAGCTAGGATGAGGAAACCTACAGTATAATTTGGACAAGTTTGAGTGACGGCTGTTTATTTGTCGACCACTGGTCCATTTTGCTTGGTCACCTGTTGGTGTCCAGGTCACCAGGATATAATAATCAGGCGTATTCTGTATTTAATAGGCCTAGCCGAGGCCCGGCCTACCTCAGACCATGCTCAGACAGTCTCCCTGGTCGACAACGTGCAACTTGATCGTGTATTAACGTTTTATGTTAATAAAATGAAAATAAATTCTAGAACAAAAACATTGGAAATCTGTCATATATTGACTTCTTTTGACTCGGACTAAAAAGGTATTTATGAAATTGAAAGGGAATCAATATGTGCTTGGCTGGTCTTAAACCATGTAAACTAATGTTTAAGACTGGCTCAGGGGACTAAACGCTGATAATGCCCTTGCCTGCGATAAGTCGCATCCGTTCTTGATGAGCTGGTCTTAAATGCACTTTTAAGACCAGCCAAGCACGTATATATTGCCATTTTCATATAATGTCATGAATGTGGCTCATAATTATCTGTATAGTGAGCCACTCGATACCATTAACTTCATGTGTGGAGAGTCCCCGTTGCTAAGGGTTGCCGAAAACTAAGCTGGAAATTTTTTTTCGAAGCTTAAAAGTCAACAAGACATAGACCTATGTTGACAATGTTACCAGCCCCTAAATATTGTTTTCTGTACCTTTGGCCCTCTTGAAATTTTGAAGTGAATGTGGAGCAAAGTTGCCCAAAAAACTTCCATGGTGGCAGCCATATTGTGCTGTGTTGCTGTAGGTCAAGTAAAGAGCACTCGCAAAGGTCTTCCCTACAGCTGTTGCATGTCATTGTTGCATTATTGACGGGATCTCGACAAAGCATAAAGCATGTTGTTGTAGAAAGGACATACAACAGCCATCGCTGAATGTATGACACCAGACTTTTTTTATTTACACTGTAATTTTATGAACTGTTTAAATCTATTGGTGGATTTCATTTGCAGAAGAAAGTTTTACAGCAAATGAAACTCAACAAGAGCAAGCCAGCCCCAATAACACCACAGGACAGCCTGAAGAGACGTAAGTTAAATGTATGGGGGAACGATGTTTCTATTCATAGTGGCTACAGATGCAACACTATGGACTGCTTGCAGTCTACAATTGTTGCACCAATCTGCAGCATGGTAGCTGGGAACCAGACCATTCTGTAACTAAAACATTTGATCTCAGATTTATCTCCTCCCCTTCCCCCCAAAAAAATTATCTGAGGTTTAACTCTTCCCAAGAAAAACATCCAGTGAAAATAAACATATGAATTCATAAGGAAAAGAAATTAAAAAATCATGACCAATGTTGGGCTTGAACCCAGGTCCTTTTGTTTCTTGAGCTGCTTCCATTCCATCATGCCACCGCAGCAGTCTTTGATCTGGGCACCAAAATGAACATTATTTTCATTATTGTGCAAATCTCGTGGGTGGTTTGAAGATGTAGAGATGGCCTTCAAGCAGGTTATGCGCCACCGACACAAATCGATGTGTCAGATCTACACGTGTTGTACAACTTTTTGTTGCAGTGAACCGAAATACTTTTCCTTTCATTTAAATTTGAGACACATCAGGTGAGGAGAATATTGCAATAGTCAATTCCTTTTTCCCTACTCTGGTTTCAGCTGCAGCAGAAATGAGCCAGGAGGATGCCAAGGAGAAGGCCAAGTCGGTCCTGGCAGCTCAACAGGTCAATATTCATATCAGGGCTTTTTTTTGGGGACAGTTAGCATGCCCAGTACAATCAGCGCTCTTTATAACAAGCAGAGTTCAAAATACCCAGTGAACTGGCCGACCAAGGCCAATGATGTCAACAGTGGCCTTGCAGCGCTGATACCCACGCAAGCCCAGTCTTTTGATTTTTCTTACCTAACATTTATCTGCAAATCATCATCAGTACATAGACTACTTGCTAAATGGATGCAGCTCCAATTATATTTTAATATGGAGCTTACTCGTCCATTCAAGACTGCCTGCCAATAGAAGATATTTCCATTGTATCAGTCATGATCTTCATCCCTAAATCACTCTTGCTTGTTGTCATTAAAGAGGTTTTAAAGACCCTAAAACAAGCTCATGTACCACCTGAATTTCTGAGTTGCATTCAGCAAAGAAATAAGTTTCTTTATCATTGATTATCTGAGTACATATGCACAATATTGTTCCATTGAAGTACCCCCTGTTTTGAAGAGCCCAGAGTCAAATACATATACAAGGGGAACGTGAATTGGTTACTTTAGGGAGTTACCGTATCTCTTCGATAGTACATGTACGAACATTTGAGTCCATGACAATAGTGACAATGGTGACAATATTTACTGTGTACCTCCAACAGGCCAAACAAGCCAAACTTGAGGAGAACAAGAGTTCAGGCTTTAAGCGATCTCGCAAGCTCCAGCGCAGTCTGAAGGAGCCCGAGAAGGTGCAGGCCCTGCCGAGCTTCCAGCCGTTTGTCAGCCCAAACAGCGGGCCATCCAGTGGGGAGGAGCTGAGTCCGGGGCCAGTCGCGGACAGCAGGCGACTACACCGGAAGAGTCTGCAAGAGAGGTGGGTGGTGTGAGTTGGCAGAGTGGAAATAGGGGCCCTGTGGGTGTCGTCACAGATCCAGTGATCCAGATCATTGCAAAAACAAACAAAACTAGGAAACACACTGATTACCCAGTACATAATAGAGGTTTTGCCGGCCAATTTCCAGAAATGTGTAAATGAAGTTGTAATGGCAGCATTCATTTTCGAGCAAAATAGAATGAGCATTCAAATCCCTGTATTTTACAAATAAAAAGTCTATTTCAGTGAGGGTGTATTCAGTCATATGAAGTCAGTGTTCGATATCTCATTGCACCGGTTTAGAATGTTGGCATTCATTTTTGCACAAAATCGAATGCACCTCTGCAATCCTGCACTCACCTTAATTTGAACTCAATCTATTTCACAAAATAAATGCAAACTTTGCTTCCGGGCTATATGCTAACACAGAATTAGTTTTTGATGGAGAGCAAGTGAAATTACACAAATGAAAAAGGTTTAGAAACGGAGGAATGCACAACGAAAATTGTGAAAGGGCTAGGAACACATCGCGGCATGCATTGCGCATGCGTGGTGACACATTGTGCTAGTCCGTAGTTCAGCAGTTGTTTGTTGTGCATGCTGTGCACGTTAAAAATTTTCACATGAGCTACATGCCAAAAAACATTTTTCTTTGTTCATCAGACCGCAAAATGTTCGCGCCACTCGTGCAT
Source organism: Acanthaster planci (assembly GCF_054643075.1). Lineage (NCBI taxonomy): Eukaryota > Metazoa > Echinodermata > Asteroidea > Valvatida > Acanthasteridae > Acanthaster > Acanthaster planci. The sequence goes on from NC_141787.1 coordinate 5,514,756, forward strand.
GGACGGATGTTGACAGGTCAAATTGCCGGATCAGATCCACCTTTTGCATTCCCATCTGATCGTGATCCACCAATTACAGGATCTGATCCACCAATTGGGGGATCTGTATCCTGCTCCAGAGGAGGATCAAGAAAGGTGGATCTGATCCTGATCCACCTTATAACGGTTAGCGTTCCCACTACACACAGTTGCTGGATCTGATCCACCAATTGGGGGATCTGATCCGGCAATTTGGCAAAAGGTGGATCAGATCCCCCCATTGGTGGGAACGCACTGATAGACTTTAATTGGTAAACAGTTTGATATCAAACACACTATAATCCTTCATGATTAAGATTACATCCATTATCAAAGTGGTGTCATGATTTAGGTGGCAGAAGGGTGATCTTTATGAAAAGATACATGTATGTATACTTTCCATGAAAAGTAAATCAGTTGTACCATGTTTAATCCAGAAATACATTCACAAAAAATTATGAAGAAATACTGTCAGAAAACTAATTTGGAGCCTCAAATCTACCATAACAAACTTTTTCTCTCCGTCCACTGTGCATGTCACCTTCTATAATTTTGCGAGCCCACCTTGCAGCAGGATCCGTTAAAACATGATGCAGAGCACCTGTTGATGTGTTGGATCATGAATCCCTATCTAAATGTGCTCAAATCAAAGAGGCCCTAAGTTACCACAAGCCATTCAAAAGCTGGTCAGTCGTCAATCATAAGCCAGTCACACGTTATTTAGCCTCAAGTCACATTCTGTGCAAATGAACTGCCTGAAAAGGCATTGCTTATCACATATTCAATCTCATGCAACATGCTTTGCAAATGAACCGGGCCATAATCACTCCTCTGACCCTTATCCAAGCTGATCTCAACTCATTCAGCCTCCTGTATTCTTTGAGTGAACTGTGCCAAGGCGTTGGGCTTGTCTCATTGTTAACACGGTCGATGGAAAGGACAAGTTTATAAACGGCGATCCGTTGCTTTCCATATGCGGTGTGGATGCCTTGTGTTGTGTGCCTGTCACCGTAATTTACAGAATATAGGCTGTGCAGAGTATAAGCAGTGAAAAGCTGCAAATTTAGATTTGAAGTCGGCGTATTAGCCTCATCGGCATTTAAGGGCATCGTTGCCTGGGTGCTAGTCTTTTATGAAGCACTGTTTGTGCTGTACGTAGACCAAACTTCAGTGATGGGTGCAGTTGGCACAAAAATTAAGCCATTAGAAGGGCAGAGTTATTTTGAGTTTTCCATGCATACTGAAATACTTTTCATTTTTCTTTCAATGTCGTAGCTTTATCAGCAGTAGGAGCACGTCCCAACCAGACACGCCAGATGGTAAAAGCACTGTTGAGAACACTAGCAGCATCGGCGTTGGCCAATCACAACGTGCAAAAGCCGTCGAACCTTTCCAAATGCGCATTGGGTCGGCAGATTTCGCACTTCGTGATTGGCCAACGCGTTGCAAACTCTTGGAGGGGCACTATTGGGAATCGCCCTTATTAGTCAATAAATCAAATGCTCCAATTTAATGAACAGCTTTACATTCTGAAAATGCATTAAGGACTAACAGAACATGAATACAAACAGAGAGTGTGAACAGACTTGTATACAAAGTCTGTCTTGATATTTAAATACTCACTAAAGGCTTTAGATGTTCTGGAAAAATGGGTACGTTTTGCCACAGGTGTTCCGGCATTGATTTCATTCTGCACTTACTATCTTTCAGTGTGTGCAGCCCGACATCAATATCTCTGTCTGACACGACACCTGTTGTTTTTGTTTTTCTCTCAGGAACACCTGAAAAGAAGCGTGGGAACACAATCTATGTCCACGGCTATGGAATCTCCCATGAAGTGTGCGACAAAGCCTTCAAAGGCATTGGCACGATTTCAAACATCAATGTTGAGTTAGAAAAGAGGTAATAGGTCAAACATTACATGTTCAGTAAAACCTTTGATAATTTTGCTCAGGAAAAAGTACAGTGCACTTATAACCGTGAGAGTCCTGCAATGTAAGTCCTGCTCTCACAGGCAAACGATAAAGTCCTTACTTCTCCACTTTACGATGACAATACCGTACTATTGTCACCAGTAAAGAAGGCATGGGCCAGACATGGTACGTGATTTTACAGCATCAAGTGCATATGGCACAGAATACACATGGATGATTTTCATCAGAATGTGTACAAATGTGTACTATAATGGCATGGTTGCCGAGCAAGCCTGGCAGTAATGGTATTCACATATCTGTAACATATCCATTGCTGTCACTGTCAAACGACTTCTCGTGCACACTGCACAGAGACCGATAACCTGCGCAGAGTAACTCTGACCCTGTTGACGAAGCTACCATCAAAAATCAGGAAGTGACAACGTAAAGTCATCTGATATAAAATAGATAGCTGTGGTTATATTACATGTTTTCTGTTATTTCTGTTTTGTATTTGTAGCTGTGCCTTCATTACTTTTGATGACATTGACGCTGCTGATCGTGCCATTGAAGAAATGAACGAGAAGATGGTATCAGGGGTCCGACTCCACGTGTCCTTGGCCCGACGCCAGCGCAACGTACACAGGTTCAACAGCAGTGATTCAGCGCAGACCGCAGGCAACTCACAGTGGGCAAACTTGGGTAAGGAGATTTATGCCAGAGATCATGATATATTATATTAATTAGGGAGGGTCCACAAAGTGCTTTATTACTTCAAAATTCTTCAAAAATTCATTACTTCATTTATTGGACGTTTACACCCACACGAATGACAGTCGGGTTTACACCCACACGAATGACTATCAGGTGTCTACTCTAATCTGGCAGGCAACCTCCATTGATGTCCAAGTATTTCAGATTGTGCGGTGTTGCATAATTTCCTTTGGTCCTGAAATTGGCACAGTGTGTTGCTGAATGCTAGTGGCATCTTTTCAAGTGTGGCTGGATTAGCATGCAGCGGTACTGTATCGCCATGCTGGAGTGCTTTTGTCCCTGCTGATAATCTGCTGGCACTGAAAGCCATAAACAGTGGTATGCTGTTTCAAAACAATGGCGGATTACATCCGCTTATGCCAATGCCAACTAAAAAGTGACAGCAAATCCCAGCAGCTCAGTCTTTTGTTACAAGGCCCAGCTCTTTTGTCCAATTTCGGTTACCCCGGCTATGCATACAAACCCAAGGTGCCGGGTTCCAGAAACCTCGGAGGCAAGCGGTTAGCATTTGATAATGCCCACTGAGAAGTGATAATGCCCACTGCATAAATCACACACTGACGCCTATATACAAGACAGTTTTAATCGGCTCTGATTGGTCAAGAGTCTGTGTGAATGCAGCTTGCCACACACACGCCAAGCCCATATAAGGAATCCTGAATTGACTTCTTTTGACTCTCTGACTAATAAGGGTATTTAAGAATAAATATGTGCTTGGCTGGTCTTAAGCTAATGTTTAAGACTGGATCAGGAGACTGAATGCTTGCCTTTTCAGACTTTTTTAACATTTCTAGTGAGCAAACCTCCTCATCCAAACACAAGGTTTATGGGAGTTTATCTCAAAGTCAGGGAAAACGATGTACTGGATAATGATGTAACTGATTAGTACAAACAGTAAATGGATAAACTTCAAATTGTCCCACTGCCTGGGATTGACGCACACGTTATCAGTCACAACACTGGATGCAACTTCACAACACAGAGACTTGGCCACAAATGGAAGTAAAAGATACTCTCTATGAAATTTCATTGTGCACCAGTTAAGCATCTTTAGTGGATCATCACAACATTTCCATTCTTTGTTGTCTGAGAATGACATGAGAGGCTCTTTTTTGAATTTTCTCAACATCATCAATAGAGGTGTGAGTTAACAAATTCCATCCTGGCAGACCTCATAATCAAAGGGTAAAATGAGCAACTTATAAAGACAAAACCAAGCACTGGCTCCATTCCAAAAGTGCTCATGTAAACAATGACTGACAGGAGTACAGAGGCCTGTCAACGTCTCTGCCCTCACAGTTAACCAGTTACTCTTCTCATACACAAAATCTGCATTGAAAACCTTTTCTATGCTAACTGATTGTAGATCAGCTAGACATCCAGCAACCCACTGTTCATATGCTGCTCCACATGTGTAATTGAAATCATATCTGTCCTGAAACTTGGACTCGTGATTGCTCCTGGTACTGTCAGTAATGCTGCCAAGACTGTTGTTTAGTTGTATCAAAATCTTCCAGCTAGGAGGTTGGATGGAGGACTAGACACCTGTGGGCCGATGAAAGAATGGAAGATCTTGAGATGGACAAGATGACAGCAGGCCTGTCAATCAGATTACCAAGCACTTTTTCTTGAATGCAAATCCTGCAGTGATTACATTTACGGGGTTTTACTTGAGAAACCATACCCACAGGATAAAGTCATCCATGATAATGCCATCTGGTGTTTCTTTGCAGAGCGTTCACCTTTAGTTTTTCTATCAGTCACTTGTATTTATTTTCTTTCTGCAGCCATGGGGAACCTGAAGGGTGTCAAACACAAAGACAAAAGAGAAATGCAGGTGTACGGTGCAGATGACGACCTATTCTTATGAATACTCTCCTCAAGACACTCATGCATATGCAGGAGCAGTAGCCGCTTTCATGAATATGCGACAGGTACTCACCGAGAGAGGGCTGTGTAGGTGTGTAAGGCAAGCCCACTGATGTGTGGCAGGAGCGCAAGAATGGTGAAGTGCTAATTTTACAAGGAGACTCAGATTTATGTAGATGAGACTACCAGTTGTCATGGATATGCAGCAGAAGTATGGTGCCGATGAATGAAGTTTCTACTCACAAAAGTGTTCCAGCTCTTGACTTACGATATTTCTGCATATATTGATGACTGAACCACTGTGGACATGCTGGGAGCTGCAGAAATCGAGTCTCGGTTTTACACCACTAACTAGTTTTGCTCTTCAAAGAGACAACGTGCTGCACGAACTGATTACCGGCTGACAGATCATGTGATGTATACATGTATGTAGGGGAGGGGATCATCACGTTCTCTGCAGGAAAGTTAAAGGCATACAGGCATTTGTCCTGTATGATTGAGGAACCCATGCTGCCGTGGTCAAGAATTTGCCAGTTATACACAACTGGACCGTGATGGCTTTGCTTAATATTAGCTGACTTGAAGGGCCTATACAATGCTAATTTTCTATGGAACCCTTGAAAATGCACCTTTGTGTCTCAAATAACACTAATATTTTCAAATTTTGTTCTGCTGTTTTAACAGGTATTTGGGATCCTTTTTGGTTGTTACTGTTTCATGATTGAAACTTTTATGTCATTCCAAGTAGAAATCCCCAATGCCCTTTTGATCTGTGCATAAAACCTGCTGCAGTTGTTGATATGTTGCTGGCCTAAATCTCCTCTTGTTTGGTGATTCATTGTTTTGTAAGTACATGTACCCGACAATCAGTCAGCAAGAAGTCCTTTGTCAGAAATATTTTCAATGAGCAAATTTCCGGTTCTCGGTCTGGACAGAAAAACTTACTGACAGAACGATATCTTCCGCCAGTGACATCGTAGCGGCAGTACCCTCAGCTGTCCAGCAAAGCATGAATAATTTTTGTTTGGTTTGTAAAGTGCACTTGTTAATGCATTTAACCCAACAGGAATAACAAATAGTTTTCATAGCTCAAAGAGGAGTGTAAAGTTACGCAAAAAGTGTCTGCCAAATATTCATTGCATGAACCAGATAATATTTTGCCATCACCAAGGTGTTTTTGAGTTCCTATTATTTGTGTGTCTGGATGGGTCTGTCAAATCAATATAATGCTAACTTCTTAAACCAATATAAGAGTGAATTTGAAAGGAATACATCTGAAAATGTGCTCTTTGCTTTTTAGAGTTCTCTTGAGAAGCACTTGGCCCTAAATTTGCTTCAAAACAGCTGAAATTTGACATTGTCCATGATCTGTGTATGTACAAGTAAATAAAGAAATTCAAAATAAACGAGTTTGGCTTGCTTCGTTTGCTTTATTGCAAATGGTTTAAGAGAGATGATTGTGTGACATACTTTGTTTTATTTTGCATCTACGAGGTGATCATGCAGTGGGGTGTGAGTTCAAATTGCAAGGGAATGTTTGTTTAAACAGGAGATTACACAATTTTACAAAAATGCAGGAGCGTGATATTGGATGGTTAAACAGTTACCTTTATTCACATCGAAATTAACTCGCGCATGTCAATAGAATGTGACCTATGTGAAAACAAGCCAGAAGGCCATTTTTTTTCACACAGTTTTATTTTGGTTTGCAGTAGAAAGAGCAAGATTAACTCTTTGTTTTGACGAGTCACTCTTTTTGCATCCTAATGAACGTGGATATTACGTGGGAGAAAAATGTTGAGGGTGCTTTTTGGTTTCTATTGTGTAACTCAAAGGCCCCGTACTCAAAAGCGGCTTTGGCGACTTGTGCCTTGTTTTCACCGTGTGTCATAATTCTGCAATTTTCAAACTTTTAACATTTAGCTGAATCATTGCGAAAATTTGCATTTAAAGATACAACCCAAACTCAAAGCATGATACCGAAGGGAGAAAGAAATTTTATGAACTTGTTAATTATGTAGAACATTTCCTTGGGGAATCAATCATACAGAATACGCATACAGTTCTGATCACCAGTAACATCACTCATCATAACATCATGTCACTCTGACATCATCATTGGCATAAGTGTCAGAGTTTATTTCATTTGGCTCGTTGAGGTTTAACCAAGGTCCAAGCTTTTCCTTGATGTTTCACTGAAAAAATCGAGGCACTAAAATAGTTCATTAGCTTGTCAGCCTAGGAGATTGGGAGTACTGGGCTCTTCATAACATGGGACTTTGGGGTCTGAGGACAGCTTTTCATTGCTGGGAGCTTCGGGCTCTTCAGATAGCTACTCATCACTGGAGATTCTAGGTTCAGAGGACGGCTCATCTCAAATGGGGACTTCAGGCTCTGAGGTTGGAGAGAACTACTCTGCTGAAAAGTCAGATATCCTGGGGGAGCCTGCTGTTGCTAGGAGGCTTGGCCGTGGAGACTCCAGGTTCTTGGGACGGATCCTCAAAACTGGGGGTTTCAGACTCGAAGGATGAAAACCAGTCTACTGGCAAGGAGAAGCTGGCGACAGGAGGCTCGGACAGGGTGCTCCTACTGCCGGCTGAATCATAACAATCGACTGCCTGAATCAGCGATAGCACTGCCTGTAGGGGAAAATTCACACAAGACGGTAGCGGATTGTGCGATGGTAAATTGGCCTCAAACACCAGCTGCAAATTCAGCGAGTTTATTTATTATTGCTTTGGTCCCTGATAACTTGCATAGGTAGCTGACAACTTTCGACTTACAGCAAAAAAACAGCATTTACAAATCTCTATCAAGTCTTTTTTTCCTTACATACATGTAAATTTTCACGAATGGAAATATAAATTAAATTAAAATTTATATCTTTTTTTCCTTCTGTGATAAACTTTACGACGACAGTATACAAACAAGCAAATCATAAAACACATTCTGGGTCTACCTCTCTTAGTTCTTGAATCCTGTCGCTGTCCGCTCCCCTGCAGCCGAAAACGAAACTGTCAATCATTCCGATGCCTTCAATGGCCTTCAACTTGTCCATCCTCGAAGACAATCGACCGAGCAAACTGGTCGTCTTCGGCTCCGTGTTTCCCAAGGGCATGGGCTCTGCCACCATCGCCAGCCCTGCCAGGAGCTGGCTTACTACGACCAGAACTATTGAGAAATTCATGACGGGATTGCTTTCTCACGAAGAGACTTCTCGGCCGCTCGAAAAGCACTTAGGCTGCGGTGAAATCCAAGTCAATTTGGGGCGGAATTTGGACAGCGCAAGGGTCTGTGTCGTATGATAAAATGGAGATGACGGCGACCAGTGGAAGTTTTAATAGGTACATGCCCAACATGCAGTCAATCCCTTATCCGCATACTGAATGATTGTTGATTGGAATACATTATAGGTAGATCTATGAAAACTGTCTGGGAAAAGTTGGAATGACATCGAGCATTTGCTGAAATCCAGCTGACAAACAAACACCTGTTGAATCACGTCACGACAAGATCAATTAAGTATATTATGTGAATATTGCACGCGTGTATTTATGTAATGGCAGGATTATATTTTTATATATTAATTTGGTGTGAAGGAGAATAACACTTTTAGAGTTTCGGCTCCATTTGCTTACAATCTTATGGGGGTATCTACATCATCTTTGAATTTTATCCCACCAAATTTGCCACTTCTAATAATGTCGCCTCATTTACAAGGCTAAACGTCTCCATCTCGTTTGTTTGTTTGTTTGTTTTTTAATGAGACGGACAGAGGGCTGTAATTCTTTTGACACTGGGCCGCTATCCAAAGAAATTTAATCTTCCACCCTCGTACAAATTTCGGACTTCAACGGTTTAACACCCATCCCGGAGGCCGAGCGGGCCTTGACGTTCACCGGTCGAGTCTCTCAATCAATCCGCTTGCCGTGGCAGACGGCGTCGCCGCCAACGCAAATATCGACAAGTCACCCGGTTCAGACGAGTCAGTTTCTTTGTTGTTACAAGGATATACATTTTGGTGGCAGCCGAATGAGAGCACAAAAATCCATTTACAGTCGTTTCTGAAATGTTGGCCGAAATTGCGAAAAATCGGGGATCGTTTTGTAATTTCAAGTGGTTAGAACGAGTCACTACCTAGTAACAATTCACATATCAGAACTGTCTAATTTTCGACAATTCACAAATTACCGTGCATCACGGTGCATGAACCATTTGCCAAGTTGACATCTGATGAACATGAGAACAGTGGGCTCTACTGCCCCAGTAACCCTCCTATATTTAAACGACTCTGAATAACAAATTACTTGTGATATGTGAAATACTGTGCGTCTTATGAATGCACTGTAATTATTAGTGATATTTTACTGCAGTCGGTGTGCTTAATTTTCAGTTTACACACAATCCCTACGAATCACACTGACAGCCGGAAATCGAGTGATAATTCAGCTGTTATAGACCTTGTCCAAAAAAGATACTTTGAAACTGTAAAAAGAGTAAGGAATGGGCTTGTTGCTCGCTAAATGTGAAGAGAAACGTAAGTGGATACACTGCACCGTCCCCAAGTGGAATATGTACGTGTATTTACCGATTTCTCATCTGCTGACATCACCGCCGCTAGTTTTCGCTAGTCCTGAATTGCACTACGCACCGATTCACACGACAGCCCGATACGTTCAAGTTGTTCAATACTTCGTTGTCTAGACTTTTCTGTACGAGGGAAGTATTTTGTTATCACCTGGTTCGATGAGTTTATATGCTAGGATTTCTAATGACATTTGTTGCTGAAGAGAAGGCAATGTTGGTAAGTACACGCTCATAGCTCACTATATCTAGGTAAATGCAGAGTGATGACATACATCATTAATCGCCGCATCTATATCAACACAATGGTTCGCTGTCCACTTCCATAAACTTCGCAAAGTCATTGTGCTTAAAATTTACGACGTCGTTAATGAAATTTGATTTATTGAACATGATTAACATGCGCAATTTAGAGGGTAATTCTGGTCTTGAATTGAAACGTTATTGCTGTATGTCAAATTTAACCAGCCGCTACGATAACCTGCCGCAGAGGGCGTCTCACGACGAACTGCTATCTACAGCAACAACGTCAACACTAGAATATACATGTACATGTATTCTGATATGAGAGTACATGTAGAAGATACCGCATTGGTACCCTCAATAAAGATGGTATATGCAAATATGTATATTCAGGAACAAAACTTATATGTCGTGTTTCATCCACGGTTGTTGCACTTGCCCCGCGGCACTTTAGGGAACTGGGAGGTACCGTTTTCTTCACATCACCGGACGCTCTTTAATTCACGTTCCACCAATTGGGACCGTGAAGCTCTGCCAGTGCAGTGTGTTTCACGAACTTGGTGCTCCAATTGAAAGTCGACCTCGGGCGAAATTTAAAGAGTCTGAAGAACAAACGTCTGGATTACACAAAAATGGAGGGAAAAAATAACTAAAATGCCGGATATCATATTTAAGGTAAAAACAGGAAAACCACCAATGAGTAAGAGAACAAACCAAAACCAAAGATGACCATGACAATAACCCAAACCAGGAAATGGAATGGGGAAGCCTGACGTACACATCAGAAGAGGGCCAGGCAACAAATGAACCACAGTTATTATTTAATAGCAATGTAATGGAGACTTGTGGACGGCAAAACTTCTGGAAAACAGTAAACAAGGTGGGAGATGAAACTGACAAGCTACTGAAGTAGAATTGATCGGTACAACAAGAGAAGAGCGAGAGAAATGTGGCACAGCCACGCTAGCTGAGGCTTTCGTCCGGCTGTGGACTGGTAATAGCTAACGACGACGACGGAGATAATGACAACGACAAGGACGAAGGTGATGACAACGAAGACGGCAACTCATGACGGTGACGATGAAGTTAACTCGGAGTATAGTGACGGCGATAAAAAGAACCCAGGGAGCCAATGCCACAATCGATGGATCGGGATACCTGGTCCCATTGCACAGACTTATTCTACCAATAGGCTATTATAGAACAAAACCTAATGGGTGAATAGTTGTCAGGTTACAGAACTAAAATTAAAGGGACCATGTAACAAAATGGTTTTACCAGTCCCATATAAATTGTACCTCTGTGTTTCAAATAACATTATTTTCAATTTTTGCCCGGCTATTTCAACCTGTATTCGGAAGCTTTTTAATTTGTATGCTCATGCAACGGTTTGCATGAGAAAAACTGGGATGCCATCCCAGGCACTGAATCGCAATGTTGCACTGGCGTACAAAAATGTAGTTAATTTATTTTATCTATTTTGTTGTGTAAGTACGTACATGACAAAGCCATGGGCAGCTTGGAAAAATTCATAATGTAAAAAGATCCCTCTTCAGTACACTTAACCCCCCAAAGATACAAGTTTTCCAGCACTGAAGAAACGTAGAAAGATGCAGAGAAATATGATGTTCCAAAGACGACACGTCGCCGCCGCCATGGCTTTTCCAGACTCTTGAGGGCGCATTTTTCTTGGCGGGACGGAATTGTTTTTTGGTGTTCGTTTTGCGCGCTGAGTTGGTAATGTTGAAAAGCCTTAGCATGGAAAGCCTGCACCAAAGGTTTGAAGAGAATGAGGTAAACTTTAATGCATCAGTCTTGAGAAGCGGTCATGCAAATGTTGCTGGCGTTTTCTGCTTCTTTGAGGACCACCGATGGGGCATAGCACCATGGCCGTGCTCACGTGGCTTTGAGGTGCCGGGCGGGCCGCGCCGACCATTGAGCCCGCCAAGCTGGGACTGCGAGTGAGACTGAGAGTCTTACACACGATTATTATCAACCTTATCGATATTATTTTGCTATGCATTATATGGGTACCGGGTATGACAAACAAGCCACAGATATGATATGCACAATCCCATGGGAGATGGGAAGCAGTCGTTAACAATTTATAGGCTAATTGTCTTCTGAAAATTTGTCACTGTACTTTACTAGCAATTTACTTGATAATCCCGGCAAACACGAAACATGAAGAATCGATGCCTTATGCACTAAGCCTGTGAGACTGCGCTTTGGAATTTTCTGTGATAAATTTCATTTTGGGGGCACACGTTATATTGTCTTTGCTACATGTACTGAAGCATTTAAGGGAGAACTTGTACACTTTGTTGATGGAACTCTTTCCCAAGAAACAGTTGCCAAAGCACAATAATTTTTCCAGATGAAAAACATGGGCCTACCCCTAAATGTTTTATTTTATGAAGGGCACGACTGCAGTCGTTTTAGCAGAAAATGAATGTGATCGGTTAAAGATTAATTCGCAGACTCTACACTAATTGGACAGTCGTGGCAGTTGCAGCTAAGGTCACGAATATTTTTAAGACACTTAGTACTGGTACTGTCCAATGAGTGTACAGGCGGAAGATTTATTCCACTGTGACTAATCACATTCACTCTCTGCCAAAACAACTGGCGGTCTTCATAAAGTAAAGCATTAAGGGCTATGTTTTGCATCTTGAAAATTTATCACAAATTTCTTTGTGTTTTGGAAACTTCTACTGGGCTTGTGTATGACTTGATCAAGTACAATGACTTTGTTTTTAAATTATGATTTTTTTTCTGACTGGTTCCCATCCGTCACCTATAGGATACTGATTAATAAAAAATTGTTATTATTACATGTAATTAGAATTATTACATAGCTGTCGTGGATCATCAGCCAAAAAAAAAATCATCTTTCTTTCACTGCGTGTAGAACTTCAATGCCCGGTCCGCACATTTGTGGTATATACCATGGACGAATAAAAAGATGGAGAAGACACGTATGTTCACCCCTTCCACTTGGTTTGTGCGCATACGCTAAAATTCGGCTAGGTCGAGGTCACTTTCTGTTGCTTGTTAAAATGGCGAACGCCAGTCAGCAAATGACTACACCAAAATCTATCTGCGGAGATCTTCCGCACTGTGTAAACGTTTGCTGAATTTATACCAGAGAAATATAATCGGGCTTTAGATTTCATTTTGTGACGTGTTTCTTGTTAATCAAAAGCGACATTTGGGAGAAAATGGGGTGAAAGATGTCTTTGTACGTTACATTTCTGAACGTAAAAAAGGGTATTTTAAACTTGAAACTCTGAATTGTTCTCCAGTTGGTTCACACGTGCTGCATATCCTGATAGCCGACAGAGTGTTTGAAAAAGGTTACCATGTTATGCTTAAGCTATAGCGAATTGTCCTTTGTTAGTTTGATCAATTTCAATTTTGGCTATCTGTCGACCGGTCGGCCATGGTTTACATGTGCAAGTTCATGTACATATACTCCATCAGCGCTCGTGCAAACTATTTAAAATTCGCAATAACTTGAAAATACTACCGATGTTTTTATTTAGGCCTTAATACATGGCACTTTATTTTCTTTGTTTGGATAAACTGGAGAAGTTGTTTTAAAATGGAAAAGACCGTGGATGTATTTTCTTTCCAATCTGATTGTGTTCATTTTTTTGTAAAAATCCCTTTTTTTGAAATTTGTTTCAAATTTTGTGCGACTGGGTTCGTATAATGCGGTGGTTTAATGTTGTCTAATCCATTTTTAGTTATCAGGTTATCTTCGTGAACTTTATTTGTTTGTGTGTTGTTAAAATTAATTATGATCTTCATCCGCGAAAAGAAATGTCAGAACAATGTTCGACGTCGCCTGCCTCGGAACCCACAGTAAAGTGATTGAGTACGCATGCGCTAGCTCTCAACCAAGTGGTGCACAAGAGAATGGGAGTGAACATACGTAAAGACGCTCTCTTGAGCCCACTTGTTCGCGACGGCGACGGCAGTATTTGTGTACAAGTAAATGAGAAAAATGCGACGGCGACAGCGACATGACATGTCGTCTTTGGAACACCATACAAAAATGAGTCCAAGAAAAATTCATTGCATTGGTCCATCAATCGCACAGCATGTTCATGGTTTCAATCTATCAAATGGATTACCTACCATATTAATTGACTTTTAGTCTCTTTTGAGCCAGGGCCTCCTTCACAAAAAGGCGATTCGTAAATTTTGGAAGGCTATGCATTTGCCATCTCATCATTCAGCTCGCAGGACAGGTAGTATTCAAGGTTCGCTACATGCCATTACTTCTGTCTCTCCGTGAGCCGTGGAGCCTGTTGATCATCAATAATGCAGCCGATTATTAATGCTATGTCCAAGCAGACAGTCAACAATGGGAGGCGACGCTTGAACTGCTGGCGACGCGACGCGCGGACGAGGTGCTGGGTAAACGCTGTAAGCCAGCCAAGCCACGGTTAGGCAAGGAATGAAATTCGCCGCTTCGAGCTGCTGAGATGAATTTCTTCATAATTCACAGCTTTGAATGTAATAATTAATGACAGCCATGAATAAGACAATTTTGTAAAATCATTACCTATGACCCAGGACCCTGACACAGACTCATCGTTTCACAGGTTTTCCATTCTCAAGTGACACAGGCGGTTACGGTGTACTATACTTCAACAGATGCGATCAGAAACCCACTGCCCTCCCTGGAATTCTGCTTCGAAAAAAGACATATTTTAGAGGTATATGGAGGACTGCTCGCAGACGCTGGTGCCAAGATCTCGGTTCCAGTAGTCCTTATACAGCCTCTGAATATAAGACGCATAGAACAGTCGTATAGAGACGGATCGAAGTAGCTTCTTATTCCTTCAATATCCCATGAGGCATTGTATTTCATTTTTCTTTCATAGCACCATGGGTGATATCGTTCAGAAGTTATGTTTTTTTTCTGGTAGAAGCCAAGTAACCCAGAATAAGGCTGGGGAGATATGCCATTCGAAGCCATCGCATAAGTTGTATGCGTGAGATCAGTCTGTGTATGCCTCTTCACTTTGCCTGACAAGCGTATACATCGCAATATTAAATTGGACGTCAAGGTTTAGCACTAGACAAAATGAGTAATTCAACTGCACGTATTTGTCTCCTTGCCCAGATCATAGGTAATAAAAATTGTAATCATGGCTCTGGAGGATTTTTTTCGAAGGGAAGTAAAATCTGACATTCCAACTTGGGAAAGTTCCACGAGTCTCATCTCAAGACTGGCAACAAAACGATAGCGTTATCCCCACACAGTTGTGCAGTGAAATACACGCAGGTGCATGTTGACGACATTGTTGAGCCCTGCAGGGCACATAATCATCTCCTAGTATTTCCTCGCACAGGAAAAAACTATTGAAGGAGCGAAGCACCGGGCCAAGACTGGTGCAACGGCAAACACGAGAGCGCCCTCATTGTGGAAGTTGTCCTTGCCCCTAATTTCCAAAAACGTTCTTGGGGCGGATGGGATTTTTGTCTCCTTTAAAAAAGTAACTCTTAACTTATTCGTGGCGGATTTCTGCGCCACTGGACGTTTCAGTCCAGTTCCTATGGCAACTATAAGGGGAAGGTCTGATACGAGTCACCCGTCGCGTTTTCTTGGAAAATATCCGTGTACACTATTTACACCCGACCGAGCGGCGGCTAATGACGTCAAGGAACAACTTAATCTGCGCTGCCTGAACCGTGAACATGTAAGGGAACGGCGGTGATTTCTATGCAAGCGGCGACAATGAACAACATCTGTTTCATGGCTAAAACTAACTACAGCTTTTCCCGGCCGAATACGTAAACTTTGCATCCGAATTAATGATATGATCATTCAATTTAGAACCACGTAGATGATGATCTAGATCCCAATTCAAAGAGCCAAAAATGATCATTCAACTCGATTTAATGCTGATACAAACTCCCATAAATATAAACGAAATTAATGGCTGACAATTTTGAAAATAAAGTAGAGAGCAACGGTCAGGGAAAAATCGTTCCAACAGGAACGGCCAATAACGAATTTCACGTGCAGTTTTGAGAGTTCGTCCGGGAAAACCTAAATTTAATGGACAGTGTACCAGCAGGATATCTTCAGCAAAATCTAGTGCATACACTTGATGGAATATAAACACAAGGCTTTTACAAATACTTTGCATTTACATTTCATTTCTTTAAACATCCCTTGATTAGGTTCTTGTAAACAATTTTATCTGCTGCAAAGCCAATAGACAATTTGGCGCTCGGGTTTGGTTATTTGCATGTGTTTCTACAGGTCATCTGTTCGTCAATAAGAGCGGGAATCCAGGGCACTCGACAAACACAGCTTGATTTCGCTTACTCAAGTGTGGCGACTGACAAGTAGTTGTTCACGACTCATAATGTATCCAAGTATGCAGTTACAAATTCTAGACAGAGTAGGGAAGTTTGCATGTCACTCAAACTGTTCCGGTAAATAGGCCTAAGATAATTTGGTTTTCTTTTCAACAACAATGTTAGGAGGATGGTGTGAAAAAAAAGTTGCAGAGACCACTTGTGTACGTGTAGACTTAAACAGTAACGTAAGAAAGCAGTTGGACAGGACTTGATGATGTAGCGGTAACATTTCAGGAATGAGAGTGACCCAGATTCCGCATCCCAATCAAGTAAAGCGGTTCCTCGCTGCATAGAGGAAGGGAGAAAAATTAAAGACTCATCTGGCCAGCCGACTTGAACCCCCCGCCAGATTAACCTACAATCGGTGGATAGCGACAAATTCAGTGGCCTATATATAATATCGGGTCCTGCGGCCGTATCACCGATCGGTAGAGCAGCCAACGAGATGAGTTTCACGAAGAGAAGGCACTTACTTCGCGAGGTACTCTATTATATACGGGTGACGCCTTCTTGACTTCGGAATAATTTTGAGCCAAGCCCCCTGAGGCAGTGTGGGCCCAAAAGGGACAACGGGCGTCACCGGTTCTCCATTACTTTGGATAGCAA
This sequence comes from Acanthaster planci, assembly GCF_054643075.1. Lineage (NCBI taxonomy): Eukaryota > Metazoa > Echinodermata > Asteroidea > Valvatida > Acanthasteridae > Acanthaster > Acanthaster planci. The sequence goes on from NC_141787.1 coordinate 5,531,147, forward strand.
TGTTAGAAAATACAGAAGTGCTCTGCACGGAATGACTGATAATCTTTATTGATCATAACCGCCCCCCCCCGCAAAAAAAGTCTATTTGATTGAGATATTTTCTTCTGACATTGGGGGATTTCTGCTTTAGGAAAATTAGGACCCTGTAAAGATAACCGATTTGTTGTCGGTCGTTTGCGTGTGCTGCTGGTAGCGGTGGTGATGCAATACGCACACTTCAGTGAAAACTGAAATTTAATGGTCCACATAATGTAGTTTCCATGGCATCACTCATTACTATGGGCGTTTCACAATAGTGCGCCTCCAAGAGTTTGCAACGCGTTGGGCAGTCACAATGCGCGGAATCTGTCGACCCAATGCGCGTTTGGAAAGGTTCGACAGAGTTCGCGCGTTGTGATCGGCCAACACGTCGCAAACTCTTGAAGGCGCACGATAATGTGAATCGTATTAATAACAAACATTTTTACTAATAACGAACATCAATATCACTCTTTACTCAACTTCTAAATAAACCGAAATATAATTAACAACAACAAAAAAGGGGGAAAATCATCTAGTTAAATTTAACTTATTTCAATTCAGAAATTTATCATATTATAAGATACAGTGGACAACCGGGGGAGTACTTTATCAGTGAATCTGCTCCTGTGTACACTGCTATACATGCAAACAAACGATGGCGGCAGCGATAAGGAATGCATTAAAATCGAACAAACTTTAGTTATTGCATATTCATGTCTCTTGCGTCCATCACCGCAGCTGCAGCCATGGGTGATGTGCACTGACTATAACGATGCGCAGAACTGTGCCTTCGCGTGAAAGAGGACCGAGCGACTCATTCGCTCTGCGGCCCATACTGCGCGCGATATGGACAGCCCGCGCCTAGCGCCCGAGGCACCACACACAACATCTCGTTCGTTCCACTCATCGCCGCAGTTAGGAGTCCGGTCACGAACCGCGTTTGACGGAATCTCGGGGACCAGGAGAGCGTGATACTGTAGAGTGTGTTGGCTGCATTCCCAAAAGCCCTGGCTGCTTGGGACTTGTACTTGGATCATTATCTTCGACGGAGAGATTGAAAATAGACCGTCAGCGTTGCTCAACACGTGTAGCATGGTCGAGATCTGGAGTGGTGCGTGCGACTACGGAAATCACCTTCACTCGTGGCTCATCTGTGCGACAGAAGCTGCAGCGATCTTCGTTCCTTTCTACTTTTGATATACATGTAGCTAGGCTGATATTAACCGTCTTGTGACCGACTCCGTGACGTTTGGACCAGTTCATACACCCGGATAATTCCTTTATGCTGACCCATCGGCTGACAAGTTGCAGCATCTTTGTTTATGGACCTCTAGGCGGCAGCTACAATGAGGAGGTCGCCCGGGTGACACGGGCGAAAACATGCCAGTATCACCGCATCGCATCGCCAACTAATTGAACAGGGATATGAAAACAAGGCAAAGGAGAAAGCCTATCTTTGCCGGCTATGAAAAAGCTGCAGGCTTAAAAACAAAACAAAATTGTCAGATGTACAAGCGGCACCGAGATCTAAAAGACCTTTCTATACCTACAGTTGTGTACAGTGCTTTTACGATCGCAAAGAGACCCGGAGATAACTGAGGGTCGCTGCGGAAGGGGCACCTCAGGCAACTATTCCTGCTCGAGCCCTCGACAAATCGCTGAAAATTTCCCCGTTGACTGACGCAGTTGGAGTCCACATGTCGCCGTCCTGTGCAACACTCTGTTTGCATCAGCTGCCAGACCTTGGGTAATATTAATCATTGTTTACAATATTCCCCATTTACGTGTAATGTTTTGAAACCCTCAGGAAAAATCATTAGTCACGACAGAGAACGCGTACTTAACATGTGGGTACTCAACGATACAATTTTTAGTTGGTAAAAAGGCAAGGCCTCCTGGTGGACAAACAGTAAGCCACGCACAGTATCGGGGGAACGGGAAAGTGCTGTCTGACTGTTACAAGTCAAATTGTTAAACGTGAAATAGCGTACAAGTGACATGCTGTTGGCATTTTGTACACAGAAGTTCTTTATAAACTCCCGATTATCACTTACCAAACGCCGGGTATACCGTCATCTAACTATATTCGCGCGGCGAAAGTCATAGGGCTGTTCAAGGAAAGGTGTAAATGAATGGGTGTAGCTTTTTGTGTTAGGAACTATGACAAGTTGGTTTTTGTTGATTGAGAGAGAAACCTCTTCGACTACCTACTACCTACCTACTGCCAACTACCTTCGTCCAGGTAGTTTCGACTACATTAAAAAAAAAATACCGTTCCGGCAGGAAACATACAATCATCAATCAAAATGTTAGTGAAGTACACAACATATTCGAAGTCAGTGGGTTAATAAACAGAATAGACGAAAATCTCAACCAACCCCACCTGAAGTAAATTTAAGGACACGGGATTTGTTGTTCAGAGAAAACTCGCACAGAAAATGCACTTAAACGGTAACCAGGCTGCTTTCATTTTGGTTAGCATCATTGTAAACATGCGTCTTAATCATGATGAAGGGGGGAGATAGACCCTGAAAAAAAATGATCAAAGTCCAGGTAGGCCTACACATTGCAAAATTTGTCGGCTGCTTGGGTTATCTATTTCAACCGAACAGTTACCCAATCCAGGCCTATCCAGCTTGGAGACCTGCATCCCCTGAGATGGAGACAAATTGCCCCAGGGGATGATTTAAGATCTCAGTGGGGACAATTTATCTTTCTAATAAAAGCCCCAAAGCAAGTCTTGATCATTCACAGGCCATAATGAGACTGAGGCCGTGTCCGAAAGGGGATTCCATAGCTACGGCTCGGGTCTATTATCTGCGCGTCTGCGAGCATGTCCAATGGAAAGAACACTTGGACCAAGCTTTAGAGATTCGGACTAGTCTGATATCTAATAATCGTGGATATTCTTGGATACACAATCATTTTACATAAAGCGAAACTTCAAATGAATGTTCAAATTATGTTCCTAATCGTAACAATAAATCTTTGACAGTGGCGTTCGTCATAATATGTCCACTGGTCTATGCGAGGGAAAGAATTTATATGATGTGTTGACATATCATCCATGAACTTGTTAACCGCCTCGCATTTAACATTCATCCGATCCGACTACAAACTGTGGTTAATAAACGAAGAGTTTAAGGCAAAATACCGTCTTTGAAGGGTGCCAGTAATATATTGCCACACAATGTGGTACGGTTTCCAAGCTAATAGGTGAGGCTACTGAACTTTTTTTCTCGCATAAAACAAAATCTATGGGGAAATTTAGGCAGTAAATTAAATAACCTTTTAAAATTGAAAAAAAAAAACACACACACACAAACTTTTCCTACAAGAAATAGAAAAAAGGAGGAAAGAAGTATCACCAGGATCACGGGAATCGCACCACAGACATACTCAGTAATTATGATTTCCCCTATCCACTACTCTGCATTAGCCAGCTCAACTGAACTTCATTTTCTCCTTCCTTTATGGCTACACGACCCCCATAATATGCTGAAGCTGTTAAGTAATTCATTTGCCTATAAATAAATCATAAATCGCTGCACTTCACGTTTTTACGGAAGCCCCTTTGTGCAAATTTGAACAATGCAAAAAATTATTGCGAAATAACGTAATAAAATTGCGAAATCATGGTATCATCGTAACGACGTTTGGCCTATTACGGATTGTCCAGGAGAAAGAACAAGTCATCGATTGTTGATGTTGCTCTTTCCGTACTGGAGCACACGCAGGGGTTGCGTTGGAACGAGCTGCTCATGTTGTTAACAAAATAATCCTGAGCGTTCGAACGGCTGGAGTACGACCCGCGGGTCAGCGAGATTACTACTCTGGCTGTACTCCAGGACCCGGGTATAATGCGCACGCATCCTACTCTTGCATAGTTCAAGTTGGCCCTAACGGGCTTCCGTACGTTTTCATGAATGGTTCCTTACCACGTTGAAAGAACCGTTACCGAGTACCAGCTGCAAGGGGCCTATCACAGGCAGCGTTCGAAATTGGCATTTTGCTTTTAAAGCCTAATTTATTAATAGCGGTTGCTAGTCGGATCGGGTGTAGAAATAAAATGCAAGCAACAGCGAATTTGTTTAAACAGTGTCTGATCAAACTGTAACACTCGACATCAAATGTCTTTCGTCGGTGTTGGAAGAAGAAAATGACAGGATTCAGGAACAAACATGACGTTAAACAAACTTTACTCAGCGTAATTAACGAGATGCGTGGTCTGTTTTTGAGCATGGAACCGATGTTTGACAGTGTGTTTAAGAAACGCGTTTGCCTGAGGCATGCTAATGTTTCACGAGGAATATCGTGAATCGGAAAAACGAATTCCTGTAACCTGTTTCACAACCTGCCTGTTTAATAAAAAAATGTGCAAGCAAAATAAAGTTAATTTTAAACCTAAAATGTGAACTGGCGGTATTTATAACTTGAATGATTTGAAGAGGTCATTATTGGCTGTATGATTCTTTGCACTTCTCACCTTATTTGCTTTTGACAATCAAGATATATGCCCCAATAAACACCAGTGGCACAGACTCCATTTTGATTGCTTGTGATTACTTGGGAATGTATCTGAACCTCTGAATTAGAAGAAATAAAAAAGCACCATCAACCCAAAACTGGCCTCTTTAAAAGCAGGTAAGTTATTGATTACTACTAGGTGACATTTTATATTTCATGGCTGGTAGTTGCTTGCTCAGGTCTTGGGAGTACTGATGTTTGACACGCCGCAGGCCAAAACAGATGAAATCTTCCACAGAGATGCATCGGTACAAAAACTGAATGTAAGGACTGGAAGATACAGAGTGAAAATAACTCTGAATTTAGATCGAAACAGGTTGAAAGAGAATTCCTGAGGGAAATCTATTAGAGGAATATCTACTGGAGTGAGGAAAGTTCACTCGAAGCTGTTTTGTCTCTAGCTTCAATCAGAGGGCGTGAATATTCACTCGACTGCAGGACTTTGGGATTAGGGTAAACATGCATACTCAAGACTAGTTTGTACAATATTGTTGATACGCTCCTGACCCTGCAAAGAAAGGCAACGCCAGAAAGTCCTGACCATGGCTTTCAGTACCCACTTGTCATTGGGTACAGCCACAAGTTGCCTCCATTGGCGCGCGTTATATTACATAACACGGTTGCAGCGTATGTGACTACCGACGTGAGCGCCGTGCGCTCTGTATGGACAACTGAATTGAATACGTCGTCCTTTTTCTAGATTCCAACATTGAGGAAGGACACAGAAGGAGTTTGAACTGCCCGGGCTATAACATCTGGCCAATTACCGCTTTCTGGCATGCCTGGTATGTCCGTGGCCACACCCTCTGTTTCCCAACCACAAAATCCCTTTTATATGAAACCCAATGATCGCCATTGCAATTTTTCGCTGGTAATCTGCATCCTTAAAACTGTGTGTACTGAGATAATGGAATTGAATATTCATGCACTTGTTGGTGCTTGGTATGATCTCATGAAACATCAAATTTAATGCTTGCGCAGTTGCTTGTATTACGCCGTGTGCCCTAAATGTACACGTGCAGTGAATGCTCTTAATTAGCGCATTCTTCTGGAGTTATTTGAGGAATAAATTGCCCGTTGTTCACAAGGTCTCGAGTTTTGTTTGAATCATTTTTATTATGGCATTTGCACAAAAGCGTTTTGTACGAGATTTCACGATCACTCCCTGTGACGAAATAGCACATTATTTTTTGTTCCTTATGAACTTTCCAGCAGTAGTCAACATTTTGTTGTTAGCCAAATTCGTACCAAGTCTTTGAAAACTGATGTATCAGAGGGAGGGGAATACAATTACAAACTTTGCACGGATAATGGAACAATGTATCAAAATTAAAAAAGGTTATTCACGATGGCAAAATAGGTCTAATATCAGGGATTTTTCATTATTTCCTGGTCACAGGAACAATTTGTATTTAATTGCAAGCAAAACAATACAACTATTACTAGGATATTACTGGCCTCGCTTGTCCGGCTAAGATGCAGGCAGTACTCGGGCATTTTGGGAATGTTTTCTATTATTCTTCTGACTCAGCGGCGGCGATTATTGAACACTTTGGAGTGCCAGAGTTGCAACTCCTTCTGTGTCCTTCCCCTATGCTCAAATTATGTCAATCCAGGGCCAGTCTGCATTGTCTAGTACCCAGTTTCACTCTATGGAATTCAGCGACAAAGCAATATTTTGACAAAGAACTCAACCACATCCCTGTTGTTTTGCAATCGACGTTTCAGCTACTTGTCAGTTTGTTGAACCGGCGGCTGACGTCACTTGAAGTATTTTGACATGGAATAAGCAATAACTCGAAACCCCCCCCGAAAAAAAGAAAAGGAAAAGAAAAAAAGAAGTGAAAATAGCTTCAGAATGACTACTGGAGCCCGCGTCGAGTGATATGAACACCGAGGAGCCTACTGCAAAGTAAATCTGAAACTGTACCAACACTTATAAAGGAGAGGTTCCATGCGCTGTGACCCCGAATCGACGTAAACTGAATCTCGGCCGAGCCATCGACGAAAGCTGCACGATGTCGAAGTCACCCGTGGCATGCACGTGCACACGGACACGTATAATACTCGATCGGAATCCATTTGCGGATTTCACGCGTTCTTACTTCGGCAACTTATCGATTGCATCCAGAAACAGGGGAGGGCAGGGAGTGAACAGCGGGAACGCGCGCGCTGTGTGCCGAAATATGAGAAAACGGTGGTTGCCGGTAAAGGTTGTTCGTTCGCGGTCGCTTGTGCACTGTCAGTTCGTATCTGGGATGATGGAAGACCCGCATTTCTCTGGACATTGTACCAACATACGACGCGAGGCCAAAAGAAGTGGAGTGCACATTTTGAAAAGCGGAATGCACTTCTGAGCTTGAACGTGTACTTTAAAAACATCAAAGTGTAGCCTATTAAAAAAAAGCTGACGGAGTTTTCTCAAGGGAATGTATATTACAAATCGAAAAGGTATCTTGAACAACCAAATACACTTTAAAAACGGAAAGTATTTTACGTCTTTGCATAAATCTGTACGCCTTTTTCAAGAAGGAATGCAGTTTGAAAAATCGAACACCATGTGTTTGTACAAATCGTATACACAATCCTTACACAGTTCAAACATCCGGTGATTTTCAAATGCGTACATTCGACAACTGAAGTTGCACTCGAATAGATGAACGTGAATATTCAGGTAGTGACATACGTTCGACATCAAAGCAAGCAATCTTTATAACCGTGCTTGCCGGGTCTCAAGCTGAACATCCCAAGTCCGTCCGTATCTGATCAGGACGATGTTCGGTCAATCTCGGGCGCGTCGTGCAGTCAATATTGACAATAAGAAATGGTATATACGCATGGGGGTGCGTATGCGCCTCAGGAAAAGTGGCTTATTAAATCGCAAGCAATGTTGAGTTCACATAAAAATTCCCGCGTGTGCGTCCATAGTACTCTAAACGTACCCGCACAAGATGCTGATACAACCGTCTAGTTTTTCCGAGCCGTACAATGTATCCTGTATACACCAGCACCATTTTAAAAGGCGCTTATTCGCATAAAGAGAAATTGAGACAAGACGAAAAAGCAGTCCCAATCCTCGACAATGAATATGATGTACCATTCCTTTCTTTTTTCCTTGTTTTGAAGTTTTTCAGTGTTTCTGTGGTACATACTTTCATAACCAAAAGCAATATTGACACACAACACGAACCAATATTCAGAGGGGCAAAATAAATTACTAGAAGAAACAAGTCTTTGTGCGCGCTGTCGTAGTTACAGTTTCAGTTGGAATGGCACTTTTCCACACGGGGAACACAATAATAGACACATTAATGTCCATGCATGACAACCTACCACTGTTTCAGGGGACAAGACAATGGGATCCTTACGTTTCAAACACGACGTTTACGCAGCCGCCTCTTTTCCCTAATTCTGTGATGTGCATTATGAATTACCGCTTGACCACTTCATTTGGGCTGAAATGACGGGTTCAGCAAGGGTGCAGCGGCTTCAGCTCAGACTGACAACAATTTTCCTGTGTGAGTACCGTGCCGGATGCCGCGATGCACAGAGGATAGGAAAATAAATCTGATGTAGAGAAAATACATCTCGCCTTTAAAACATACCTGCATTTGCGCTTTGGTGTTCTTCAAACAGTGATCACCTCTTCAGCGAGTTAAGACTGCAAAGGTCAGTGCACTTCCCAAAGCATTAAACTGAATGGATACACACTGCGCCTTAACAAAGGCCCTGAGATATTCGTTCATTAAAGTCGCTGACCGTTTCATAGTTTGAACTCTTCCTCCCATTTTGACCACAGATTTCAAACACCCCATAACTTCTAATTTGCCGCTGTAAAGCGGAGGTGAGTTATGGTCATAATGTATCACGCAGGTGGAAGAATATTCATTAAAATGCACGATCCACTCGTGAATGCATTCAGTGTCACCTGCGTAAACATACTCAGTACTGGGGCACGGTAATCAAAATTTGAAGGCTGATCCCCTTTAATTCCGCTCGCCAGTCATTCAATACCCCTTCGGACACTCCCCTGGAATGGAAAAAAGTTGCACCCCCTTACAATATCCACCTGCCCCACAGCGCACCAGTGGAGATACCTCGCCGGGTCCTGGCTGGTCGATAGCCCAGGCCGAACCATGCCGCATACAACGTAGCACGTCTCTACAAGCCGAGGTGTGAAAGACGTACCGACAATAACTACCGCCGATCGAATTTTCCTGGGAGGCTCTGTTGATATCTCACGCCGTCTTTTCTCTCTCCCTATTCTACCCATGTGTTTGTATTCTAAAGAAAATTGAATAAAAAGAAGGTCAGGTCTGAAGCAAGCAATTTCTGGCCTCGGATGGTTTGAGGATAAACCTGGCGATGATAACTGTATGCAACAAGGGATATGCATATTTAATTTCTACAACAGAAGATTACCATTTCCCGCAGTAAACAAAATCAAATCGTCAGAAATGTTTCAGTATTCTTATGAAGGTCAATCTACTCCGGTAATATCATGACTAAACAATTGAAAAAAGTCTGACGAGACGAAATGTACTATCACACAAACCAAACATAATTTGATTGAACCAAATATATTCCGCAATCATGACAAGACGTACCCCGAGGACAGGCTGACGACCACTGCTCTGCGCGGCCACGCCCGTTGCCTTATATAGGCCTAAGCCGAGAGCCCTAATCTTGCTAAATCAAAGTCTGCACTGGTATAGGCTAAATAGTTTACGTAACAATATTTGGTCTAGTCTTCCTTTTTAAAAGTTATACAATTGGCGTGTAAAGCATATTTCTCAGAAAAAAATGTAACTTATAAGTTTACTCGTCATCATGATCTACGTGTGAAAGTTTTCTCCCATCCACTTTCGAAACAGCAGTATTTGGTGCCCCTTGTCTATGGACATTTACAGCGGCAACTGGTCCAACCAAAGACCGACTCACGTGACAGCATTACGTCACTCTGAGAAGTACATTTGCCAGCGCTTTACGATCACCGTAGCGATATTTCCACGTGACGCAGAGCACACATCTCTGACGTCATTATTTTTCCCACACAGAAACCACGAATCTAATTCTCAGGCCTGTGAATAGATTGGTATTTGCTTAGCAGGGGAAAGAGCCTCACGTCATCTAATTTAAAACAGCGTTACCCTTCCATACAAGTCAATATCTAAATGCTAGGCTACAAGTTAATCCACTGTTTTGTTTTGTTGTTGTTGTTGTTGTTTTTGTCCTAGCACTGGAAACCGAGATGACTAATTCGCTGTGCTATCTCTCCTGAAGATGGGTGCAGTTTTTACAAATGACGTTCTCATGGGTACGGTTTATACTGCTCCCTCAGTTGAAACGTGGAGCAGTAATTCTCTACTTTATACTGATAATACTCGTTAAGTTTATGCTTTTCAGCTCTTTTCATTCTTCCATGATCGATGCGTCTGGCCTTGTTGCTTTTTTTATTTAGGTCACTGTAGCCAGCAAGCGGTTTGTAGCTGCTTTTGTATTAAAAAAAACCAAACAATCAAACTAAAGAAAGATATAGACTTTAGAAGATGGCATGGGCCTTACCACTGGGGGAAATTTTCGCCACTAACGAGCATATTTGTCAAACACGTTCGCACATACGAACAGACAAAACACCCCATCAATCGTTGCAACATGCCTGGCGCCTATTGTTGCATTGCACGGAAACTGAATTAGATTCTAAAAATGTGACAAAGATCGCCATTTGAACGTGCACTTTGCGATTGCCGTAAACAGACAAAAGGATGCAAGCCGGCGACATTTTATGAGTACTGGCTTCACCGGAGCTCCGTGCATGCATAATTACTGAGAGTATATGAGATGAATATCATTTACGAGATCAATGAACATTGATGATATCGATTGAGACCACGGGTCAACCTTTCACAAGGGGGGTCAGGTTGGTGTTGCGTTTCTTTCCTCGCCTTCCGCCTCTGGGGCCGTGGTTCGAATCCAGCTCGGTCCACATGTGGATTGGGTTTTCAGCAACCTGAAAACATTTTCCCGGGATTTTCCTCCCACCTCTAAAACTGAACATCTCTTCATAGTTTTCTTCACTCATTACCATCCTGTAATAGGCGCTAAATGCGCTGTTGGGTGAACAGATATGAGTAAATAAATAAATCATTTCTACCTAAAAAGCGCCAAATCTTCCATGTAAAATATCGATTTTTTCATTATTTTAACTCTTGGCTATTCTGTTGGAAGTACACTTGGGACGCAAAGGTTGGATTTTATGTGGTACATAGCGAAGTATCTGGTGACGGTATCGTTTTATTTCAAACAGAAGGACCGGTTGCATAAACTGTATCATATACAATTAAATTGTCATACCAAAAATAACGAGGAAATGGCAATCGTGGGACGATTTCATATTCTATAATTCTCAAAGCCCCTAAATTGGTCGTCACCTCTCAGAAAGGCCATATTGGAGTGTTTAACAAGAGAAATTTACCAATTTCTTTCGACGGGGGGAGGGGGCTCTGGTTCTGTCCTTGGATCATGGAGAGCATTGCGTTCGCAATGACCTCGTTCAGCGCACGAGATGTCATCTGCCCAAAACTACACCTTGTCAATGTGAGCGCGCGTGTAGTGTATGCAGCATTATGTTAAATCATTTTTTTTTCACCGGGAGTATGGTAACTCAAACGGCACTGATGTGGACGGAGGCTGGGAACCTAAGCTTGCAGGATTTCAATCATATTACCTGGCAGAAGTTGTGAAATGATTCCTGTCGGATCTCTTGTCAAACCTCTCTGTTGCGGATTTGTCTCAGTCCAAGATCGTCGCACGAGCAGCGGCAAGGCTTCAAGCAGATATATACTGTGACGGAAGACGACGCAGTAGACTATAAAATGATATGCTATGATTCGTGCTTAACGCCTGCACTCACCCCCCCCCCCCGAGACATCCTGACTTCTTTATTATGATGTAGGTCTATGTTACGGGGAACTGAACCTGCACAGGGCGTTCTCAGAGGTTTGATGAAAAACATCATGTTATATCAACACTTCTGTGCACAGTGCCAACTGCAGGCCTAACTGGTTCATACAGCCAAAAGGGTAGATATACGGTGTCCGACCAAATTTGGTGACTGAGTTTATACACTCGCAGGACGCTATAAGCCTCACTAACAGTGGCGTAAATCTATGTTGGAAATCTGTAATGTGTATCAAATTCATGCAGAATCTTCCATCAGCCTAATGTTATATTGATGGCTTTTAAAATTGCTTTCCCTTTTTAGTGATACTGCAAACATTCTAGTCGTTGGGAAATCCTGAAAAGTCTTCAAAATCCATTGTATATTTTTTTGCCCATGACAAAAAGCGTCGGGGGATGATTCAATAGCCCATCCCCACCTCAAAATGTGAGGGGATAATATATACTCCCACCCCCCGGGATTTATGCCCATGCCCACTAAACCAATTATGAAAAAAAGTAGATTAAAAAGCAAGCGGCAAGCTAAACTGAATCGTTATTAAACGAAACTAAAAGGAAGTTTATAAGCATGTTGCCTGCCATAATCTCATTTCCTCGTATCATTGGTTTTCCCTCCTTTTATTCTATATACTGCAGTCCCGTATACAGTCAATGTGACTCTTCACAACTGCGTCATTAAACGCACGTTTCATTGGTAACGTGTACGTACGTAATCTCATGTTTTCTTATCGACGCATGCATGTTGGGATATGTAGATGCATATTTTATTTCTTTCTAATCAAATCCTTTGTTTATAAAATGTCCTTCTGTCAACAATGCAGGCGGACAACTGGTACCAATGGCCGGGTTCATCATTAACTTTAAAAGAAAATTAATGACAATCTTCACTGTGCATCCATCACACCATGAAAAGAACAGCTCATTTACGAACAGCCACGCAAGTTACTGTTATTATGCCCCGACCGCATCTACCATGTGTTGAGCCGTTCGAGGTTTCCATTAATTGCATTACGGCTGCAATCAAATATCAAAGTAATTATTCACTGATCAGCTGCGTGGCTAGCACAACGTGCCCTTTTGCGAGCCTGCGGCAAGCTTTAGCACGCCACAAAGACACCAAAGGCCAAATACTGGAATAAGGGTAATATGGAATTGACTCTCCTCTTCGACAAACATTTCCACTCTAATCTGCGCTAAGCATGTCAAGATCTGTTTAATTTCCTTTATTATCTACTCCAACAAGCCAGAGCGCTATTGGGTCTATAAGACACTGCAGTTAAAACGCCACAGGGCACATTCGCACATACCGGGCGCGCAGATTTTCTCCGTTGTCAAAGACGTCAACCACTTGGCATTTTGGCGTTCGCGAGATTATTTCCATAAATAGAACATTCCCTGCTACTGGTCATTAATTCCCTTGTGTCACCTTTAAGTTGCCTTTGGCTCTGCCTGCATTCGCTGCAACTTTACGCGCATTTACTACTCAACGAGTTCCAGAGAGACTTTATCTTTCAATATTCATGGAATGTTCTTTTCGTTCGTCAAATTCAAGGGCTCTTTATATAAATGTGTTTCTAAAAGGTACTCCTCCGCAAGTACTTCAGCTAAAGGCAAGTTTGGGGACGACCGTCAACCACTGGTCGTTTTTACCTGGTGCTCAGCTTATATTGTGCAAAGATTATCAGGGAAAATTGACCAGAGGTCAACAAATGGACGTCGCTCGAACTTGCTCTCATCCGAAAATTTAGTTTCAAGCTCTGCGGAAAAAAGCGGTCATTATTAATTTGCTGCATATATGTCCTTTACCATCAACGCATTGGCTTGAAGGTATGGACGCGTTGTTTGTGGCAATGTCACATCTTGTGTGTGTGTTTGGGGGGCTATTTACCATGAAAAAGAGCAATACAATTAATTGGAATTATGCTCATCGATCCCTTTTGGGCATTTGTAATCTTCGGGACCCCTTTCCTATGTAGAAGGAAGAACTAGATTTCAGGTGTTAGACCCACCTAACCAGATGACAATGACATTATTTCGTCAAACTCCAGGGTTAATTTTGTAGAAAGAGGGCAGGGTTTGATTTTTGAGGGAAATTATGGGGGTAGAAACGATGACATCGACACAGACCGTGCACGCATGCATCCCCTAAAATAAAAAAAATGGCGATAATGTCAAAACGTGCTTGGTAGATTCTCTCTGACTGGTAACAGAAACGTTTCATTAGAAAGCCGATCTCTGAGTGGTTGACATGAGCCAATAGGGAAGTAAGATTATTGAAAATAACAGCCAGACCGTGTGCGCATGCGTCCACATAGTGATAATGTAAAACATGCTTGGTAGAGTGTCACTGATTGGTTACTGGAAAGTGGATCTCTGATTAGTTTAAAACATGGGAAAGGCAGCAGATTAGGAAGTTAAAGTATTGAAGAGAACAGCCACACAAACATTTACGTTGATAGACATCGGTAAGACAGTCGCATTTTTTCTCCTGATTTAATTTTCCAAATGTAACCCAATGCCAATCAAGAGACATTGCCCGAATAACACTCTTTGGGGGGTGACCTTTATTAGTAAAAGTAACAACAAACAGGGGAGTCCCGAAGTCCCCCCCCCCTTTTCGCCCGATTTTAAAATCTCTGTTCACGCAATACTGAGTAAGTATACCTTCCAGATGCAGGTGACATGGTGGAAAGGATGAGATTACTGCTCACCTGTGCTGCATTCCGCATAATGTCACTATAAAGTGCGTTAAATGTCAAATAAACGAGAATGCATTCACACCCTAATCCAGCAGCATTTCGAGCAGGTGACGAGGAGAAACGCGTCCTAAAACAGCCGCTAAAACTGTGTCCTTGCCAGCATTAATTCTTAATGAGAAAAAATTATGCATAACATCTGACGCTAAATTTATTTCGACACCTGAACGTTACTTGTGAACAATGAGCGTGATTACTTAGTATAAGTACGGCAAACGTGCTACTTTCGTTACATCACAGGGTCTAAGCTGCACCAAATTTCCTGCCATTTTCTTCTTCCAACACACGTGCCGGTAAAATCAATGTAAACGCGGTTGGAATTCTTGTTTTGGGGTATAGTCTGGTGCTGTAGTCAAATATCCTTCGCGAAGTGGGTTTCCAAGGTTTCCCGTTATTCCCGGCTGTCGGAAGCCCATTAATTTGCCTGTGAGGTGATATACCGTGTTGGATTCCCCGGAGCTTGCTGCCGCTCACCCTCTCCTCCCCTCGTCTGCAATGTTTTGTCAGATGACAAGGCCGCGTAGGCATGGTAGGCGCCATTCATAGCTGTGGCGAACACTTATGTTGTTAGCACATGGTGTTCATGTGCTTTTAGATAGCAATTGGCGCGCGACAGTCCACATCACTTTGCGGGTACACCGTATTACAACCCTAGGCAGAAATTAAGACCGATCAGGTCTTAACATTATCATTGCTTGCTTAGCCCTGTTCATTGTAGATCGTCAGGTTTCTACCTTGTAGTAGCCTGGAAATTATTCGAATTGTTTCTCGGGAGTATTGCCTAAGGTTCCCTGCAAAAGAAATAAACAAGGCTGTGTATGCCCGCAATAGGGAGTAATATTTAATTTGAATACATTTTTTCAATATGAGCCTGTAGGCAGACAAAACTAGTCTTGGGGGCTTACTTTAACCACGCCATCAAACAAACACAATGACAGTCGTCCTCTTCAGCAACTGCACTCATACGACATAAAAAGCAACAGAAAATGCAGATATGTTAAGTGTTTAACTCCTTGTTTTGCTCTTGACGTAGACACGAGCCAGGAAGCAATGCGGTGTGCGTCTGGTGCTAGTTACGCCATCGCTTTCAGGATGGCTCTTCTCAGTCTGGTGTGGCTTACTCAAGTGCCTGCACGTACCCCGGCTACAGACGTGGCCTCCTCTTCCCCATCACCATCTCCCGCTTCACCACCACCGCCATCATCACCAACACCGCCGTCCTCATCGTCTTCTTTAACAACCCCACCAGCAGAGCCAACACAACACTCCAAATCGTCGTCTTCACCGCCTTCTAAATCCGCGCAATCTTCGGATACTGCCCGTGGCCCCTTGCCCTCTGCAAGTGGGAATGGGGAGGGCGCGAAATCATCACCGCCGCTTCGAACTCCGCCGCCAAGGACGGCAATGACAACAACGCCCGGACCGCGAAGTGTTTTCACAACCGGCGGACAAACGGTGGCCGACCGCGCCGGAACCGGGAAAGGCCTTGTTTATCATGGCAGCTCCAGGTCCCCCGAGGCAGGGGAAACGCACTTGCAAGTGAGCTCGTCAGCCCCCGCGAACGTGTGCGACTCGAGGTGTAATGACGTCATGGCTCGGAAGCAAGGCATATGTGGCTGCAACTCCAAAATGGCCGGAAAGCCGGTTGTAAAATCCGGCCTCAGAAGAAGTGCATTACACAGGCCAGTTTTGAAATGAACTGAGTATCCAATTCAAACTGTTGATAGTGCGGTACACATTTTCATACTAAGAGAAACTATATACAGAAAGATAGCTAAGCAATATTTTCTTACCCTCGACCTCGTTGTAGATACCAGCAAAGGCTTCCCAACAAGAAGAGTGTGACACGGCGCCCTGCGATGAAAATTCCGCCCATCTCTTGTAGGCCTAGGCCTTCATAATCCACTTTGGGAATGCTCGACTGACGATATCCAAGGCCAAGCAGTTTAACGGTCCAGGGTACATTACCGCCTGCAGCACTTCGCGTAATCATACCTTCTACCATGGAACGCATTTGTGTAAGTAACCTAGCAGTCATGCAATGTTTATTCGACTATTCCATCCTGAACTTCTGACGTTTGGTGCAGAAACGCTTAAGACCGGGATTCCTTGATGTTTGCTATAGCACAGCTTCCTTAGCTGAACAGTTTTGACCGTAAAGTCACAGTCGACCAACAACAGTTCCGCCATGTTGATTCAAGCCAGCTTTCACGCAGCGAATGGCGAGCCATGTACAAGTGGCATCTCGCATTCTTGCAATGAAAGAAAACAATGAGCCCCGACTAGAATGCAAAGATTGTGCACAACATTCGATTTAGTACAGTGTCGTCTGCGTAACATGCGTTTCACATGCAATTCTATGGGCAGCTGCCCAAATCGGGCGCCTATTGGCTTAGTAGTGGTGACGCAAAAAACTTTTCTGATGCAGTCATTGGCTGATTTTAACCGAGTTGGATGCAGTACACCAGTTTCTGCAAGATTGGATGTAGTACACTAGTTCCTGGAAGACTGATCGTTTGATAGCTGGAATAAGGGAAATATTATGAGGGCCATAAAATATGACTGCTTTTTATCTTTTTCTTGTCAACACCAAATAAGGCACAGGGCAAAAACCTTACCATTACAAGAACTTTGTAAACAAAACCTACATTAATCATTAAGATAGAGTGTCAATCGCCAGTGTGTAAGAAGCGCACATTTGATATGTATGGTATGGCTTACACATTTCCACAGTTCACATCTTAAAAATAATGTGTTCACATGTGCACATCTTCAAAAACCAGAGCACTGACGGAGTGAGTGCCAAAAAAGAGTCTTGAAATGCATCACTTTGATTACAGCACTAGGATTGTACTTGCAAGTTCAAGGAACCAAAATTCAAAACTCAGGTCTAATTCAGCCGTCCACAGAGTGAGGAATTTTAGAATCTTTTAGAGTTCTTATTGGTCTGGACATCATTGGTGTTAAATAGCGTGATCTTTAATTCATTACCAGAATTCAAGGCATGGGAGAAAACACCATCATATATGCACAATGCTACCGAAATCACCCGTAACCGATGGGCCTTCTGACACTTACCACGAACCTAGAATCGTCCACAGACAATGGCGGTTCAGAACTAAATTTGTGGAGGTTAATTTTACTTCTGCAAACATTTTTAAACTGCCTTATATAAATATATTTTAACAAGTCGCCCCCCTTAAGGGTTGGCCCCTATTTGCCCCCTGGATCGGCGAGTGTCTACAGAAGACACAGCATACGCGTAAAACCCATTGGGGCTGATAGTTCTTTACTCGTATTTGAAAAAAAACACCCGGTTTAAGGGAGATGCACAGATCTTGCTGGCCAAACGTATGTAAGACGGTGTAGAGAATCTGCAGCCGAATTTGCTTCTCTGACTTCGACAGTTCTTTGAGTTTTGGAAGTATGGTTTTGTGCGTTTGAAACTAGCAATTGTAAAACGTATTGTGTATATAAATGCATTGCCTGCCGAAGGGTTTGTTACGGGATTTTGAGACAAACGCCAGTGACTTAATAAAAAAGTATACATAAAATAAGCCGAATGTTTACCAGAATAATATCAACGCTTTTGAAAAATATGTTCTTTTAAGAGATCAATCCTTCGAGGATATCCCACCATGTTCATTGAAAGACGGACCTCAGGGCACAGCAATAATACGGATGAAATGTATTTCAAACCGAGCATTCCTATTGTGCCCGAAAAGGTATCCAAACATTAGGAAGTAGGGAGAAGATAGCGTGTAAACACTCCACTAAGAGGTAGGGGCGTACGCGTTTCTCCTGCATTGTTTTGACAGTCAAGCCGCGGCGACGCGAAATCATTTATGAGACGAAGGAAAGGGGGTAACGCTCTCACAGGAGAAAGAGATCCATTCAAGGCGGGGGGGGGGGAGAGTGTTTGGGAGAAGCACACACTCGATAGTCTCAGAATAGCTGCTGTAATATCAGCTTTCACGTTGACTTGTTAATCCGTTATTTGGAAAAACGCACAAACTGCAAATGTACAGCAAACTATTTGTTTTGTTGGAACCAAATGAGTAGACTTGATTCCGAGTCATCGACACATGGACATGGGTCAGGGGCGGTTCCTCCTTGAAACCCTGCGCTGGTCGAGCCTAAAAAGGAGATCGGTCAATGACTTGATTTCATGTCTACAGTGTACCGAGTGTCCGTCAACGTCTTCTGAAATCTATGTTAAGAACGTCAAAGCTACATCGAATGCCCTTCCGGCAAAGGTCCGTATCGTCACAGAACGATGGAAAATTATAGACTAATAGTTTTCGCTGTGCCACGAGCACCGCTAGAGGGGGGTGTCACACCCCCATTGGTTAGTTTGTCGGCAAAACCATGGTCTGTCGGCAAAATAAAAAAAAACGGAGAATGAAGATGAAAAGAAGGGGATACAGTACTTTCGTTTTGCGTGACGGTCCGTCGGCAAGTTTCATGTGGCACCCCCCCATTCAAAATGATAACGACGCCCGTGCGCTGTGCACATCACCATACCATAAGAAAGTTTTCCGAAGGTTTTCTGTTGTTCTTACACTCGTGGCCAGTATTAATAATTGATAGCTGTCTGATTAGCCTTAAAATAATCGATCATGCGTTGCTTACAGTTTAAACCGTTCGCGGTTCTTGTCGGCTGATCGAAGCCATTGCATGCGAGAAAAAAATTATAAGAAAAATTCCATAGACACAGCCCTGGTAAATGTCAAGACTGTCTCCAGATATTGAAATGTACCCATTACATGTTGTCACAAGGCCTAACATGAAAATATCTGACTGACAGACAAGACTATACATAATGCGAGCGTAAAGCAGACATGCTGTGCATTATTCAGAGGTCCGTATGAGTCTGTTTTCATAGCGTGTCGATGGCCCTGCCTCATGCAGCTGGTATCACGGTACACGTATTATAACTTATGAGCAGAATGAACGGAAATTAAAACAGACGACCTCGCAGCTTGTGATTACAGAATATGGATGGTTGGAAGGGGAAAAAAAAGACTAGTATCGGAAGAGGCTGGGCGGACAAAGACTAATGGTGCCATTTGTTGTGGCGTGGAGGTGGGAATCTATCAAGAACCATCCTGTCTGTATCGGTTGAACATTTCTCTCGGTCGCATTTCTCTGATGACTGTAAACTAATATTACTAAGGGAATAAATAGGTGCTTGGCAGGTCTTAAACGTGTGTTTAAGACCGGCTCAGGAGAATGGACACGACTAATGCCTCAGCCGCAGGCGAGGGCGTTATCAGCGGTCTGTCTCCTGAGGTAGTTTTACCGGCCAAGCACATATTTATTTACATTCACAAATAACCTTTTTAGTCAGTGTCAAAAGAAGTCAATTTATGATACACGATTTTGCTCTAGATTTTCTTTTCATTTTCCCGAACACCCCCGTCCATTTTATGGTATATTCCTGGTGCAAGTTGTCCAAAAGAATCTCCTTATATGGACTTGGCGCCTACGTGGCGAGCCACGTGCACACAGACTCCTGACCAATCAGAATCGATGAAACTGTCTCGTATCCAGGTGCCAGCGCGTGATTTAAGCCTGGTTTCCATATGGTCGTAATGAACGCCTACGGCACGCAAGACCTTAAGACGCAGACAGTCGTGGAAGAGACTCTGCGTGACGTCATTCTACGAAAAATTTAAACATTTCCCGAAACCCGGAAATTTTTTGCATAACATGCGTTTTTAGGTGGCAATACCTCCTCAAAATACAAAACTGCTAGTATAACCACCAAAAAAAAGTATAACTGCATTTCAAGAACAACAGGATATGAATATAAGCGTGACTAGAAGATCAGCAGTTGGGCATTTTGGTTCCCAGAACCTGGACACGATTGGTGTACGATGTGTGTGTATAAATGTGCAGGCGTGGCATACATAATGTGGACCTCTGCACAAAAGAAGTCCACATAATGTAGGGTATGATGGCGTGCGGACTCGCACACGTTCACGCAATGTTTCCCCTCTCTGAAAAACAGGTTCAGACGCATTTTTGGGTCAAGGTTATCTGTGGCAAAATGAAGAGGAACATTGCAAGAAATCATCATCAAAAATCCAGCTTGAAGGAGTTATCCTGGTGGGAGAAAAAGGAGCATTTTCCTCAAGTTTCCTTAACCACAGGAAAACAAAGGAATGTCCACACTTTGTATGTAAAACAGGTGTGGATGTGCCCCCTTGGGCCAATTTGGAAGACGCACCCATTTAAGGTGCGCATGATACCAGAAAGAATACACATGGCAGAAAATTTATTTAACAAACTACAACCTATTTTCCCACACAGATTTCTCCAAAATTTATCTGTGACTTTTATTATTTGTAGCTATTCATGGCAATAAATATAATCACAACATCATTCCACGCATTAATGTCAAACCATAAAAAACCAAAGAGGTATACTGTAATAACTCAAATACAGTGTCGTCATTAGAATAAATCTATATTCAAATCATTCAAATTTTAGTCAAACATATATAAGTTAATAAAGAAAAGCACTTTGAAAGTCTTGGACAGATTCTTATGATCAGCTGTTTTTAACATCTGAATAATGAAAACTTTACTTTAACAGAAATGTTTAGGTAGAAATCGGGAATGCACTTTTTATGGCTGGCCAAATTTTCAATGATTTAGTTCTAAGGAAATTACTTTCCAAGAGATCCTTTCCTCAAAGCCAAAATCTAGAGGACTGTTGACTGATCGATCCTCTTGAGATCATTTCTTCCAACCAAAAGATAAACAAAACTTTGTACACATGTATTCGCTTGCACATGGCAATCAACCTCCACGATTGCAGTGAATACTGCAACACAACATCCTACAAGGTCTGGTTTCCTGTAACCTCTGATTCTAAGCACAACAGTCTGATAAGGAATACTTGTCGTCATTTCACACAGAAAAAGAATCACTGCAAAAATTCACCATAATCCTCTAGTAATGGATCCATATTACCACCAAGAATGGTTACACTACAAAGGTGCGGCATCCTCACGCAAGATCACTTCAAAGATGAATTCTCCATAGTTGTCTGGTATCTACTTAAATAACTACCACATGTCAGTACATATTTCACCATACAGATACTATATTTCATATAAAGTATGACTATAATCAGGGGTTGAGATTTTCATCTCCTGCATATGTTGTCAGTAAAGGCACTACATGCATATGCAAATATTCCATCATTCTGCTAAAGAAGAAAGGTCAAAGGTAAGCTTGAGGAAAACAGAGACAGCTAAAAGAGCCAGAGAAGTTATTGGTTATCAACAAAGCAAAACTCTGTGAGATGTAACAGCTGGAGTTTTGTATCTCAGAATCGGATAATGCAAAGAATATTGATCAGGAATGTGAACACAGATTCTGCTTGAGTAACTCTCACTGGAAAGTGCAAATTGTTGCAGTTAAACATCAGGTATCATACACTTTGCTTTAGAAATAACAAGCTTTTGAGGAAAGTCAAGTTTTAAAACTTTTCACTGGACTACTGAATGTAAAACTGATAAATGTATACTAAATCCCTCATGCCTAATACACTACATGTATACACTGTACATGAAATACTACTTTACTTTGAAGTGGATGCTTGAGAAGGGAAACCTATTATTGATGCTTCATGTACATCTGCACAAATATTACCAGAGAAAGGGCAACTGCAACTTCAGATTTGTCAATACATGATTTTTATTAATCTGAGAGTAAAGACAGCAATACATGTAGTGAGTACAGTACAGAAATATGGAATAAAATACTGGAAGTTAAGGGAGCTAGTTTGATAACTACCAAAGAGAGCTAACACTGACTATCCACCTGAAATCAACCGTGTTATTTTTGTTTTAAGCATACCTCATACACATTTGTTTGCCATTATTTCAGGCATCTTTTTAAAGTGCTCAACATGTATGTGTGCCGCCATCTTTCATTTGCATGTGTAGAGTGTAGCGTAGCTAGGGTGATCCCTGCACATGCATACCGCTCCTGGGCAACGATTTCCAATAGATGTTCTTGCAAAACAGTATTTACTAAATATGCAATGATCTTTGACTTGGGTTAGGATCCTTGCATGAGTGCCTGGTAAACAGCCACAAAATAGCAAATGGTAAATGATGAACAGACCAGTGAAACTTCGGCTCTCAATCATGAATACGTATGAGGTACGGTAATAACTTTTACATTATTACTGTACGTCATAGTAGGTGCACAGTCTGGGGTATTCATGAGATAGGCTGGAGGGGGGGGGAATGGACGATGCAGATATATCAAATTGTCTCATTAGCTCTTCTGGTGAGGAGTAGACTGACAACTCCAGAAAAAAGCCTGAATTCTCACAAATTCCCGGGAAATGGGAGGAGGCGGGAGAGCTCTGGAGTTGCCTGAAACAAATAAACTTCCACGAGACTGATGTGGAAAATTTATTCCTAACTTCCAGAGAAAGTTCAGTCACTTCTCAGAAATTTGATTTGCCCACTACTGCTTGTACTGCTATTGTTCTCGCATCCTGGAGTCCTGTACATCGCCTGCAATCCCGTTGACACCCCTGACCATTTGCGGTAATTACCTAACCCTCTACAGTCGCATGTACATAATTATCTTCACACATTATTTACAACTGATATTTACACAGCATTAGACATCGTATCACTTTTATAATGCACTTCTTCAATTCCACTCCTCCACTGGAACAAAAAAAGAAAAAAAAAAAAGAAACATGCTCCATTGTTTATTTCACATCAGCAAACAATACTGGGCCTGAAATAAAGGAACAGCTTTTCATGGAATATTTTAGAAAGAATGATACATGTACTTCGTGCATTGTAATACTTCTTTAAAAGTGCACTATTCACGAGGATAAGGTAAATGATATGTAAATGCATTGAACTTGGCACAATAGGAACTGATTGTCTGCCAGCCTTTTGTGGTTGAGGCGCACTAAAAAGCGTCATGCCCCAAAATTGCATAAAACTATCAACTTAACAAGCAATTCACTGCAGCTATCCATGCACAGACCAGTATACATGTACATTAGGAACAGTATCAAAGAGTGATGTTATTTAGAACCAGGAGGTGCCGTACAAACCGAGTATGCCCGTGTGTTGGTTCATGCGCTGGTTCTCATGCTTACGACTTTTCCATACGTGAATTGTGCGCATGATGTACTCACATTGGTACTCTGCAGACCAGCACTTCAACAAAATGCTTGAAGGATCTGGCTATTGATCCTGGAAATAAGTGGATAATGCAGATATTGCACCACATACCACAGATGAGCTTCAAACATAAAAACTGCTGACTATGCTGAGCACAATTAATGACACTCATGCAGTATGAAGTCATTTGTCCCCCAAGCAATAGTCGAAATAGACAAGAACGTTGGTCCAGATGTGGAATAAGGGGTAACAACTTGCAGTGAATTGATGTTGTAAGAGACTCCACGTGTTAGGAACCCTTGCTGAAAAAAAAAAGACCAAGTAATAACTAGCGAGACTGTCTGGTGATAACTCGGCCATCATACTCCGAGGGAGGCGGTGTGGTTCTCTTGGGCCTTGGTGTGGACGTAGTCAATGTCCGGTCGATCATCTGGATTGGGCTGGATGCACAGCTGCACGAGAGTCCGCAGCTGATATTGGAGGAGAAAAAAAAGAAAGTTGAAATTAATGATGGCTGTCACTTCGACGCATGTAAATTTATCCTTCGCTGTGTTTGTCCTTCCAATTCAAAACTCAATTTCAGCACTGACCTTGTCAACTGCTGATCAGATAAGTGCTCGGATACAATGTAAAGAATATACATGTATGTTTAAGGACCATATGTTTAGAAGAAAAGTCTCAACACACAGACACACCCTACAGGTACAGTGTACATGTGCATGTACATGTATGTCTCAAACCAGCATCTGAAAGGTGATGAACAAAGAGACAATGAGAGCAAGAGAGCCCAACACAGAGACATGATGTGCAGCGTTTGTCCAGTAGGCTGGACAAAATGGAAAAATTAAGAGACGACTAAACTAATCAATCTACTTTCCACAAAAGTTTGATGAAGCCGCCATCGCCAACAATGCCTGTGAAAATCAACTTACTCTTCATGGTAGTCACCCCTCACAGTCTGAAGAACCATTTTGAAACTATTCAGAAATTGTCCATCTTTCCATGTCCAAAATCAGCCTTACATAAACTGATTTGAACTGCACAGGGAAAAATCTTAACCATTTTATACCTTTGCCCATTTGACAAAAAATGAATGAAGAAAACCAAGAAGTGATCATGACTGAAAAACAAACCCAGAAACATAAATTGTGCACTATTATGCGCTGCAAGTATGCATGACATCACAGTGCAAGTTTTTCATTTATGACCAGGCAGTAAGGAATACCATCATCATTCAGAAATTCAACTTCCTCTCCATAAGCCCCAACATTGTGCCTAACAATCCAGGTGGGGCCGGCATTGGCAGAGGAGACGATACTTACACAGTTGGAGAAATAGGAAGGCAGGGGAGGATATTCACATTTGTCAATCTTCTCGCACAGCGTCCACAAATCCAGGCCCTCGCTATAAAACGGCGAGTCAAGGGCTGCCATCTAGGGTTGCGGGACCGACCGATCAAGGGCAGAGCGACAACCACACAAGATTTGGTACAGGATAGAGAAGAGTCAACACACACAAGGAAACTTCCTGACCTGAGGTCAGAGGTCACGGGCTGCTAGCTTGGCCAAGGTCAAAATTTTGCTTCACACATGTCAAAGACACTATTACCTTTTTATCGCACTGTAAATAAACAGTACCTCTGACGATATCTGAATGAGAAGTGCCTTTGAGATTTTCTTTGACATGTAGGGGCAAACTTTTGCTCAGCAAAACAATGCGGCCCAAACCAAATGATAACGGGGTCCCTTTTCGTAGCGCATGCAAGCAGAGTGGAATTGCTTACTGCATCAAACTGAGTATGGCTGGTGTTCATGACCAAGGTGATACACTGTATGGATTGAGGCAGGTCACCATGCCATGATGAATGCACTAAGTGAGTTTCCAACTCGCTTGGTGGGCTCTACGACACGGGACCGCCACCACAGTTGTTAGACCATTATTAAGCACGCCAGACATACCACATGCGCTTACCTCATGTGAGTAGATATCGGATGGTAGTGGGGGGTAATCGCACTGCTCGATTTTCTTGCACAGAGAGTATAAGTTCATCTTGTCCCCATAGAAGGGTGATTGCAAAGCGGCCATCTATAGAGGCGTCGGGGGCAGGTGAGGTTTACCGTGGGGACGATGATGAACGATGATGATGATGCGGGGAGGGTACAAGCAAATGGGATGAGGCAGCATTGACAGATGCAGGGTGGAGATAAGAGGATCCGATGATGGTGTTAGGCGGAAGATGGGGGGGTGGGGAGATGGGATAGGATGGGATTAATGACAGCAAGCGGGAGAGGGATTAAAAGGAAATCGACCAGATGCAAGGGATGAGGACATTTAAGGAAAGTCAGGCCATATGGCAATTGGATTGGGAAAATGAAATCGAAATTGAAGCAATGGAGTGAATCCAGGGGGGGAGGAGACAAGGGGGGGATGTAAAGAAAAATAAACAAATGAAAAGAAAAATGCTGATTCCATTCCGAATTCCGCGGGCCCCTTTGGATAAACATGCTTGGAGAAATCCCATGCAGTGCACTCTACAGGGACCTGAAAGCCATGCTTTTAGGCTCGGGGAGAAATCTGCCCGTGTGGCAAGCCAGTTACTGCAACTTGCTGACAGAGCTGGCAAATGTTAGAATTTCAATCTTGGTCTAGGTTCTCACTGACGTGCAGCATGAATGAAAGACAGCCAATATCAATCCAAGTAAATCCCTCCTCTTCTGGGGCAATTATACCGGTACTTCAAACCTTGCCCCTTTTTTCCGATTTAATAAAAACTAATATCTTGAAACTCTTTAAAATTTTGAAAAATATTTTTCCCAATTTCCCAAACTGCACTAGAATTTTCTGTTTATATCTAAAAACAAGTTCTTGAAATCTTTCTTACACTTATGACCGTGATTTTTATTTTCAATTAAAAAAGTGGACAACTGGGTGCAGGTTTGGCAATTTTTCTCACTATTGGTTGTCAATATTCTCATTTTGAATGTGAAAAATGCCATCACTGGTGTTAAAGAGAAGGCCAAGGTCAACATACCAGTGAAGCTACTGTGAGTCTATTCCTCTTAATTTAATGCTTACAAATTTGTCCACAAAAACTGAGGTATACATATTACATGTACATGTCACTGACACAATTACAAAAATCACACCCACAGTGAACACATCTGACATTAAAACCCGATCAAAGGAATGATGGGTCAAAGGTTTGTACACCATCCCTCGACTCAAGCCCCTTTGGTCTGGAAGGTTTTTGCTGGAAGGTGAATTGGAGAGTGTCAAGTTTTGGCTAAGTGTGAAACATGCACACATACAACGAGTGTCTATTTTCTGGGTGTGCTGCTAAGATACCGGTAGGTGTTAAAACTAGCATACAGGTTGATAGTGTGCACCTGTCCACCCATCTGGTGGTGCTGCATTTGCATGGGGTTTCACAAGCATTCAACAAAATTAAAGAATAAAAAAAAAACCATAACAAAACGCAAAATGTACGAAAACAGTGTACATGTCCATAAGTATGTGACCTACCATAGCATAATAAAGAATGATCCCCATTTATGACTTTTGAGATACAGTGTATATGCGTGTGAGAATAAAGATAAAGGAATGGGCTTTCCAATGACACCACATTTATACTCGTAGCCAACATCATTGAGGTCAAACTGAAAAAAGAGCACGCACCAAGCTGCAAACATTAGCCACGTGAGTGTTGTGTGAGCTCCATAATCGCTCTCGATCTAAATGACCACAGTAACATTATATTTATGGGCAGCTATTACCACGAAATACCAAGTACACTGAAAGAATGTCTTCAAACATTGTTTCCTGGAAGTTATTTTGTTATTTTGTTTGGAAAAGGAGAAATGGCAGTGGAGTTTCCTTTTCATGAATTTCTGTTGACATCGGACGGGCTGATGTTGACACTGCCTCCCAACTTTGTCTCTAGATTTCGGAACATTCCGTTTTCATAATAAAATTTGCAGTACCTCTTCACATAGAGGAATAAGAAGTTAATGTCAGTTTATTCAGTCAAATATCAACCTTTCTTTATTGACAAGTAAGAGTCATATTCTTTGCTAACCTAAAATTTCGGCACTTCAGAAAGCTGTCGCGTAGCCAAGGCATCAGATCTTGCCTTCAGTACTTTCAATCTTTTCAATGTACATGCACATGTTGATGCTTATGTCTCACAAGCCGACAAGCCTTGTCTTGAGCGGAGGACAAGGGTGCAATACAGTGATAAGATAAGATACATGTACATAATTCCAGCTGAACTTGGCGTAAAAGTCAGGCAGGGTTGTCCCTTTTGGGCAGTCAAAAATTGCAAGTATTCAGCTTAGTGATGGTAATACATCTGGGCATAGTACATCATAGTACATGTACACCATGCCAATGATGGTGTAGCGCACCGTGTACATGCACAAAGCATTGTTTTCGTGTGTGTACGTCTATGTACATGTATAGTTGTGCTACAGAAAAAGTATCTTTTTTCGTGCGTGTGTAATGCATGCTGATTGAACGAATGAAACACTTGAAACGTATCCAAGTAAAAAATGCTGACCCCGCCAAACATTAGAATAACAGGCGACCAATCAAACTGCTCGCTTTTGCCCACGCAGTTTTATTGCGTTTCCAAGTGACTATACATGTAGTTACGTGGAGAGCCAATCATGTAGCTCCTTTTTGCTTATGTAGGCATAGCTCATGAATGAGACACAGCCTTTCAACGTAACAGAGAAGAGTTTTACATCTCTGTTTAGGTCTGGTACAGACTAGCGGTCATCTAGTCAGTGATGTCACAGCTATAAGTAGGCTCTCTAAGGAAAGCCCTTTCCAACAATACCAAACTTTACACAGACACAACAGTCGTGCTCTGAATATGGATAAAATTTCATCATGTAAAAAGTAAACACTATAAATTTGAGAAAAGATTGAAACAAACACACTCCAGAAATCCTCCTTTTTATCACCTTCGCTTGATTTTCTGGCACAAATGGCATTGCTAGAGGAAATCTTTGACACCTAACCTACATGTACCTAAAAATCTAAAAAAAACTGAACATCGATTTTGCATGATTTTTCACGTACATGTCTAACAACTTCAGGCGCCGATTACTCAAAACAAGGTTTTGGGGAAAGTTTCTCATTATGCCATGGGAGGTCACATATAAATGACAACACATTATGTCACTATCTCCATTCAACCCCATCCCATAATGTTGAACACCAATGAGCCCTTCCTTGAATACAGCCCCCCCCCCCGCACAAAATGAACACGAGGGTTTTTCTTTGCGCACGCGAAATCAATCTTCAAGAAAGTCTTCCAGAACATATTTTGGGATGTAATGTATCAAACCAATATTGGGAAATAACAAAAGAAAGGTCACCGCTTGTTCTCTCCCCCAACGACCTCTTCCAGGGTAACAGCAAATGCTCATCCGATGCCTCAACTCAACAGCACAGACATGCAAGTACATGTACATTCACAAAGTGCACCGTACACCCTTGGAAAATACTCAGACCGATCGGGGGTAGGATTGCTCGGCAAAGCAGTGTCAAGTTTCTCGTTGAGACTGACTCCCAAGATGACTAACCCCTTATCACTCTTGGATGAAAAGTACATTGTAGCTGCAGCAAATGGGCAATTGTTTGAAGCAAAGGAAATCTGACCCTCAATCATTTGCCTATGACAAGCGTTAATGCCCCTCCATGAGCCAGGTTAGGATAGTGGCTCGTTCCATCCCTTTCACCTCTGTGGCCCGAGTTCGAATCCCACCGAGGTCGAGATTTGAATTGGGATTTCAGCCCTGACAGTACATGACTCCGTGTGAGTTTGCCAAGAACGTTTCTCCTCCCAACTCTAAAATTGTAATTTCCTCTCACAGTCCCCCCTTTTTAAAGTCTCCCCTGGCTTGTGAGCTGCCGTGCCTACAGGACACTTTTGAGAATCCATGTAGCATCCTGACCAAAACTTGATACCGACACTTTACAATTCAAGGCCTTTCGTTCCAACTATATGAGCATTTCAAAGATATGCCCACAAGCCGCCGCCAAATAATTAACGGCAGTGCACTCAAGGAGGTGAAATATTGCATGCATGCATCTGCCATTAATGACTGAATTCTAAGAGGACTCAACAAAAGCTTGCTGTTTAATACCAGTACAAGAAAGCATGCATACACATTAACATTAGGCACAAAGCATATTTTCATGCACATTAAATGCCACAGTGTACGGTGTGTCCCCCATATAAGGTACAAGCAGATACCGTCCATTTCAAACAAACTGTCACCTGGCTGTGTTTACAACATACCGGTACATACTGCACAAGGTTTTTTAAGAGCACACTTAGCTTGATGATGCTGTTAATTTCATTGTCTTCTGGCAGTCAAGAGATATTCTTCAGTATTATACAAGCAATTAAGCATGAGTTTGTGCCACTTAATTTCTGATAATTCAGCCTACGTGTGATTTACATAAACTACACATTTCACCTGTACAAGTTGATTTAAAGAAGACGCTGACAGCGCTGAGCACTGACATATGCGGATGAGTACCCCTTTATTTCTGAAGAGGCACCAGCTTCCTTTTAATTGCTCGTACTCACTGGGGCATATTTCCAGATCACCCAAAGCAAATATTCCAACGTTAAAAACATTATTGAAGCCATGAAACCATGTCACTTCGGCACACAGCCAAATGACATTCAATTTTTGAAATGGATGGCATATGCTTACACCATTTCTTGGACGACACCTTGCATGCATGCACTGGAGTCACCAGTGATCATAATAATACCATACCACATAATTTGACCACATGAAAATTAGCTTGCAAAAGCCACAAGACACAATGCATTATTTTGCTGATTTTAGTTTGTCTAACCAGCTATAGCCTCCAGAGGGCACTATGCTTACTCTACAGACTATTATTTGTCTACTAGTTTTTACAGGAAGCCTTCTTTGAGCACAGCTTTCCATTATGTCACCATGCTTGATCAGAGCGACTTCTTTATGTGGCTTTTCTTTTGAAGGCACATTTCTTATTAATTAAAAACCCTTTTGTTGTGAAAGTTCACCACATAATGAAAATGTACCCAGTGTAATGCAAAGTTCCTTTTCAGAATTTCCTGTGGCATGAAAAAGCTACATTTTTCACTTTTCTTCTTAAGGATGACTAAGAAGTTACTGTTTGTCGATGGACATTAAAAATTAGCTCAATTAAAGTTTTTAAACATTTGATTTTTGAGAGTTGTCTTTTTTTGGAATACCTACCTCATACAGCAGGCAACCTAT
The DNA here is from genome assembly GCF_054643075.1 of Acanthaster planci. Lineage (NCBI taxonomy): Eukaryota > Metazoa > Echinodermata > Asteroidea > Valvatida > Acanthasteridae > Acanthaster > Acanthaster planci. The sequence goes on from NC_141787.1 coordinate 5,561,872, forward strand.
TGACCAGATGTCTGACTTGAAGTTGTAGCCGGTCTCATGGATGCGTTCCGGAGACATGTAGTACGGTGTCCCGACGAGGGAATGGGCGGCAGTCGTCTTGGAGCTGAAGAACCGCCCCAGGCCCAGGTCACCCAGCTTGACCACACCTGTGGCCGTGATGAACACATTGGCTGGCTTGATGTCTGCAAAACGTGGCATAAGATAATGATCAACCCAAACTGTTTTTCTTTTTTTCTCACCACATCTACATTTGTACCTCTTCAAGAAAGGTTTTGAATCCTCCACTGTGTGGGAATGTGAGGAAACCTGTGAAAATACAACTTTTTGGGGGGCATTCATTTAAACCTCACGTACCTAAGGTGTCTTACAACAGAAAGAAAGTGCCATCCATAGGGCCTACCCCGAGGTGTCTTACAACGGAAAGAGAGTGCCATCCATAGGGCCTACCCGAGGTGTCTTACAACGGAAGAGAGTACCATCCATAGGGCCTACCCGAGGTGTCTTACAACGGAAAGAGAGTGCTATCCATAGGGCCCACCCGAGGTGTCTTAAAACGGAAAGAGAGTGCCATCCATAGGGCCTACCCCGAGGTGTCTTACAACGGAAAGAGGGTGCCATCCATAGGGCCTACCCGAGGTGTCTTAAAACGGAAAGAGAGTGCCATCCATAGGGCCTACCCCGAGGTGTCTTACAACGGAAAGAGAGTGCCATCCATAGAGCCTACCCCGAGGTGTCTTACAACGGAAAGAGAGTGCCATCCATAGGGCCTACCCGAGGTGTCTTAAAACGGAAAGAGAGTGCCATCCATAGGGCCTACCCCGAGGTGTCTTACAACGGAAAGAGAGTGCCATCCATAGGGCCTACCCGAGGTGTTAAAACGGAAAGAGAGTGCCATCCATAGGGCCTATCCCGAGGTGTCTTACAACGGAAAGAGAGTGCCATCCATAGGGCCTATCCCGAGGTGTCTTACAACGGAAAGAGAGTGCCATCCATAGGGCCTACCCCGAGGTGTCTTACAATGGAAAGAGAGTGCCATCCATAGGGCCTACCCCGAGGTGTCTTACAACGGAAAGAGAGTGCCATCCATAGGGCCTACCCGAGGTGTCTTACAACAGAAAGAGAGTGCCATCCATAGGGCCTACCTGAGGAGTCTTACAACAGAAAGAGAGTAACATGTACCAGTACGTGTTCTGCAGACCCGAGGCTTACCTCTGTGCATTACTCTGCGGGAATGCATGTGTGCCAGTGCGCTACACAGCTGCACGAAATACTTCCAAATTGTCCTCTCCGGGATCAAACGTTTCTGCTTCTTGAAATGCTGTCGATTCAAGCAGAGCAATTTCGCTGTCAGATGACGACAAAGGTACCATGTTTTTATTTGTAGGGCAAGGTATGCATTTGTATATGTTCTGCTGTTATAAAGTCTGCTGAAGTTACTTATCCAGTAAATTAACTCACCTTGATCATCTTGGACAGGTCCCCTGCATCGGCTAATTCTAGTACAATATTCAGCTCGTTGTTTTCAATGAAAGATGCTAAGTACATGATAACATTGGGATGGTTTAGTTGCTGTTTGGAAAAGATAAAAAAAAAGAAAGAACTGGATTGAAGTACTGGAGTGAGGTACAAACACCAACTACAAAGTTTACATTGGACTGTTTGCACTGATAATTTGTGCATACATTCCGTTTAGCATCATGTAACAGCTAACAGCTAAAGCCTTAGAAAGGTACTGCTGGACATTTAGCCAAGATGATGTAAGGCATTCACAAGTAATGTACATGCACGAAATCGGCATACAGAAACTGTATGTACACATGTGGTGTAAAGATTTGTTACCCAGGTCAACAATGTTTGCTGTCTGCTTCAGTGATAAAATGTGTTATTTATGATGAATTTGATGTGCTGAATTCAAATGTGACAATGAATATTTTTGATTGGCTACTTTTTGCAAGATATATATAAGTGTTCAGTTTATGTACTATGTACATTGTATATGGTGTACTTACACGTAGCATAAATTGTAAACCTACATACATAGCTCTTTCCTATACATTTACACTAGTAAATGTATAGTGCAGTACAATATCTTGAAAACTAGAGCCCGTCAACAATTGGCAGCAACATTTCTATCCAGGGTGACCTAGAAGTAGTGAAGTTTGACTTCTCTCATGTTTGGGAAGCATTTTGGCTGTAGACCAGTGTTATTTATGGCTGACGGCACTGAGGCATCTCATCAAAATGCTGGCCCCACATGTCCTCACGTTTCTTTCATACAACCTGTGTTTAAAATTTCATGTGGCAATACACAGACAGCCGGAAAGCAATTTGTCAAATACGGTACACATGAGTTTGACAAAGCATATGTGAAGCTTCGCTCTGCTTTTTTGTTGTTGTTAAAACTACGTGTCCAACGAGCGTAATGCTCTGTCACGGTGCGTGCCTTGGGGAAATGACATTGCGTGCCAGGGTCCACTCCAGCTACTAAGGCATACATTGAGTGATGCAGAACACAGCAGCCTTTGAACCATAAGGAGAGCTCTACAAACACATAGTGTTGTTACCATTCGGAGAGGAAAAAAAGTGAAAATCATTTGTCAATATTGACTACGAGCTTGCAGCGGGGCCACCGAGAATAAAAAATTGGTTTCCGCCTGTGCAGTGTGCTGCAGCTGCACTGCATCAGACTTATTTCTCAAGCTGCTTGAGAAAAGGCAAACCCTCCAAGAAAAAATATGAGATCTGGTGTGGTGAGCTTCTGTGGACAATGTGTGTGAATTCAGTCAGTGGAAATGGTGTGTGTGTGATGTCATGCAAAACATTTAGTCGATAATTGCTTGTGAAATGAATGGGCACCAGTGAAAATGCATGTACATGTCTAACAAGGCATTTGTTTTTAACCACTACCTGCCGGGTGGATTTCTCTTAAGCAGGATGTGATGGCGGGACCTATTCAAGATTTTCCGTTTTCAAAATTCTTCAAAAATTTATGTGTTCATTTTACTGGATGTTTACACCCACACCAATGACTCTCTGGTGGCTACTCTAATCTGTCAGGCAACCTTCTTTGATGCCCGAGTATTCAACCCAAGCCTGCAGCCCTGTAAAAGAGCGCCCAGAATTGTGTGGTGTTGCATAATTTCCTTTGTTCTGGTGAATGCCAGTAGCGTCTTTTCATACTTGGCTGGATTAGCGAGCAGCGGCGCTGTGTCGCTCACCAATGGGGCCCTGGAGCACGTTTGTCCACGGTGCCAATCCGTGGGCACGCTATGCCCAAAACAGTGGTATACTGTTTCAAAATAGTGCCGGATTACCTTCGAAAAATGGAAGGCGAAAAATGATGGCAATTCCCAGCAGCAGGTCCTTTGTTCCGAGTACAGTCTTTTGTTACACAGACCAGCTCTTTTGTCCGGCTGTCTTTTGTCTGGGCACCCCGGCTCTGCGTATAAACACACAGTGCCCCAAACCGGGCTCCCTGGTAGGAAGTGGTTAATATAGGATTTTTCTCTCACTTATTCATATTCCATACCTGCATTTAAAGGAATACACCCAGTTCATCACATTGAAATGACTCACTTTGTCATCCTGATGCGAATGGATTGAAGGTGGGTGCAACATGGATTTGTTTCCACTGCGCAAGATTTGCTTTAAGAGTAGCTCTGCTGACTTTTCCTTCCCTTGTCACTGGGCCATGTGATTGCTGTGTTTCAATATGTTGTTAAGGACAAGCTGTGTTCTTCCTGAGAGTGGATACATGTTGTGTCTTTAGGAAAGCTTCTTTAGGCCTCATGACGGAGGCCCATTATACTTTAGTTCCTTGATGGCTTCTGTTATAGGATATCTGCATTGCAAATGTACTCTCTAATCTTTATGACCATTATTATTGATGGCGACTTGCTTAAACCTTGCTTCTCCGTATACTCACTTTTAGGAGGTCGATCTCCTTGATGCAGTCTTGTCTGGCCTTGGCGTCCATCATCTCAAAGATCTGCAGGAGAACAATAGAGGGTTTGAAAACATATCACCTACATGTACATGTATAAATGCCTGGTTCACAAGGATGAGTGGAAAATCAGCCAGCAAAACAGATTGATCGAGTGTGGGATTTTCAACTAAACTCAAGCATACAGTGAGCCTTCAGTTGCACTTATGCCAGCCATCTTACATGATAATGTCACTTGGAGGGCCTGACATATCAAGGAGAATCTTTCTCCAAGGCAAAATCCCATTTTAGTCTTCGCTTTCTGGGTTACCCTCTCAGACGCACTCTACACTGATCCAAGATGAATACTGATGTGCTTGAAGAATGGGCACCTTCTATGCAATTATGGCTGTATACCTGGACTTTCTTGAGAGCCACATTTCTGTTGTCCACCAGACACTTGGCCTTGTAGACCACACTGAACTGGCCCTTGCCGATCTTCTTCTCGATGCTGAAGTTGGCCAGGGTGTTGTACATGTCGTTGTTGCTACCCTCCTCCATCCCTTGGTCCATGGGTTGCTCCATGTCAAGGGTGCCTTGTTTGTTTTTGCCGTGTCAGGAGCAGAGCTTCAAGAATACGGGTGGCTGACTAAGGTTGACCTGCCAAGGAAAAATCAAAAGGGCAACATTTAACGCTTACAAATTGCTTACTACATATCCAAACCAGCAGAGTTGTACATGTTCGTGTACCTTATCCCCTCTGTGTGGGAACAAGAGATGGCATGCTTCACATACCAGTGGCACGGATGCCACCGTAGTTTGGCAGAAAATCAACCTGTGCGTGTACAACACTGTATATTAAGTGCTGTCTAGAAGCCTGTTAAAATTCCTCCATAACTCCCAGCTCACAATGTGAAAACGAAAGTGTCTCAACACATAAATACTGCACTTGCTGGAGGCCGCCTGGTTGGTTCAGATACTGGTATGGCAATTGGAGTGACAATGGCCGGCAGGCCTTGACATTAATGGCTGTCCGATTGCCCAGGACAAGTAATTTCTTTTTTTGGGCAAGTAAAATTCTGGGACAAATTGCCCGATGGACAGGTACTTTTTTCTGAAATTTTTTTTCGTGGCCAAGAATAGCAACAAAGTTACCTCTGTTTTTTTTCCTCTTCTCAAAAACTTATAAAAAGTGGAAAAAGTATACAGCTACGTGGCGTAGAACGATTTTTTGCAACGTTACGTATATGTACACACTGTACAAACTCGAGTGTATTAAACACCTTTCCACACAAAGGAAAATGTGTACACCAATAAACTGTAAAATACCCCTGTGTCTGGGTACCAAAGCTCATTGGTTATTGCATGCGTGGTGCAGTAGAGCTTTGACAGCTGGAAACTCCAAGTTACATGTGGCTGTGACCTCAACATTAGTGAATTTTGCCTGGTACTTGTGTGTGTACTTTTTTGCATATGACACCAGGCAAAATAGTTGAGTGATTAAGAAATAGCCATTGCCCGCTCTTGTATGAAAGATGCAGCAGAGTCCTGTGCCCTCTCTGCATGTGATAGTTGGGGGGTGATGTATATTCATTTCGTAATGTGGTGTACATGTAGCAATTTCATCACTGGTGACTGGATGAAGGAACTTAGTGTCCCAGGAAGCAATGAGAAACTAAACCAGGGTTCGGGCAAGTAAATTTTCAGTGCTACTTGCCTGATGGACATGTAGTTAAAAAAATTAATGTTGAGGCCTGATGGCCACGGCAAATGATTGTACGGGCAGCAGAAACAAAACAGTCTGTACAAAACACACCACAGTCCCCTTACAGGGTTGCGAAATGGCAAACTTTGTCATTCTGTCAGCGAAAGATTTAGCTCAATGCACATACATCTACATTGTACATTTACCGGTATTGTAGCCGCATGTAATGTACATGTACATGTAGGCTATGTAGCTGCCAGTAAATTTGCTTCTGAATTTGCAAATCCGCTCCGAGTGGAACAAAAGAGGGCATTTTTTTTGGTACTCACCGCATTGGCATGCCATGAGGCACAAGTATAGGCGCATTTGACGCGGAGTACGCTGAGTATGCGTAACTTTTTTATTCCGGCATGTATAGGGTCTTTGCATACACACAGAACGCATGCAAGAACCCGCTTGTAACCACCTGTCTTTCTTTCGCCAAATTGGGGGTGCACTTCAGCTCAGGGCGGACAGAATGCACTATTCATTCAGCACACATGATGGACTAATATGCAAATGAGATTTGAAGCTTTTCATGTTGGAGATAGCAAGTAAACTAGATAGGTTTGCGGTAGCACCAGGAATATATCTGTTTTTTGAGTATATGGGGTTCTGAAAAGAACCATTCTTTTCAGAACCCCACATATTCAAAAAATAGATATATCCATGGTGCTACCGCAAACCTACATGTACATGTATCTACATGTAGTTTACTTTATCATGTAAATATAAGCCATTTGGTAATAAATGTGACTGACAGATGGAATCTTGAATTTACAAGTAATTACTGTCTAGTTTACTGTCACTAAATTACATGCACAAGTACAAGGGTGCATGTGGAGGTACAGTGTACGTGTACGTACAGAACTGTACATGTATGAATGTATATGTACATGTACACATGCTTTAAAACACCATTATGGCCCAGTTGCTGTAGAATACAGCAATAAATCATCAAGTAATGTGAATGTCAACAGCAGTGAAAGGGCAAGCGTTAAGTGTTATATACCAGTGCATGTTTGCTCATACATGTCAGCAATGTGCATTCCTTAATTAGAAAGTACAGTAATTGATGTCAGTGTGTTTTATGCAAACATACATGTACAATTGCCATATGGTGTGTGCCTGTGCACGTGTGCTCTCACATGACAGCAAGAAGGGCTCTCAAGCCACCAATTTTGTTTTTCATTTTTGCACGTACATGTTGTACATGTACACGTACATGTACCTGTACATGTACCTGTACATGTAAAAGAAGGTTCCAAATGCTCTAGATTGGGTCTTTTTGCCCCCCTGCATGGTGATTATTGGCATCACAGTGAACTGTGGGTGTGCACCCTCAGGGAAACCTTTTGTGTCAAGACCAAGGTGCAGGGTAAAACTCTTTTTGGCAATAATTATGGGAGGTTTGCCTCTTCTCATTCTCTTGTGCACTCAATTTCAAACAGATCCCAAATACCTAAAACTTCAGCAACCCCCCCCCAAAAGTTGCGCGCACGTGGACACTTTGGGAAATCTGACAACGCTTGGAAACTTTGCCATAAATTACACAGGAGTAAAATGGTTATCGGCTTATTAGACTCTTACATGTAGCTTAAGAGAGCCATCACCATGGAAACACCTAGGCATTATAATAAGGCCATCTAATGAAGTGGTGCAGGCTGGTTGGCATGGCAGCATTCGTCAGTCCAGCAGTCAAGTCAGATGCACGCACATGTACAATGTACTTTGAACAAATTTTCTGTGTAGGATACTACATGTAAGTCCATAAATTCCTTAACACTATTGTGATGCCCCTCAATGTGGCACAGCAGTGGCTATTATCAGAAATGCAAGCAAGACATCAAAACAATTTGAAATCCTCCCATTTAAGGATAATTTTGCTGTTTCTGCAATGACCGCGTGTGCACATGTATGCGTACACTTGTATTAATTATCATTTGAGAATGTCCCGAAGAAATCTCCAGCAATTTGTGGTAATAATTACCTGTGCTTCGAGTTTGACAAAACTGGGAATCAAATAAGGGATTTTTCATTTCCAATTACAGAGTCCATGTACATGTACATGTATACACATGCACTGGTAAGTAACTGATCAAAAGTCTAAATTAAAACTGAGTACTATACATGTATAAAAAGGCTAACCTTTAATTTCCCAAATCGATACGAAGTATTGATCTCTTATTCGGCTGTCCTTAAATAAATTCATCTATACACAAAAGACTTGGTCAATTAAATGTTAGGTGCGTAAGCAGTTTCCATTGTGCCTATGGTTACTTTGAAAGGGCAAAATTAACAAAAAAGAATGAATACATGTATGTGAAAAGTCCCAGAAATTCTGTGAATCCATTTGGCAAGGTTGGTGCCACTTGTACATGTGGTTGACATAAAATTCTATTCATAAATTCCTGGGACAGTTTGTGTATTTCGTTTGGTTGAAACGTGTCATGTGGCCATGCATTAACATATACCGCTATTTGACAAAGCCCACTACGTAAAACAAACGCTGGCACCTGGATACGAGACAGTTTAATCCATTCCGATTGGTCAAGGGTGTGTGCGCGGCATGTGGAACTCGCCATTGGCGCGCCGAGTCCATATAAAGATATTCTTCTGAACTACCGGTTGTTGCACATGTACCATCAACTGGACGTCGGGTACCCGTAAAAGAGAACACTTAAATAACAAATGGTACTGCGCGCAACTCCGGTGGACCATGTGCTGGAAAGAGAGCTTTTTTTTGTACATACAAAGCAAACAGCACATTGTTCTAACCGTCAGGGTAAATCTCTCCTACTTTTTATCAAACAAAACTGTTACCTTCAATTTGCAAAATCTTCTTTTGTAAACTTGTACCGGTATATGAAACAGAAAAACAAAAGTTTGGACAAGGAACATCATCAGAACAGACAACAGATCTGCAAACCACCTACGCACCAGCTACATTGTACATGTACCTCGCAAAGGAAACGTCTAGATGTACGACCCTGTACACGCGGAACGCACGTGTACAGATGGTGAGCGCTGGTCGTTGTCATGTGTCGGCCAGATCAGTGCTGCGTATGTCATGGGTTAAAAAGCTTTTATGTAAAATACTACCTCTGTAATGCAAACAATACCCGGACCACTTTATCCACTTACTGGTATGTTGAAGTTTCTGATTGAAAAACCACCACCAAAATGCTTTGAAGGGCATTGAAATTATTGTAAATCTCCATGAACCAGGAAAAATTCACAACTAGGAAACGACTGAAGTACAACGGGCGGAGTGGATTACAATAGTACCAGTAGCTCTGTTGATCTCTAAACCAGTTGTATGTACCGGTACTCATATGACCGTGTTTTCAGCGTTACAGTGATTTTTTAGCAATTCTGCCCTTCAGTACTACATGTAAATTTCACAGATGTTTTATACATGGATTTTTGTCCCTAATTTATTTACATGTACATGTATTTTTTTTCAATTCTTTTTATGAGCACCTGTCCCCCCCACCAGGAACCAGGTTTTGATGTCGATGGACAGGTACCGGATACCCGGCACGGGCCAACAGATGTGAATGGGAATTCCCTTAGTAATACATACCGGGTACATGGACATGATTTTTCAGTTGTATCATGTACATGTACTGGTGCATGTTTGTGTGTACTCGAAACTCAGTACATACATGTCCACTCAAACCTGAACAAACTGTTTTCCCTGAACCAGAACTTACGGAAGAAAAAAAAAGCAGGTTTAACACTTTAACATGTGTGTCTGTACTGCTGTAGACTGTTCACGGTCACACACATTCATCTTGCACTCAAGTTGAGAGAAAGCTTTTTATTTCAATTTTCAATTTCATTTGGTATAGATTAAATACAGTGTACTGGTACACACCCGGTACATGTACATGTATACATGTACATGTACAATTAAAGAAATCAAGGTACACATACATGTACATTAAGTTAAAGATCAAACATTGACTGTATTGGTACATGTACATACAGTAATGTGATGCTGCATGTATACAATTTTTAACCACCCATGCACTATCACGAAAAATTGTCGAGATTGGACGGCGTGCATGCGGGCAACATTTGGGCTGTGATGGCAATCAGGCTTGCTTGAAAGCTGGAATTTGTTTAGGTTGTGGTTGGCACAAGTCCATTAAAATGGCAGGCACCGGCAGCAAGCACGCTCATGTTCTCATGCAAAAAGACAAAGTGTGGTTTTGCAGAAATGACTCATAATTAAAGTATCTGCATTCTTTTTCCACTTGTAATTTGGTGGCAGTCTTTTCCGATCAAAAACCTTGAGTTAAGCAAATGAAGTGGTGTGGGCATTTCGAGTTACAGAGGTAGTTTTGTGCATAAAAGCCTATTCTCTTCTTGGGTATGAAGAATGTCTTCAAGTTAAGCAGAGTTTCTTTGAGTTATGGAGAGTTTACTGTTCATGGCCATATACCATCTCATAAAACCACCATGTACTGGTGAGTCTAACCACAAAAATGTGCACAGGATTCCCCGTGAATGAAACTTGGTTCTTCTGGTCTAAGTTTTGGCATGTCTAGTGAAGATCAAGATAAGAGGGACAAGAAAACTACATGTACTTATGGTCTACAAATGGGTGAGATGTCCATGTATGTGCACCAATGGAAGAATAAGAACTACATACAGCAAATACGGGGGGGACCCGCAATTCAAAATAGTGCGCCTCTAAGAGTTTGCAATGCGTTGGGCAATCAAAATGTGCGAAATCTGTCGACGCTTTCCAAACACACACAGGTCGACAGATTTTGCGCATTGTGATCTGCTAATGCATTGCAAACTCTTGGAGGTTCACTACTGAGAAACGCCCATATTCTCTAGGTGTCAAATTTGGCCGTTACGTGGGTAATCTTTTTTGTTACTAGTGGCTATTGTGCTGCAACTTTTTTCAAAAGTGCCATTTTTGTACAAATTGAAAGACTCTTTGAAGTGACAACACATGTCCTGTGAAAATGTGACACCTCTGACTGACAATGCTGTGACACCTACTCCCGAGCAGGTTAACAACACAGACTGTATTTGGCTCACAGATCTCCAAGAAATGTGAGACTTGTTTCTTCCTAGGGATATTGTGGCAGTCATAATGGCAACCCCCAGGAATTCTCACACACAAACCCCCCCCCAGTGAATACAAGCAAGATTCACAGCAGGAGTTATAAAAGAGAAAGAGAGAGAGAAGATCTATGCGAGTCAAAGTTTCTCAAGAGACTGGCGGTACAAAGCACAATACGGTACATGTACATGTACATGATGTATATATGTACATTGTACATGCCTGAATACACCTCCCACTGTGGATTGGGTTACTCTGACAATTTCTGAGGTTTTCAGTCCTACATACATGTACCCCCTCCCCCCTACTAGTAGGATGGGGACAGAAGATTCCTAACATTTTGAACTCAATATGCCTGCCTTATTCAAACATGTTTTCTTCACTCAGTTCTCAGAGAAGGCTTGTAAATTCCTCTGAATGGTGAAAAATGTTTTTCAGTACAAAAATGTAAGTGTGACTGAAACAAGTGAAAGGGAGAGAGGTACATGTAGGCCTACATACATGTACGTACACATACACTGTATGCCTTGGTTGCTAGAGGCAATTCTATGAAGATACATGTACAGTACAAATCACTGTTTGTGTAAAATTAAAGGGAAAATGTACAGGTACAGGTGGGTAATCAGCACTCTCCAAGTTCAGAATTTCAAACTTGGTGGGGGCCAACAGAAATTGAAGCATGGGGTGGTAGGAAGGGGGAACCTTCATTAATGGGGTTCACAGCCCACTAAAAAGACTCTCGTTTGAAGTTCAGGTGAAGGTGAAGTACATTTCCGGGCATCTTGGAGATGTTCAGTTTGGGGATAAAAATTCTAAGGCAATATGTGACGATGGCTTCTTTCGTCAAGGAAATGTTATGATATCCATGTACTTGTTAAATGTACACGTAGCTCCCAAACTTTCAACTTTGCAGCAACTGGGTACATGTACATGCACAGAGCAAGGAACAGGTGCACACTAAAAGAGTTTGGTGGCTCCTTGTAAACACAATGGGAGACAAGTTAAACTTGGCAGGCTGTGAGGCAACATGTATTTAGATTGGAGAACACTGGGGATTTTTATTAAAGTGAACAGGGTAAATCACACAGCATTTATATCCTGTAGTAAATTACACAGGAGTGCCCTTTTAGCTTTTCAGGGCTAGCTGTACATGCCCACAAGTGCAATGATGCATTAAATACCGTACTGTCCCCCTAACAGTCCCAAATCCTCCAATTTCAATACGATACTTACATACACCCTGGGGGTTTGGGGTAAAGAACAAATTTACAATGTATTCCCTAAACACCTGCATATGGAGACTGTACATTTTTAAAAGATCTCTTTGAATACAACACTGACTTTTCTGAAGCCACTCAGTATGAACCTTGCTTCAAGTCTGTTACTGCTCACAATTTTGAACTGATACGTACTGAATCACTGTGACCTTAGGCCCTTGGCTGTAATGATAAAAAAAGAAAACCACAGTATAGTGTGATCATGCCACCGACAGCTGATTTCAAAGAACCCTTTGATTGTCACTCAAATGCTGTACATGTACATGCAGGGTACACCTATGAATGGTGAGCTTGAAGGAACCAACTGAATCATCACTTTTCATACGGAAGAAATGACAGCCCCGGTGGGCCAGATACAGGTACATGCACCAGTACATGTTTTTAGCTGTGAATAAGTTCCCCTCAATGGCAAAGAACAGAGGCTGGTGGTAGATTGTTTCAACAGGTATTGAAATTCATTATCCATGTGGAGAATGATGATTCCAATCAGGGTTTCCCCAACCTACATTTGTATTTAAATGTGGAGTGGCCCCACCTCACTCATTTTCATGATTACATGTACCTCACCCAATCTTGTCAATAATACCTTCTCCCCCCCCCAAAAGAAACAATTAAATTGAATTTACAAATTAAAAGGGGAAAAATTTCAAGGAATGGTTCACTTTTACATTCTTCTGACAGGTAAACAAGGCCACAGAATGTACATGTAAGATTGCTTACTTGGAGGAATGGCTTGACATGATTGAGAGCACATGTAAAAGAGCTACAGTGTGTACATGTACTCTACATACAGTGTACATGTACATGTACGTACTGTGTATGGACATGTTCATGTACACGGAGAGCCCTGCCATCTGGGTTGGCAAGTGGCAAGACACAATTTGCTGTGGGCATTTAATTCCCTCCAAATTTTTTTTTTTGGAGCTACATGTATGTCATGCTCATCAGCACCCCTGGGGAACACCAATTCCAATAAACGTTGATCACAGATACACCACGCAATATGAGCACCAACCTGTCACTCCCAACAGAACGTCACTTGCACTGGCTGTAACAAATGTGTCATTTCTGGTTCAAGCACAGAATCCAAAGGGGAATGTTACCGTTTAATACATGTAGTTGGAGGCGATGAACCTATTCCAAATTTCTGGCTGTAACACTAAAGTTCCAGTTACATGTACTGGGGGTAGATGCATTTTTGGCTAGTGCCAAGACTGGAATTTGTATAATGCCTGTATAAAACAGAAACATGTATTTCCTTCTACTGGTATGTGCTGTTTTACATGTACGTACATGAATGTATGAAGTTTTTACTCATTGATATACTGGTAGTGGTGTCAATTTTCCCTGCAAAAGATGATACTCAGTTCTGGGAAACAGCCAAATGAACCTTTATTATCAATCAATGGGCTAATTGCAAAAACAGCAGATGTCTTTGAGTGATCACTCATGAGAGTACAAAGGACATACCGGTAGTACGTGCAGGCACAGGCTGACTGGCAAATACATGTATGCACGAAATAATATATGCAAAGCAGCTAATTTTCATCTGAATGTGCACAATCTTGCGATGACTAAGTGCAGCGACTACAAATGCTCTTGTACATGTACTCCAGTCCATGATAAATTGATGGGCTAGCAATGAAAGCCTAAGGAAGGCAAGGTACAGTGTACATGTACCCATAAACAGTATGATCCCTGTCCCCTCTCCAACCCACAGTCTCTGCGTATATACATGTACATTTGTACACGTACAGTACATTGTACACGTATGTAGGTTCTCACCATTATCACCAGTGCTCAATCCTCCAACAGGTGAAACAATGAGGACTGTTAGGGTAAACTGTTTTTATTGACAATGATAAATTAACCCGTTATACACAACAAAAACAGATAGGTTCAGACAGAAATGAGAACGTGAACCTTTGGCACTCTTATCAATTATTGACCAGCCTGCAGTTGGTGAATGCTCACAATTTAAAGCAGGAAATTGTGCAAGTGTGACTCTAAAGGTGAATATTTGCAGACGCAAACATGTACATGTATGATGAATGAGCAAGTTCAGTTTAAAAACAAAAGAAAGGTCCTTCGTGGGAAAAGCACTCATGTGGGTTTGCATAGGACCGCACCGACAGGGCTGCAACGATACATCGATAAACCGGTGCATCGCAATACATGTACATTCTTTCAGGATACAATGTATTGATACAAATTTTTTATATCCGTACTTTCGGAAAAAAAAAAAACACAACGGCAGTACATGCACCAAAACAACCGCACATGTTGCACGAAAAGTGTGAAGTGTAAAATTGAAAATGCGACGAGTTTTTAGTCTCAACATAGAGCAGTACTTCAGTTCAGGTGACGCGTTTGTTAACAATGAGGTAGCATCACCAATCAATCTTGTCTGATTGCAGTGTTCGTATCAAAGCGTGTCCAGATCACAAACTTGGCCGCCCTACGTGCTGATACATGTAGGGCAGACCTCGCACACACGCCCAAATGACCTCAGAAGCGTGATATTTTTAGGTATGCGCAGCTGTTGGAATACTAAACTGGCTGTTTGGAAAATGGCTGTGCCTTGAAAGTACACTTCATAAATATATAAAGATAACTTGGAGAGAAGAATCCACAAGAAAGACTACGACTACTTCCCCCCACCCCATTTTTGTAAGTTCAAGTTTAGTGCATTTCGGGGTATCTACACAGATACTTTTTTCCTTCATAGAAATTGAAGGCAGTTTACAAATTACCGGTAGATGTATTCTTAGGAGCTTTTTTCATCATGATATTGTTGTGTGAGATAACATATTCCAGCATGTAATATACACATGTACATAGCACCACTGAGATATTAAACTTGGCATTGAGACCTTAAAGTTGGTGACTATTTTATGAACTTGGTGGGCCACCAGATTACTTGGGTAATTCCAGAAACTAGGGGTCTACAAATGTGACCTTTTTGTGTCCCTGTTACATCTGACCTTTGTTATTTGACATGGAAATATCACTGGAATTGATTTCAAACTATTACTGTTTGTTTGGCAGGTACGGTAGTTCGCATTAATTCATTACTCTTGGAAATTAGCAAATGTGTTCTGAACAGTTTACAAAATCATATGTCAGATGCAACAGGGAAAAGAAAAAAAGGGCCCCTAATTTTTGGAAGTACCCACTGCTACGGGCTGGACGTGACTGTGACCTAAAAAGTAAAGGAACCTCTAGAAATGTGAGATATCTATATTGGTGAAATGGGTTGACTTGCACCAAGTTAACTCGTACCCAGGTTAGTTGAGCTCATACCTGAGTCAAGTTAAGTCGTATTCATTTGGGCATGGGGCATATCGGTTTTGTCGCTTGTATTTCTTGTACGTACAGTAGGCCAGTGGCAATGTTCAAGGTAAAAATAATACTAACGATGTGGACTGATGTTAGACTCCCTCCAAGGTCAAAACATTGATTAGTTTTTCAGTTCCTTTCTGATTCTGTGGGTTTTCCCCACACTATTTATCCAGGGTTTTACTTAAAACTGAATATTTCTGCATTGACTGTTTTCTCCCTAAGCTAAGGACCCCTTACATGCTTGAGGAAAACAGTACTTAGGGCTTTTTGGATATTTAACTGGAATGGGGACTAATTTTCAAGTCTGATTCTGTGGCCAAAAATTTTCAGTCTGATTCTGCACCAACAAAATCACTGTCTTTTTGTATTTACAAGGTGGGAATCAGACCATGGTGAGAGTTCCATACATGTATATGGAAATCCCTTATGTGTATTTTCCCTTGCAGTGGTTTAATATAAGCCATCAGAAAGTAACAACATCTCTCCAAAAGTCAAGTATAACAGTGAAAATATTGAATCATTCCTACTTACAGTAGAAAACTCTAAGATTTTCAGACAAGTCACAAAGTATTTGTGCACAGGGTGTCAAGTGATGTCCATGCATGAAACTCTTTCCAGACCATTTTATAATATAGCACATTCTTCCCTTTAATAAAAATCCTTCACAGCCACAAATCAGAAAAACAAAATTCTGTAATAAAATGTTTAGGTTAATTTAAAAATATCAAAGGAGAATAGTCTTAATTTTTGGGGATAAAAACAAAGTGGGTATACATGTACGTATCTACGAATCGAACCCAGCTGGGAGCTTCACATGTGGGCTCCATTACGTATGCGTTAGCCACTAGACTACGACCTGTGCTTGAAAATCACTGGTAAAAAAGACTCACTTGTATGTACGCATCACAGAGGGTACTGTTTACTATTTTTTTGGTTTATTTTAAGCCTAGCTGGCAATGTGTGAGGAAATTGTGTGAGGAAAAGTTGATATTGATGATTTCAAGAACTTTTTGGAGCCTATATAACTCCTAAGTTCTGTATCGAACAGGAAAAAATGCTGGTGTTAGGCCTAGCAGACAACCAGACAACTGCAGCATGCAGAAACTTGTATTTAAGCGGGAAGAGTTCCATATACAAATGCCAGTAAATATTCCCTACAGAGACTTATTAGCCGTCAGAAAACAAAAACATGTCCAGAAAAGTTGATTTAGCAGGAAAAATACCAATTCTTTAGAATTTTTCATACCAGTCTCATAATGTTCGTGTGCCGGGTGTCAAGTGGAGCATGTATGATGTAGGTATATGGAACTCTTTCCTTAATGTCTTAACTGTTTGAAGGAACTGTGTGTACATGGTACAAGCATGGAGGAAGGAAAACAGAATAGTAAAACTATGGTACAAGTCACAGGATTTTAGTTAAGGCCTGCATCGTACACTGTACATGTATATAGCATGCAGGCTGTGTGCGCTGGCACAGCAGACACACGACACATGCCACAGCGAACAAGGCAAGAAAATACAGAACACAGCAAACGCTTACCTGGCAACGGCGGTGTATTCACTCACAGAGCAGAACTGACAAGTAGTGGCTGAATGATGGACTGTGTTTTTCATAAAGGAGTATCCGACTGAGAACACTTTTCACTGACAGTCATTCCACGGGCCAAAATGGAGTTGATTTAAGGACCAATTTGGAGTGGACTTCGTCTGCTCCTTGCATGCCTAGTATCCGGCTTGTCACCCTTTCGACGTCTGGTAATTGCCTCCGCTTCCTCACAGATGATAATCTGAAAACACTCGATACATAACTGGCTCGGAGCCAGACTTCATTAGATAGGCAACTTCGGAGGTCAACTGAAAATCGTTGCTAAATGATTGGTTAAATTTGGCCTCATTAGCATTTAAGGAACACATGTTTATATTTACACAGTCAAGATGTTCGGAAAAGTACGCAAATATTGTCAGCATTTTGCTAAGGAATCTGAACTTCTGTAATCATGGCACACTCTAAGGTTATCATAGCACAGTTGAGAAATGGTTTAGTTTGTCGATATCGGCATTTAAAGGGTCAAATTGGTGGCCGAAAATTTGGTAGGCTTGCATCGACAACTGCACAATTCGGGTTCGAAGGGCAACACAGCTACTGTGAAAGCATCAACCAAAGGGAACACGAGGAAAACCTCGGTCGCCATGGTGATGAAAACTTTGCGGACAATTTAGATGGTAAGAAGATCCCCCGACTTGTTAATTTTTAAAATTTCATTTAGGGGCTGTACTATAGAATTATTTAATATTTTTATCACCGCACTTCAGCGTAGGTTTTTTAGCATGCAAAGTTTTGACATCCATAACATTTGGCTGTGGTAACATTTCTTTTAAACTTTGGTAATCCTTAGGTGTTATTTACTTTCAGGACCCTTTCACAAAGCCTATGCATGTCTTTTACCCCCAAAACTTTAGGGTCTGTCGTCCACTGCGGAGTGTGTGGGAGTGCAGCAGACGACAGACCCCACAGTTCTCGGGGTACTGTAGGTCCCTCTCTCTTGTCTCCTGGAGCAATATGTTTACCTCAAATTTTGCAATTAATGAAACTTCAGCTAACCCCCAATATTCTGATTCATATATCTCAATTTTATTTAGGCCTATGTGCTACAGAGTTCTGATGAAATGTTTATTTTTTCTTTATATGATAAAGTACTTAGGCATTCCTATTTTCATGCGCTAATAATCATGGATAATGACAGACAGTACATGTATATTGCACATCTCATTTCAAATCTCATTTTTATGCCTTTTTTTTTGCTCAGATAAAGACCAAGTCACCAGTCAGTTTGGTTCCCAGGCCAGCGACGACAATCCGTGTTTATACGATGAACACATCCCAACTACTGTGCTACAGAAGGGACTGCTTGCGATGGGATCAGCCTTCATGTCATTCTATGACCCGTATCGAGATGGTAATGAACTTCATAAATTACTTGTTTTTCCCACTTTGCCATTAAATCAAGCCTTCTCAAAGATCTCAGTGCAAATTGAACACTAATCCGAGTGACTGGAATTTTGCAAATCACCTCTTTTGACATTTTGTCATAATCTGGCAAGAGTAATGCGGAATTATGACCAAATCTACAAAAAGGTTATTTGTAGAATTCTGGTGATTCAAACTGATAAACATAATATTTGAGCCAGGTCCATTGTAGACACCAACATAATTACACCGACTCTATGGTGTAATGTACTTGTAATTATTAGAGTTGTTGAAAAGATGTCTGTATCCAGCCCCTGACATTTTCAAGTTCCATAAGGTTATGAAGCGTGGCCGTTTATTTGGGGGATTTGAATGAGGAAAGGGGGTTCCTTACTGGGGGGAGGGTTTCTGTTGAACTTGGCAGTCAACAGGAGCAGTAGAAACTCCCAAGTCTAAAGACAGTGTTAGTCAGCCTGAGTAAAAAGCCACTGATCTTAAATTGGCTGGCAGGCTGATTGGCCCTCAGGGACAGCTGACCTGTTGGATCTTGCTACACCTAGCAGGCGACCCACTTTAAAATCTGTTGGGTGTGTGTATTGTTCTATAATTGGCATGGTTTCCATCTAGAATACAGCTGAGAATAAGGATTACCCAGTTTTTCTCCAGATTTTAAATCGTGGTTGAAACTGAAAAATATTGAAAAGCAGACCTTCAGGACCTCGCTTCCCATTTTTGGAATTAAGGGTTTCTGCCTTTGTGGGCATGTTACAACGAGATGTTTTTCACCCAAAATTCGGATGCAATTTTTTTTACATTTTTATCTAATTGTAGACCAGTTTATAAGTCAAAACTTGGCTGCCAGATTTTAAAGCTTGGCAGGTACTTTTTAAACTTGGCGGGAGACAAGTAAAACTTGGTGGGCCGCCAAGCTACTTCTGTGGGTTGGAGGACACTGTCCTCTTTTTTTTCTCTCGTATGGTTCAGGTTTTCAATTCAAAGGTAGAAAATGACAAGTTTTGTGCACTGTTACAGATATGGTTGCAACACTAGGCGAGGTGACCGGACACTACGCATTACAGAGGCTTCGCGACAAGATGCTAGCTGATGCCGAGGGCACACAGATACTCAAGTGAGTTGACGGCCAGTAAAATGAGACACTGTGGAAAGTCGACATGCTCCGATGAGGGAGACTGACCCTGCTATTCTGCGGCAAAACTTTCACCTGTTGGTCTCATTGCTGCAATGTTCTTGTACACGTATCTTAGTAGGCAGTCATGTTTATTCCACAGAGGACAAGGCTGCAGTATTCAACCTCATTTTGTAGAAAAATCGCCCCGTTTAATCGTGTTGAAATTATTTACCGTAATTGTGCATTACCGTTGCTCCTTATCAGTGGTGCAATTACCATCTTCAGCCACCCAATCCCTTGATTTACATTTAACTGACAGCAGAACCACACCTCTGGCAAACTTACAAACACGGCTATAAATTTTCAAGATGTAAGAAAACGGTATAAATTGACAGAGACTGGTAGGTTTTTAGGATGAAAATGAAGAAAGTGTGGGAGGTTTGCGGTGACACCACAGAAGTGAACATCTATTTTTGAGCTGCCTGGTTCTTCAAGGAAGCACTTTTTCAACTTGATATCTCAAGCACTGTGCTCAGTGCACCATCAGGAGACTGCTAGACTAGGGTCATGCTTAGAGTTTGACAGATTAGCTTGTAACGTCGGGTTGAAATGGCTTGTTCTTCTCAGAAGCCCACAGCTCAAAAAGACATTAGCTTACGTGATGTGCCTGCAAATCTTCCATGCTTACGTGCCTCTTATTATTATTATTATTTATTTGACCATCACAAGACCTGAGAAAGCAAAATTGAACAAAAAGTATATAAAAAACAACAAAACCACACATATAAGCAGTAGCAGGGACCAGGGACAAAATTCCGAATCCATAACAAGACAAATAACAGTTATGTGGGTCAGTGACTGCCAAAGTGAAATAAACTACTATTACCTGCGGGTATGCAGCCCGGCACATAACGTTAACAAGACAAATTATATAGAACAAAGAAAACAACAGTACCCACACCGGTGATCAAAATGACAGCCAGAAAGAAAAAAACAAAACAAAATTGGTTGAATTACGTGTCCGATAAGAAAGCCTGCTTGCGTGCCCTAAGGAATCGAGGAAGGGAATCAGAAACAGCCGAGTCTTGTGAGTAGTTGTACATTTGTAAATAATCTCCTCATGTGAAGATTGGTGCGTACGTGGCGCTACGGCATGGGGTTACACGGAATGCAAGGAGCAAGTGTTGTGTGACTTTGGGACTCTCAAAATGCCCATTCGCTGGCAGTACTCTGCAAATAAATGAAGAGTATAAACATTCAACCTGTACAAGGGAAAAGGTACCAGATTTCCCAGGAGTCTATTGAAATTTCATGTGACAACGGAAAAGATAGCCAGCCAGTGCTTCATCAACCGTTAAAGACCACCACACGATGGGCTGTCGAGGAATAGGAATGGCTGAGCTGTGAATGTATGTTAATCAATGATCTACTTTTTGCAGGAGATGATAGCTTTGAATACGTAATCACTTCTTTGTTTTGGCATTCTTTCTTTTGGTAATATAGCATTTATCATTTTGTGTTTCCATTTGTCAGTGACAGACCGAGAATCAACACGAGAACAGTGGACATGGACTGTTTGGCCAGTCTGCCCCAAGGCACCCTGGGAAGGGAGTACGTCGACTTCATGAAGAGAAATGTGAGTGATTAGTTGCAGCTTGTTGGGCAATCCATACCGAACACCTGACCAAAAGTGGTGTGTGCCCGGTTCCCTTGTTACTGTTATTCCCCAAACCTTCAAAGAGTCTGAAATTACCTCCTGAAAAAGGCACATGGTGGAGAGTTTACAAGTCATAGTGTTTTTACTGTTAAGATCTGACGAAACGGCTTCACTGCTGGGTTTATTTTTTCAAAGAAAGCACAGATCTGCTTTATGTACCTGACTGTTACCTGCTTCCAGTGAATCCCATAAATTCACATCCTGTGGTTTGTTCAGGGATTGCTTGTTGCTTACTGTTGATACCGGCTGGATGGAGGATCTTTCAGGATGACAATCTGCCAAAGTTGCCATGATATTACCAGTGTTGTAGTTGAGACCACTTAAGACCTTCACAAGACCACAAAAGACCTCCAGTCTGAATTCAAGTCACAAGCTATTCAGAACTGAACTGCAACAAAAGCTTTCCTTTGTCACTGTTCACCCTGTTACTTGTGACTGGTGTTGTGCCTGGTCTTATGTCTGGTCTTGTGTCTGGTCTTTTGATGGTCTAGACTACAACACTGGATATTACAGATTTGAATTTGTGTTTGCAGCCAAGTTGATTGTGATCGGGTCTTAATCCCTCCCCCTTGATGTGGACCTCCCCCGATTGTGGTTGTGCCACCCTTACCTGTAATTGCAACAAGCCAATACAGCACATAACGAGATTTCATTTACTTGCAGAGGATCACGTCGGATTCGCGCACGCCTGTGCACTTCGTGGATGACCCTGACCTGGCGTATGTGATGCAGCGATACCGCGAAATACACGACTTCAACCACGCCCTGCTGGGTATGCCCGCCACCATGCTGGGCGAGGTGACCGTCAAGTGGTTTGAGATGATCAACACGAGGCTGCCCATGACGGCCCTGGGGGCGATGTTTGGACCCCTGCGCGTCAAAAGAAGGTACACGCTTAACTCAGTGATGTTGTCAAGTCCATTTTGTCCAAGTCAAAACCACAAGTCCGAGCCAAGTCGGAGTCCATTTTTATCCGAATATGGCAGATTCCAAATCCAAATTTTCAAATCCTAATCCGGCTATGAAATGGTTGTTTACAGCAGATTACGTCAAATTAATCAACAGAATGGTCAGAACATGGTGAAGGCTGTGAAGTTTGAGAGAGTTTCACTCTGGATGCATGTGCACGTGTACACCGAAGATGCCAACTTCAATTTATAAGAAGTACAAAAAGGAAGTTCTAGGCGACAACTCTCAGAATCAGGTTG
Source organism: Acanthaster planci (assembly GCF_054643075.1). Classification (NCBI taxonomy): domain Eukaryota; kingdom Metazoa; phylum Echinodermata; class Asteroidea; order Valvatida; family Acanthasteridae; genus Acanthaster; species Acanthaster planci. The sequence goes on from NC_141787.1 coordinate 5,584,265, forward strand.
GGGACTGAAAACCCAACCCATCTGTGGAAGGAACAGGGAATTGAGCCCGGGTCGCAGGGGCGAACGGTGAGGAAAGAACCACTTCGCCAACTAGACTCCATCAGTGGCCCACAGTGTACATGTATATCTTTCACTGTTGTTGTTTTTGGCCGCATTTCAGGCACATTGGCAAGTTGACGAGCCTGTACATCCCCTGGGTGGTGCAGGCGGCACCCAGGGCCAAGCTGCTGCTGAACATCTACTTTGAGAAGCGGTGGGAGCAGCCGATGGCCGAGCTCTGCGGCGAGATCGGCATCAAACCATTCACCGAGGACAGATGACACAAGGCTCAGTCAAGCTCCGTCATTGGCTTTACCGGCATCTGTTGGGACAATCAGAACTCCCAGTTCCTTGAAATTTCCGTTCTGAAGCTTCCTGATCCCTCCAATTATCCAATTTGCGCTCAAACATATCCAGTACACAGCTTTCCATGTAAAGTAATGGTGGCTGTGTTACATCCAACGTAATGCAAATCTGTTGTAGGATTATTGAATTACTCCGTGCCTTAGGACTTAAGAACATGATCTGGTTATCAATGTTGTATTCGAGTCCACCACAAGTCCTTGTAAAGTCCCCGTTAGTCCATCACGAGTCCATCAGTCTGAAGCCCATTCACAAGCTATTCAAATGATCTGTGACAAAAGCATTCTTTTGTCATTGTTCGCTGTTTCTTACAGCTGGCCTTGTGAAGGGCCTCGTGACTGGACTTGTGGAATGACCGGTGACTCGGATGGACTCGAATGCAACACTGCTGGCTGTCTGTACACATAGGCACAGTTGGTAGAAGTGTCAATCATGCTTTGAATCACCTCAAATGTATAATTGGAAACCACCAATCCCCATGTTTTGAACATACAAAGTTCGAGAAGCCTGTGGAGGCAGATTGTGTGTTGAACTTGGCCTCTGTGCACGGCCCATCATGGTAGTCATCAGTCCGCTATCTGAGATTGCAGTAAGATCGTACAGGTGCTGTTCAGATGACTTTGGAATCGGTCTCTGTGGCATTTGGCTGTACGTTTTGCTGCCTATAGAAAGTCTGCTGCAATATCCTGCCTGTTTACCGAAGTCAAAAGTATCGGCAGAAAATAATAGCATTGGCAAGTGGTTAAGGCAGTAAGGGTTACAATAATAGGACTCCCGAAAATAGTCATTTCTCTGTCAGACTGATATTTAGGTGTGCATTAATTGAAAATATATAAAATACATGCAGTCTGTAGGTTCAACTGCCAACATGCCGGATGGGCTCCATTTGATGAATGATGATTAAGGTAGACAAGCAAGGATTTCATGATTTTGAGGCCATTCTTGCTCTTGGAACACAGACACACTGGATGTGCTGCCTTTTGTTCTAAAACTTCCGTACATCTGCCCTTGAACCAAGACAGGATGGCGATGTTGATATGAAGGGTGTGCTTGGTCAATATAAAACTGTGGCGTAGCTTTAGAAGTCATTGACCTGTAACTGTGCCTCCATGTGCAGTAATTCTAAATGATGTCTTTTCAATCAGTTACATACCACTGTGCACTCTGACAAAGTTGAAAGTAATGATTATTTTATTAATTTGCAACATTATTATCAATGCATACATTTCAATATAAATAAATTTCACAAATGGTATTTGCACAAAATACTCAGCTGGTGACATGATAGTGTTTGAAATGAATTTACGGTAGGATTTAAATAAATCTTCATGAAAACTTAAGGCAATTGAACTATTGCTACAGACTGTTATTAGTGCAGGATGGATGTACATCTTTTACTTGTACTATAGAGGACTGAAAACACATGGAACAAAAGGATGTTTCCCTGTCATTGGTGACACTGTTGACCTTAGTGGCAAGTGTGGGCACCTTTAATCTATGTGTACAGCGACCCTTTGGTGGAAAAGCATTGCGTGGATCCACAGGTTTGTGTGCACTTGGCGCTGGACAGACTGAGCATGCTTGACCAGTTTCTGCAGATGGTGTGCCATCTTTGCTTCGCGCGTGCACCATTGACTTCACTGTTATATCCCCGTGCCCACGCTTTGTCCTTGCTTTGCAGGTGAAGGAACACTTCCAGGCAATGTAAACAGGTTTGGGGGAGGGGGGCCTGTCGTGAAGTGGATGGATATTATGAATGATGAATACCGTAAGGAGCCGTTCTGCACCTGGTACAAGCATTGGGGTCATTCCATGGGGTTGGGGCACAGTCTCTGACAGCATCCGTTGTTACATGGGTTCCGTAAAAAGTGAGCAGCCACTTCCCTGCATGTGAATTCCCAACTGACAATGTTATACATCTTGCAGGGCCGAATACAGAGGTGTGTGTCATTTTTACAGAGTAGATGACCTACTCTACAGGTCATGACAGGTGGTAAAAGTTGCAGATGTAACAAGTGACACCGTCACAAACTGTGCTCCAACCTCATGGAATGACCCATTTATGATCAGTGGTACCAACATATACTGTTGCACCGCCCTCTGTACAATCAATTCAAAGCTGGATGTTCCCCCTCAAATATTTTGACAGTTTCCATGAAGTGATTGATTTTACATCCGTCACCACACCAAGCTCATCTTTCTGTGATAACGCAGACAGTGTAATCAATATTCTTAATATTAAACTCTCCCCCTGGAGCATGAACAGCAAGAACATGGTGAAATTCTGCATAAATGTTTGGAAGATATGCCTAATTTACATGTAGTTGAACTTCTTCCTTTAGGCACACCTTAAAAATAAATAACTAAATAAAATACCCATCTCCCAACAGTAATTACTTACTGGTAATGTGCATTTTATAAGTCATTGGAATTTAAAACTAGATTCATCAAAGACAAAATACAGTTTTAAACTGAAGTGTCTGTTAAACATTGTTTTTCAGTGACTTAAATGTAAATAAGTAGATTTCTAAAAGGAAAATAGAATGAAAAAAACAAACAAAAAACTAAAAAGCCGAGGAACAAAACATGCTCTAGGATTCACTTTGTGCACAAAAATAATCTGTTGAATACATAAAGTGCATTGAAATGTTAAACCAAACAGAACTAGCGACAGTTAACTCAAAAATTTAAAAAACAGAAAGAAAAGAAACAGAATCTTCCAAGATTCTGAAAACAATGGGCAAAGTGAGTTAAAGTTGTGTCGTCTTTCAATGTTGTGGAATGAGTGTAAAGGATTATTAGAAAGCCCCCTCTATTGAAAATGCGATGACATGACCTAATAACAAAACCCAGCTCCGCACCAACTTCAAAGTACGTGTACCAGAATTGAAGGGGCTATGCAGTGCAAACTTTTGAATAACCCTTGAAGATGTCCCTCTGTGACTCAACCTTGTAATTCTATTTTAAAGGGCCAACCTGGTGCCTTTTTGGTTTTTATGCAAACGAGTATTTCCATATCTCTGAGCAAAACTATGTCAAACTGAATGACCCTTTTTGAGTGATGTTTCTAACCAGCAAATTTTGGTTTCACAGCTTTGAATAGAATGCCAATGAAATGAACAGTGCCTTCCCTGACTGACAGCGCCCTCTGTTGTCTGGAAAAGCATGGACAATTTCAACTGTTTCAAAAAGTGCACTTTTCAACACAATTTACCTCAAAGTAATGTCCAAAAGGTTTCATACATAGAAGAGTGCAAAGTTGCACAAGTGTTTCTAAAAAATTCATCCAATGGACCCTTAAAAACACCCCCAACCAAAAAAACAAACAAAAACAGAAGGTCACTGGTCACCTTGAAGGTCACCTTAGTGAGTAGGTAACAATGAAACAGTGTAACATTTCAAACAGGCAAGACCATTTGATAACGATGCATGTAAGGCCGGTCATATTCAGCACATGCCAGTCGACATACAGCCATGGTGACAGGGCTGTCTTCACGCATTTGCTGTTCCCAAATGACCTTCAGCACACTTGTGGGCATGCGCTGTTGGAATACCCAACTAGCTTAGTGACTGTCTGATGTCAAAATGTATGTTTTGCAAACCCAAAATTTGACGGCACTTTTAGGGCATGAAGGTCATGGACCATCTGTGAACTAAAACAAAGGGCAAAATATCAATTCATGACATGGCTATCCGTCTATCCACACTACAACCCTGTTTACTACAAAAGCATATGTCCTTATCAATTGCTTGTATCTAAACAGCATGGAATCTTAATAGCTCTCAGCCAGCTGAGCCCAAAGCAGGAGAGGGGACACTTCTCCCCAGGGGATGAATTTTAGGAATATACCAAAAAAGAGGTTTGCCAAGCTCGAAAACCTTTGCTCTGCAAAAATAAGATGACTTACCAAAGCTGTTAGTTGTCTCTTTCTGGTTTCACTTTTTTGTTGCTTGTCAAGCAGAAGTTGGAAACTTATAACGCTCTTAGAAAGAGACCCAAATTTGACATGCTTCTAAATGGTGCATGTATGATGTCTAGGGTATCAAAATGGGCACCATTTTAAAAGTGCTGAGGTCATGGTTTGATCAACTAGCCGCAGCCAGGAGCAACACACGGGAAGTGGTTGCATTGCTAGCCAGTAGCACCCATGGATGTATCTATCATTTCAAGCCATAGCCACGACTACTGGACACAGCCTAACACAGCAGATGGCCTGGAAATCACAAATCAGACCATCACATGGGTCCAAATCATTCTGACATTTTGGATAATCCTTCACGGACTGACAATAATGTGTATTGCAGTGCCTAACATCAAGTGAACTGCACATCTGTGCCTTCGTCAGAAAGGTTTCAGTAGTAGCTGATGAGAACAAGTACATTGTACTAACCCAACATCATGACGGATGCTTCCAGCTAGCTTTCCAGGATGACTTGAATGAAGGCAGGTCGATAAAGCCACAAGAGTCATCAAACAAGTTCATCATATGTGAACCAGTTGCAGGACTTTGAACTTTCAGACTGTATACTTCCCTGTATTCTTCCTTTTTTATCTTTTTTCCATCACAATGAAATGAAGAGTGACTAGAATGGCTTGTTTTCTTTGATGGTTTCATAAAAATTTGACTTTGAATTTGGTCAAATCAAGCGGAATATAAACTTCTTTGGGTCACGTTGAGAATTTTGTTTTTTCCATCATGCTGTCTACTGTAATGCCTATTCCTGCAAATAAACTATGCACGTCTAAGACACGGTCACCTCCTACTGTCACTGTCAATCCTGATCTTAGATCAGAGTCCCCCCCCACCATTTCAAAGTTTATAATGTACACAGCCTATGTACAAACCATAGTTATGGCACCCTGAAAAAAAATATGTGCACAACGAGAGTGGCCCCCTTCTAGAAATTTACCCTAGTTTGGCGACTGAGAATGACTTCTCAGTTACTTGAACTAGAGTCTGACTCCAGTCAGCCTAAGGAAACTACTCTAACACGCTCAATCAGAGTGCTGAAGAACTGGGCAACCAGACTAGTCATCTCAGCTGGCATTCCGACTTGTAACAACAGACAGCAAGGGTAACATCAACAGTACTTCAAACACAGTCGGCATCCCGGCACCCTGACTGGTTCCCACGGTGAGTCAAATCAGTACTGAGCGGCATAAATGAAGTGGAACGTGCCCTCCGGTTCCTCTAGTAGGTTCCCTATATGCACCCCAGGGGTAGTGCTGCCTACACAAATACTGGGAGAAAAGGGGTTGCCAAGAAATCATAATTTGTTTTCAATTTACAGTCTGTGCTCTTTTGAGCACTTGCAGCTATGGCAAGTGTCGTTCGACCACCAGTCGACTGCTTTTTCATAGTCCACACGCACACTACAACCACACTCAATAATCCACAGTTGGACCATTTGTAAAATTTTATGACTCACATTTTGCTGTTGGCTGCAACTTTCATGATGCATAGGGTCAATAACATCTTGTCAAATTATTTTCATGTGAATGGTTCCCTCCATATTCGTAAATTATATTGGTTATTGATAACCAGTGTAACTATTGTTTCCAAGTGGCCGCCTTGACGGTCTGAACTATCCACCGTTAGTGCAAAATAGTCGAATTGTAGTTGTCATTTGAACTTATTCAGAATTCTCATTTCGCTACACTGAACAGGTGGCTTTCAGAAAGCCTGGTGGGTTTGAAGGAAAAAATAAACTTTCCATGGGCTCTTTTCTGACGTCTCATATCTGCCAAAATTTTAATCAGACCTTTGGTTGTAAGATTTCAAAGTTCACTAATTTAAAACCTTAAATACAACTCGCATGTACTTACCTCTTGTCTACGTTTGCTGCTATAGATGTGAGGGATCCAAACCCGGCTATATTCAATGCAGTTATGCATGCTGTATGTGAAAGACAGAAAGACTCACGTGAGCATTATGGAGTTATGCAGAAACTCAATGTGCTAACTGTCACTCATGGCTCCCTTGGACAACGACTCATAGTTGGTAATGGCAGCTGTAGACAAAGCCTAAAATGGGTTTCCAGAGCCATAGCTATGTCTCCTGTTGGCATATGCCTATGTCTTTACAACTGGAAAAGACTTAGCCTCAGCTCCAAGCACAAGATAAAGACACAGCTACATCTAACACAGACTGGTACCATGTGGCAGAGCAAATGCATGGGCAGAGTGTCATTAGGGTTGTGTTTGAATAGATTGCTCATGTTGAACACACGTGTACTCCTGAAGTGCATGAATGGCAGGAATGCATGTCAAACAGTGAGTAAATACACGAGAGAAGAATCTTGCAGCAAATGGTTATTTCAAGGATAGGTAACTGTTGAGTTGTTCATGATGTCGAGTAATGAACAGTCAACATTTTCCCTCACAAGCAAGTATTGAGAGTAGCACACGGGTACGCAGCCAAGAAGTACTAAAAGACCCCGCCAGTTCTGTAGTCAGGGGAAATCTACCGTTGCGCACAAATGTCTTTCCGCGACCAAAGAAGGTAGACAATAACTTGTCTTAGGCTTGACAAAACAAAACATTCTGTGTACAAGGGATTGTAACAGCTGTTGCATATTAGTTCCATGCCGCTATGACGATGTAAAGTAAACCTTGTGAAATCAACCTTTTTTACCACTAAAATGCATTTTACAGCACATTTGATGAAACAGTTACACAAGTTCCAAGTTTTCCTACGTAAAAATGAGACGGCCCTGTAATACCTAGCAATAATATCCCCAAGGTTAGAACACTACTGTGTGAGTGCACTGGTTCATTTGCATATGATGTGGAGTGAAAATTGTTCATTTTCATCGGAATGTGCAGCAAAATCTGTGCCCATTTGCAATTGGGAATTCCGGACAAGATGACCTCATGGCAGTGAGGTCAATCGCAAAGCAAAACTCACCACATGAAATTCTGTCCCACACTCTGACCGTAGCATCATTGGAACACGTAGCGATGAGCTCCTTGGAGTACACGCTGGGGATGAAGCAACAGCCCCCAGTGGTCTGCTGGTGACCGTGGTACTCGGCTACCAGGGAGTGGGCACGCAGGTCCCATAACTGTGGGATGACAAAAAAGCCAGACAGATAGGGAGATTAGAAAAATGGCAAATTCATCAACAGTTTTGGTCTACTCTGCACTGTGTGCTCTGTAAAGCGATGTATTCCCTTGACGCTGACCGACTGTCTGTGTTTGTAGTGCACATACAGCACAATACACAATCTGCAATTTTCATCTTAAGTGACAAGACTTTTGGATTCTTTGCATAAGTTCAGGACACACGGTGACAATGGTGTCCAGGTGTCGGCTCCCACCTTTTTTTTGGTTGACAATGAGGGGGTATTTTGCTCAAAGTTCTCGAGAGAAAGTTCAAGCGACAACTTCAGTTAATCACAGTTCAACAAATGCCACTTGAATGATGGATGGTTGCATTATATAGTTGACCATTAATTAAGTACCAATCTCTGGGGCTTGGTTGGCTGCTTCTTGTCAATAACCACTTTCATTTATCAGCACAGACGGAACCATTCCCATGAAAACAAGTGTACAAGATGTCATCAATCACGAATGCCGGTGCATGCCATGAACCAATGAAGAAAGTGGGCGATGAGGCAATTTTACAAAATACGTGTAGATTGACTAGGGTCATTCGAGTGCCTTGTGCATGTTACTAAAAAGCACGTGCATTTTTACACATGCATTTTCCTGAGGACTCAATGGATCGCATCCCACCTCACTTCCATAGAAAAGCACACATGTAAACACAGCACGCCATCATTATGTTTTAGGTCTACTTAATAGTTGACTTCCTACACCCAAAAGCACTCATCTCTGACAGTACTGAGCACCCAATGACCGCTATGCACAAATTATTCACTAAAAAAAAATGCCGCAAGATTATTACCATGTTATGACCTACAATTCACATTGCTATTGGGTCTGTGAGAGTTGTAGAAGGCGCCTTATGACCCACTCATGACAGCCGAGCCAGGGCATGTTACCAGTGTTCACTGGTTCATGGCCGGGAGGAGCACACTGCACTATTAACAAATGTAGACTTCGCATGATGAGGGACATGAGACTTTGTTATTAAACAACCAAAGGGCACCTGACACCTGGGGTCATGGCCTTAACCACTTCCTGCCGGGGACTCCGGGATCAGAGACGTATGGTTTATATGGGTGGCCGGGGTCTCCGAACTCGGACAAAGGAAACAGGGCCCTGTAACAAAAGACCACACTCTGAACAAAAGACCAGGCTGCTGGGCATTACCGGCATTTTTCACTCTCAAAAATGGTGATAATCCAGCCTTGTTTTGAAACCCTATACCAGGGTTTGGGGCATTGAGAGCAAGCGGATTACCACCGGGGACAACGCTGCGATGAGCCACACAGTACTGCTGCACGCTAATCTGGCCCCTATTGAAAAGAGGTCAGCAGTGCACTGAGCCAGGTTTGTGAACAAAAGACATTTATGTAGCACCGCACAATCTGGGCTCTGCTTACAAGGCTGCAGGCTTGGCTGAAATACTCGGGCGTCAATGAAGGTCACCTATCAACTTACAGTAGTGCCTGAAGATTACTTCGTGCGGCTATAAATGACCGTTAAATGAAATGAATTTTTTAAGGATTTTGAAAATGGTAAAAATGATAGTCATGCCGGCCCAGCATCATCAACATTGAAAAACGCCCTGGCACGAAGTGGTTAAGCAACACTCACCGTTGCTTCGCACCCTCGGCCTCCCACACCATTGCTGGAGGTCAGACAGTAGTTGCCGTCAGAGCTGACATCGCAGCACGTCTGGATGTACTGTTTCTTGGGAAACACGTGGGCCTCGGTTAATGTCCTGGTGTCCCATATTCTGTGAAATAATATGAAACATTCATCCTAAGAACACAAGCAGTAAGACGTAAACCAGTACCAATTGGGTGAATGTTCTGAAGGGGCACCCACGGGTACACGTACACACATGGGGGGTGCACCCATGTGGCAACCTTCTCCCTAGTTACAATGTATGATACTGAGCACTGAATACAACTACATGTATGTTTTTCTCTTTTAGCAGTCATGCACAAAATACATGCAAGTAAATTACAACACTTTTTAAAAGAGAACTAATTTTTTTAAATGACAGTATAGCCCCCCCACAGCAAGTCACTTTTCCCAGCTATTTTCACTTGTCAGAAATCTACTATATGATACACATTAAACAGCGTACAAAAAAATAACTTCCAAAAGCATCATGCCCACAGGTGACAAGATTTCAAGATTTTGTAGAGTGGAAAATTTCAGCACTTCCACAGCAAATGATCATCCGTTTTCCTGGAACTTCATGTAGTACACGAGTTTTAGTTACTCTTTTGAGTGGCAGGCAATGTGGCTTCATGGCTAGAGTTTGTAACTCTCAATCATAGGGCCAAGGGGTTCAAACCACACTAAGGATACCCTTCTTGCACTTCACTTGCCTCTCTCCCTAAGACGGAAAATGGCTACCTATGAGAGCAGAAAGGGTTATTGTGTCTGAATGGCTGCATTCAAGTTGAATACTCCAGGGGAGTTGAGATGGTTTTAAGAATGTTTCTGATCACAGTGAACATTGATATTGATGATATACAATGCCTCAAGCTTAGGACCAGTAGATACGTGCATATTACAAATATCTTCATAATTAACCCTAACAGTCCTGAATCCTCCAATTTTAATATGATTTTGCACACACCCTAGGGGGTTAGGGTTAACAACGTTGATCTGTCCCTACACGGCCCCAGACAACAAAACCTAATGCATTTTTATACTTTCTTCAAAATTAAAATTCTCTTTGAACACGAGGCAGATCTGCAGCAAATTGCTTGCGGCCTTGCACGGATCCGTCGCCATCCCACCAAATGTTTGCACAACGTCTCGTTGATAAGTGAGGAAATCCCGCGCGTGTCTAAACTCGGTAATAAATCAACTGCTGCTCAAACAGTCAGACAGCAGTGAGGGTCTCGTATGATTGGATACATACACGCGAATCTACCCTAACCAGGGTGTGTGTGCATCTTGTGAGCAGCAAGATAGTTGGCTTTGGTTCGATGGCGATTTTTGTCTCTGGCTCTCGGCTGGCCAAACTGCAAGATACCAGCTGTGCCACCTGCCTCACTCTCAATGACATGCTCAAGCCTACACCTTAATGTACATGCATGTACAGTATATTGTGCATCAATTAAAAATGAACTGAACCACGCCACACAACCAACAATTCCTGTAATGTGCATGACCATACCATTAAAATTCTTGGCACTGCTGTGCCTACACGTGGATGCATACTTCTGAAGTATTTTAGTGATCAACCTTTCTTAAACATGCTTCTGGTACAACTTTATACTTTTCTTCTACATGTACATATGAAATTTACATGTACATGTATTTGGCAGGCTTTTGGGGTTAGTTCAAATTTAAAAATTGTCCATGCTTTTTGGGGGCAACCAGGGGCGCTCTTACAGGTAGGTTTTTCTCTTCAAATAGACCGATTGCGCCTGCTAAGTTACGTGACCTCAGCAAACATAGTGTTCTCCCATGTGTGTCATAAATGTCATTTACCAGAAATAAAGCCGATGGTCTGAAAAGTACTCACACTACTGATGTGCTGAGCACTTACTAAAAATTGGCTTTATTTTTGGTAAAACAACACTTACCGGTATGACACATTTTGCTATGGAAGTACGCCATGTTTGTTGATGTTTGATGCCCACTCTAGGTCACCTGACTTAGCTGGTGCAGTCGATCTATTGTATACCTGAAACTTGCTCACTGAAATCATTTCTGAGAAGGAGTTCATGTTGGCAAAGCAAAAGGAAAAACACAGAAAAACGGACAAATTCAGGCCAGCAAAACATAAAAATTCTAGCCTTTATTTGAACACAAATCAATGTAACATTAAAGTTTTCTTGCTGGAATGACATCACGCTTTGGCTCAAAAGTATCCCTTTCAAGATAGCAAAGCAAATTGTGAAAATTAGATCAAGTGGGAAACAAACGAAGTTTGTCGAGGCTTGTATAAAGTGTACAATACACACTCATTTCCGTTGCTGATAACTAAATGGACAATGACAAAATAATGCAGGACAGCCGAACTGAGTTTGATAGTTTTGATAGGGACAATTTACATAATGTGCCACCAAGAGATCAGCAAATCAGGAAAGCCACTCATAACAGCATATAACGAGAAAGGGTTAAAACATGCATACCTACTATTTCTTTCTTTGTGTACAAGGACTGGGCAATTCTTTTTTTTCTGAGTGCATGGTTCCTCTTAAAAGGTTTATCTTATACTGATTGCCATAATGAGTTTATTTATGAGGTTATAAAACATAAATGAAATGCATTTCTGTTGTTCGGTGCCACTTGTAAATCATGTATGGTAGAATACGGTACGACAGGCATCGTCAGGGAAATTGAAAAAACTGTCCTCGAAGGTGGATGTTTAGTGACATGAATTGCTCCTGCTTCTCACATGCTGGGTTTTAGCCAGCATTAAAATGTGGTGTCAAACATATGCCTTGATGTGAACAGCATGGTGTCCAAGTTGCTAAGGGCTTGTTTGTTACATGTAGATCTGGATATTGATTAGTGATCCCAAAGCTGGTTCACTCTATCCATTGCACAGGTTCTGATGTCAGTGAACTCACGTCGGATCACTGATCGCGATCCTGATCAGCACAAATCAAAGCTTTTAATGCATTTATAGTTGTTTAACAAAAACAAATGCAACGTTTGTGTCCAAACGATGGCCAGACCCCTCTGGAGAACAAAAAGATTTAATAAAATAATAACAATTGCATAGATTGGGCAATGATGGAGTTTGAATGCCTTCTCACTGGGTAAAATGCAAGCTGTATACCGGTACATGTATTACTGAGGATTTGGGAAATACAAGCACCTTTTAATGTTGTTTGTTAGGTCACATACAGACAGCCTACCTCAAGCACTTATCCTCGCTGGTCTGCGCTACCATGCTCTCGCCCGGAACCCACTTGATGTGGGTAACCAGGTTCCTGGGGATGATGCTCTGGTTGATGCACTGGCCCGTGCTCACGTCCCACTGCCGCACCGAGTTGTCACGGGAACCCGAGAACAGCTTTCCATTTCCTGTCAACATGTTGGCATCACCAGACCAAAATGAAGAACGGAGGCCACAACAAACAAACGGACACTTCTTACAAGGCCGTAAGGACCAATGTGTGTCAAATCACAGAGAGGTTTTTCAGATCAGATGACCTATTCAGAATTGGATGATACATTTTGCTGGTTTGGTACAAAATGACATTTCCATGGTACTGATTTAGGGTAATCAAGCAACTTAATGTACATCTTAAAACAACCCAGTTATTTCTACATGTATGTCATGCACACTTTTCAAGTTAGAGAACCTAACCCTTAACCCCCTAGGGTGTATGTAAAATCATATTGAAATTGAAGGATTTGGGACTGTTAGGGTTTATGATATTTTCCAGGAATTTTTCACTTCAAAGCTCCCTCAATTTTCTGAAAACCAAAACCTCCAAAGTTCTACATTACTATCACGCTTTTGACAAATCGATTTATACAGAAACAGTATCCAAAATTGGAATTTAGAGACATTTCTCAATTTGAAAAATTAGGCAAGGACTGCAAGGCCAACCCTAGTGATTTCTAAAAAACCAATTACAAAACTTATGGGCCTCATCAGCAACAAAGTCATGTTCTCATTGTCTGACTGGTGGCTACATGACACTTCACATTTGTATTACAGATTTAAATTAAATTTTCAATCATTGTTAATTACATATTAGAACAATGATTTGGAGTGACAGGAACAGATGCACTGTCCTAATAAAAACAAATTCTCTATGCCATTTCAACCAAAATAAATTGCATGGGAAAAAAAAAATCAAAACAACTTATCAAGCGCAATTTCCTTTAAACATGATTAATGTCCGATTGAATTGTACAAACTTGATCAACGTCAGATTGAATTGTACGACTGAGGGGTGATTCAAGGTGCAACTGGCCAGCAAAAACAATGAGTGATATTTAATCTCAGGGGCCCCTGTGGGGTGCAAAGCCTATCAAGGTACGGGATCCCAGTCTGTGAGCCGACCGGTTATCTACAATAGCATCTGCGCGGTCACTCAGAACTGCACTTTATCTGAATGAAATTTCCTTCTCCCTCAATGTCTTTGACCCTGCCAAATTCCCTAATTTACAGATATAAACTAATATGGAACGGATAGAAACATGAAAATTCGTCTTTGAAAAAGATAGAATCCAACAAAGATGGCTGTTGGAATATGTCACCATTCACATGGTTTCCGTCCGAGTCCTCAATCATCTTGCATAGGCGTTGCCAGGTTTTTGTTGGGGGAGGGGATACGCAGCCGCAAACTGTCACACCATCAACAGAGCAAAAGGGGTAATTCTGAGGTGTTTTCAAGCAAATGATAATTTTCAACCCATTTCCTCCTTTTTTTGTTTATATGGCTTGTTCTTGTGTTCCCGCATACCCATTGAAACCTGGAAGGTAACTTGTTCACACCAAACCATATTACATGTACATACACATAGCAGAATATGCTTCACACACTGTACATGTGCGTGCCCTACTCCAGGTAACACTGTTGCTAAATGTTGCATTACTTGCAGTGTCCATTTAAACGACCCAAGTTGTAGTGTATTAAAAAAAGAACAGGTACAGGTAGCTGACAAGTCAAGAGCTTTCGGTGCCAACTTGCTGACCTGACTTGAGTTATTACCAGATCTGGATTTCTAAAAAACCTGACAAAGTCTGAGTCCTGGACTTGAGTCATGAATTCTGCATGAAATCCACAGCAATGCACAGCCATTTTGTTTTCTCGGGAAGAATGTTTCTGACATCTGACCAGAATTGGACTAGTGCAACAGTAACGTCTCTTTAAAGCCTGGTTTCCACTTCTCCCAATCCATGTTACTGAACCTAAGCAAGTCATGATGGGGGGGGTTCAACTGTAATGCCACATGGATAGTTTGGCCAATTTCCCTAAAAGCAAACGTAGTCCTGCATAATCCTGCAGTTATCCACCTTTCAAATGCATACAGTCGATGAAATCCAATGCTGTCTTTAAAAATTTTTCTTCTCTCTTTCTCCCAATTCCCCCTTCTCCCCTTTTTTTAACCAACCAAAAGCGATGCCTGTGACGACCAGCTCGTGCCCCATGAACGTCTGCTTGCAATTATACGGTTCCACGGTGCCGCCATCCGTTGTACCCCGCTTCCACATGCGTATCGTCTTGTCCCTGGACGCGCTGAATGTGGCTTCTAGCTCCGGGGCATGGGTCACCTGGGAAGAACAAGAAAAGATTCCGACGTAACGAAAATAGCAGAAAGCCTACTCTCCGCCCATCCCCCATGGAAAAAAAAAATCTGAGAACAACTTTAAATTGATTTTTCTGGGGCGGTGTTACATTTCCCGCTGTAACTCTACACTGGACGCGGGCTGTGGGCGCATTTCTTGTGCCTTGTACCGCAGGCAAACTGAAAATTGAATTGAACTGGAGATCATCGTGTCACTTCAATGCTTGAAACCATGAGCTGCTATAATTCTATTGATTGCTTGGAATCATCCTCTGCTGAACACGTTACAAAATGTCAGTCTACTGTATTTGGATCAGCTACAGCCTGCGTCCTTATGCTGCATAATGTCTTCCCTCTGAATAAACTGATGGTGTTTTTATATTTGTTTCAAACCTTCATCAAAAGAAAAATCCCCTGATCAAATACTTCAAATTTAGGAAAGAAGACTTTATTTGACCCTTATAAAATCTGTCATCATCTGATTCTTGCTTTTATAAAATTTTGACGGATCCACAACTATATGAGTCTCTCTCCAAAGACCTCAGTTCCTACCGATTGTCACATGCATCAAATGTCTGTGACACGCATCAGTTGTGCTGTAAATTGAAGAAATTTTACGCAACAAGTGTTTGGAACAGTTTACACACTGCAAGCACATGTGGTGATGTCACACGCACAGTTGTAATTTTCCTACCATATGGCTTAATATGATTTTTCAACCATCTCATTTGTTTACTGCATGTAAATTTTACACAAGTAAGCAGGAAGCTTGATAGCCATTTTTTCTATAGTCTACGGCTTATTACTGTAACATTTCAGTGTGGAAACAAGCAGCCACAGCCACAACACAGCTGATTCTAATGCAGCTAAGCTTCTGTACATCTACACTGTATACAGGTAATATATTGATGTACAATTGTATCATAATTTCCTAGCTGGTACAGGTACAAAAATACACGTACCTTCAGTATTCAAAACCAGCCCAACAACTTGTTCCTCAATTTGATAAAGTGTTCTCCAAATATGTCAAATGCATTTCAATTTTGTTCTGCTCCACAGCCCACATTGATCAACTTGCCTCATATTGTCTGTGATGCAATACTGACCACGATTGAACCATAATTGAAATACACTTGCCTCTTCCAAATCCCCTCAGAAGTGCAAGACACAGTATACCGCTATATGACTTTCAAAGATAAGAAATCTCCCCGTCCAACATTTTCCTTCACCCTGCTTCGTCCTCTTCGAGCAGTTATCCCCAATCTAATTAATTCACACGCTTGCTCTTCTTCACACTCTTCCAGTTCGTCAACACCTTCCATCCACCCCCTGGGCAAAAACTCTACAAGTGCTGAACCTACTCCGATGCCCTTTCTCACCCCCAGTCTGCGATAACTCCCACAGCCTACTCATTATACCCTCTCCTACATACACACATCAGGTGCATGTACATGTACGGTACATGTACCAGGAGATGAAGCTTCGTGGATTCAATTGTTAGCTTTGACGGGCAATTTTAAGAGCAGTTGGGGCACTTTAGATAGTAATTGGATGGACCATACAGCAGACATTGCAAGATCTGTAGACCTGCATGTACATGTATGTGATTGTCAGCTCAGTACCTACAATGTACCAGTAGGCGTGATTTGTTGGAGAGGATTACAAAAGTGAAACTATTAGGGTTGTTATTAATCGGCTTTACTCCACATGGCAGAATGCAATGTTTTGAGTTTTTACAGATAATTAAGACCAAATAAATCATTTTGGACACAATGGTTAAAGACCTGCCGATGTAACGTTATTGTAGGTTCAAAATTTGGCTAATTTTCATCTGTTTAAAAAATGTCATTAGAAAGTTTATGGTAGTAAATCTGTAAGGAGTTTACATGATATACTCACAACAGATCCGACAAATAAAAAAAATCAGGGGAACACTGTAAATACCCGTGTTTGTGTCATGTATAGCTGTAATATCTACAGAGCAGATCAGCTCAAATACGATGTACTAATACCTTGCAAGTACAACCACCTCTACAGCATCCAACGCCATGAATTTTCATGACGGTGCACGATGTATTTCTGGTACGTACTGTTGTGGCATGCTTGGCAGTTTCAAAGTTCTTTTCCCTGAGCGAGCAAGCATGAAAAATAAGCCAATTTATTTTTACATGTACATGTATTGCCTCGCTAAAGAGGCGAATTATGACAAAGATCCGTTTTTAACGGAGCAATTCACGAGTGAGGCTTACAAAGACATAAATGTACTATGCATCTGCCTAGAAGATCTTACTATGAACTGGTACTAAAGACATCTGAAAACCTAGCAGAAACTTCTAATTTGCTTTCTTAACGGTGTATCTGGAAAGCTTTAACCACATTTGGCCAATATCTGTTGTTTGTAATTTTACCAAAGTACAGTGAAGGAACACCTTGTCATGTGCAGTCAGTAAAAAAAATAGGGGTAAAATACCAGTATCATACAATACCCTGCATTAAACACTTGAAACTTCATCAGCATGTTACTCAGGTGCAAATCTGGGGGACCCCTACCAGACTCCCCCGACACCCCCCAAAAAACGGTAATAATTAGAAAAATGAAACAAAAATTATGGTAATACAAAAAGAGATGACAAGTCCTATTATGTGTCCAGCTGTCTGCAACAACTGAACATGCAAAAAATCTGACAGGCCTGAGCACCCCCACCCCCCAGACAACTTCCAGATCTGCCCCTGTAACCTTCCAATTTTATTGAACTAGTATCAAACCAACGACACGAAAAGAGTAAGATAGGAAGAGTGCTGTGCTATCATAAAATAGTCCAACGTTCCTTCATGGTTTAGACTTTTTTCCCTCTGCTCGTCTGCCTCCAAACTTATTGATTAAAAAACCAGACCCCATGTCTGTCATCTGTAACCCAAATTGGAAATCCATCTCTCTGGTCGTTCCTGGCTCATCATGTGAAAAAAAATTCCAGTCTATGTTTTAAGATATGTGAAATTATTGATCAATGCAGTCCCTGAAATCAAGTTACAGAGGACAGAAATACAGGTGACTCTGGCAGCAATCTCATCAAACAAAGTCCCTTGATACGGTAAGGAAGAAGACAAGCATGATGTCATGGTCAAGTTTCAAAGACGGTGGTCTGTCTAGCCAAATTATAAACACACTATACAACCTACACAACCAATATGTACAGGTCTGCATAACCTCCCGAATAATGTCTAAATGATCTCCAAGGTGAATGTTCCAGCCAGCAAGCCGGCTTGAAGTATACAGTGAATGAAACACCGAAAAGCTAGCTTTCATAATAATAACAACAGGATCAAAGGGCATGCCAAATTTTTTAGGGTAGTTTTCACCAAAATGTGCAGTTACATGTCAGACCTGCTAGAAAAATATATGACTCAGGTTTTTTAAGCTCTTCTGGCAGTCTCACTCTCCATTTGACATTAATTATGTCAGCTTGAGAGTTACTATGTACATATATATAGTAATGACTGATCTCATATAGCATAGCACTGACCCTGGATCAATCCTTTTAGGCTGGTGAACACTGCTTGCTTGGGCAATTTGTTAGCAGGATGGCTGTTTAAAGGACAGTCTACCTGGTGTGCATGCAAGCTGCAAAAATTGCTCATTCTCCGCTGGCGACCTTGAACTTCAAATGCCATGAGTTAAAAAATGTTCAACATATCTGGTCCGCTTACATTTTGGTAGAAAAGACACCTACAGCATGAATTTCACATTCTGAAATTTGGCGAGCTCTGTTTTGGAAAGGAAAAATGCAGAATCCTACTTAGTAAAAAAATTAGCTGGATGTCAAGATGTTTGCTTTTTTACATATTAGCAATTTTATCCTTGCAAAATAAACATACTGAAGCATACACTGATGATAAACAGAAAATCTTTCTTGGAGGGGCCCAGCAGACAAGCTATAAATACATCCAACTGAACAAATCCAGTACATGAATTTTTGAACGGCATTAAGTCTCGTATGAAAGAAACTGTTCCATTGAATTGCTCAATGACGATGCGTGTCGCCTGGACAACTTTTTGGAAGCTGAGCACACAAACAAATGAATTTTTCATGAATTAAATGTGAACGGAGAGTTGTATTTAGTCATGTTAATGTACATTGTACACAACTTCCAATTGGTTTTGTGTCGTAAAGCATGGCTACTTCTCTTGAAGTATTTTCTCCCGTTTGAATTCCCCCAAAAGAAACTTCATGGCTTTGCAGAATGCTGCACATTTAAACTAGACACTTTTCAAGGTTATTAGCAGATACCGATAGATTGAACTTGTTTTTCTGTACAGTCAAATTATCGAACGTACAAATCAAACGAGAAAACAGAATCCCCCTGCAAAGCCTATGGAAATATACATGTACCATTGTTTGGACCTATTCAACACAAACTATCCATTAAACTAAAGCCAGCTCTGCAGCAAACAGATCTTTTGATAATCTCTGACCATCGTATGTTGGTAATGACTAGTGCGATTTACATATCTGAGCAAGGGTAGAATTAAATCGCCGGAACCCAGGTGGGTTCGTGGCTGTACTAAATGCTTAATGAAGCTTTCACAAGTACATGCTTGTGTGTGTGTGAATGGAAAATAGACAGTGACAACGTCATTGATACTGTACTGGTACATGTATGTTGTACATGTAAATCTGATTGTGAACTAACGAGGGCACTGTGCAACCTAGCAACGAGGGTGAGTGAAGGACATTTCAAGACTTTTTGTGGTCTGTGTATCAATTCAAATTTGCCCTACAATGCAGTTGTAATGTTCACATGAATTTGAAGAACTCAGTGTAACAGATTTTATTCAAATTTAACCCAGAAAATGGCTTATTGTTGACTGTTGGTGGTCATTCATTCAAGAGTTGTGCATAACTCCTTTCTGTATTGCTGCTTTTTTTCCAAACCCTTAGACCATACCGGTACATGCTGTGGAACGACATTTGCTTCCATGACCGGCCATGGCCCATAGCTGCTTGATAAGGGCTCCATACTGCACTCAACCTCCATGGGCAAGGACTAATTCAAGTATCTGATGTGTGCGCGTACCGTTACAAACTCAGTGGGAATCAATCAAGCCTGGGGACGAGTTCATACCGGTATGTACACGTCACCCACCACTGCATACAGATTTCACCAGAGTGGGTTTAATTGTCCTCCGTGTTTCAACACAAAAAAAAAAACCTGTGTGATTTCGCATCATCCACTGTGAAGGTGTAAAACCCAAGGTGGCCAGCCATTTTGGGAAGTCACAATACCCTGTTCTTTCCGACATGGAAGCACCCCTCAATGGCAAAGAGGAGACAGGCTGGGGGGGGGGGAATCAGACTGTTGGGTTCATTCAAGCACATGGCGCATGTGGTGCAAAAGTGCCAACCGTACTGCACATTCAAACAGAAATTGATGTGTGTTCTCTGCATGTGTATACACCTGCTGGCACATTTATGGTGACTTTTTAGGTACCAAAACAATAGGATCTCCCCCCCCCAAAGGCACTTTATGTGCCTTTTTGGAGTTGTTAACAGTGCCCTGCAAGCTTTTTACGAAAAAAGGGATATTTGGAATTGTCTTGAAAATGAGGAATTTCCAAGGTGTATTTATCTGTAATATATTTTACATAAGGGCATTTGGTCAAAATGTCAACCCAGGAAAATGATTCTTGTTCAAATGGGAGCGACTTGAAAACCACACTTCCCACCCAATTTTTTAATCCACAAGAACAAAGGAAACACCAGGCAGTGAGTTCCAACCAAACACCACTGTTGCTTCATAAAAGCGTGCTCTGCATGGAGCCAATTGGCCAAAGGGGTATAGCGTCTTCAACGCGCGCTCTGGCTGCCAGATTACATGTATTGGGACGTCATGTACCGTACATGCACAGTGTACACACACTTCAGCTTTGAAATCCATTTGCATTCCTTCATGTGGTGAACACAGGGCTACTGTATGCAATTGAAGACTCTGGCAAGATTCACAACACAGTGCACGTGCCCTCCTACCGGTACATGTACATGTCTTAGGCCTTCAGGAGGCTGCAATGGGATTCTCAATAAGATGACTTGAGTGGCCTTTTAAAGCTCTTCGGGTGAAGGGTTTTAAATGGTTAAAATGGTGCTGCCAGAACGTGGATTCTGTGTAAAATGGTCGCCAAAGATTACACTATACATGAACATCCCGTGCCAGTTGTGCATATTTGTGACCAGCTCTAGAAAAATGGGTGATTAGTCGCCAAATTCAGGTTATGAGTTTTTTATACGGCTGGATTCTGTACATCAAAAGCTACAATTTGATAGATGAATGACCCCTGTAGTGCGCTGCGTTCCTTAGATATATAGACATTTGTATATCCACATTTTCGTATTCAATAAAAGCACCTTTCGAGATAAAGCTCATAACGTCTAGCGCTTGGAAACACAATGCTGTGTAGGATTTCTTACTGAATGATCAGTTTTTCATCTTTATTCATCAGTATCAATGTTTGAAGTTACAAATTATGAAAATATAAATATTATTGAAGCATTTAAAGGAAAAAACACAAAACCACATTTTTGAAGAAATCTTGCCCTCTTCAAATAGAACAGGATATTCAGTGTTTTGGCATGGCGCGACTTAATCCCCTTTTTTCGCAGAGCGAGTCCCATATACACAAGACGGTCCTCATGTACATGTACCTGACAAACCGACAGGTTTCTCAACAAGGGCACAAATGCAGGCACACACAAGTATGGCTATCGTCTGAGATCTTTAGTTAAGAAGGAGGAAGCGATGAAGGTGATGATCCAATGTTTCAACTGTGGGCGTCTGCGGTTGATGGAGACTGACAGGAAGAGCCAGCCCATACATGTACACTCCTGACGTCAGACAAATTCTCTCGCCCACAGAAATCCACTGGGACAAGACAGACAGAAAGAGAAAAAAAAACCCAATCCATCCGGCCTCGGTGGAACTGTCAGAGAAGGTCTTGTCACTAATGGGTGGTGATGTAAAAAACATACTGCCGCTGATGGGAATGGGGAAAAAATATAGTGTGTAGAAAGCGACAGGTGTTATGCAGCGAGGTGAGAGCTTGTCCCATCCATTTGATAGCATTACAAGTTCTCTCTGTGCTTCCCGTGCAAATGGAATTAGGTTTGTTGTCTGCACAGCCGGAGATGCACTTGGTGTCACTCTACAGTTGCTTTTACCTGGAGAACCATTTACTGACTTCAAACATATCCCTATCAAAGAAAGAACCCCACAGACTACCACTAAACAGGACAGCAAAAGAAACTTGCCACTTCTGTCAAACAGCAACTTGGTTACTGAATCAAAAGTCACAGAATGTAACAGAATGAGCCGTAAGTTTTACGCAGAAATCAATGTCACAGGACGAAATAAAAGAGTCACAATCATCCCTATACAGGAACCACTCATGCACATTATTTTGACAAAACAGGTGTTCACTTTGTCATTGGTTGTTTAAAATGTTGCCCATTCACGGTTCATTTTTGCTTGGTGGAGAGTGCTTTAGTGTGTGACTTTTGATTCAGTGACCAAGTTGCTGTGCATGTCAATTTCTTCTTTGTTATAAAGATAATCACTTTCTTTTGGGCATGTGATTAGTAAGGGGTATTGCAGCATACCTGTGTACAAAAATTGTTTATTTCTATGGAGTGAATTTTTATGTGTGGCAGACTCTATATGCCAAACTCAAACCGAGTCCATTAGGGCAAACTTTTTTTTAGGGAAAATTTGAGAGAGAAAAAGAAAGGCCCAAAAGAAAACAGAAGACAGAAATGGAGAAAAAAAGGAAGGTGGTTTCTCAGTTTAATGCCGATACAAGCTTTGTTCCCCCCCCAAAAAAAAATCCTGACAATGCCCATGGCTGTAGACTTTCAATGCAAAGTGCACTTCTATTCCTAATTGGTCCGACTCCCTTCTGTACCCTCAAGCACAATTTTTATTTTTACAATTGTTTACAATTTTTTTTTCAATTGAAAAGAAACAAGGTAGGCAATTTTAATCAGTACATGTAGATAACAACTGTAAAAAAATAAGTTAAAATTGGAAGCCAACGCTGCCAACACTACTTGGGTTGGCGAGTATGAAACACAAGGAGGAAATGTACAACACTACAGATATGAGATTCCTTCAGCCAATTGGTTGAAATATGGAAAAGACCTCTTGCCAGTTCTCACTTTTTTGTTGGGAAAAAAAAATGAACATAGCCAAGCTGTATCATTCTTTGATATTTCCGGTGTCAAAAATCCCCTCTGCGGTCGGTTTCTCTCTAACCTCTGTAATTGGAGTAATTGGAGACACCAGCTCTATTTATAAACCAAGCCTCATTTAGTCGAGGACTTTGTGTGTGCCACGGGAAAACATCAACAGTCGTGAAGAAAAAAGTCCCAGAATACAAAAAAATATGCAAACAGAAGAGTGAGCAAATATGATGAACTAGACCACCTCTGGCAAGTGCACGTTCACAAATGAGGGTGGCCGAAGCATGAATTCTTATAAATAAGAACTTGGTGCTTTATGCAAATTGAAATATATAATGATATATGCATAATATCAGTTGTTTTCATGATTTACAAGAGGACACATGAGAAAAACCCTGGATGTTACAAAATGTATATCGTAAACACCATAAAGTCAGACGGTTTATGTATTAATTGGGGAGTTTTTCTCCATCTTTGTGCAAACAAAACATATTTTCAAAACAAAGATGTGCATCAAACCACGTCCATATTACCAAACTCAACAATCCAGCTCACTTTTAAGACAAAAATATCTCAAACTGAAATGCATCCTTCAAGAAACAGCACAGCAACTAAATCTTGAAACTTTGGAGAACGAAATCCTTAATAATACAATAATACAATCAACACTATGATACTCGATGACCCAATACATGCAGCGTTTCAACGTTCAACAGAATTTCCTGCAACCACTAAAAATTATGAATACAGTTTGCTAAAAATGACATGAAAGCTGCAACAAATTTTGAAGAGCTAAAATTCTGCAACATAAAAGCACGTACTGTACATGTTCATGTACACTGTGGAAGTACGATAAATTTGTCTATGAAAACATACATGTATGCACAGTACATTGGAAATGAATGTAAGACAAAAGTGTTTAAATCCTTCATCTGCACTGCTTTCGAAGTGCGTTCATAATTAATGTATGGGAGCTGACTTTGTTTTGCCTGGCAAAATGTCAGACACATATATTGATTTTCTTTGGATGATGTACCCTCTCAGGAGTCGTAGTACCAAGCCCACTTGCTGCGATTACCGAAGCACTTGATCACTTGAAGAAAAAAAACAAGTGTTACGATCAGTGTTGCGATGCTTCGTCCATTAAGTATAAATTTTCTGAATTTACTATAGGTAAAAAACACCCCCAAAACAGGAAACAGCCATTTTGTCTGGTTCCCCTCAGATTGTTCTGGCCTAATGGCTCTATGTGTTGGCTTAAATTAGAATGCCGCAGCTTAATGGCATGCATCAGCACAGCCAAATCACAGGAATCGTCTCCGTTGAAACTCTTCCGGGATTTTTCCTGATGTCTTCCTACTCTCCGCCCACTCCCCTTCCATCCCCCGGAGGACAGTTACCCGCTCATTCTGCCCAGCCAGCTCTGCCATTGCTGATTTTGTAGCTTCCGCCGTGACCAAAGCAAAGAGGACATTTTAACAGGGAAAGAGGGGAGACTTTGCAGAATAATCACTGCCGGAAATTTGATTCACAGCTACATTCACAACTCAAAAGGTTGGAAAATGATGAATAAAGGATGAAACAGAATCATGTACGCCTTGAATAACCGTATGTCATCAACAGACTAAAAAAGGGCGGAAAGAAGATACTTTCGTTTGAGAAAGAAACAAGATCTGGGATCTTGAATTTCACATCACTGCAACCCTTTGTCCAGGTTTTATGGTCTTTTGGCACATTTCTTACAATGTGTTGTATGAAAAAAACTTGGCAAAACTGAGATCTAACAAGCTACTATTCTCAAGGCATGTGCGAGTGCTCGCACCCCTTCTGATGGTTCCTTTTAATTCTGTAGAGTGCTGCTAGGGGTGGGGAAGACTCTGAACATTTACATCTATTTTACAAATTCTTCCTCCGAGACATAATGGCCGCCAATTACACCTACACGTAAGAGTTGGGTTATTTGCAGGTTTGCCCAACATCAAGGCAGTTAAAGCACATCATTGTTGTGAATCCTTTTCATTTCGCTCACTGGCAGTTGTCTTGACAAGGCTAAACCTAATTGGTGTGCCCCATGAGTCTCAGATTTGGTGCAAGTGAAGTCCATCATTTTCCACATGTCAGGTCTAATACCTAACGGTAGTTTTCCCCTCGAAAGACATTCACAGATGGCAGCATGTCTCATTCTGCTGTTGGCCACTTGAATGGAGAATACTTCCAAGAATTTTCCCATAGCTAGTCTTTGTGGTGATTGTGTAATGAAAAGAAACATGGCATTACAGATGGAGCAAAATGCATCAGCATACTGTACGGAAATGGAGCTTAAAACTTTCAAAGGGTAACAGAAAACCACTCCACATGATCTCCACGTCTATCAAGTATTGTGAGGTTAAGGAAATTACATATCCCCAAATACCTGAAGGCCTAGAGGGCATGTAACTTTCAGTTTAAGCAGTTCACCTTTAAATCCCGCAGATTTCAAGGTGGCTCCTTCCCTATAGGAAGATATGAACTTCAATTATCTTACTACAGTTGAATTTTAGTTGTACTTCAAAGGCAGAGACACATACCGGTAGAAGCAAATTACCGGCCTGCAGTACCAGCTCAGTTATTTTGTCCTGTGGGTTTTCTGCTCATCTATTTGTGGTGTCCTTTTTGTGCTGTTCTTTAAGAAGTTTGTCTTTTTTCCCCCGTTTCGATTTTTAAATCTACCTTTTTCGTCCAATCTGCATGCTATTACATGTAGTTCTCATCTAAAAGCTGACTTCTTTGGCAGGAAAATCCACTATGTTTGAAACGTTTCTTTTGAACTTGTGAAATTCACAAAGTTCAACTACAACCTCCCAGTTCCTACTAAACATTGTACATGCAACTCACACTGTATGTGAAACTTGTTAAACCTGAATAAACCCGGTAACTCAACAGTTAAATTCAAAAGCACCTTTGTGTTCCTTGTTTCTCTGATGCCATACGTGAAAGATTTGTCCTAAGTACAACGGCCAGCTGTTTACCACTCACCTTGGTGATTTCTCTCTTGTGTCCCACCCATCTCTGCATCAATCGGCCCTCCTTCCAACGGTACAGCACCATGCTCTGAAATCCAGTCACCAGAAAAGAAAAAAGACCCCAAAAAATGGAAATTTAACAACTGCTCTCACTAGGAATTGTGAGCAGAATAGCCTATGACTAGCGACTCCCTTCCCTCTTCCGGCAAAGAAGGGACAGGCTGGTGGGAGTTTTTTTTTTTTTCAGCTGGGCCGGTGCGCGCATCCAGCTCATGCTCAGTGCGTCCCCTGCAGAGCGCGCGCAAATCTGTGCAGCCAATTCCCACCAAATGAACATGGTTCATGTACACGTGTACGTGTAAACGCATTTCATCTCTTGTTACTGCACTGAGTGGATACTGATGTTCATGGGCTGGTGTGAGGGGCCCCACAGAAATGTGGAAACCGAATTCCATGATTAGTCCAGGACTTAAATACGAGAGATGAGCGTAATGATTCCTAACTATCATTATCAGTCTTTCCTCTCTCAAGGTGACTTTGCCTCTCCATGTGTGGTACATGTACAGCGTGCCTGTACGTCGAGTTATATTTTACCACAGCGGTGGTCATACATGTATACAGCAGAGAAACATTTCACTACTCAATAGTCTCTCAGATATGCATGTCCTTTGCATTAAATACATACTGTAGCATCAATCAGGCATGCAATTTGGACTTTGACAAAAAAGGAGGAAATTCCAATCTTTACAAGACTTTATGCAGTGTTTTTCAATTTCCAATGGCATGAGTGTGAACTACACATGTACATGTATGTGTAAAAAATGAGGAGATCTGCTGATCTGAGGAAAAGTTGCATGCCTGATCAATTACACAGCTTTGGCAATGCAAATAAGCAGGTTGTTTTGAGAGGGATTATAAATGCTGCCTTATCATTTTCAGACAGCCTGTTCAGGATTAAAAACCAACTTATGGTTGATCCATTGCTAGGTTTCTCAAGTCCTACATGTGCATACAGGAGCAGTAAGACCCAATTCAGATGCGGTGTGCACTGTTGCCTTCTCATACGGAAGAATGTTTTCTTTTGTGGGCTTACTGAAGCAAGAGACCATCTTGGCTACCCCTGAGGAACTTGGCCCCTGCATGGCCAAGGCACTTGGAACAAGAGCTCTTGGTGGGCTTGGGCTGCTACATGTACATGGCCCCGACTTGATTACTTATGGGTCATTCTATGAAGTTGGGATCCAACATGTGACATATTTTTCTGTCCCTCTTACGCCTTACCTACATGTACATGTATGCAAAGTGACACAGGGGGCCTTGAAACTGAATTCAAACTCTTTTTTGTTGGGCTGATAATTTGCATTTATCACTCGTAGAAATGAAGTACTACATTTTCAACTTACAAAATCATATGCCAGGGACAGGAAAAAATTAGCAAATTTATAAGAATGACCGTAATGGCTTTGATACTCTACACTGCAGGGCAGCCGTGATTATCTCTTGCCGCGGACAAGAATGCTCCATTCACCACTCAGACACACATCGCGTTGCAAATTGCTGAGCTTCGGGGCATACCAGTGTCGAGCTCTTCCTGCAGCAGGGCCTAACTGCCCGTGAAATTGCAATTTCTGAACAAAATCAGACTGACAAATGGGAGCTTCCTGTTCATTACTGACCAGGTGAAAAACACCACTGCAAGCTGCACATTTTGTTCGATGTTTTTTAGAGTGAGTGTTCTTTTGTCCTTTTTGGGGGGGCGGGGAGGGGGCTGTTTTCGGGGAGGGGGCTGTTTTCCTTGAGGGTGCTTGCAGGGGGAGGCTCTCGAAGAAACAAGGGTACACGCCTGAGGTTAAAAAGAACCTTTTGACTTGGGGGTGTGTTTAACCATTTTTATAAGGGAATGGACCTTTCAAACTTGAACACAGAATGAATAAATCAGGGGTGGAGTCAGCTACTGATGAACTTTAATTGTACACAAAGCATCACTCTACAAGGCCATAAAGGCTTTGGGGAATGTATCAATGACATCCTTAATTTAAAATGGGAATTGGGGTGGACTGAGCGAGAAAGTTGCTAATGTCAAGCAGACTGCTTGTCCTTATAAAATGTATACGCATTCAGTTGGCGCATGGTGAATGACACAAAACACAGGACGTACATGTACACGCACTACATGTAGCTAGGAGGGTGGCAGGCCAAGTTGTAGTTACTTATATACAAAGCTGTGTAGTCCAATGGGGTCCACTTTTGTTTGTTTCAAAATTCACCTCTCCACTCACATCAGGCCTGTCATCTTTATCTCTGATGAACTCCTTAAAACTACCCAACAACATCAATATTGATCTGACATTTTAATCAAGCCCTATTCAGGCACAAACAGCTCTGAATAGGCCCCCGAACCACTGTTTCTTGTAAACTGCAGCTGGTGCAGTAGTTTGCTGTGCACCAATGCACACATACCGTATGGTACATTTAAATGAAATCTAATGGCCAGAAATGTAAAACTAGTACAGTGGTAAATTCAAGGAGAGGCATGCTCTTCTCTGGACGGAGTTGATGGATCGCTGCACAGCACGAGGGAAATCTATATCATTAATTGCATCAGAGTCCCGGATGACACCCTGGATAAATCGCAGGGGATTGTCTGTGGCATTTCAATCGTCCGCTCAGCATGCAAAAAACAAAACCCGCATCAATTTCATGCAAGTTGTCTGCGCACGTGTTTATGCCCAAATCTCATTACTGATCGGGCTCCGTGGCTTAAATGGGCACAATGTGATCATTCACGGACCTCTCCTTCTGATTGATCTTGGCAATACAAATAACCCTGCTATCATACTTCGAGTATCATCCGTAACCAACCATCTTCTACTGTGAACCAATGTTTAAATACTATCCATCCAAATGCAAGCCACTTCTAATTTTTACAAACCAGACTTACATGTACAACACTTACATTTCCACTCACATGAAAGAAACTCTGACCTTGACCCAATCAAACCCCCAAGCTGGTTTTGCAAGATTAACATGATTAAAGGATTCTGTACTTTACATTAAAATGATAGGTGGTTAAGGATTCAGATTTGTGAGCAATGAATTTAAGGAGTACTTTTTTTTGGAACTCTTGAATGGTACCTGTAAATGGCCGAGACTTTTTGTTACAACCATGAAATGTCAATTTCTTTTGTCACCGTCACAACTGTTGACAACACTCCATTATGGCCGACGACTTATGCTAGAGGCAAACTTGTAATACCTTTGTTGTTTGAACAGCCATAAATTAACTTTAAGCGTCACTGGCACTGTGGGTAAATTGTAAATGGAGTGCCCCGCCAGATCTCTCCGGCAATAAAAGGTGCGCTGGATCCCAGTGGATTGGGGCAACCGGCAGTGGATGTGAAATTCCATCCGCTCCTGCTGTAAGAAAGCTTTTTGATTTAATTGATGAAGCTCACAAAGTAACACAGGTAGCGCTTCAATTTACACACTTCCGTGTCTATGCATGGATATACATCAAATGCACAGAAATTACTAGATCTGACAATGGGCTTTATATTGGACTGACATGAGGGCACGTTTTCTCTTGATTTAATACTTGTTACATTTTATATTTTGTAAAAACTGGTGGGGTTTAAGGCTTAACCTACTCCTAGTTATATTCCACAAAGACAGCAGTGTTTTTGTTCTGTTTGTCATTGTACCACTTTATACTGGAGGATACACAAACATAATCTGTCCATCTGACTGTGCAGGTACTGCTCATGGGTTAAGCCACAACCTGTGCCAACTCACCTTATGTGGACACTAGTCCCCCATTCGTTTTGAACATAAATTTAAAGTCTGAGAAGTCGGAGGCTCTGCACCGTGCATTCAGCTTGTCTAGGCTGCCACGCACAGCCTGGTTTTTTTTTCGTAGCAAATACACGTATCGCTCTGTGGCGGTGTCCTCGAGTGTTGCCAAATGTGAGGTTGCAGTGAGATATGTCGCACAAATATTGTTCAAGTGGCTCTGGCGAGCCAGTGCATGTGTGGCAGTGAAACAAAGTTGGTTGATTTGATTTGACTTTGATACTCACTTGATCAGCACTGCCTGTGATGTATGACACATCGCCAGCAATAGTCACACTGGTCACAGCATCACTGTGGACTGCGGTGTAACGTTTGACATCTGCTATTTCCATAGAATTGACTGCGGTGTAGTCACTTCCCAGGGAAAAAAGAAATAAAAGAATAGCATAAGCCTTTGAGAGTACACCTGGATGTGTAAGTGCTGTTTGTAACAAGTACAAGGTAATCAAATCCAAGAATGGCTCAACAAACTTCATATTGGGAAGGGGATCATCTGAAAACCACAGTCGTCAAAATTTGAAAAGTTTATGAATCAGCTAGTCTGAGTAACGAGGACCCTACGAACTGCCTCTTTCAACATTTGGACATGCTAAGGCTGGGATCAGGTCAACTTGTACCTTGGACAACTCGTACCAGGGACAACTCAACGTAACTGTACCAACTCGTACCTTTGCCGAGTCGCACCTTGGACAACTTGTACCTCCAGTAAAGACAACTCGTACCTTCGCATACGGGATAACTCGTACATGTACCTTCACAGAAATCAGAGCTTGCTCAGAGCTCACTATTAGTGTAATTACCGGTACCTTGAACAATAATTTGATTTCTTAGTCATGTGTTCGTCACCTAATTTGCCGTTTTGGATACACTGCCTTACCTACACGCAGGTGGGGTGACATTAATGTGAGACATGTCGACGTTGTGCAGTGCGCGGTCAGGAAACTGACGCTGGTCAATGTAGCCAGCTGTCGTTGCATGCAATTCGGAATCTTCACCGTGCAGTCCACAGTGATGATGGAGTGATGTCATGTTTTCATTTACTTCAGAGTTTATAAAGTAACGTCAGTTGTAACTTGTCCCCCAAAAATGTTAATAAGGAAAGTTTTATTAAGTACACCCCCCAAACAAAGTCACCATTCCCCCCCACAAAATGAAAAGGTCTAATGTTTTCCCAGAGCCATAAGAATAAACTGAATCCCCCCCCCAAAAAACCCAGAATTTAGAGTTGAGTAAAATCCCCCCCCCCAAAGAATGTTAATAAGAAAGTCAAGTTGGAAAATGGTCGACAACCGTCACGTAAACCAATGGTGCAAATGCCCATGGTAGGCACTGCTGAAAATCATGCTGGAGCTCGAGATCCTTCTGGCATGTCTGGGAGGTTTTAAAGAAATTTTTCTTTGAAAAAACAGATATGTTTGTCAAATCTGATCTTAAATATGCAGAAAAGGAACAGCAAGAAAATTACAACCAAATTGCAAACATGAAGACCTGTAGGAGTGGTCTTGACTTGAGATGCGAGTTGTCCAAGGTAGGAGTCGCCCATGGTATGAGTCATCCAAGGTACATACGAGTCGTCCAAGGTACATGTACATACAAGTCGCCCAAGGTACAAGTTGACTCGAAAGCCTCGGGCCTGCTATTGCGTGACCATGTCCAAATGTTAATTAAAGGAGGCGATTCACAGGGTCCTACCGATACACGTAGTTACTCGGACTATGATAAACCAGGATTGCTTCTAAACCCCGAGAGATTTTTGTTTGATAAAGAGGAATTCTGGGTTCAACTCATTCATCTCCTGGGAAGAATGTTGTATTCTGATGCTGCTTGTTTCTTCATGCATGCATATTATTTCAATGAAGATTAATTACCAAAATGTGGACAGGACGTGAACCTGAATTACCCCTAGAACTACGTGGAGAACTAGGCCTAGTATGAGCCTCGAACTGCACCAGGAGAGGGTGCAATTTTCTAGGCAACAGAGGCTCCTTTGGTCGGAACTGAACGTCGCTGGTTCATGAACGACTAATAAAATGCACCTGTAACGGTCGCATCACTACCAACACAATAAACTCCCCACTCCCAACAACAGATGAGAGGGAGCTTCTGCTCAAGGTGGATACAGCTGGTCATTCCATCTTCCTGATCACAGAGAGGAATGACGAACTACATACATGTAATAAGTTCTTGGGGTAAATCTGTGACAGATATACCGTACATGCACATCAACAGTTTTGTTGGGAGATGCGTGACAACCAGGGAAGTGGCATTGAGATCCGTACACAGACATCCCTTGACATCCTGTGCACAGACTCTACGAGATCTGTCTCAAAATTCTGTGTACCGTAGGTACATGTATGCATGTAAATGCTTTGATTTTTTTCTCTTTTGATTTTTTTTCTTGGTTTTTCCTTTGGTTTTACAGCACAAATGTGTACAAATGCCCACAGTCACTGGTGAGCATGTATTTTCTATATGGAACTCAAACATGCACAGGTTCAGTGTGTACACAGTAGGTTGCCAGCACAAAATGACCCAGGGTCTTTTGTGCAGTCCTCTTCACTGCATTTGGTTTACTGCACAGTTACGCACATGAAACAGTGAAGCACAGTTGTTGGGCAGCACAAAAGTGCAATCTGATATTCCTGTGAGGGACTGTTGGTGCAGTGCACAACACAACACAGCTGTGCTTCCTTGAGGTGTTTACCAAGTGACCCAAAGAGTGACTTCAGGATAGGAGGGATCGCAAAATATTAATGTGCTTGATTGCATGTAGAAATCTAGTGATTTGGAAGGAACCTCGGACTGGAGTAAGTGGGCATAGTGGTTCTTTGCTCGCCTTCCACCTCTGCAGTCTGGGTTCGATTCCCAGCTCAGTCCACATGTGGATTGGGTTTTCAGTCCCTACCTGATTCTGTGGGTTTTAGCCAGGATATTCCTCTGGGGTTTTCCTCCCATCTCTAAAACTGTAACTGCTTCTCATTTCAATCATGAGTCTTAAGTTCTAGGCCACATAGGATACGATGATTAAAGCATGATTAAAGTTGGCAGACCTCCACAAGGCCTAGGTTTCCTACCTATCTCAGAACTCAGTAAAGCATAGACATGGTAGAAGGACGTTCCTCCATGGGTTAGGAAGGGAAAATGTTACTGCACGTCTTTTGCGGCCTTTGCTTACCCACAACCGTGGCCGTAGATGCGCGATCTTGACGACCCCCTGTCCTTCATCTTGCTCTGTTTTTTTCCCATTGTAGGCCGCACGCCAGACTGCCTGTCGCTCCGCCACCGCCAGACTGAAAAAATCCCTACAACCGATTACACTTCCATCAGGATCGGAAACTGCTCTGCACGCTTCCAGTCGACCTGCTCGTCAGATGCTCGGCGACTGCGTACGGAGGAAGTAAATGTTGCCGTGCCTGGAAAGTGAATTGTGTGATGCGGTTGTCGTTTGCCACAAGACATCCAACCACGCCGCGCGAGCTCACGATAGGAAAAGCATCAGTCGGCAACCCGTTGCATAGGTGCTCTTAACTGGCAACAACGAACGCAACGAGCGAAGGGTACCAGACTACCGCTTCGCCACTGTTGTTTTCAACATGAGCGCCCTCTCTCGGTTCCATTGCATCACTGGATAATTTCCAAACCTAAAGCCAACTATTGATGAATTTCTTTTTTAATGGAGGGTTTTCATTTTTTTTTAAATTCAGCAGTATGCACTATATCTGTCCCAGGCAGAAATATACTGATGAGGTAAGAACTCAAAGCGGAACGCTACTACATGTAACTTCAAACACAGTACATAACACAATCTGCATAGTATTTCTCAATGGGAACGCCCACACCATAAACATAGAAAAAGGACAGACACGACTGGTCAAGGCGTAAACTTTGGCAAGAATTTATACACCAGCAGATTGAGTATACCTAATTATACTTCCTAGATGTTGTCCCGTTTAGGTCACATTAGTAAGTAGCCTACGTACCACGAAATACCGACTTTTCAGACCCCCCCACGCATTCTGTAGGCAGTGGCTCAAGCCCCCCATCCCCTGTGCACATACGCTTTCCACATATCTTTTGACTTCTCAGGGTACCCTGCTTTAGCATCGTTAAATGTCACAGCACATTGGACATCTACATCTAGTACTGTTATTCGCACGTCGCTTCTAGATTCTTAAATAAATGACCAGAGTAATAAAACAGGTTTTTTTAAATCAGTATTTCTTTATTAACGGCCCTGGAAAATATTTACTTGCCAGCTTATGAAAAGATGTTGAATCAGAACAAAAAAATAATCCTGGTGCCTTTTTCCCCCTCTTATTCACGTAGAGGGCACCTTACGTTTCCAGAAGACGCTTCCATGTCACAAGTAATGTTGTGGTTTACTAATCATGGGCGTTGGCACGGTAGGATAAATGGTGGAGTGGACGGTGGAGGATACTGTGTTTGAATGGTTTTTCGCCACACAAAAGCTGATTCTGGTATTTATTTATATGAGAAAGTGTACTGATACGGTGAAGATCCATTGCGTACGGTGCGCGACCCCACCAACCCCCTCCCCCTTCGCGCGTACGTACTTTATGGACGGCCCCTAAGCCCTAGATTTATACAGAAGACGACTCCCCACCGAGTCAAGCTGGGATAGGGATACTAGTGATGAGTAACGATCTTCACCTTTTACCCGATATCACCACCTTGCTTCCCTTCCCGTGCTGGGCCTTCGGAAGTTTTGCCAGCAATGTCTGGCACTAAATTGGGCGAAATGCCCATTTTTGCGGAACAGGTCAGCCAAAAATAATGCTAGCTTTTCCAGGCTGGCTGGCAGGCTGGCCGACACACTCGAGGCCGTAAACTATAGGTGGATTGTATTGTCAACAAAACCGTTTGGATTGAATGAAATCTTCATACATGTACCTGTAATGTATGTCCTCTCATGCACCACAAATTAAAAAAGAAGGTATGGGACAGAAATATTGATGGGTGGAGGGGGGTTTTCACCCCATCCAGGAGTTTAACTATCCCTTTGTCAACAACGGAGTAAATTTTAAAAATGGATGCAGATTTTGGCAAACTATTCGAATTCACGCCAATGCAGTGCACGATAATCACGGGGACTGCCGTTTGGCTCCTAGTACAATCTCTCTCAAAAAAAGAGAGAGAGAGAAAGGCAGCTTTTAAGAAAGACTCCGCTCGGCTCGAAATATCAGGCTACAAATTGCGGGAAGGTAGTGAACAAACAGTTTTACATTTTTAGAAAAAAAGGCTGACTCATTGTAGACACTAAAGGGCGACTGCAAACGTCTATCATGTATCAGGGATTGAAAAGAAATGCCACTCGAATTCCTGCCAGCTGGGTGTATTTGAAATCGCTGATCATTAAACGGTTTCAAAATGCAAACAAATTCAAAGCAGACGATATTTGATTTACTCTTGATTTGAGTTAACTTATCTTATTCTTTTTTATTTTAATGCGGAGGTCTTCATGTCGTTAAAATGCTTCGTCACTGCTCTGTCTTATGATGGAAAATGCTTATTGCATGAAATGAAAATCTCTGACTAGCAATTATTAATTTAATTTAATGCAATACAATTGGAAATAATTCAAACCCAGAGCTTGTACAACTCAGTATATATCATGTGATTGTGCAGATAACTTTTCACAAGAAAAGATATGAAGCAGATTATATTCAGTCATTCACCATTTCTTTCAACGCAATCAAATGGATGGGTGTGATATCGAGGAAGAAAAAAACTGTCCCCGTGCACCATGACCCCGGGGCACGAGAAAGGTACAGCAAGTACGAACCGTTCTAACGCATGCACGAGATGAACTTTGTTCTCAAGTTCCGCAGAGTATCGTGGATTGACGTTCTGATAAACCTCATGGCCCAAGAACAATGTAATGACGTCACAGTGATTAATACCGCCATACCACACATGTCAAAATGCGAGCGCTGCCGGCGGCGACCCTGCTGCGCGAACGGAACAATTGGTACAAAGGTTTTCTGTGACACAGATAGGGTTACCCCGGTGCCCGCAAATTAACGCATGCAAACGTCACTCCTCCACTTCCCTCGATCGCCTGACTCTGTGCACGTATTCGCTCTGGTTCTCGCCCCGGCCCATAAGGTCACGGCGCCAAGTCCTCGTCTGCCGAGCCCAACAACACTTTGCATCTGCGGCACATAAACTTTTTTGAAGTGTGCAGGCAAAACTGCTTTTAGAAGAAAATGGGCGTTGCAGAGCTACTGATTTTGGCAGTTTGTGTGGCCTCCGTGATGAGCGTCCCAGCACCGTTCAGCGCTGGCAGGACGTGCCACATCGACGACCTCCAACTTCAAGAGGATTTCTCCCTGGAGAGGGTAAGTCCTGAGGCATGTTCTTGGCTAAGCTTTTAACTACTGGGATGCAGAAGCTCCCAGAAGGTTGTCGATCTTTGGCCGTTGTTTCGAAATCAGTACATCATCAAAGTCAACAGAAAAAAATGACTAAATGTGTCCCGTCCATCACTGCCTAGGTTGAAATTTAGGCCTACATACACCTGTACACAGTTATCGGCGATAAACCAGCTGATCGTAGTTGTCAGCACTCTAATTATTGATTAATGCTGGACCATCGACCATGAGCGCGCTTATCTCGATTTCAAAACCAGTCACAGGTCGCGAGTGTTTTTTTTTTCCTGTAAGAATGCCGCGCGGGTTCGGCATTCGAACTTTTATGGAGGCTGTCTTTTCGTTTCCTTTTGTGGGACATCAAGCGAGTTAACCTTATACAAAGGATTGTGAGTGACGCAATTACGTGGACGGGACGCAAGGGAGGGGCATGTGTCTCCCCTTCCCATATGACATTTTGAAATGTATACACAACTTATGTACAAGCCACAATTCACCAGCTTTAGGTGCTGAAAACAACGCGTGCGCCCCCCGAGAAAGTTTCACCCTTGTGCTATAAGTGTGGTATTTTGACCGCCAAAGGCACCGTTGGAATTTGATGTCCCCGAAAGCACGTGCTCATCTATGGAGGCATCTACCGACGTTTCACAGGACACTCCTGGTGGCCCCCTTGAATGGCGGCAAGCGCTAGGTTGGGTCTTGTAGGGAGCTACTGTCACGGAACACTGGTTTCGCACAATATCTGTCACAACGCAAAAAGCAATTACAGGGGGCCGCTGCAAATAACCAGTAATGGTGTTACCATGGTTACTTCATCCATCTTCGAAGAATGGTATACGCTTGTGACGCCAAGTACAAAGTTGGGACGAACGCAAATGCAGTTCGTCGGAGGCGGCGTATCGGGCTTTGCGTGTGTAATATCGCATCACATCTTTCATTGCAATCTTTCATATTTGTTTTTAATCTAATCCACCGGTGGTGGTCCAGGGCAAATTGCAGTCTATTCCCAGAAGGTTAAAAAAGTTCGAGTCGAGCCTTTTTTTGCCGAGTCTTTTCTCTTGTAACTCTTATTGTTACAAGATTGATTTCTGCTCTACTAAAAGCTCAGTTTTCAAGGTACAGACCCAACTTCTTTGCTAAAATGAAAATAAAGTTTTATTACAAGAGAACAATTATGTTCGAAAAAATGAACGCAATATCACTCGGCTTCTCCCTATAAGTAAATTGAATTTCACATCTAAAAAACTTGAGTACGAGTGAGTCGCACCCAAACTTTGTTCTTATGCGATGCTTTAAAAATTGAACTCCTACAGTTTATGGGAACATGGTACGTGGAAGCGCATGTACAGCGGACACACTATCCCTACCAAAGACGCTCCCACTATGGGTTACGCCAAGACGGGACTCTCTTTATGAAAACTAACAGAGTTATGAGGTAAGTGTGAGTATCATGGAGAGTTTACAACATAGCTGAATCTTGTATAAGAAATCAAGTTCCTCTGAACAACACCAGCATTCGATGTTCATTTGGTGTTCTGTGCTCTGTAGATTGCAGTTTCTGAATCGTTTAATAACACGGAACAAACAAATCTTTGTATTATTTTGAAGCTGAACACCCAGTATGCGCTGGGTCGACATATATCATCAACATTCTTGCTCACAAAGGAGATAAGGTAAGGACAATGTTTTGGTGTACGGAATGCGAGCGATTTGAGCTTGACATCTGACCATAGTTATGTTGAACCTACGGACTTTTAAAAATACATTCCAGGAATAAACATGAAATGCTAAAAGAGCATTTCCCTCAAAAGGATCGTTTTGTTCACGGATTCACTGAAGAGGCCATGACACGTACGAAACCGAAACAGGCCAAGTTTCTTTTCTAGAATCGTATGGAGACAGTCAGATCGTGCACCAGTACATATTCGATAACATAACCAAAATTAACCCCTGCTGATATCATAAAACGAGGAACATTTGTATTGCAATTTTGGACACCCTTTTTTGCGAATGGAAGTGACTCACAGACTACTAGATATGAACTTGGCTCTATAGCCCCCTCTCCCTCCTGACCGCAGTGAAACCTCCTTGAACTTTAGGCTTTACTATTTTTGTTAATCCTGCTTTATTTGGTGTCTTTGAATCGTTTCACAACAATTCATAAATGAAGTGCATTCAACCATTACAGGTTTCCATCTTTTCTTACACTGATGCATTTTCTGCAAGCTGCCTCCATTAATCTTCTCCGCTCTTCACATAAAACCCAAACTTTAGGGGCAATGCAGATTGGCCCCAAACACTGCTCCGTCTTCCGTCAGATGAAACAAACAAAATTGGCTTGGACAATAACTCAAATTGCAAGACATTGTTCAAACTTAAACTAAATCGGAGCGCAAAAATGTCGTGTCACACTCTCACGGCGGCCAACTAACAACGCAAAATGGCAAATTGTACAACCAAATTTTACACTGAGGATTTATTTGGGCGTTGTGTAAAACGATTAATGAATGTTACGTATACAGACCTGGCGACTGTAATTCGTGGAATTTTGAAGCCCGGGCTACGACCAACGGAGACTCTGACAACCCGGCCAAGATGCTACTGTACCCACCCATGCCCAACTATCCACCAGGTTAGATAAGGTCATAAATCACAAAACGGGTAATTACTCTTCGAATCAAATTCTTCTGTTTCAGTGAGATCTAGAATTTGCAGTGGGAGGACACATGGTTCTTTTCAGAGAGAATTAATGTTCTCTGCTTGGTTAAAAAAAATCTGAATATGCAACTCTACATTTGCAGATTTTTTTGCAGTCAGAGAAATATAGAAGTAAGTTGTGCGTTAAATATGAAAAGTCAAGTAACAAAGTTCGATCAGGCTAAAATCACGTTTACTTTAACTAAGAGGGAAACACGGGACATAAGAAACCCCCTCCCCATCTTCAATTTTGTTCGTGAGTGAAACTACATTTCTCAATCATCATTTTCACGCCAGAGGACTACTGGGTGGTGAGTACGGATTACACAGGTTACGCCTTGGTGTACAGCTGCGGTGAGCAACGGTCAGACGGCTCGTGCACGAGGCGCGGCGAGCACGCTTGGCTCATGGCGAGGTCCGTGGGCGGTGTACCCGGGGAGGTACGCGCCAAAGTCCCAGCAATGATGTCAGCACTTTGCATACGCCCAGAGCGGCTTCGCGATGTTCCAAGAGGTAAGCAATAGAAAGAGGAAAAAGAAACGAATCAGAAAAGTAAATCGAGCAAAAAATGCCACAGTTCAAATTAAAACAATCAAACAGAAAACAAACAAACAAATACCAAGAGCAACACCGAAACCACCAGAACTTAAGTTAAATGTTTAAAAATTTACACCATACAACCCAAAAAGTACAAAAACAATTTGGCAAACGACGGTTAGGAGGTGGTAACATTACATGTATTATGCACTCATTTCTAAACATGGGTATAAGATGGGAAACACCATCCCAAAACGAGGTTTACATTGCCCGAAATTTCTGAATTACTGATTCTGAAAAATCAACACTTTTTGGTCTTATCAGATGACCATACCATAGCGTGTTAATTTAACACCGCTGGTGTTACTTTGCGCACCTTTAAGTGTTACAGTGCACTGGAGGGTGTTAAATGAAACATCAAATAACAAAGAATTTTTAACACCAGTGAAAGGTGTTTGTGTAGTCCTCTGATAACACCCGAGTTTTGGTAGTGTAAAAAGCAGATTGTCCCAGAGCTTTCTTCACAAAGGATTTGAACTTCGATCAGTTTGGAGTTCTTAAAAAGAGTACACAAGTACAATGGTATTAGAAACATAAAGAAAACAACCCACTTACACCTGGATGGATGGGAGAGCATCACAAAACACTACATGTCTCCCTAGAATGTTAACTCACATAAATGAAGTATTAAGGACTGGCAATCAAAAACAAAACGAAACGAAACAAAAAAAAAAACAAAAACAAAAAACAACAACAAATACAAAAAAAGAAAGAAAAAAAACCACACATTTACCTTACATACCTAGAGTGGACAATCCTTTCTTTTTGTGCAGTTAACAAAACTCAGTGAAAATACTCGTTTTTCTTGAACTAGGAACACGATTTTCAGCTGGCTTTTTGTACAAGGTTTCCTTGACTATTCCTCTTCCTTTTACAACGGACGACCCCGACCCCCAAATGCCTCTAAACCTCTTTTTCAGAGAAGGGGAAATGTCCTGTGGACGTGTGAAAGTCCACAGAACGTCTTCCTTTCCTGCATCACGTGGACATCTTTTGTTCAAAAGTCCACACTAGGTATGTAGTAAGGTTAACGCACCAACACACACACAAAATAATAATAATGATGATGCCCTCGAGATATTCAATAATTTTCGACATTCTGTCTTCAAGATGGGGGAAATGGTCCTCCAGTATGAAGTTCACTTTTTACATTCTAAGAAGCCCCCTTCACAAGCAGATGATTTCTTGCATTGCAGATTGTGAGAAAGAACTAACTCAAACCCCTACCCATCTCACCCCACCCGCCGCAGGATGTCGGGACGACGACGACAACACAGAATGCAGACAGGGTAAGTCCCCCGGACGGAACAAAGTATGGGTCACTGTTAACTGGGTTAAACACAGGCGCCAGTGGACTTCTTGGAATTCAAACTGTTCTTTCTCTTTAATATATAATATACTTCTGTAGAAATATAAACCTGATCGCCTTGAATTCCACAGTCCTATATATGCAGACTTCTTCGGGCAGCAGCCTTGTTCAGACGTTAACATTCATGTGTAAATGACTTTGCGATACCAACTCTCAAAATACACGTAATTAATTTTTCTCATACATACAGTCTCTCAGGAAAAAACTCCTGAGCCCGGAGTCACAAATCAATTTAACCAAAATGTGTGATTCGTGAAAATGTAGGGGGAAAGGGGAAAAATAACATCTGCAAAAATTCAACTTGCTGAATCACAGCTGCATACTTGTTTTAGTTTCAACAGCCGTTTGATGCCAGGAAATGACAAACACGACTATAAAATAAACTGCTTACCCCCTGAATCCCAGGTTTTAAGCAATTAAGAATAATAAAAGGACTGCCTACTGCACCATCATTTATTTCAACCACAAACAAAACTAAGGATTATGTAGCAATTCATATTTCTTCTCACACCATAGTCAGTAGTACTTTAACACGGCATTCCTGATGCACAAACCAAATGTTTGGGTATAACACGTTCTCAACTTGCTGCACACCCACGCAACCAGGAAGTAAGGGGTGAATCATGGGGCAAGACCAGCAGCAAGTGTTGACAATGTTTTGCCTCCGTGTGCAAGAGTTAGAAGGTCAGAGAGAGACCCTGGGGTTCGCAGACATACCCTTGGGCTATCCTGTGCCACTTCCTCTGATTTTATGGGATGGGAACTACAGAATGGATTACAGACCCCCCCTCCACACCACTTGGGAAACTTTTCCTTTGGGTAAACTTCCACATTTTACAGCAGATCTGAGGAAGTTGTAAAGTCTGTGTGATCTATTAACCTATTCAAAAACCAGATTCTAAGTAGCCAAGAGCTCTGAACAACATACTGTCTTGTCATCTGACATAGTTGTTTCCACTCTCAACTTCTGGTCTGACTTTATCTCTGAAAACGAGGGAAGGTATGAGAAAGAGGCATGTCTGGAAACCTGAAACAGGGGGTCTGCATGGCTGCCATCTTGCAGGCCAGTGTTTTTTGTTCCACAAGGAGGTTTCCCTGTGGAACAAAAGAACTGCCCTCCAAGATGGCGACCATTCAAAGCCTCTATAGGATATGTTCTTTGCAGGGTGGATCGGGTGGACTGAATGATGGCCATGCCCCCTCAACAAAAGGAGCCTCCCAAAATTGTTTTTTGAAAAACAAGAGCAAAGAGATTTTTTGGTGTCTATCATTTCCCTTCCTTCAAAGAGCAAGCAAAAAGCCTCAAAATGTAGCCACATCCCTACAGATACATGGTTGCAGAAAAAAATAATTTCCAAATTTTGTGACCCCAAAAAGTTTGCCCCCAACAGACATAAACATTTTCATTTGAAATGAGTTACTTCACTGTCCACAACATATTGCAAGTTATTTCATTAGAATGAGCAGTTAATTGATAAATTTGACCCATCCACAGGTCCCAGTGTGAGCAACGCATGTGCGACTGCTAACTTTCGCTTACAGGAGGATTTCATTATAGAAAAGGTAATTAAATCTTTGAACAAAATATCCAGCAAATAGCAATGGTTAAGATCTCAATTATAACAATTGCACAACCTTCTAGCAACAAAATGAAAGCATGTCTGTGCATACACATACAACAAAGAATCCACCCATTGGCAGCACTTTATAACATACCCAAGGTAAATGGAAGCACTGAAACCACCTGACGCTATTCTGAAGGTCCTAGCTTGTTTCTGTCTCTCTCTTGTTCAGTTTCTGGGTGAGTGGTATGAGATAGGCCACACCAGGATGCCCGACAGCACCCTCAAGTTGCCCGACATGCGCTCTATGCTGTTCAGTCGTGATCCCACTGGTCAGGATGCCCACATGTCACTCCTGATGAAAGACATCAAGCTGTGAGTTTTTATCTCTCCAAAATTTGAATGCATCTTTTCTTTAAACTCAAAAGACCTATCTGTTGATGGGAATATTATGTAAGTTTGCCCTGTAAACTAAGCATATCAAACACTGAATATTAAATCTGAGACATGAAATGATTGTATCCAATAAACTTTTTGAAAACTGTGGATACTGCCCCCTTTCCTTTTTAATTTAAATACATGTCCATGAAAATTGTACCAGCAACAAAAGTCAAGGAAAGTTCGGCTAGTTAGCTAAATTCCTTTGTCCAAGTGCTTAACTCAATGACTTTCTTAATACTGGTCACAACTTCTGGACAGCAGGGCTCCTGTAAAGCCTCTCAAAAAGACTTTAAGTAAGCCCCTGGTTGGACAAAACATTAACCACAGTCTTGTCAATGGATTCTTGCCTCAAAAAAGTCTGATCCCTGCTTGGAAAAATACACCCCACGATAAGTCCCAACTTTTGAACAGTAAACTCAACTAAGCATTAAGTCTCAAGTCTCTGCAATTCCCTCTTTTAATAGGGCTAAATCAGGTACATTTTTTCTTTACTGCTGTTGGTAGGGAGGGACGATGTGGCAACATGAACATGCCAGGGTCGGGCTGGCTGGGCCAGGATAACCCCGCCAAGATCCTTGTCAGCTTCCCTATCCCTGCAAAATACGGAGTCAGTGGGGCAGGTGGGTGTATGATGACGTGTCATGCCACCTGGGTCACAATTTCAAAGGCAAGATTGGACAAATACATCGACTGGGAATGATACAGCAATGTTGGGGTTCAACCCACTTCCTATGGTCAACCAAGACTGGTGGTTCAAGGCGGGGCGTGTCATCATGTGGACGGCCTGAATGGTGTACGAAGAGGGCACCTTGTTCAGCACGTGACAAACACATGCATAGTTGGCAGTCATCAGTGTAAAATAAACTGATATATGAGCAAAATATATAACCTCAGTATGGTCCTCAAGTAAACACCACTTATTCTTGGAGGCAGAGTTAACTTACATATCGCTTCAAGAGTCACTGATAAGATGACTTTAATTTCATCAAAGTTCATTTCAACCAGAGCATTGCTATCTGTCATATTGTTGCTTCAGTTACACAGCTGTGTAAAGTTCATGAATTCCTGCCTCTAAAAACTTTGATCCCTGCCAAAGTCCTAAGTCACAAATAGTAGACTGAACTAAACACCTTCCTTCTTAAGTCTCCCTAAAATTAACATTTCACATCCAATATTGAACTATTTTCTTTACTGTTGCTTGACCAAGGAATTTTTTTTAACTTATTTACTTTATGTTTCTACTTTTTTCCCCCCAAAAGGGGGAACTTTATTATTACCTGAGAGAACCTAAAAAAATATCACGAGAGGATGCAATATCAAAATATAATTGTGGATCAGTTCTAACGCGACACACGTGAATGTAAGTTTGGATGAAAATATGAAATGGTAGAAATAGGGAAATAAGGTTTAATTTGAACACCTGTGTTGATACTCACACTCTGGTAATGGACCTGCTTGTACTGAATTTGATATAAGATTTTGCCAGCTCCAAACGTCTTAATGTTCAAATTGGTTTGATTTCAGTGGAATATTGGATTCTGTCTACTGACTACACCAATTATGCAGTCACATACTCCTGCCATCACACATACGAGGATGGCACATGCGACAAACAGAGAGAGGCCTTGTGGGTACTGAGCCGGACTCCGACCCTACCCGAAGGGGTGGGGAGAAG
Source organism: Acanthaster planci (assembly GCF_054643075.1). Taxonomy (NCBI): domain Eukaryota; kingdom Metazoa; phylum Echinodermata; class Asteroidea; order Valvatida; family Acanthasteridae; genus Acanthaster; species Acanthaster planci. The sequence continues at coordinate 5,628,832 of NC_141787.1, forward strand.
GGTGGATGAGGCCATTAGAGGGGCGTGTCTGGACCCCGTGCAGGTCACCGACAATCTTGGTAGGGTGAAGACAATGCAATGAACTGCTCAGAACTGTCAAATGAATCATGACGAAGACCCTCACAGAATATCGGATACAGCATACACAAGGCACTGGCAGATAATCTTTGTTAAACAAAAGTAAATGATGCCAAACCTGCTCTGAAATCAGTCACACATAGAGTACATTAAAGCCTGGTGGAGAAATAGTCTTATATTCAGGAATGCAAAAATATTGAAACTATAGCACCTGGCAAGTGCACAAAAATTACAAAACGTATGGGGGTTGTGTGATCCAGTTAATTTGAGGAGTGTCATGCCGGATGTCACATACCCTTCAGCTCTGATTTAGAAAGTCAAATATTTGATACGGTTGGGATCAATAATTCTGCCCCATCCTATGTAAGAAGAAGTGCAGATGCAATGTCAGGTTCTTCACATGAGTGCTACGTGATATGCATAATGATCTGTGGGAAAACAGTCCTTCCTGTTGTCTGATGTCCCTTGTGAGGGGTCTTGTACTTGTACACTGTACATATAAAGATGGTAATCGTGCTTGACTTGACTCAACATAAAGTATTATGTGATATGAACTAAAGATTCTCCAACACAGACCAAATTTGCACAAGGTATTATATGTACACAGAACATTGTGGGCAAACAGTATCTCTACTTTACATTAACAATACGAACTTTTATGATGAAGTAAATGTTATACAATTTTGAAAGTCACCAAACCTGTTTACACTTTCAACTTGTAGAGGTATGCTACACAACAGAATTGGGTGAAGGAAACGAAACACATGCTGGTAAGATTTCTGTCCAACTTCCCACATTCTGAAAAGGGTCCCTTATCAGATGTTAACTAGACAGAAACAAATCTTTTATGAGTTTGACACCTATCACTGTTTTAAAATTCTACAATTGTTGCAATTGAAATCAAGATTGGCGGTTTTGCATGCAAACAAGAGGGCTTCATTTAAAATCTGCCTTGAGGGCAACAGGCATAGGCAAAGTGTTGATGAAAATGCGAAAAACCCTACAAAAACGTAACGCAACAAGGCAGGTAACGCAAAGAGCAAACACTGTAGAAATATGATGCATCGAAAAAGTTGTAGGCATCCAAAACAAATTCAAGTGATCAACTGTATCAGCAAAGTTTTGAGAGCTGATCAACGAATCACATCTTTTGGCTGAAATAACTTGAAATCAAACTCTTTTCGACTAAGTTAGCCTTCAGTCTCACGACAAATAACACAGACGATCTGGTTCTTTCGCTCAGTCATACAGGGCAAGGCTGCTGTGACCAGCGGATGTGATCCAGCCACAGCTAAGTATGGATGCTGCTTGCTCAACAACAGGCCTGCCACTGGGCCAAACTACCAAGGATGCCCTCGTGAGTCAGCCAAGTATTCCCTACAGATGCTGCTCTTAAAGACGAGAATGTCCATAACACTGAAAATGAAAGTGCTGTGTAAAGAGTGCCCTGTTTTTAAAAATATGTTTCTCTCAAGGAAAGGATTGTTGACTCTTTTTCATTGTCAATTTTGCTCCTCTACATGCCATATAAAAATATTTAACAGCCTCATTATACATCCTGGCAAAAAAAGTGTCTTGTGTGATGACACGAATGCTATAGTTAAGGTCATGTGTTCAAATCAAACTTCTGGGCACTCAGTTTTTAGGGTTGGTTGTGGGCAGTGATAAATATGGATTGTTCACAACTAACTCTTGCTAGTTGCTACAGTCTACAGGTAGCCCTCTGAAACTGCGATTGTGGACAATTGAATGTAGTTCTTGTAAAATGTCTTCCACAGGGACATCATTCCCCAAAACTCCACTCACATTCTGAAGACTTCAGAATAGTGGTGCACCTGATTTGACAGGAGCTGATTTGCACTGCAATACAAACATGGCACCAATGAATTAGTAAGGAAGTTAACCAAGAACACAACTTGGCTGGTTTTTTTAGGCGTTAGGCCACCTGTTGCTGGTCAGGACATTGACTCGAGGCCGGTCTCTGAAGTTGTCAGACCACAGCCAATGGCCCTGGCCATGACTGCTCCTGAATCATTCAAAGTCAAGACAGGTACAATAAGCGAGCATTCCTCTATCAAATGCATTGGCTCTCTCTTCCTCACAACCACAGCCTTGACGTTTTGGTACGATGCACAAAATTAATTCCACTGTCACAAGTTTCAGGGAGAGACAAGTTTCATATATCCTTCAATGCACTAAATACGTCTCTTCATGGATATGCTTGATATAGGAATCACTCACTTCTGAGCAGCTATTCTCAGAAAGAATTGCTGTAGAATTAAAATCTGGGTCCTGCCCTCAGCATGTATTGAAATTGTCAACCTAGAAACATTTTGATGGATGAGAAATAAAATCTGGGTCTTGCTCACAGCATGTATTGAAATTGTCAACCTAGAAACATTTTGATAGATGACACCAACATCACAGATAACCAAAGCATCACAGTTCAGACAGATTCTCTCAAAATAAAACCATCTATGTGCTTGAATTCAATCATAATGAATATGTGAAAGGGAAAGACTTGGAAGCATATTTTGTTTTTTTCCTTTGTGTCAGTTGAGTGTGATGAAAAGATCATCTGCAAGATTTACTGTGAGTATGGCTTCAAGAAAGACGAGAACAACTGTGACATTTGCCAGTGTGCGGAAGAGCCACAGGGTAAGAGAGGAAGATGACATCAAACATAAGTAATGAACTTAACACTAAAAGGGCGGGGGAGGAGGGGGAAGAAGATTCTGTTCTCCTCAGAGAACTCTGCTCTTCCATGTCTGGCTTTTCTGAAACACGTGAAGACCTTGATTTTTAATGCAAGTGCCAAAGTTTGACTCAATACAACATGAGGCCTTGTTGTTATGGTACTTTGAAGTTCAGGGCCACATAAGTCTTGGCCTGTGTGCATTGAGCATGTAAGTAAACAGACCATTTGTTTTTGACTGACCTGTTTTGGCAAAATGGGCACTGTATGAGTACAATATATCCAATTTCAAAAGGGACCACAAAACATTACTGAAAAAAATTCAAAGGGCTTGGCAGGTGAAAAATGTTGCAGGGAGGATCCCACCTCTGGCTCTTATAGGGTTAAAACATATTTATTCATGGGGTGTAACAAATCCTTCAGACATTCCCATGATGTATAGGGGTTGACCACTGATGTCAAACACTTTCAGCTTAGTAATGTAAATTGTAAGTAAATGTATAAAGTGGGGTTTGAACCTGATACCTATGGAAAAACAATCCACCCTATCTTACATAATCTCCCAATGACAAATTGTGCCACTGGAAGATTTTGTTTTGTTTGTGATGTTTTATGAATTTTTTTTGTCTTGTATTGGCTGCTTAGGTTTTTGCAAGCCCTCAGAGTTTTGAGCCCAATTCATACAATCAAACCCCTGGTGTGCTCCATGACTGTGCATTCAATCAGAACTTATTGGTTCAACATTACGCAAAAACATATACCAACTTTCCATATATCTAAAAATGTAACAAAAAATTCTTCATGATTGACTAGTAAACTAATCCATGTGATCTGTGCTCTTCATTTCACAGAGCCTAGCACTGAAGGTCATATGATGCGTGAGGCAGCCCAAAAGACCAAGATTGTGTCGTGTCTCCATCAAGCTCCGAGTGCTACCAAGATTGGCCTGCCAATTCTGGACTGTGCACCAGATGGCAGCTTTTCGCCAGTGAGTTCAGCAAAAAAAATCATGCTCTTTACTGGTTGATGGCAGCAAACCAAGTGTACAGATTTGAATTCTTATTCAAAATGAAGAAGGGGATGAAAGGGGATTTTGTTACATGAATAATCTCTTCCTGCCGGGGACTTCGGAATCGGAGACATATGCTTTATATGCGTGGCCGGGGTCTCCAAACTCGGACAAAGGAAACAGGGCCCTGTAACAAAAGACTGTACTCCAAACAAAAGACCAGGCTGCTGGGCATTATCGACATTCTTCACTCTCAAAAGTGGTGATAATCCAGCCTTGTTTTGAAACCGTATACCAGGGTTTGGGGCATTTAGAGCGAGCGAACTACCACTGGGGACAAAAGCGCTCCACCACCGCAGTGACGAGCCACACAGCATCTCTGCACGCTAATCTGGCCGCTATTGAAAAGAGGTCAGCAGTGCACTGAGCCAGGTTCGTGAACAAAAGAAAGTTACATAACACCACACAATCTGGGCTCTTTTTACAAGGCTGCAGGCCTGGCTGAAATACTTGGGCGTCAATGAAGGTCACCTGTCAACTTAGAATAGTTCCTAAAGATTACTTCGTGCAGCTATAAATGTCCATTAAATGAAATGATGAATTTTTGAAGATTTTTGAAAACAGAAAAAATGATAATTATGCCGGCTCAGCATCATCAACATTGAAAAATTCCCCAGCCTGAAGTGGTTAAACTGTAGATATTTAATAAAAGTATCTGGGTGGAGTTGCACCATCACAGTTTTGACAAAAAAACAAAATATGGTTTAAAATGAAAATGGTTTTAAAATGTTCTGACAAGGTTTATTGTTTTATTTTTTGTTAGTTTGTTAAAAACAGGCCTAAGACAGGTTTGGATTTCCGTAAGAATGTGTCAAAATGAGATCATAAACATTACTTTGTTATTTGATTTGAAGTGCTTGCTGTAACTGAATGGAAGTTTCACAAAGAAAAAGTGAGAGGGCCATTACACAGCTTTTACTGTCCTTGCAGATTCAATGCCATGGGGAGGAATGTTGGTGTGTTAACCCGACGACCGGTTATGAGCTGAGAGGCACAAGGGTCTCTCATAACACAAAGCCTGACTGCAGTCAGGTCCTGACTCCTGATCAAATGGGTATGTTTCAGTGTCTGTGCTCTGAATTAATTCCGTGTGGCTTTCATCTCCTGGTACACTGTGAGAGTTTTCACCAGCTACACACTTATGATGGGACCTATCAAACTGTTCCTTGAAATAGTCTAGACTTCCAGTGATGAATATTTGACTGATAATCAAATATTCAAATTTTGGCTTTTGGATTCAAATAATCATGGGTGTAATACAATGAAATAAGCAAGAAAAAACTCAGTTTCCTTATAACAAAATGGTTTCCTCAGTAAGCATCATTCAAAAGGGAAAACAATGGTTGTGCTCTCCCTGTCCAACTAATCCAAAGTTTTTTTAAATGTACGATGTGTTATTTACGTATCGAAAAAATTGCTGCTCTGCAAGCTTGGCGGATTGAAGATTTGCCAAACAACTGAATACTTTGATTGGATTTGATTATTCAATTGAATCAGCCCTACACTGAAAGTATATACAATGTAAAAGTCATTAGGGTTACAAAGAGTCTGGGTTAACAGATCAGCTGATGGAATCAATCTCGTTTTGGCTCTAAGAGGCCAGTAGCGAGTTACCTGGTGTTGAGGATATCCTCCTTCTAGGGATGAGTCAATTCGAATAATTCACTAGTAAATTTTTTCATGAATAATTTACTTTTTGTAAGAATTGTTGCTTTTCATTTGAATCTGCTTGAAACAAGCTTACAAAATGCAATTTTTCTCATAAAAAACAAAAGAAAATTCCCCTTTCCTGTTCATGAAGTTTGCATTCAAAATATTGAAATTCAGAAAATAATATTTGATAATCAATTGAATATTCGGATATTCCTACCTCCCCCCCCCGCAGTTTATTTTAACAATAAACTTACCGACACATTTCTAACCATTGGCAGTTCCTGCACAGACTTCAGACTGCTTGGCCCGCCGTTTGGAAGCCCAGTCCTCACTTGATGTTCACGAGGGCTCCGGTCATGCATACATCCCAGACTGTGATGAGCGCGGACGGTACCGGCCGGTGCAGTGCTACCTGGAGATGAATATGTGCTGGTGTGTGGACATGCACACGGGCGAACAACTAGGGGACAGTGTGTCTCACCAGATGCCAAAATGTGCCCCGTAGTGTCAGGGGAAGTGTCATACGCTGTAACAACAAAGCACAGACATGAAAAAGTGTTAAAATTTACTTTACTGTGTGCTCGAATATATTTGAAAACCTATTCGATTCTAGGTACTGGGTAGTTTTTATTCTAAATCCCTGTACATGCTGAATGAAGACATTAACTCCAGAGGTTGGGTTAATTGAACAACAAATTAATGATTCACCCATCAAAATGCTAAACACATTCATTTACTCATACAACCTATGCTGTGGTGGACCCATGAATTTTGTACACCAATCACTGAAGTACATGTAGATGACATCTCTCTTTATCAAGACTGACAGGAATTCATCTTTGATCAAAACATTAAAGAATATTCACAAAGTTTGGGTAAAAATAAATCACTCCATAAATACTCACCAAGGCAGAATTCCTGTCATAGGTGCTTTGTATCACTTCAAACAAGTTGCATTCTCAAATACAGACAGGCCAATACCAAACAAGGTTCAAATGTAAGTATTGAATTGTTCAAATGTATCCCGGTTTGGCAGTTTTTAATACATGTCTAACAAGAAAATGCAACAGAATGTTCTGTCTTTTCGTCTACAAAGCAAATTAACAAGCAAAAAATGCATGCAAATGTTTGTAAGCAATTTTCAAGAAATATCTAAACAAAATATATCTGCTTTCTGCACACTATTTCCTAAAAAAAATAATCTTATGGTAGAAGCACAAATGCATGTTTAGTTACACCAACTTGAATTGTGTTGCAGCAACTGCTTACTTGAAACAACATAGCGTCCAGAAGCTGTCAGGCCTGACATGGCCCACATTGGCTGACAACAATCAGAATGGTCAACTTTGTTTTGGTTTTTTGTTTTATAAACATGAAAGGTTAAAGATTTCACAGCAGTTACAAAAGGAGTCCATAACATAAAAAAGATATTACAATGCACAGTTTTCTAGAATAGTCCTACTAAAAAAAAGGCATATAATTTGCCAGGCCATTTAAAATGCTCTACTATGGAACTATGGAACTATGGAGCTTCATCAATTAAGGGCACAGCCAAAGCCACATTTAGTATTCGAAAGGCCCGAGGCACCAGTGTTGCCCTCAAAGTTTAAAGTCCCCCCCCTCAAAAAAAAAGTCTCTGAGAGAGCTACTGGAACTTTTCTTGTACATGTGCGTGAAAGTTTGTGCTTGTGTTTTATGGAACCCTCTATGGTATTTTTTGTAGGCCCTCTCATTTTTGTAGGCAGCCAGATTTTGAAGGCCCCTGGCATACAGTGCATTATTTTGGATGATCTGGCCTTGGGCATGACATGAGGTAAATGCCATTCACTGGAAGGGTAAAGATAAAGCAATTTTGAAGAGAATGCATGTATTTTTGAAAAATATAACTACAATAAGGTGTGCATTGTGTTTAGACAAAGCAAACTTTTATTTGATTGAATACCAGCTGTTGTGCATCCACTGTAAAAATTGTTTCAGATTTATATATATATTTATACATGTAATATTATTAATCGGAATGGATGTATACATTTGGGTTTAAAAGCTTCAAATTACTGAACTGTAAATCAAAGAAGGCAAGAATTGGCAGTAAAAAAAACAACTGAGAGGAATGTTCACTTGAATTACACTGCTGTGCATTTTTTTTGGATTTGTGCCACGTGATGCCCATTCTTTGAAATCTTCTCCAGCGTTCACAGTGCCGGTCCTACTGGACAAGACAAAGACAAGCTCCACCCACTTATTTGCATATCTCATTCATGATTTCTATCAGAGGATGTGAACATCTATTAACTGCTGGAACTAGACCAGCCAATCTCCAGCACACGGTGTATATACAAGCTTTATGGCACGGGAAAAGCTAGCAGGCATGGCTACTAAAACTCTATCATTAATCTTTTATTAAACAAATATTTTCTTACAAAATCCATATTTCATAAATATATACTTTTAAAAAGGGATCACTCATGTCACTCATGAACTGGCGAAAATTTCCTGTGGAAATGAATACAAGTACTATGTGAATGAAGTATGCATAAAAATGTTAAAAGGAGGTATTTTTTTCAATATGACAACTACTTTATTGCATATTAAATTCATGAGAAGTCTTCGTGACCTTTAACACATTACTGCAGCTTACATGAAATATGGAAGAGGATAGGTCAAGAACTATCTTAGGCTTGGCTCCCATATATACCTATTCACTCACTGAAACACAGCATAATATCCTGTGTCAGCTGTTGTCAGACTGTACAAACAAACACTGACAAGTGTGCAGGTTCAACTGTAGAGAAACAATGTACTAACTGGTTAAGCAAACAACTAGTTGACTATCCCATCCCCAGACTTTCCATATACATGTAGTCAAAAAACTGTTTGATATGCCAGCGGTAATGAGATGTTGAACTGAGCCTGTGCTTGTGTCAAGGGTTTTCAGCCAACTCCCTGGGGCAGTCAGGAAGACAAAATTACCCAGGAAATTTACGTGACGAGAGTAAAACAATCACTAACACTGTAGCTGGAAATTTCCATGCCAACCCCAAGCTTTTTCGGATTATGTGCACGTTGTTACATGCATGATCAAACTGATGCATGATCATTAGCCTGCAGTGTGGAAAACCTGTCTGCAGCAGCCCCCCCCCATCCAAACACCTTTGACCTTTCGTAACTCCAGTCCCTGGGGAAATTCTCAAGCATGACCTTTGACCTCAAAGAAAACACACTGGACCTATCTCCAAGCCGAACACCTGACCCTTGTTCTGATTGTAGCCCTGGGGGTTGACATCAGTGATGGGGAGCTGCTCCACATCCCTGGTTGACAACTCCATGACGGTGGTCTTTCTCTTCTTGGGTGCAACCTAAGTCAAAAGGAAACGAGGGGGGAAGATATGGTATTTGAGACAATGCTTAATAATGCAAGCAGGCCACTGGAAAAAAACAGAAAGCAAAGGGAGAAATACTGCCCCAGGTGAGTAAACTTATTCTCAGTTGCCTGTCATGAAAATACAGTTCTAAATATGTAAAACAATCCCAAAGGTGAGTAAAAGTTCATGCGGAATACTAAACAGTACACTGAACAAGTTGAAAGGTGCAGTAAGGAATACATGAATAATCTGTCTATGGTAAACAATGCTCTACCTTGTACAGGGATGTTACTTGGTAAGAAATGTATGCTTGCTGTTGAGGATAGGAAATGTGGCTAGCTCTGGACTCCAGTTGGAGTCCTTGCTTTGCTGACGCAATGGCCTTCACAGTGAGCCAGTTCAGCATGTTAGAAAGGCAAAGTCATTTGGAAACACAGCCCCTGTACAAGTCGGCATGAGGCCAGGCTGATGCAGCAGACCTCACACACGTGTATTACTGCTCTCCAGTGACCTTGGTTGTGCTTAATTTTGGACATGCACTGTTGGAAGACCAAACTTGCTCACCAGTCCAGCTTGTCTACTTGAATTAGATATAGCAGCAGGTACCGAAATGCCTGAAGATGGACTGATAGCATCAGAGTGATGTACATGCCAAAATAAGGTGTTTGCAGCTTCAAGATAGATTCTACGTTATTTGTGCTTTCTGAGGGCTTGTGGCACAACTTCACAAGCTTACTGCTTAACAGCGTTAACCTCATATACCCTGAGCTTGCTAAGTGTAGCTGGCTGATTTCCATCCAATGTACCTGGGTGCACGCAAGTTAAACACAGTGAACTGGACAGTCACATTTCAATAGTCAGAAGGTAATGGTCCAACCAAAGGGTCATGGAACGTATGTTCCTGAGCAAGGCATTAAGCAGTAATATAGGGCTGACCCTTCTTTTGAGCTCTCTGCAGTATATGCACAAAGCAAAGTTGGCCTCATTGCCAGTTATTGTAGCCCAGTGGTTAGGGTTTGTAGCTTCTAATCATAGCGCTGGGGGTTTGAATCCAGGCAGTGACAGCATGTGGGGATCTTGGGCAAGTCACTTAAACCCCTCTTTCCACCCTGGAGTAAATGGGTACCTGTGAGGGTAGATTGGGTTATATCAGCCATAGGCACCTGATATGGCAGCATCAGCTATTATACACCCCAGGGAGATGAGATGGTTTCAGGAATGTTCAGTTGTTGTGAGCCCAATGTGCCAGGATAATGATAGTACAGTGCCTTGAGCATGAGTTGTGATGGATATGTGCACTATATAAATATCCACTTTTATTATTGTTATTTATGTTGAATGCCACCTGTGTGCCAAGTAGACAGTAACTCCAACCAAAAATACAGCTGATGGAATGAGCGGTTGGCCTACCATACAATCATCTAGTGCTACTTGTAGCATGGGACTCTCGTGGGTTATTATGTCATCATTGTATGCCTTGAATTGGGCAGATTTGTCATAGTGGTCCCCCTTCTGGTGGTAGTAAGCCACACCACGTTGACATGTGTAGGTTACTCTGTGGGATAGCACAGGAAAGAAAATGGGAGTGTTGCTGTTATATGACCACGGTAATGCTACGAAAGGGCTCGATTTCATGGAGCTGCTTCACGGTTAGCAGAAAAGTTGTGCTAACTTTAGCAGAAATGTTTACTTACCTTAAGTACTATTTCATGGTGATGTTTGGCCTGGTTGTGCTAACGGTTGTGAACACATAGAGATTTCTATTGTTACATAACTATTTTTAAGCACATCTTTCTTCTGAGGTTTACATGCCTCTGGTTGTGGTTACCCTTGTGGTCTCCACAAATGCATGGAGCCTCTGTAAGCACGAAATCATGTGCTAAAGTAGTGCAGTGAAAGCGGGCCCTGGTTGTATGCGGTGGCCCCCGCCAATGGTGGTAAGCATTGTGATAACTGTTGCATGGAACAAAACTCACCACCATGCCTTCCGACATTAAAGGGGGCCATTAGGAATGTGAACTGATATGTCACTGGACTTGTCTACAGGATGAACCAGCTCAGAAAGCCGAACTTCAGAAACAATTCCGATTGCAGTGAGTTGTGGACACATCACTGCAACAACTTGGCTTTATGTATGTCTGATCGATTCTCTTTGCCGAGGAAAAACCCAATATGACTCTGCGTGCAGCTCTTGTATGAGCTCTATGTAGTTTCAATATGAGGCTGTGAAAAGTGAGACGCGCTTCTTTGAGGTTAATGCACTTGACTGTAATTTCACGTAGTGTAAAATCTAAGAGATACCTTATCAACTGATCTATGGACAAAGTATGGATAGGGCAAATGACAATGAAAACGTGCACACTGGAGGAATGAGATTTGCCAACTTAAGTTGCCAAAGGGAAGGTCACAACTGGCAATGGTGCATAAAATGGCTGCACTTACTCTTGGGTGGCTCTTTTACTTCTTAAATGTAAAAATCTGAATTGGACTAGGCTGGCTGGGTAGGTTATCGTGAATCCCTCAGGCCAGGTGCTGAACCAGCGTGCTTCGCTGATGTCCCACGCTTTGGCTTCAATCTAAGGAGAGGAAAAATAAAGACACCTGGGAACGTAAGTCTCATCACACAAAATCAATCCACCAACAATTGAGGAACACTGGCAAAATGCATTTTGATTTTCCTGAGGAATCAACCTCCATAAATGGCAACGAGGAGGAGCCTGGTTAAGTGTTGGAATCGAGTTGGTTACAAGTCAATCACATGTCAGTCCGCAAGTCCACTCTAAGTCAGTTCACAAATCAGGTCAGAACTAAAAAGATGAACAATGACAGTGCCTTGAAAGGAACACCTGTGTCATGGTTCATGTCAATGGCTTGTGAGCTGACTCAGGTATGAATGACTTGTGACCAGGCTTGTGATGACTTGTGGTGACTTGTAATTGACTTCATTACAACTGAGTCTATTTACCATTTTCAAAGTTGCTGCTAAACCTGTTCGCAAAACAAAAGGTACAAGAACTTTGAAGTCACTCTTCTCAACTTTAGAATTTAAAAATCCAAGGGCAAAAAAGAGGGAATTGCACAAGAGACTCTAAAGACAGTCCACAAAGAGATGAGCTAAAGTTTAAGAGATGCATGAGCTTCTGTAGCTACAACTACTGCTTCAGATGTACATCAGATCTTTGTGTACAAAGCGAATTGGGAGATTAGCGTGTTTAAATGCTGGCCTGAGGGGAGCTGAGGTGTGCTGCACAGTTTGACCTGCCAGCCATGTAAAGTGGTTAAGGTACTCTGGGTTCTTGACACTCACTGTTGCAGTCACAGGGCTGACACAAGTCCTGCCGCCTCCCGACAGGTCACAGTAGGCCTGGAACTTGTCCCCTGCTGAACCCTCATTGGGATCCAGCCAGTACTGCCCTGTTTATCAAATGCCAAAAGCCTGACTTGAAACTTGTACTGCGAATGGGGATTTGGTCATCAGTAATGATCTTATTCCTGTTCAGAAAGTGTGCTCTGGGTATTAGTCATATCTCCTAATCACAAAAATGCTCAAAATGATGACAATATTTTTGGTTCAACAATGTGAAACTTGCAGTATCTCTTCAGAAGTTCTTAAAGAGAAAGATAAAATCAAGTAATTCAATATCAAAACTTTACATTAAAGCACACTAATCATTAAATGTGAAGTGGCTGTAATAACTTATTGGTATTACACTGACTGATGGCCAGCAAATATATCAAGCGTCACTTATCTCTCCATTGTACAAAGATAATAATTTTGGAACACATTAATGTTTTAGACCTCCATGCACTTTAATCAAGTCAGGATAAATAATCAGGTTTCTGTGACAGGAAAAATTTGTGAACAGTAGGAGTTATAATTGGAATATTTATGAGCCCTCAGAAAACTTGCGCAAACTACTGAAAGGAAAATATGAGGCAGCAAAATGTGTTTACTTTGAAACTGTCACTGGAATCTACCCTTTTCAATCGTTCAGGTCAGAAGTTGTGTTTAGACACAGCGATACGTGCACTTACCATCTGGATAATCTGGAAAATCTGATTTTAAGTCTTTACAGTTGACAGCTGGGTCAGCTTCAGTGCCCGTCTTCTTCCTGATGTCCGGCACAGTAACAGGCTTTTAAGAAACAGGCCAGTAACCAGACTAAATTAAGTAAAGGGCCAGGTTGAATGACAACACTTTGTCGACCATCAGTTGATTTCCCATGGTAACCAATGCACAAAATACATGCTGGGTACCAGGCAGAATCTAACACTGGTTGACAACATGTTTTTGGGATTCAAAGAGTTCACAAAACCATTCCAGGTAGTTTGTTACAAGTGGTTTTCCACTTTCCATTTAGTCTTCAATTACATAATGATTGAAAGCTTTATGAGAAGATTAAGCAGTGGGCTACATTACAGTGTTGCAAACAACGAGTGCACAATACACAAATTTGCAAGCCAAAATCAATATAAAATATGAGGTGACGCAAAATGCATTTCAATAAAATGGACGATATTTGTATTTCATTACGATACACCTCTGAAGTTGTGTTTGCAAAAACAAGGCAGTATCACTCCAACAGGCCACTGTCAATGCTGAAAGTTTATTGCTTACGAATCAGTCACTCCCAAATCTCTGAAGAGTCAAAATGATGGCGACTCTTATCCAGCAGGTTAATATCCAATTACTTACCGGGGTCGTTGGAGGTGTCACCGAGGGTGGAGGACTGGGCAGAGGTTCCGTGCCTGCAGGGGGACCGGGGGGACCTGGGGGCCCGGGAGGACCCTGAAACACAATACCTGTATCTCATTAATGGCGGAACAAAAAGTTAGTTGGGTATTAAGCAGCGCATGCCACAAAAGGAAGTGAGAGGTGCATGAGAAGTCAACCTAGTCAACGTGGCCTTATGTCGATTCACACGCATTGACTATGTTCATGATTGCATATTTTCTTCTTGAATAAACCTTGTCTTTTGAAAATTTGCAGACCTGGCTCACAGAGATGGGGGTGATCATTCCAGAGAGAAAAGTCACATTTTAAATGGCATGTCCGACTGCTGCATGACGTCCATTTCTTTTAATTAATACATGTATGTAATGATTCACTCTATGGTACGTAATACATTATTAACAAGCACTGAAACAATTCATGGACCAACACAGCTTAGAAGTTAGCCTTAGCACGTATTTTTCAAGAATTCTCAGACCTACCAGCTTTTGTCAAGGATTCCTGGAACTTACTGGTACAGATGAACTAAATCTTAAGTATTCACAGGTATTTTGCACTTTTCGTTGAGGATGGAAAATCTGACTGTCAAAATGAATTTACACCTTTTCTCCTGTTGCTCCTAAAAAGATTTTATGACATGCATTTGCAGTTTGCCACATCTAAATGAATGAATGTTTATACTCACCCTGATGCCCTTGGGGCCCTGCAAACCTTTGTAGCCATCCGGTCCCTGGTGAGAGAGAAAGCAAATATTTATACTTCCCCACTTTTTATTAACCTAATTTTCACAAGAGCAGGTTTAAAAACCAGTCTCCGTTAAAATTAAATTCATACGTTTACAGTCATTTACTCAAACCAATAACACAATTTGAAAAAAAGTTGAAAACGTAGTATCCTTCTAGTACTTCCACTTGCAACTTTTTTTGGAAAGCCAACCTAAACTCAAGGGTAGATCCAGATGCAAACATTTGGAAGACTAACAAACTTTTTAGGGCCCTTCTGACAGTTAAGGCTGCACTGTGGTGCTTTCTACATGCTTCTGGGAAGGGAAACAACGGCCTTTCTCTCATAATAATTATTAATTTTTTTTAAACCTTGGGGGTGGGGGCAGGGGCATGGCCCCGTCGGTCCCCTAACAACAAACACTGTCAGATAAGGAACTCAAGCTGTCACACAAATCAATCAGGAGAAACAATGGTGGTGCTTAGTAAATGCATCACGCTATTTCAACGTGTGAGATCTGCATAATGTTAAACTTGGTGTAAATAAAAAAAATATCTTAGATGCGGCTGGGGATATGCTGATGATCTGACTGCGGTGGAGGTAGGCGAACCAACTTACCTGTAGTCCAGGAGGCCCCTGTGATCCTGGTGGGCCTGGCTGCCCTGGATTGCCTGGTGTTGGGTTGCCCTGCAAGGGAGAAAGATGTCCAAATCAGAACAACATTAGTTCTCATCGAACAAAAATTGGTGAATGACTTTAACTGTAGTGAAGAAAAGGTTTATAAACACTTCATTAGATCTTGAATGCTGAAACTGAAAAAATGCCCCTGTTGGTCCTTAAAAAACAAATTTCTTTCAGTCCATCGACTCAATGTAGCCTTCTAGTCTTTCTGCTGGAGCAGTTTATTTATGCTTAGAAGTATGGATCAACAATGCCAACTAGAAAAAGGTTTTGGATTGTATGTTAAGAAAGCACGAATCTACATTTCTGGTAACACAGGCAATGTGATAGAAAACTCCAATGATGAGAAATCTCCATATAAGTGGTTGGAATAAATCCCAGATTTACTGCATCGAACCACAGGCCTTCTATGTGTTGAAAAGGAAATTTCCCAGCTGATACCACTAATTTGAGTGACAGTGTGCCAATGAGATACATACAAGGATTTCCATTTGGTTAATAACGGGATATGCTGTCCAAGTTCACAACATGCTCATACTTTATATAAAAAGTCTGTGACATTTTAGGCTGGACAAGTAATGTGCTAACCTTTGGGCCTTTAGGGCCTCTCACTGGAGGGTCATTTGGCAAGCCCTTTTGGCCTTTTTGACCTTTCTGACCTTGCGGTGCTTCACCTTTGGGACCCTGATCCCCCTTCTCACCCTGTCAAGAAAGATCAATGACAGACTTTACAGAGAGGAACATCTATAATCTTATTGGGAGCTTATACATGTACGTTAGGAAAAAATGTCAAGCATTCATAATGATGATAATGATAATTTATTCATTGATAAAGCACATATTCCACACAATTGGACATTGAGCTGCAATGTGCTCCAGCTGAAGGCATACAAGGGTGCCTCGGGCAGCCACCAATGACCCATATCTACCCAGAAACTGGGTTGATTTTTGAGGGAGGAGGAAAAGTGGGGAACCCGGAGAAAAATCCTTGTGACACAGCAGAGCACAAACAACTCTACTCAGATATACGGTTTGGATAAGAAACAATGTCTACAAAATGTTCTCAGAAAAATTGCCATCCTGCTCAAAGATTAAGTTGAGGGAGAGGAGATATCGGTGGGAACTGCTGGCATGGCTAGAGTTAGGGAGGAGGGGAGACACCTGGGGCTGCACACATTTTTGCGAGGGGGGGGCACTGCAAGAAATCTTACTGTGGCTTGTACATATGCTGTGTACTTTTCAAAATTTAAAATGAGGGAGGGCCCCACGATCTATGTAGTGGGTATAAAGCACAGTATTCTCCAACAACAAAAACTGAAACTCAGAACAGATCTGAAATTTCCATCGTGAAAAAATCAGGCAACATACTTATCTGCAAATACTACTGAGTGCTTTTTTTGTGTGTTTATGTTGCTCTAAGAACTGACAAAGTCTTTCACTTTCAGGAGAGATGATCGGCCTGACAATGCACTACATTTGTACAAGGAAGCCAATCTCACCACTGTGCTGTCATTTTTCTCAACTGCACGTATCTTCGAACCTTTCTCTCACCAGAGGGAAGAAAAACGCTGAATTTCAACCTACCTTTATCTTTCCAGGCTTGCCCGGTGGTCCAGGGGGGCCACGAGGTCCTGGAGGTCCCTGCATGTACAACAAATTCAGGCGTCCAATTCAGTCAGAATAAACACCTTCTGAACTGAATGATTGAAAAGTTAGATTCCAGTGACATTTGCAATGGTGATCTAAGAAAACTGTTCACTGAAAGATACCTGGTAAATTGAGCCTGCAACCGTGAGCAGTATGTTTGCTTCTGTTGTATGCTGGAATAGGCTGTTGGGTATAGTGACTGAACTTTGTTGTTGGGAGTCATTTCTGGATTTATTTAAGATCTGGTCGTTTGAATGTTTGAATATACAAGGCTTTAACTTGCAGGACACAGATACATGTCTTTTTTTCCTCTCGGGAATTGGGCTTGTGTAATAACATAGCTGATGACAAAAGGCTTAACTAGTTGATCACGGAACTGATGGCAGAGCTGATGATGTTTCGGGAGAATTATGCTCCCTGAGCTGTTTTCAAGCCATGAGACTAGCTCTCTTGACTAGGAAGCTCATTTGACCTCAACAAAAGACGGCAGACAATGCACAGTTTCCTGTCTCCTTGATTTTCATTGACTGCTTTGTGTCATCCGTGCAAAATTACGATGAGGCTGTTTTTTGACAGGCGGGTGACAAGACACTGTGTAGTCAGGGGTATTGAAATCCGTGTCAAAAACGTTAGCATACTGGAAAGCAAGGGAAAAACTTGAGTCTTCCTGACTCCCACAATGCATTGATCAGGGTCCTACAAGCAATTTCCTCATCCTTAATTGTTACTTCTCATTACCGGTGGTCCCATGATCAGCTCCTCTCCAGGCTGGGCCGGTAGTCCAGGCGGACCTCTCTCTCCCTTTGGGCCCTGTTTGAACAAAAACCATATCTCATTTTCAGTTTTAACCACTTGCCGCCGGGGATTCCGGTACCGGACACGTATGCTTTATACGCGTGGCCAGGATCTCCAAAATTGGACAAAGGGAACTGGGCCTTGTAACAAAAGACCGTACTTGTAACAAAAGACCAGGCTGCTGGGCATTACCAACATTTTCACTCTCAATAGTGTAGATAATCCAGCCTTGTTTTGAGACATGATACTACGGTTTTGGGCATTTAGCGTGAGCGGATTACCACCGGGGACAAAAGCGCTCCACCACCGCAGTGATGAGCCACACAGCACCACTGCACGCTAATATGACCTCTATTGAAAAGAGATCAGCAGCTCACTGTGCCAGGTTCATGAACAAAAGAAAGTTACATAACACCGCACAATCTGGGCTCTTTTTACAAGGCTGCAGGCCTGGCTGAAATACTCGGGCATCAATAGATTTTGTCTGTCAGTATAGAGTAGCCATCAGACAGTCATTCCTGTGGGTGTAAACGTCCATTAATTGAAATGACAAATTTTTTAGGAATTTTGAAAACTGAAAATCTTGAAAATGTTCCGTTTGTGTGCATTGCATTTTTCAAACCACCCGACAGCAAGTGGTTAAAGAGCAACAGATCTCCAAATATGTATTAACAAGAGAGGTTTCACTTTGCCGCACTTGGCATGCTCACTTTACAGGAGGTATGATTTAAAAAACTCTCCGTAGAAGAAAGGTCCTTTTTAAAGTGACAAGTGGCAGAGGCACACCCGTGGGAAGGCCTTGGCGGTTGAGCCCCCTCCCCAAGGGATTTCCAAATGCTTTTAAATCCTCTAAAAAAGACAAAATGCAATATACACCTACATATTAAGCTACTAGCTCTGATATAATTGTATTTTCCAGTCTCCTGTGGCACAATGGGGAGGAGGGGTTGGCTTGAATATCATAAGTAATGGGGAGAACGGAAGGGATAAAATTAAGTAAGCTACATCAGCCAGCCTCCTCTAATGACAAATACTGGGTATGCCACTGGCAAAGAGTGACACTGTACACAATCTCCGTGTTGGTGTGCATTACCAACACTCCATACATGGCCATAAGTAACATGCTAGAAACCATCAGCTGCAAGAGTCAGATTGCATGGACTGGTCAGAAAGCACAATTATGTTGATTGCATGTACTATACTGCATTCAGTGTCTGAAGTAGTAATGGGGGATTTCTGATCAACCAAATGGCAGCTCAACGGCAGGGCACATAAGCTGGGTATGCAAAGTTGCTTTGCAGCCGAGAGGGCCTAGCTTAACTGATTCTGATCTCTTTGGGGTGTATTATTACCTTGGGACCCCTCTCACCAGGAAGTCCAAATGGGCCGCTAGCACCTGTCACAGAATATCCTTCTCTGCCTAACGGACCTGGCGGTCCCTGAGGTCCACGATCACCCTGGCAGAAACAACAAACATGTTACCATTGTAGGAAATACTGAACCCTTGCTTTCCTATAACTTTTACTTTCCTCACTGTAGACACAAATCATGTGCCTGGAACAGTTTTCATGCACAAAGTCTTCAGCATTGTATTGCACTGCAGTTGTTTAAACTACACACGTGTTGAACAATAAACTATAACAATGGCTTCCTCAAACCAAAGGTTTCCACATTAATAATAATAATAGAGAATTTTTAAGACACACTGTATCCAACAATGTGTCATTCAATATATATATAATCCCTGATCGATGGGCTCATAACATCTGAACATTTCTTACAACCATTTTAGCTCAGCTCCCTAGGGAGTATATAAGCCCAATGCTGCCATTTCAGATGCAAATGGCAAAACACAACTATATCTGCCCTCTCAGATACCAAAAAAGGCACACAGAGGTAAAGTGACTTGCCCTGAGGTTGCAACATGCAACTACGTATCTGTCAAGATTCGAACCCCCCAACTCCATGACCCGAAGCTACAGACTTTAAACCACTAGGCCACACGTCCCCTTGGAACCTTGCGTTCTACCCAACAGAGTGACCGGTTGTCACCTTTTCTCCTTTCATGCCAGGTGGGCCCTTCACTCCACCCACGCCATCCTCTCCATTGATCATGTAGCCCGGTTCCCCCAGACCGCCTTTGTAGCCCTCCAGACCCTGCCAGGGGAGCAACGAGAGAGAACGCATCACCACACTGTTGTATGAAATTTACTACACATACTGATTGGCACCAGTTTACTGCAGTGCACCAGTCAAATTTATAATATACCTGGGAAAACAAAAAAGTGTGGCATAAACTCAACAGCGATAGCATGTAAAAAATACTTTGACAGTTCATATTTCACTGTTGTGATGATGTTGCATCTATGAGGTCAAATGGCTTCAAGTGGTCCTTCAACATTAATGTTTTTTTTCCTCATTTCCATGGTTAGGAGATGGGGTGCCATGCAATGCATGCAGAATGGGGGGGGAGCATTTGCATCCCCCCTCTTTTCCATTGGGAGCATGACCCTCCCCACGGCAGGCCCTAATATAAGGTGCTCTATATAGGCTCTATGTAATTATTAAATTATGGGTTCTCTGGTCCAGTACCTCATAACTACACCCCAAAACGCAGAATCATTCTTCCAGTGTTGGTGTTGGAGATAATAAGGACTCAGTACCGTGGACTCAAATATGAACGGCACAAGCGCTCTTCAAATGTACATGTACTTGATATGTGTTACAGACTGACAGTAGCTGAATCAACAGCTGAACAGCTTCCACATACCTCCAAGCCTCTGGATCCCTTCTTGCCCTTGCCTCCTTTGGGGCCCAGCACGCCTCTGAGCCCCTTGGCCCCCTTGAAACCCCTGCGTCCTTGCCGACCTCGCAGTCCCTGCCTCCAGGAAAAACAACCAAAGCTTGCATTTATTCATCTCATAGTCGAAGCAGTTCCTAGATCAAGCCCCAAACAGCAGCATGCAAGCCACATTCTTGAGAAGTCTCTTCCCAAAGCACGTTTTTATCAATGGGAGGAGGGAATGATTTTTGTTAAAGGCCCAAAATTAATAACAGCATATCCTCGTCTATGCACACTTTTTATATATTTGACCTTAGAGCATACAGACAACATCAAGCACTGATTATTACTGTGTTTTAGTAAAACTTATTAATATTTCTGTGACCCACAAGGTAATTCTTTCACAGAGACCAATTAAGACAAAAAATATCAGAATACATTATTAACAATCAAAAGACACACAACACAACAACTTGTAGAAATAATAATGTAATTCTCAGTTGCTCCAAAAGAAGTAAACGCAGATTACCACTTGGACAAATTCCAGAATCACTTTAAGTTGAAAGGTTTTCCTTGTTTTATCAACATATTATTAACATATCGCATGAACTACACTTGACCTGCAGATGTTTTATGATAAACCTCGGATATGCTCAAGATATCTACTAGCAGGTTCCAAGCACTGTATTCATAAAAATGTTAGCCTGCCCTGCTGCGTAAGCTGCATTCTGTGACTTGTTTACGAACTCATGTTCTGCTACAAGTCATTAATAATGCAAAATGTAGGATATAAAGGGCTATTGCAGTGGATTCTGAAACATTCAAGCCTTGTGTGGGAGATGGGTCCTACAACATTCCGGGTGACCATTTATAACGTGGCGATACAGTTGATCATATTGTACCCACCACTCTTCCCTTGGGACCCTGGATGCCAAAGTAGCCTGAGCGCCCCGGCGGGCCCGGCGGTCCAAGTGCGCCCATGTCGCCCTTCTCACCGGCTATGCCCCGCTCTCCCTACAGAACAGGCAGAACAAAGGACGAGGCATTCTTCAGTAACTGATGCCATGTGTGAACATACTCAAAAAAGAGATCCCTGCATGGTGCTACTGCAAACCTCTTCCTTAATTAACCACCTTCACCATGAAAAGCTTCAAAGCTCAGTGGGAGGATGACTATGAAACAACAGTGACTTGGGTGCCAAATGTGGGTAAATACTACGTCCCCTCCTTAACGTCATGCATGCAAACAGGACACTGAAAATGTGTGAATTAACCAGTGTTGTAGTCAAGACTAATTAAGACCTTCACAAGACCACATAAGATCAGCACAAGGCCAACACAAGACCTCCAGTCTGAATTCAAGTCACAAGCTTTTCAGATGAATGGCAACAAAAGCATTCCTTTGTCATTGTTCACCGTTTCTTGTTGTCTTGTACACGGTCTTGTGTCTGGTCTTGTGGCGGTCTCAACTACAACACTGGAATTAATCATTCAATGATTGCCACAGCAATATTTTTTTTTATGATGAGCGTATTCATATGCACATTCCTGTTGCCAAATCTGATGTTCGGGGTGTGCATGTCTTTGCAAAATTGTACACCTTTTACTGTAGTTGGGCAGAAAGAGAGAGTGGAAACATAAAGGCATAATACCACTCTGCACACAAGTGTGGAAAAGCTCCAGAAATGGCACAGTCCTCCCCAGTCTCAATGACTGGTCTCCGTCAAAGGACCAGAGAGGTGAATTGTTGAGCAAGTTCATTCATCTCAGGTTGTAAGAACACTTTAATATGGTAATTACCACGAGTCCATCGGAGCCAGATAAGCCGTACGATCCCTCCACTCCTTTGGGTCCCTGAAGCACAAGTAAAATTACAAATGAACAATCTTAGGAAAGTGAAGACAGTCTAGGAATTCTGCTGACCTCTTTAATGCGAGCTGGGGTGTAATGTTTCAGAAGGCTGGTATAGTTTTGTCACCTTTGATGATTTTTTTTCAGCAACTGGAAGAAGGCAAACTTTGAGAATGTCCAATGCGATCTCTGAAGTGTGCACAACTTGTTCTCATTCTACACAAGGCCTTTGGAATTAAATGGAGTTGTGATTGGTTGTTTTTGCATGTTCAGTTATCAGAGACATTTAATGGTATGATGATCTGCAATAGGAACTGCTCAGTTCTAAGTGAGATTCTCAAGCTATTCAGAATGAACCCAATTGACAATTCCGCATTCTGCCCAGCCTGAGCACGTAGGTGAGTGATATGCACCATATTTTGAGCTTGTGATGATTCCAAGGAGATCTACTTAGCAAAAATGATGGAAATTTTTTAAAGCCTTATTAAAAAGAATCTGTAACTCATATTTCCAAACACACTTCAAATCTTTTTCAAAGTAACTCTTAACCTTTTCTCCTGGTAGACCATCACGCCCTGATGAGCCATTACGACCTTGTAAACCCTGTGTTCCAAAATGGGAGTGCATAATTAGATCAGTGAATTACAAACCTGCCCCCCCATAAAAGACTTATGACATTTCATGACTAGATCCTCACTTCTTAACTCGTATCTTGCAGATGACTCCAAGAGACAAACAGCCAAGGTGGCTTCAAATTAATTGTTTCTCTCCAAGAGACAGTTCTGTAGTTTTGCCAGAGTTTCTGTTTTAGCCAAGAGCACTGACTTGAAGTTTTAAATGAAATATTTAAAGTGGCTTAGGAATGTGGCACTTATTAAAAATTTGTAGGAGATGCATACTGCCACACCAAGTCAGTCACTGTGCCTATTGCCAGGACAATGAAGTTTACATGCTACTGTATTAAACCTATTCTCCTTGTGTACTCCAAACTTATTTAGTTCACAGTGACCCCTTACAGTGTGTGAAACCTTGTACTGAAATTCAAGGACTGACGATTGTCATTGATTGGATAACTTGCTTCATTTAAAGTACAGGGCTTTGAGTATCAGAGTCCAGGGAAAAGAAAACATGAATAGATTAATGGCAGCATAATTCAAGAAGTTGGAACAAAGGTAATTATAAGGAAATTCTTACCAACGGTCCGACTGGTCCCGGTGGCCCGGGTTCACCCGGTGGCCCGATGTCCCCGCCGATGCCCGGGTCACCCTTGCTGCCCTTTGCGCCCAGGGGACCCACGTCACCCGGTGCACCCTGGGGCCCTTCCACACCGACCACACCTTCTATACCTTTCCTACCCTTCACAAAGGCAAAAGAGCGAGACCAACTTGAAACGACGGGCTGGCTTTGGCTGGGAATGACCACCAGCACCTGCCTCCTGAATGGGTTCACTTCCCTTGATTGCCACACTCAGTACTGCTTTTGAATGTACTCACAAAGCTACACAGCAAAATTTTGCAAAAAGTGTCTTTTCACAAGTGAAATGTGTACAGAATCATGTTTCTTTGGATTTGAGTGTAATGCAAAAGCACACCAATGAAAAAAAGAGATTGGTCTTGAATCTAATTGATCCTAGATTTCTCCCACAAGGAAAAATCTGTTAATAGTGTGAATTGGTCGCTGGATAAAAATTTCCACAAGCATATTAATAAGGATAATGTGTGATCTAGTGACTGTCTAGAGAATGGAAATGCTCATTTATGCATACTGAAAATCACAGCAGGACTATCATGCTACGTACGCAGTGACATGCACGGTTCAAGACACTAGCCAACAGGACCGGCGGTGTCACCATGCAACCCTGGAATGGACTCTCAGCCAAAACTGAAACCAACTGAACGCACCTTCTCTCCGAGGCCCCCGTACTGTAAGCCTTGGGGACCTGGTATCCCTTTGTTTCCCAGCGGGCCCGGTGGTCCAGGGATGCCCTGCTCACCCTGCAGGCCAGGGGGCCCATCGATGCCTCGCTCCCCCATGAGGCCTGGCTCTCCGTCCGGTCCAATCTCCCCCTTCTCGCCCTTTTCCCCCTTTGGGCCGTAGTTTCCTCGTGTGCCGTATCGCCCCTGAGTGGGCAAATTTCAAGTGGGAAAATTAGTTCACTCCCTTATTTCCAAAGACTGAAACTAAGGAATTGATAATTCAGAGAGAAAAATTACTCTGAATTTAGATTGAAATAGTTTGGGGACAAAACACTTCCAGTGGTAACGCAGTAAAATTTTGATCTGGGTGAGTAAAGTTCACTCAAATTCATCTTGTCCCTAGTTTGAATCAGAGTACATTTTCACCCCAAATGAAGTGACTTTCCACTCTCTGGAATTCAAACAGCATCAATAGACAAATCCAAGGAGATTCCGTTCCTGCAGGGCTGTCACACTCATGCACATGTATTCACTTGAACCCGCGTACGCACCTTGGCAAGTCCAAACACCCAACTGGTTGGGAGGAATGTTACGCACACCTATCACCTGTGCGAGAATAGGATGGCCCCCCAGTAATGGCTCCTAATTCTTTTCACCAGATTTTGTCTATTACAATAAGGGTCAAGCTGTTCTGATATCTAAAATCCATTACTCAATACATCTCCATGTAGGGCCTGCTCTCTTCTTATGACAGTGATATGTTTGCCTACAGGGGCTAGCAAAAGTGTGGTTGGCCGTGAACACGAAGCCAAAAGAATAATTCACAAAATGCTACAAAAGCCCCACCAACACATAAACATTACTACTTAAACACTAAATAAAAAGATGACCCTCTTTGAAAGCAATGGGGCAAATGTACATTTTGGGGTTGAATCTGACACCAAGCTAGGGTGATATTTCTGCAGACTTTGGCTGCCTTTGTGAGTAGTCCGCAAAGTGAGCACGATCTACATACATGTGCAAAGCTCAGACAAACTAACAACTAACAATTATCAGAACTTTCATGTCAAGCTGCCCTTGACAGCTCTTAAAGCAAAATACCCCAGCTAACCTAATGATCTTTCCAATAATGACCCCCTACCTACTTATGCACATATTGCACAGGTTTGTTATTAATTCCGAAGAGAGCCCGGTTCATAATTCAATTGATTTTTGGACCAGGTTTAAATACCAATATTAACTGTTGCTGGCTGGTTTCAACCATACAAAAAATTATTATCTAAGCACTTCTAAACTATTTTAATAACTTAGTTGCTCATCTTCTGGGTGACTGAAAGTAAACCGATGTGCTTACAACAAAACAATTTTCCAAGGCCACACATGGCTGGGTAGGACTTCAATTAAAATAGGATTTACCATCATGAAAAAAGTTGTGTAAATTAATTACTAAAACTATAACAATGCATTTTACCACATGCCATTTTCTAAAAATGGATTCATTTTCAAAGCCTTATTTCTCATAATTTACATTTCGTTGATAAATATCACCAAAACATACCATCTTATTAACTAAAACCCCCGAAACTGTAATAATTGGGTAACTAAATTGGATGCTAATTTTTTTTTTTTGAGGGGGGTACAAAGCACTCATCTGCAGCAAATTTACAAACGTCAATGGTAGAGCAGGGGTCAATTCCGGGGTATTTTCAAGCAACTAAGTGATTTCAATCCCCTTTCTTCCTTTTGTTTCATTTCCTTCCTCTTTCATCTTCCTTTTTTTTAATTTTCAAATTTTGTTTGGGGGGGGCGAGGGGGAGTGCCCCCCTCGTGGCACCCATGCCTACAATGAATATACCACTCCTTCAAGGTATCTTACATGACAATCTGCACACACTGAATGTTCCTACCCGCATTCCACTCCTGCCCAGTATCCCTAATCCGCCACTGCTGCCAAAGTCTCCCTTCTGTCCCTTGGGACCACGCCCACCAGTTCTTCCAGGCCTACCGACCTCACCCTGAAAAGAACAACAGTGTTTCAGAACCAGTGGCAAAAACAACAGCATAAAATTCTGGAGGGCATCCAGGGTTGCACTCATTTTCTTCAGGGGGGCACCAATAGCTGACAGACTGCAGCAAGTGCATAGGTTGTGTACATTTCCAAATTTCAATGGGGGGGAGGAGGACAGAGATGCCCACCGGGGGAGGGGGGCACATGCCTCCTTGTGACCCCTCTCCCCTGTTGTTCGGCAAGTTTCAAAGTGGGGGGCAGTTGTGAGACTGTCAGGCATCAACCATTCATAGACTGATCTTTTAAGCCCCGCCTCATCATAGCACTTGCCAAAAGTGGGGAGGGGGGGAACCATACCCCCAGTCGAAAAATGTAGGGGCCACTGGCCTCCCCCTGCTTCTTCTGCCATTGCTGTTAAGTATACTGACTTGTTTAATACTACAATGGTTCGCAGAGAGAGGGAAGAGGAGTAAAGGCTACTCAGTCTGATAGGTGGTCTTCCAAGTGAGAGTGCTAAACAAAAATCAGCATGCTTCTAAATAAAAACCCAACAGCTTATGAGTGTTCAGCTGTTGAATAAAAATGGCAGATTCAAAACCAGCAAAGTACAATTGAATGACTCTGCACATTAATCAGATTTGGAATTTACTCGGTTGTTAAAATGCTGATGACTGCATACTGGAAACGTTGGATTAGATACTTTTCCGTGCAATGTGAATGGGCATTTCACTCAGAGTGGGAGTTTAAGCTCAGACAAGCTTCTGCAACAAAACTTGTTCTTCATCCTAATTTGTGTGTATGTCCTATTACAAAAACAAGAACACTGTGTACCAAGTTGTTTTAAATCTGAAAACAAAAGGACAAGGGTTTATGAGTAAGCACATACATGGGAAATCCTGCACTGGAAAGCATCACCAAATCTTACATGATCACTCCCCACACATTAGGCATCATTTCCCAAAAGGAAAATTTCCCCGACATTTATTTTAAATCTATGTACAAAAATGTGTCTTCCTTCAGTCTAGTATGTCTACATTCTCGGATAATGCGCAGCATCTTAACAGGGTGGCCTGAGAGACGATCTTTTGCTGTGACTTCTGATTTGGGAAGTTTACCTAAAACTCACCCGAAGTCCTGACTTGCCCTGCTCTCCCTTGCCTCCTTTTGTACCCCTGTCACCCTGGATTAAAACAAGGTCATAAAAAAAATTACAACACATATATTTTTTTCCAAAAGCTGTTGAACATCCTACCAAAGCAGGAATTGCCACAAATTATTTGGGAAATGGGTAGATTTTGTCTTCACCTGCAGGGTAGTCTTGATTTCCAAAACCTCTCTGAATGGCACAAACATGATGTATCATTGTATCTAACATTTTGGACATGCTTAGCATAACATTTGGCTTCTGAAATTGTGCAAATGTTAAATTCTGACAATTCAGAATAGAAATTATTCGGAAGTGTTACATATTCTTCATTCGCCACACACAGAATATTATCAATTCTTATTTCCTCGTTCTGATAAAACAGAAGCTGTGTGTGGCCTATTCTGGCTGCGGCTTGAAATTTCACAAAACTACATGGGAAGTGGCAGCAGAGACAGCCACGGACTCGTGGGATTTCAAACTGCCGCGAAGTAATTCGGGCACGGCCACACATGATCTCACCAGTAATCCCCTTTTTCCTGGGTCTCCTGCGACACCAGCTGGTCCCTTGGGGCCCTGTAGTCAACAGGAAGTATGTACACTGATTACACTTTTCATGAACACAAAACTAACTAAATTACAAACCATCCAATCAATCAGCATTATAGTGAACATTTTCTAATGTGGATGTTCTAATTCCACTCTTTTGGTAGAGGAATAGTCAATTCTTCCAGAGCAGAGAAAGGTGTGGATAGGAGAAAATAAGTCCACTGGAATTTCCAGTGAGGAGGGGATGATAGTACTGTTGTGCCTTTAGGGCCAGTACAAGCAAGCGTACTTTTGGAGAATTATTACAAGCCTGCATGCTCTGTTTAAATCGTCAAACTGCTCTACAGGAATTAATTCCTGAAGAGAGGTAATGGCGCAGTTAGTCACAGGCCTGTAGAAAGATGTAGATAGAACAAAAGGAGATCTCAGGAACATCCAATGGGCTTAATGACCAAGCCTATAGTGCCCGTGTTGGCAGGCATGGGTGTCAGCAGGATTTCTCCAGGTGGGAGAGAGGGATGGGGCAGGTTTTTCTGGGGGAGGTGCGAGGTAAAGCATTCGTCGCTGGCAAACTGACAGTGGAAGATCAATTCTGAGGTACTTTTAAAGCCCAATTGGTGCATTTCATCCTCTTTCCATTTCATCCATTGTTTGCTTCTGTTGCTGCTTCCATTATTTTTCACTCTCTCCCCTCGGGAAGGGAAGGGGGCAAGCAGCCCTCCGTCTCCCTCTCATGATAACAATGCTGGCAGGAAAGCCTTATTATAGCATCGTTATAAGCCTGCCTGCTCCTTTTTAAGAACTGTCCATAAATTATCTATTGAAAGGAATTGTGAGAAATCCTGAACTGACTGACTCCCCCCCCCACATTTCAAATATGACTGCCTACTTACCGGAGGCCCTGGTTCACCTCGTATCCCTTTAGGACCGTCAACACCGATCAGTCCATCATCCCCTGGATACCCATCTGAAGCGGTGTTTCCTGGCAGGCCCGGCTCCCCCGGTTCACCTTTGATGCCCTGTGGTCCTCTCTCACCCTATCCATTCAACAACATGGAAATAAGACTTGGTTGTAGGTGGGCCTCGCTATCAGTGCAACTGGCGATAAGCTTTGTATATGAGCAAACACTCCATGCTAACTTTAATAAGCAGAAGAGTTGTTACTGACGAGGTTTCCCACAGCTCCGCCAGTATCTCTCAGGCAAATGTCCCCACTGTTAAGCGGAAATATCTCTGCTGTGCTACATCTATGTGTGTGACCTCATTCAAGAAATGAAGTAAACAATAGTTTCTTCAGCAAAACACTATCTCCTTGCCAACACCAGGCAGAGAATTGGGCCTTGAGCCGAATTTCTTGGAGATTTATTTATTCATATATTAGTACTGAAATCTCAGGACACTGAAAGGCCAAATTGCAGTTCAATGTATAACTCATTCCATTAAATCTTAAGGAAAATCAAAGCACTAAATTGGAATTAAAGGAAAACATTAAAAGTATGATACTTCTATAATTAAAATAATCACATTCTGAACAGACAGAGATGTTTAGCATTTTTACTCTCCACCTGCTCTCATATTTTGCCACTTTTCCGTTGTGTACTGACGTATTTAGTGCTTACCAAGTCATTGACAGCCATTTATGTGTTTAAAATTGACAACACAATAATGATCTGGACATAAAATATAATCAGTGGAGCAACTAGGGTAATTTTTAAGGGGGAAATTGGGGGGGGCACCCTTTTTTTTCCCGGTATGCAACGAAGCCAATGAGCGATGGCTTGAAGATGAAGGGGGAGGTCGCATGGACCTCTGTAGGGGGGCATGCACCCCCATACATACACCAGTGATATTTATACTGACCGGATCTCCTTGTGGGCCTTTTCCCCCTGGCTCCCCTGGTTCTCCTTTTGACCCCTAAAACAACGAAAAATCACAAGATTATAAAACTTTATCTTGAGGCTGAGTCAAAAGAACCTGTAAGGAATTCAAAACCTGTGTTCCCATCGGAATTTTCTTCTGTGCTTCTTGCAGAAACTTACCATGACTCCCTGTAAACATCCTTTTGAGTAAACTTATGCATTCCCACTTTGACTTTTTTTACAGCGACAGAATGTTAATTTTTCATATGTGGTCGGCTACTGTGGCATAGTGCCAAGTGCTCACTTGGCACACTGATAATAGTCAGGTACCGTGCCGCTCAAGTCGTAGCGTCAGTATTCACAGCTATCAAAACTGGTTTTCCTGGCCCAAAACCCAGCTGTGTTTCTCACCATTTTGATTGCCTATTGGTACATGCGAAGGGATCCAGGGAACAGCTCTTTGCATGGGGGATATGAGAGTGCACAAGAGGAAATCTTACAGGACAGTGCTGATCCCCTTTGATTTATCAATGGCCCCTTAAAACAACTGGGAATCTTCTGCAATCACTTTGAATTACGCCAAACACAATGTGGATCTAACAGGGATGCCAAGTTTCTTGGACTTCCAATGGGAGTAAGACTGAAGTCTTGCTCTTATTTGTAATTCTACAAATTCAGGATTTGCTGGTCTCCGTGACATCAGCTTTCCTAAAGGCTACTTTCAAAAGTTTCACCTTCAGCTGAAGAGTAAACACAAGACTGAAGAAAGGATAACCTGCTCTTTCTTTGTTCCCAAGTCTCACAAATCCTCTCTGAAGCGTAAACAGGTTTTAACCTGCGCTTGCCATGGGCAACCTTTTTACTCCTTGGAGAGCCGTAGAGGGGATTTGTGAGACTTGGGAACATGGGCGAGTATGTGCACTGTGGCTTGTGGACAGGTGGGAGGCATCAGTGTTGCTATTAACCCTCCTTTGGTTTTACAGCACAAATATGCACAAGTGCCCACAGTCACTCTCTTGCATGTGTTTTCTATATGGAACACAAACATGCACAGGTTCAGTGTGTACACAGTTGGTTGCCAGCACAAAATGACACAGGGTCTTTTGTGCAGTCCTCTTCACTGCATTGGTTTACTGCACAATGATGCACATGAAACAGTGAGCACAGTTGTTGGGCAGCAAAAAAGTGCAATCTGATATTCCTGTGAGGGACTGTTGGTGCAGTGCACAACACAACACAGCTGTAATTCTTTGAGGTGTTTACCAAATGACCCAAAGAGTGACTTCCACATAGGAGGGTTAAGCTTTCCTCTTACCGTGAGTCCAGTAGTGCCAGCAACACCAGGATAACCCGGCGTACCTGCTATGCCCTATGAACAAGCAAAAAAAATAAAACACATGGTTAGTAAAGCTGAGGTGGCATTATGTTAGGACACTGCCAATTTTTTTTTCTTCCTGCTATGCTTGTCCAATCAGAAGGAGATGTGGTCAGCCAAAAAGTCTCAAGGAAAGATAAATGTCTTAAAGGCGAATCTTTGTTGGTGTTTTTACTCTGGTTTTAGGTGACATTAAAACAGGAACACTATGTTCTCAAGAGGCCTTGGTATGTCAAAGGCTGATGAGCACAGAACAAAATTGACCTAACTGACATTTTTGTTCAACCATTTTTCGGCCCAATCTCAGGCTCTGGAAAAGAATCACTCAATGTGAAACAGCAATCGAAGATTACTACAGTTGCTTTGTGCTACAGCACAGCAATGTTCACTTCACACCTTTATACACAATACACATTATAGGTATGTACTCCGGCATTGTAGGAATTCATTGCAGAAAAGGATTACCCAAAACTACACACACAGGTCATGTACCTATCTCTCAAAAATTACATTAATGTGACCAGCCAGACTGTACACTGCCTGGCACTTACATATTTATGCTTAGTGCACATTCCACATCGTATGCAACCTGGTACAGCTGATTTGCTGCGTGACAATGTGCTTTGTAAATAGCGCCACCAATAGGTGAAATTGTTTTATGTATTTAGACTGCGCGTCTTTACTGATGTCATGTTAATATGTCCGGTATGGAATCTCATCCCCTTTTCGCTCTTTTTGGATGGGTTTTTCTCACGTGACTCACGCTGTTCTTTAATGGAAATAAGGGTGTGAATGACTGGTGATTTCGCATGACACCGGCGTCTCAGTACCAAAGGTACCAGTTAACAATAATATTCTTTGTTCGAAGCTGGATATCTTGCATAAATTTGCGACTGGTATTTTCAGGTGACTTATTGTCACACCATAGCCGCGTTTTCCAAACAATAGCTGTCCTGCATTCGGGGGACTCTTGGTTAGTTTCCTTGTTGCGATGCGTGCATTCTTGGGTGTCACTTGCCTTCATCATGTAGACCAAGCAACATCTAAATATGCTCTTCCTTTGGACTTCACGTCCAACATGTCCAACTTACGATAGTGTTAGGCCTTTTTAATCCGCTATACATTCACCTTGGCCTACAGTATTTCCAACCGCATTTGATGGAGTGTCGTCTTGAGGCATGTGAGATAAGGGACTGCTTTGGTCGGCGAGTACAACAAACTTGCGATCTTTTAATATTTTAAGTTAAATAGATACCATGTTCGACATATCATGCAGACATAGCACTGAGTTAGCATTTGGGCAATTCCGTACGAGAAATGTAAACATTTGCAGTATTTGAAGTTTGCTCAGTCTTCTTGAAATACTCTTTTAGGTGATGGGATATTCTGCAAGGCAACATCCTCACCAGGTCATAGGTATCAATCTTTTTCTTAAAAGCTTGTCAGACTTTTTTACATACTTTATCACCCAAGTTTGGGAATGATCACACTTAGCATACATGTACTTACAGTGTGTTAACATCTTATTATAATGCTCGACATTTACGTGAGTTATGCATATTTTGAATAACGTGACCTTCGTATTGACCAGGTTTAAGGTTTAGGTCTCATTTAATCCGGAGGTACATTAACACCCTGTAATGCTGAGTATATCGTACTGAACTTACGTACATATAGGGGTTGTACCTTGTTGGTGTCTTAGAAGGCTGTCTGTTGACATTTTAATTTTGTTACAATGAATGCACAAAATTGGTTTACTCAAGCTTGCCTTAGTGGAATAAGGAAATGCCCTCGAATGTAACGTCATGCGCATAAGGTCTACACATCAATCGGATAAATTATCTCTTGATTAGAGCTATTCTTGGTTAAATTGCAGATGGAAATGTGACCCACTCTGCAAAAATTGGTAATAAGTCGCCAGAGCTACTCTTGAGTTACAGGCCTTTTTAAAGAACCCTGCACAGTGGAAATTAGTAGAAATCCCCAACACTCTTACTTGTACATTTTTTATTAAAATGCCGAAATAAACTCTTTGCATTGATGTATCATTTAAGTTACTCTTTCTAATTGAAGGTAAAATGAGATTACTTAAAAAATTACATTATACACCTTTTTTATAGAGCCGGTTATGAATATGATTGGCCATGTATTGAGTATGATCAGTGTAACCCATTTAATACATGTACATATATGTGCACTGACAGCTTAGTATTTATGAACTGTATGGATGCCAAGTTGTTAATCATGTACACAATGGGATACGACTGAAAGGCTGATGTAGATTTTCGATTTTTTTATCTCTCACAGATGACCGACGTATCTAACTTATAAGGCTGTCGTTTATTTTTGATATACACATAGTCGCATCCAATTGTACAAAATGTGAACCTGCGTTAATCCTTGCAAATGGGAGAGAATAAATCTTTTTATCTTTCGTAAGAAAGATTCGGGTCACTGACTCAATTTTTTTGTAGCCTTGCCACTCTGGTTACATTAACTTTGAAAGTAAACATACACATCATAAAAAATATTTATCTTGTTCAATTTTAACACTGTGCATGGCTTCGAATGGCTTAATTTGAAAACACATAAATTCAACCTACTATTCCTGTAACCATGACCAAAAGTCTGAAGCAATGATGAGGCCAAACTAGCCATTAAAGCATTTTGCATAAAGTGACATTTTGACAACCAAGTGGCTTTTCCCTGTGAAAGTTCTGAGGGAGAAAAATCCAGATGCCAAAGATTGCTACTGGTTCACAAAGGGGCCAGATTGGAACTTATGGAACTATCGAACTAGAAGAGTCCCACCGAAGAATTCACTCACCCTCCGCCCTCTAGTTCCGTTTCTCCCGGGGTAACCGTCCAGTCCGGGCTCACCAGGGAGTCCAGGGGGACCCCTGGGCCCAGGTGAACCATCGTAGCCAGGTGTGCCCGGGGCCCCTGTGGGTCCAATTGGCCCTGGTCGACCCTGTGGTCCCTAAAAAAAAAGCCCAAGAAATGTAATGGCCATCATTACATTTGACCGTCAAATATAAGCATAGGCAGGTTGTTCTTTGAAATGAATGGTACATTGTAGTATAATTGTATGCAAATGTTTGGAATATTATAACTACGATCTGAACAAATTACACGGTTGTTTCAGTTTTGCTTCTTTGATTTGTTTAATTTGTGGAATATTTAGAGAGCATTTATTCCTCAACAGACCTATACATTTCTCATTTTAAAATACACCCATAGTGAAGTCTTCAAATTGATTTTCTGACAAGTCTTTCTAAAGATTTGGACATTCTCATCTGGAAAACCCCGAGTCTGTAAAGCCTCTTCAAGGAGTCTTAAAAACTGGCCCAATAGCGCAAGCATCTTAAAAATATCAATTCACAATACAACTTGACACCAGGAGTTTTCTTAAAGGCCACCTGTTACCTTCATGGTCAACATCTGACATACATGACCTTGCAGTTCATTCTGTATTTCTCCATTGCTAACACGTGATATCACACAAACTGAAATACAATTTCAAGGCTCACATACAGACACACCCATGCTTATTCACACACAAAAGCCTGACTTAAACTGAAGTCATTAAAAAATAAGTACAAAACCACAATTCCCACATGTAAAAGAAACAGTACACTCATGATGAATGTGCTCCAAAACTGCACTCAGTAGAACGACTGTGGGAATCAAATATCAAGAACTGCTCTCATAAACATCAAAGGTAACAAACTCCCTGGTCACTGGTTGAAAATTAAAGCTACATGCTATCTGATATAATAAAACTTGCAAGTATTGCTGAAATTATATGTAGACGATCTCCAGTCCTTGAATGGTTTTACTTTATTCTCTGTTCATCAGACTGAGCTATAAATCGAACAATCAACTTGTGCACAGCCATTATGGAAATCAATTATCCACCAAGATACACAAAGGGAGAAAATGGTTTCACCTTGAAATATTTGTTTTAAATTGAAAACCAGAGGTACTAGGGTTACTGGTTGAGGACAACATGTAAAGAACAATTACAGACTCCTTACCTTGACTTCGGAACCGTTTTTGCCAGGTACACCTATTTGGCCAGGCTCCCCCTGCAGCGGAGAAATACAATTTCTTCATCACAACATCAAAGGGATGAAGTTTACTTCCCATGCAGAAAGGACCTGCTCGTTTAGACGATGTCTAAATACTGCACGCTCTGCTCACCTGACAGAAGTCAGAGGTTGCTTTGAGTTTAACATTAGCCCTATTCTTGACTGAATATAGTTTACATGTATGTGCACTTACCTCTTCCCCTTCCTCCCCAAGTATTCCGGGTATTCCTGGTAGGCCTCGGTCCCCACGCAAGCCTGGGTAGCCGGAGTAACCGTCAGCCCCAATATCCCCCTGTGGGAAGATGAAAAAAAGTATGCAGTTGAGATTTTGACAACATTGTCACTTTGTGGTGTGGAGCTTCTGAACGGCATCCTTTTATATCCATCTTCAAATGTCTAAAGGAAGGAAATGTGAAACTTCTGTTAAAAAGTCACAGGTTCTCATTGCCCTCATTGCCTTTAAGCGGCCACTTACAATAAAGCTGAAAACAGGAAACAACCAGCTGAAATGTAAGAGGTCCCCATACATTTGCACATGGCAGGTGCACAAAAAAGACGAAAATCAGGGTCAACATCTAAACAAAAAAAAATGCTGAATTCTCACACCCCTGATTACAGACAGACTTGTGAGAAAGTGATCACTCTGTAAAACTAAGAAGCCCTCTGCTTGGCCATGGCAAATCACTGCAACAGCCACTACACAAATTAAAATGGCCCTTGGTTTTTCTGAGCAAACAGCTGACACGATGACTTTTGCCATTACTGGAGGGTGGACTTCCTTAACATGCAGTTTTATAATGGTTGTTGAGTATCACACAATCAGTATTTCAAACTCAATGCATACTGCAGATCAGGTGTCCACTCTTCCGCATGTACTACTCACTGAAGCTGTTGGGATATCAATTAGGCCTACCTAGTACACATATATCCCCATTTTAACCTGGAAGGGCCGTGCTAGCTATGGATGTATGAGTTATACGGCTATCGTCAACTCCATCAAGTTCATGGCATGGCCCAGATTGCACTTCAAGTCAGCACTGAGACTCACCTTTTCCCCAGCTTCACCGGGTAAACCAGGATCACCCTCGGGCCCCACCTCGCCCTACAAAATAAACAGCCAATGCAAAATAGATCAGTCAGTGTGGAATGTTGTGATATGCTATGAGGCATGGAGATGAGGAGAGATTGGTTAGTTTTATGTCGACAGTTTCACAGTTGGCCTTAAAATTTTCTAATTATAAGTAAGGGTAATTCCAGAAATTAGGGTTCCAAAAGTATGACATTTTCATGTACCTGTTATATCTGACCTTTATATTTGACATGGAAATGTCACTGGAATTGATTTCAAACTATTGCTATTTGTTTGGCAGGTAATTTGCGTTAATTCATCATTCTTTGAAATTAGAAAAAGTGTTATGAACTTACAAAATCACATGTCTGATGTGACAGGGACACGAAAAGAAAATGGACCCCTAATTTCTGGAACTACCCTTAACAACTTTTATTTCTGCACAGAGCATGTGGCCAGAATGTCTGGTCATTGGTCCAGATCAATCACATGACAGGGCAGTATGTATCCGCATATCACACTCACCATGAGATACCTCATTCTGCCAATAGCATGTGCATACGCACGAGACAGTTTTGCATGGTACCAATGATACGTTTTGTGTATTAGTCCCATTCCTGTCCCTGCAGCATATAATGTAATGCAGGGACCGCTAACCAGACTACATGACATGTGAACTTGTACTCACTGTTACCTGCACTACTTTCACATTAAAGTTTACGCAATTAAAGAAAGTAAGGGAAGAGCGCATTTGCAGATGATACCTTTTACGTCTGTTATGTTAATTATAACAGTAGGCATGTCATATTCTGAACTTCTGAAATTCAGAACTTGTTTCTCTGGATAACTTTCTCGGCCTCAACATAATAAAGACAGAGG
Organism: Acanthaster planci; assembly: GCF_054643075.1. Classification (NCBI taxonomy): domain Eukaryota; kingdom Metazoa; phylum Echinodermata; class Asteroidea; order Valvatida; family Acanthasteridae; genus Acanthaster; species Acanthaster planci. The sequence continues at coordinate 5,665,789 of NC_141787.1, forward strand.
TACAACAAAACATTTGTTGACTGCTGTGATGCGGGATATGACATTTTGATCACCCTTGGGCACGCACTTGCCTGGGGGCGCTATGCATCCCTCGGGTGTTCAAAACGTCATATCCCACATCACAGAAGTCAACAATTGTTAAGTGCCCCACTGATACAAGTTCTATTCTAAATACACTTTCCAATTGTGGTTCCCTCTTAAAAAGTGTTAATCATATTAGAATAATCCGTTTTCCCATACAAAATATGGGGGTGGAACATGAGGCAGGTAACAGGAACAAATAACAAGTTCTGTAGGGTACCTCATCAAATCACCTACAAGATATTTCTGAAAAGGTGCTGCTGCAAAATCATTCACCATGTAAGCCTTCAAATCTCATCTGGTGCAACTTGGACTCAACCTTATCAAGACAAAACAGTGACAACTGTACCAAAAGAACTTACCCTGGAGCCTGGTGGTCCTGCTCTACCTTCTCGTCCCTTTTCACCCTGATCGCCTTGGTAACCCTCAAATCCAGGCTCCCCTGGTTGCCCCTCTAGACCTTGATGACCCTGTCACACAACCGTGGCATTACTTATTGCACAAACACTCAAAACACGTTTTGTGTGACAAAGTACTGAGCGTCTCACATCATGATATTTCCGTTGCTATGTAAAATGGCCCATTTGCTGGGTCGTAAGCTTTTCATAACAGGGACCAAAACTGTCTGAATATATGCAATGCTTTAATCATTATAAAGTGTAAAGGCAATAGACTTATCAGAGGAGACGACGTAAATGTAGTCAAGGGTGGACCCAGGATTTTCAGAAGGGGGATAGGAGCAATCTTGAGGGTCAAATATCAGCGTGCAGTGCAAAGTCCGTAGTAAGAATGTAAATGCAATGGAGCAATTTACCATTCATTGTCATGGATGCGGTGGGGAGGGTGCGCGCCCGGTGCACTGCCTCGAAATTCGCCCCTGTGATTACAAACGCCTTCTTAAGCCCATTGTCATAGAGGCATGTAACGTGCGCGTACAACCTGTCCACATGCACTGCTCCACTGCAGCAAATGGCCTCTAACTCTCGTTGCTGACTTACACTATATGTAGTCCCAGCAAGGGGACTTATGTAATGAAGCTGTCATTGGGCATGAGCACATTTTGGCTGTTGGTCAGATACAAGCACACAACCTGCAAACTAGTGGCTAATACAGGAGCATTCTGTTGATGCACATTCCTTCTCCTGAGTCTGACATGCGAAAAGTACTGCCTGGCACTCCTGTCTTTGTTCAATCCAAAATTGTCACAATTTTTTTGACAAAGTGGAGCAATCTGATAGCAAAGTGGTATGATTTGAAAGGCTTAACCTTAAGAAAGGGGGGGAGGCATTTTCTCCAATATCACCACGGTGTATTTTTTCCTGTGTCAAGCCTTCATCGGTTTTTCAGAAGGATGTCTTACAGTCATTTTGACACAAATTTTGTGAAAACTGGAAATGCTGTTCTCACAAAATGCCCATTACTCCACAGCAAGTTGGACGTGCTCATTGCACGCAAATGATGACATGCACGATGCAAATGAGCTGACAAACATAAAGCCATGAATTCAAATGACTGTGACGACAAAACCATGTCTCAGATTGACTTAAAACTTTATAGACGCACTTATCAATAAGTCTATAAATACAGAGAAAGCTTCAAAAGGATCTAGTATGTGACAGCCCAGTTCTAGAAAGGGGATTGCTATGAGGTGGTCTGAAAAAGCCTGGTTCTAAATAGGGTGAAAAGAATGGCCGGTAAAATCAATTGAATCTCCATTCAGATTGTGCTTACTTTAATTCCTTTTGGGCCCCGCTCCCCTCTGTCACCAGGTGGTCCATCTGGGCCAGGGCTGCCCCTCAATCCTCCATACCCTTCGGTGCCATTCCTGCCCTTGTAACCAAATCATGGAGAGCAAAATGGAGTAACACTACCAGACAGCACAAACACTGGGCACAAATTAATTCTAACTTTATATAACGGTTTGCCCGTACCCAACGTATATTAATAAGCACTGTATGCTCAGTGCTTGTCCGAGAGCTTGCGAAAAAAACCTCACAAGCTTACTCGGGTGGGACTCGAACCCACGACCTCCTGCTTACTAGTGCAGATGTCTTAACCACTCGACCACCGAGCTTGCCGGGGTCAGCTGGCCGGTCCGAGTCAAATGAAGCAGCGGGTAACGCGAACTATTTTCAAGATGTATTTTTGTTACCCGCTGCTTCATTTGACTCGGACGAGCACTGAGCATACAGTGCTTATTAATATACACTGGGTACGGGCAAACCGTTATATATAATTAACATCTCCCCAACGCAAAAAAAAATACAAAAAAAAAAAAAAAAAAAAATACATCTTGAAAATAATTCTAACTTCTTTGAGTACTATGTGGGCCTAATGGAATGAACAGGTTTTAAGATGGACCCATAATTCAGTCATCTGAAGCAGATGGAAAGTGTAAAGGTTGGACAAAATAATACCCCTAATCTGAAAGGCTGTATTGGATTTTATGACAAGCTGAAACCTAAGGTGGATACAGTACCAATTTTGAGGGGAGGGCCAAAAACTTTTTCGGATTGAGGGAAACAACATTTCATGGCCTTTCAGAGATGGAAGGCTACATCGTGGGGTTGATACATGCTTTTGGAAGGATGAGAAATAAAACAGACCAAAGATTGATTCTCTCTCATTATTTATAAAAAAATAATCTCCTTTTGGGTAGGCCACGGCCTCCACTGCCCTTGCCCTCCATCTACCACAGGCGAACACATTTCATCACCACAGGGTGATAACAGAAAAATGGCAAAATATGACTCCAACCTGAACGAATTTAAAGTGTTAATACCGGCAATTCACAATACAGCATGCCACCAAGAGTTTGCCGCAGGCAGGCCACTTGTCAAGTTTACGGTTGACACGTTGCCGCGATTAAGCGCACTTAATTTGGAGAAATTGGATTGATTGCAGTGCTCCCTGCACCACACTAACCCTAATACCCATTTGAAAAAGCAATTTTGAATTTTCAACGAGACAAACAAAAATTCGGACAAAAGTAAAGTTTTCCCTGCATAGTGCATTGGTAAATGAGATTTTGTTGACTATTTATCCCACAATGCAAAAAGACCTCGCCATGACAATCTCTTGGTGGTGCGCTGCACTGTGAATTTCCCGTATTATGTATTTGATCAGTTACTCCATCCTTTGTGCTACCCAAATTGCCCTGGCTGAGTTTTAAAAACGTGCCATCAGTGAATCAGTGCTGTCAAATTGATAGGAGAGGACCTAAAATGTCTACCTACCACTGGGCCAGGTTCCCCTGGTGGACCTCGTGGGCCTGGTGTCCCAGCTAGACCTGGTGCTCCAGGCTCCCCTGGGGGTCCTGCTGATCCATTAAGTCCCTTGAATAGATAGAACATAACACAACAATAACTGGTGACTCCCTTGAAGAGATACAATATAACATACAAATAATCAATGCCACCCTTCACAAGGTGTAAATGGGGAGGGGGCACGGTTGGATTAGGAATCTGTGCAAGAGCATCAGCAAAAGCAGGAGGGGGGAGAAGATATAATGTGCAACACTCAGGCCCAACTGCTGGGTGCCCCTGCTCAGGTACCCTCTTCTCAAATGAGGTCGGCCCCAAATCTTGCTCCTGTCAGTATCTTTGTTCATCCTTATAATATTTTGGATGTTTTTGCAGCAGAAAACAGAGCTGTGTTGACCTTAATGAGTTTCAGTGTTATAGGGGATCTATATTTGCGATAATAAAGCCTGAAGTCAAAGACGCCCAGATTATTCATGGAAAGAAATCAAATCCTGTACTACTCACAGGTGGCCCAATCCCGCTAGCATTGACTCCAGGAAATCCAGGGGGTCCCAGTAATCCCTGTTTGTAATGAGTCAGGCACAAAAGCATCTCATGTCAATCATTTGGAGAAAACTTGACAGTCTCTGCGTACATCATATAATCTGAAGCGGGAGCTGCTTCTCTAAAAGACAGCAAAAAGATGCCAAGGTACGCATATTGTGTTGGCCGGAAGAAATCTGACAGAACTGTTTCTCCTTCACAGAAAAATGGTGACAGAATAATATATACTGTCAAACCAAAAACTAAACTCTTGAAAATAACAAATTCATCATCTTGTAACTTCAGCTGATTGTCCCCATTCTCTTCCAAAATTCCAGAACTGCTTGATGTTTCTTCAAAACCAGTTCAAAACTCACTGTCCAATGTTGATATTGACTGCTCTGTCTTGTGGAGTGCAAACAATCAATTAAAATGCAACGTTTCTGTGTAAGTTCAACTCTTTTGATGTACGCCCACTTGCAACATCTTTGAAAGTTTGCTCTGAATTACTGGATGCAATTATGAAAGTGTTTTGGAATTTAAAGAACAGTTAAGGTCAATGGCTTTTCACTGAAAAAAGAAAGCAACTTGGATTCAGCTTTTGGTTATCAGTGTGTTTTTTTACAGAAATATGAAAGTAACACCAAAACAAATGAGATGGTGGAGAGATTCATGCCACCATACCGGTTCCCCTCTCTCTCCTAGAGGTCCTGGGGGTCCTGGATCACCATCTTCACCAACCTCCCCTGCCTCACCATCCTCACCGGGAAAGCCCATGAATCCCTGCAATAGACAAAATCAACTTGATGACACTGACAATACAATGACACTGAATGACTGATGGCAGGACAAAGTTGGTAATACCAACAAAGCTAAATAACATCCGTTGGTGGATCCAGCAACACCAAAAGGGGAGGGGGCACCCAGTATTTCCTAAGAGGGTACCCCAAATGGATGTGAACCCTGAACATATAAATGGGGCATATTTTAGTGATAAGTATTGTTGTTATACTGGTTAAATACCCAGTTGGCAGCAAAAAGTAGGGAGGAAAGAGAGAACCTTAAAACAACTAAAAATCCCAAAAATGGGGGGCGGGCATCACCCCCTCTTGATCCAGTACTAATATCATCATAAAAAATGACAATGACAAAGACAGAGACACTGGCAATGATGTCAACTATGACCACAGAGCTGGATTTCTAATCAGGCACTGCATGATTCCGTTCATATACACGTGACAGTAGTAATTATCACTACAAAGTATTGGCAAATAATCTAATAAAAAAAACCTGAAGAAATAAATCCTAGACCTTTTCATTTATTAGTGAAAGGACCATACCTCAATTTACACAGATTTGAAAAAAGCTGTTTTATAGCTGACCAGAATAAACTGAAAATGTAACACTTAATCAACTGGATAGATAGTCCACAAAACTAAAAATACAAATGTTAACCTCACACCAGGCAAGCAATTTGAGCATTCCTTCAAGGCAATATACAAGCACTCTTTAAAATAATGAAATGTACACAGGATGTACATGTATGTCCCAGGCTAGAAAGGCAAAATTCATAAATAACTGTACTCACGGGGAATCCAGGAATTCCTGGCATGCCTGGGTTACCCCTTAGTCCCTGGTGACAGAAGTGAAAATTCACAGGGAATCAGAACTCCGAAGACAATTTCAGCAGAAACTGATGCATCAGTGGGTTTGGAATCCTGAAACTGTTGCATGGCTATATTTTACTCCAGTTTACAGACAGATCCATGAGGTCCTACAAGGGCAACAACCTGTGCTTCTCTTCAAGTTCCACACAATGGGTGTCGCCAGGATTATTCCGGGGGGGGGGGAGAAGTGGACAATTTGAGCATTTTTTTCACACAAATTGGTGATTTTCATCCCCTTTCATCTCTCCCCTTTCCCTCCCATTTCTTTTGCTTTATCCTCTGTTCTCCCTTTTTTATTAATCAATTTTTTTTGGGTTGGGGAAAGGCCCTCTCTTGCTTCCCTTGGGACACTCATGTCTGCACTGTAGGCTCCAACTGGAAGCAACAGTGGCAGAACGGTTTTAAAAGTGGAGGGGGGCTAAGCCCCCGCCATTAGACTAAAAAGCATACAATCATGAAGTTGCAATGAACTTTCAATGGATGGCAGGCCTATAAAGTGTGTGGGGGGAACTAACTACTTTTCAAAGGTGGGAAGGGGAGGGCAATGGCCCCCTGGTTCTGCCGCAGGTGCGTGGAAGCACCATTTGTAAACGAATGGATGTCAGAACTTCGTCAGTCACTTCGATGCACAACCGTGGATGCTATTATTGGTCAGGTAATTTGGTGTCAGTGCCTCAACATTGGATTATTAGACCTATTCATCGCGAGAACAGCTTTTCTGTACTGACTGGTTTGCAAGTAATCTGTGAAAAGAGCCCTCGCTACTTCAAAGGAGAATAGGAAAACACTTACTGGTTCTCCCATTGGTCCCATGGGTCCCATGAAGCCAGTTTGTCCAGGTGGCCCCGAGGATCCTGGCTCTGAAGAAGTTCCTTTAAATCCTGCATAACCCTGGAGCACAGGAAAAAACGAGAAGAAGGGTGTAGCACTGGTATAACAGAATACATGCATGATCACTACTCGCTCTAGGGACAAGCTCCCATCATTTGGGGCCACAGGGAGTTTTCCTTGATTCAGCAACTTACAGAGCAGACTCTGGTAGCAGGTTGTTCACAGTGAGCCTGGTTGGTATTTTAATGGCACATGCTCAGAGTAAAGCGCGTTGTAGGTCATTTGAGGACCTCCATGTAAGCACTTGAAGGTGATTTTATTAGCACAGCTGTACACTGACTCACATGTACCGCACATGCTTGAACTCATATGACATTATGGATTGTTCTTTAATGAAATTATAAATATCAGAATGAAATGAAATGACAATGATAAATGACAGAAATAGCCCACCGAAACACATTACGACTAATTATCATGAATGACAGAGAGAGAGATTTGCCAAAACTGTCAACGGTGTTTTTTAATCTTTAACCTTGTTATATGTGAAAAGTGAATTGTTTTCAGCATTACTATTTCTTTGTTTTATTTACAAAGTTTCTATATGTCAAGAGAACTTGTAGTGGTTTTGCAATACACTGTGGAGCCTACATTACGTCACTTACTTTTTCACCAGGATCACCCATGTCACCACGTGGTCCTTTCATGCCTCGTCCTCCCTGTAAATAGTGAAAGTTTTCACGATCTCAGCAACTGTGATCCATAAATTCAAACAGGTGTTCACTCTCTGCATTCTGCATTCAAAGCTCCAGTAAGCTTTAACAGGGTTTGTCGACCTGTATGCATTACCACATGCTTGGCCATAATTTGTGGGTACAGACTATTATTACAGTTGGAGATGAAAAAGTAAGTTCTTTTGGCAGAGAGCCCTGCTCATGGACAGAAGTATACCAATCCCATTATTTGAGATTAGTGTGTGACTCGGGTCGGAGAAGTGGCATCTGTGGCACTTCTGTGGTCCAATCTTCACAAATTACATCAAGAGGATAAATTTTTCAAATTGTCACGTAATCCTTCAGGTTTGCCAACAACATTCATGCGAAATTTGCCTTTCAAACTGAGAATTCTGCCACTGGCTTGTGGCTGTACATTCTTTTAAGCTTGCACCGCTACTGTATTATTGAAGATGCGAGGCATCCTCAGAACTATCAGTATCAGGAATATGTAACAGTGATACTTAAGTGAATGGTGTAGCCATGAAATCGAACCCCTAGGGTAGATTTCTACCTTTTTGGAATCATTTTCAATTCAATTACAATTTAAGTCACAGACTTCATGGCTTTTGTTTTAAGTTGTTGTGAGCAGTCATCTCATTACACAGTCAACAAAGACGATCGAAATCTGTGCATACAGGTAAGAAGTTATGTCTTTGCCTTTGGGCACAAACAGTATATTTATAAAAAAGACATCACAGTGCCTGGTATGATTGAGTATACACTTCATGCATAATGTTAATTGCCTGCACATAAAGTCCCAAACTGTACAACCACAAATGGAGGGGCACCATTGGTCATGATGACAGATTTGATATAAATGCCCAGCTGCAGCACACCTTCTCTCTTTAAGTGTCGTGTAACTTCACTACCTCCACGAAATCCACTTCTTTCACTGCCTGGGGTGAAATCTAATCCTGAAACACTCACCCTCCTACCCCTTGAACCTTGAAGTCCCTGGCCCCCACGCGGGCCAATCGCACCCTTGGACCCATCCAGTCCCGGTGGGCCTGGTGGTCCATCCTCCCCCTTCCCTCCAGGTTGGCCTGGGGGACCTCTGGGACCACGGAAACCTGGATAGCCTGGAATCCTCTGGGAGGACAACATACAGATGCATCACAAAAGAGAAACAAATAGCACAGAAAAATTAGTGGGAGAGAAAGTTGAAGGCAGTACACAGAATTTCATGCAGGATCGTGTACGCTGCCTAAACTTCACTGTGATGATGGCTTCTTGGACAAATTAAAGGTGTTTGAACATTTGAAAGTAAATTATCTGACAACTACTCCTGGCTGTGCGAAATTGCATCCTTGAGGAGAAAATGTACACATTAATTTTTGTTTGCCATAGTTCTACAGATTGACCTCGTGTGTGCATTGTTCGCTTGCTCACGAACATCCTGTGGTCCATGGGAAGTTTTTTGCAAGACAAATTATGCAGGATGCACCTTTGACCACTGAATACTCACAGCATTTTCTTATTGAGTCCTCTGAAGTAATGAACTCAAAATATCAAAATAGTAGAATCGGTCAATTTTGTAAAACTTCAGAAAAAGCCAAAGCTATACACTATCTGTAGGAAAGGGGAGAGGATTGCTTGAAAACTTAAGAAAGGCTGTCAGTTTGAATCTAAGCTTTCTGAATTGTAAGTAGATACAGTCATTGTAGCACAAATGATAAGTCTACTGAAAACTTGAAAGCTGAGAACTTGACAGCTACGTAACCATTTCACACATTACGTTGGCACCAAGAAACTGGAAACTCTCTATGCGACCACAGCATTTTTCTCCATATAATGCACAATGTAATGAAGACAAACTTCAAAGAAACACTGCCTACCATTCCCTTGATGCCCTTTGCCCCTTTAGGTCCAAGCTCTCCTGGTGGTCCAGACTCACCTTCAGGACCTGGGGCTCCGGGTGGACCACGATCACCATAGGCAGTCTAGAAACAAGAACAAATTTGTTTAAAAGCTAAAGAAAAGCAGGGAAATGCAGCAAGGTAACTAGGAATCTAACGACAAACATATTTCTATAACAAAAAGATGATGGGCCTGAAGAGTTGACAACCTTCTGTTTAAAACAATAGTCAGCTTGGGGGCACCATCACTAACAAAGGAGTAAAAGTGACTGCTTCCATACAGCTGGCATACATTTACACACCTCCAATCCTATCATAAAAAGCATATGGTAGGATACAGATGATCATATGGTAAAAAATGCATGCAATTTGCACTACACACACACATATGTGAGTTATGAGTGATATGAAGCCAATTAATGTTAGGCTTTCTCACGAAACATCTACCCCAGCACCAAAAAAAGTAGTACTACAAGCATGACAATTCGATCAAAGTATGGATGAGAAACTTAAACTGCAAAATAAGATCTGATGTGGTGTGATGGTACTGCAGTATGGTTATGGCAGACTTACAGGCATATTTAGGGCCAATTCTTCCAGGAGGTAGACCACTGTTTGCTCGTCATCATGTCTTAGCAGCTGGTCAACAAAGCCAGGAGGGAGGCCTGGCATGCCTACATCAAGAATGGGATGTTTTGTCTGGGAAAAAAAAATCCTTCCAAATCATCCCATGAAAGACAGTAAAGGCCTTTTGTAGCTTCAGCTAAATTTACGGAGAGTAACACAAAGGATGCACGGTTCCTATAGCGGGCTGGTTTATCTGGCACATTAGATAAAAGAAGATTATATCATCTGAGTGCTTATTGGGCTATCTGATATTTCGACAGGCCTTTTTTGGGGGGCAGCATCTTTCAGCTAAAAATTCGTCAAAACATGGTAAGCTTGTCAAATTCAATATATACATGTGATATTCAACAAAATGACCTGAAGGTGTAAAACAACGACTGGGCCATTCCAACTTTTGGCTATTTGAAAGAGATAACTAACAAAAATACATGCACAAGTAGCCAGATTTTTCAAAGAATGGAAAGATATGAAACAGATACCTAATGAGTTTTACTTTAATGGAAACATCCACCTGCTCTTTCAGTTATGTTAAATCTTAAATCTAACATTTTGTTGAGTTTGACTTTGTAAAGGCAAATCTTAGTTTTTTTTAAGCAATACTGCATATTACTATAAGGTGAATTTGAAAGTTGCGAAGTACACCCTAATTTTGAACTTGAAGCTGTAAAATGTAAGTGATCTTTCCTCTTAAAATACACACCCCAACTGTGAATGTCTGTGTTGTGGTCCGTATTGTGACTGGCACGAGAAATGGCTTGGTGGATGGTGGACTTCTTGTTGTTGGCGGCTCTGTGATGACTGGCGCTTCTGTTGGAGGCTTTGTCTGGGGCGGGTGTGTTACGGGAGCAGGGGGTGTGGGTTCAGGGGTTGAAGGCTCGGGGAGAGGGGGCTCAGGTGCCACTGTAGTTGTTGCTGGTGTTGACAGCCAATCTGGCCAAAGGGGTTCGTATGATACTGTGCTCGGGGGAACTGTGGTTGAAGGTGGAACCTTAAAAAAGGGAAGCAGATTTACCATGTGGCAACCTTTTGGACGTTTCTGGAAGCTTACAAATGAAATTTTTCATCATTAATGCCTTTCTTTGAAAAGGTCATAAGCAATCAATTGCATTTGGTAGTTCACAATTCCCAGAAGATATCGGTAGCATGACACCTATGAAACCTGTGAGACTCTCAAAGCAATATACACTGGTCAGTTTGAAATGAATTTGGCAGCAGGTACTGCCGCCAAAAAAGTGCTGGTCACTGACTGGCCAAATGTAATCAGGTGTTTCAGGCAGTCCCAAATCCAATTACCCATGCATGGGGCAGAGGGAATGCTCCCTCAAGTAAGGGTATGACATGACTTGCCTGGCTGATATCTATGCAAAAGTGTTTAGCATTTGTCATTAAGGACCCATGCAGGAACTGGACCACAGGCACTGTGTGATCTGCATTCTCAAAAGTGTATGGTGGGAAGTAGGCATTTCTAATTTTCAACTGAATGAGCACAAGCCCACCAAAACACACCTGAAAAATTATGGAAAGGGCCGAGTGCAGATTTCAATGCTTTGTGGCAAGAGGCCTGACTGATTGTTCTGGGACAGTTTTTTTTTAAATATTCAAGCAAATTTTCTTTTCATTATTAAATTAAAAATTGAGGTTGTCAAACTTACCTCAATTACATTTTCACACTGGAAGAATGTTGTACAATCAGATGCTGACAAAAAATTACCCCGGTAATACATGGTCTGTATTCTTCCCTGCAAACAAAGATGGACAAAACAAGCAAGAGCAATCTAATTTTCAGTGAAAACATTATGTTTTTAAAGGCAGCATTTTAATGCTCTAATTATGATGCAAAGAAGATTTGTGGTAACTCAAAGTCTTGCCAAACTACAATCGGCACTGCGCCGTGAAAAAATTCAGCATGCTAGCATAGAACGTCAACAAAACAATCTTGTACTGAAAGGCACTGATCTGGATGAACAGTGCACACAGTTGATATGGCAGTGCTGCGGCAAGTGTCTTTAATACCCGTCTGTCCTGACCATGAACTTGCCTCAATCATTCTGTTAACCTACATACGGTCATCCTGCCACAGTCAGTCAATGTAAAAGTTTTCTGCATGATACAGGTTACACTTAATACCAAATTAAACCACAATGGGACTCCATGCAGAGCTGTAGGTAAGGAAACACTCCTTTTTTTCTCGAGGATGATTGGGATGGAGGTGGAAGAAAGAGCCTGACATATTTTATTGAATTAATAGTACAGGGCCCAATTTGAAGGTGCTGCTCACCATTCAGGAAATATTTTGCTAGCCATAGCACAAAATTTTGCTAAACGGTAACATTAAGCAAACACAGCTAACATTTCACAGTTGTTGTACTTAGCAAAAATATGCTCGGGTGTGCATGGAGATTTCCACTGATAAGCAAATTTTTCCTCAAAGGTACATGTAAGTGTTTCATACCCTGTGCTAACTGCTTATGGTCTAAATGAAATACAAGGAAACTCTTTTAGGGTAAAATCTAGTGCTTAGTAGTGCTGTGGAATTAAGCCATGCTTCAGATACTGAGAGAATCAGAACAACCATGGTTTCTACTTCAAGAAACAAAAGCTTTGCACAACATGGACAAAAAGGCGGAGAAAAAGCTCAATGTATGTATGTGTATACAAGCTGAGAGGGGCATCAGCAGAGGGCAACTCAAATCTTGGATGGATTGCGGTGGGGGGAAGAGGGAGGGGACATCAACGGGGGCCACAAAAGTGAAATGGGGAAAGTTTTCTTCTCCCCTTCTTCCAATAGCATGTAAAAAGCTCCCCAAACAGCCTCATCCCTCAGAAGGGACATAAGAGGTTAGACACAAAGAAATATGCAACTTTTTTAGCCCTCATACAATTTTGGATTTCCAAATACACTTAGTACTGGATTTACCCTTTGTTCCAATTCCCATCTTTCTCAAAAGATATTTGTTGACTTTTACACCAAGCCTTTATCACATTACTACATTTACAATGCAAAAGTTTTAGTTCCTTTTTATCTCTAAAAATCTGAAATTCAAGAATAAAACCTTGTGGAATTCCGTTACGTAACTAAAGCACATTCATAGAGTTGGCTTTAAAAATTACTTACACTGGATATTGTTATGATACCCTCCCATCACTTCTTAGGTTCCCAATTTTTCCCATTTGTACACCATTTTCCAACATTGAAATATGTTGCATCTCTTTGTTTTTCGGGGGGGGGCATGAGTCTCAGGTTTGTGAGTTTCTGCTAGTACTCACAAGATAAGGTGATTCAGTTGGTAAGATGGTGCCAGCGATGATCATTCTGCCATTGGATTTCAGCTCAAACTTCCTCCTCAAAGGAAATGAGGAGATCTCATTACAGTCCATGTAGCTTGTGATTTTCTTCTGTTTGTTGCCAATGGCTAGGCCAATATTGTGCCATTCGTCGTCGCCAAATTTTTCACTGAAAAACCTGTTGGTAACACAAGACACCAGTGACACTTGGTCTTCAACATTGTAGCACGCTGAATGAAAAGAAGATGACAGCTGTTAGAGTTGTAAAAATGATGCAGCCAAAGTAACATCCTTAAATGTCTTGATATTAGAAAATATGTGCTGTTGGAAGCACTGTTAACCATATCCTGCCGAGGAGCCCATTTTCGGGTACCTTGGGTTTGTACGCAAGTCGGGGTGCCCGAAATTGGAAAAAAGAGCTTAGGCCTTTTAGCAAAAGACCGTACTCGGAACAAAAGACAAAGCTGCTTGGAATTGCCAACATTTTTTTCAGTTGTCAATAGAGGAGGTAATCCGTCATTGTTTTGAAAGATTACACCACTGTTTGTGGCATTCAGCGCGAGCAGATTACAACCGGGGACAAAAGCGCTCCAGCGCTCCAGAGATGAGGTATACAATACCCCTGCACGCTAATCTGGTCCATATTGAAAACACACCAGAAGTGCACTGTACCAGTTTTTGGGAACAAAATAAACTTATGTAACACCGCACAATCTGGGCTCTTTTTACAAGGCGGCAAGCCTGGCTGAAATACTGTGGCATCAATAGATATTGTCTGTCTGATTAGAGTAGCCACCAGACAAACACTCCATGGGGTTTAGGCGTTCAGGAAAAAAAGATAAGGATTTTTGAAAAACGAAGATATTGAAAAACTGCCCATACGTAGGCACTGCATTTTAAAAGCACCCAGCAGATAATAGAGTTTAAATCATGTGAGTCCTGGAATGGAGAAATAGGCCATGTCTGAATCTTGCGCTTCAAGTTAGGCCAAGGTCTTTGTTGGCTGCACATTCGTGGGCACATGCTGATGGCAGATACAGGGAGTTCAATAAAATAAAGATTATGACAATGATTATGGCCCTTTGTACCAGAATTCATCTCGTTTCTGGGCCAGAGGTAGGACTTGGGTATTGGTCTAGATATGAGCCATGCTCTTTCAACATTTGAAATGAAGTGCTCCTCAGCTCTTACTTAGTTGTTCTTACTAGAACATAAGACTATGGAGCCAAATGAAAACACATTCTAGGATAAGTGTGTGTTTGTTTTTACAGTCGATTGGCGACCACATTGTCCGTTGTCATTCAGGGTCCCTGATTCTACAAGCATTTTGTTTTTACATTCAATTGGAGACCACATTGTTCCCTGTCATTCACGGTCCTTGATTCTATGAGTATTTTTTCTTACATTTGATCGGAGACCACATTGTTTCCTGTCATTCAGGGTTCCCGATTCTATGAGCATTCTGTTTTTACATTGGATCGGAGACCACTGTCATTCAGGGTCCCCGATTCTACGAGTGTTTTGTTTTTACATTCGATCGGGGATTGCATTGTCCTCTGCCATTCAGGGTCCTTAATTCTATGAGCGTTCTGACTGACAATTGTGTACAAAACATTTAAGAGGTCTTCAACAGTTTTTTTTTTAGAATGAACAAAAGAGGAACAGGAGGTGGTCTTCAATGCAGGCAAATACACATTTGTAAGATTGCAATAAGCTTTACCCACCTGTATGACACCAATGTGTTTGTTCGTAGTTGAATCTCACACATGTTGGGACCTAGCCGAACTTGTATCTGAATGCTGCCATTTTCATCAACCACGGTGAGAAGGTTTTCAGTTTTGTCTGTGGCATATCTGATTTTGAACATGATGCTAAAAGCTTTGGGAAATCTGTTGCAGAAATGGTGGAAAACAAGATTCATGTTTACTGCAGGTTACCTACAGGTACTCCCTAAACTTCCAACAACTGCCAAAACAAAACAAAAAATACATGCACTGAATGAATGATTCAACTCAGAATAAATTGTAAGTGTATCACAAACAAGCAAAAATCAACTGTCATTGTTTACATCGAGTTGTTCACATCTTTTTTACAAAGGCAGCTGGCCTCATAACTACCAGCTATTCTTTATTAAATGTATCAATGGCAAAAATGATTACTGTGCTTCAGCCTACAGAAATGATGATTGAATGCAAATACAACAGAAACTTGATGAAAACTGTTCACTGGGAAATGTATTATTGGTAAATTGCATGAATGAACACTGAAATGAAATAAACGATAGTGATAAACTACATTCATAAATACCTGGGACAGTTTTTCTATTCCTATTGGTTGACACATGTGACCATGTATTAAGATTTGATAATGCCTTCTGCGTACAGCACGCACTGGCACCTGGATACGAGACAGTTTAAGTGATTCCAATTGGTCGAGAGTCAGTGTGCATGAGGCACATGGAACTTGCCGCGCACGCGCCAAATCCATAAAAGGAGATTCTTCTGGACTACTTGCACAAGGAATATACCATCAAATGGACAGGGATGTTTGGGGAAATGAGAGCAAAATTTTTGGGCTAAATCCTTGGAAATTTATTGTATATTGATTTTCCTTTGACTCTCTCACTAAAATGGTATTTATGATACAAATAAATATGTGCTTGGTTGGTCTTAAAGCTCAGGAGAATGAACACTGATAATGGGCGAGGGCATTACTTGTGACCATTCTCCTCAGCTAATTTGAAATTTATGTTTATGACTAACCAAGCACATATTTATTCCCTTGGTAAAACCCTCTGTGTCAGTAATATTCCGCACCATTTGTTTCTCCCAAACATATAGAAATTTAAACATCCATCCCAGCTCTGACAACTTAGCAGAAAATTTGATTACGTGTAAATGTAATTGGCACTATATACCATCAATTATATTCTCAGACATCTGGAGTGATTCAGAAACTAGCAAATGAACCCTGAAGATTACTCTCTTTTGGAATTACCGTCTACCTTGAACCAAAGTAATCTACAGCTGGTGTGATAACTTCTGTTGGTTTGCGGAACCAGTACACAAGGCACTCTGCAGCATAGTCTTCCACTTCCTTGATGCCAACAATTTTGCCTCCCTCGCGCAATTCTTGCAAGAGATCAGCGGTGTCTATTGAAATAGAAAGTTCATACGTGTGGTTAATGGCACATATATCTGTCCTCCAGCAAAGTGTTAAACATTGAGGCAAATAAGAATACAAAAATTCATATTTGGAAAATACGATAAGTGAAATTATTTCAGGAAAGGGAATTTTTCCTACGTGTAGGAGTACGTAAATTGCTACCAGTCAGATGAAAAGGGCCCTCATTGGAACTATCCTTATGTCATCTTTGATCATGAAGCTGATATGATTATTAACTTAGTGAAAGTGTCAAAAAGCTTGGATTTGAAAGTTAAAGCTGAAAAGTCCAATACAACTATCCAATCCATGTAACAGTCAATGGGCTGATTATTTCTAGGGTGTCATGAATTTTTTTGAAGTGGCCACATGTATAGTTGCCATAACCGTAACAGGATTTACAAATGTTACAGTTATGGCACTGCACAAATATTATTTCCAATCTACATAGGGTTTCAATTTCTGCCCCTCATCATGGTATTGCGATAGTCCATTGAGAGCACAGGCTGTTCAGCGAGCTTGTCGTGTGGAGTTTGAGGTTCACTCTGTGCGTCAGTTTTTTTTTTCTCCTTCCTTCATTTCTTTATTTTTCAATCAGATCATATGTTTACTTCCTACATGTTTTACTTTGACTTTTGGCAGATTCATATTCATGGTGGATTTTTAAAGGGAAATTAAGGCTGTTATCCAATACTCAACGTAGGCTCCGTCTGTTTTTTTTACTACCTGACTTTGAAGCTGTAAGCCCACTAATTAGTCTAATAGTGCCACAAAACACCAAATAAGATGCAAGAGAGCAAAAACTTACAGTAATCCAATTTGATTTAAACGCTTCAGGCCCACAATCGGGGATCGGTTTCGGGGACGAAGCCTGAGACGGAGACAAAGTTGAGTATTGGGAAACGGCCAAAGTCTGAGATCTCTTTGTTATAGGCTGGTCTAGTTCCCATTTCCTAGGCACCAGACTGGTCACATTAAAAGTAAATAGCAACCTGTCTAAACTTCCCTGTTGCCACTGCATTTCCTTCAATCATACAATGAGTGGTTTCTTTTGACATTCTATCTGCTGATGTCCAGTTATATTCCCATTACATGTACACCTGGTGCCAAACTGTCAAAAAAATTGTTCTTCACACACAGTTTTTCAACAGGTGAGCTTCAAATTCTATGGCAAAAAGTACTGTGGTATTGTTTCTACAACTCCTTCCAATGCCCCCAATGCCATCCAGACACATTTTGACTTTCACACTGCATAGGACTTGGTCGTGGGGGGGGGGGACTGGATGAATTTGGCTTACAGGACAACAGCCCTATTGAAACTGATTCTGGCTGTCAGAAACCTGAGTACCAGGTGACACTGGTTCACATGACCTCACCAACAACTTAGTTCATGCCATCATCAATCACAACAGTATACCCCTGTGTTAGGTGAACCACACAAAGTGAATGTTCAACATCCAGAAATAAATGGCACACTTCGATCCCTGCAGCGAACATGGAACGGTACACGTACATGTATGTTAAGAAGAATGATCCAATATACTAGGACACTGCTGTTACTTGTTGCTATACAATACACCTGTTGCAAAAATTAAAACAAAAAAAGACTTCTGAAATCCTAAAAGGAATTAAGGATTTTGACTTGCAAAGTCCTTAATAGTTATCATCATGCTGAATGAAAAACCATATCACAATCTTCTGCATTGGCAAATGAGAAGTGTCTTTGTAAGCGATGCTCACCAAGTGGTGTTCTGGCTTCTTATTTATATGAGATTCCTGGGCCATTCCTTGGTGAGGTATATGTGGGTGATAAAATAATCAACCCAAATAGGGGCATGGGGAGTAGTAAATTGGACCATGGAGGAAGGAAAACATGGGACCTTGTTGGTCCTGTGATGAACAGCTCCTAGTGATCCCTGGCCTTGCCAGTGGCCTTCCTTGAACTCTCTCTATTAGAAGGAATCCTGAATAAACATTCCTGTCCAGGCAGCAGGCCAGGCTGGAGGGTGGATGCTGGGATAAGATATGGAGGTCCCTCTGTGGCCTTTATGGACATGCTCTGGAAACCCCACTGCCCCTGTAAGAGATCCTGCATCCAAGGTCGGTGCTCTAGAAGCTAACCCAGCAGAGACACAATGGCAAAGTTCTCCCAGCAGAATCTGGATGTCATCGACATGAGACTAGTAGCTATGTATGCCTCCTGGTAGATGGTGTTCCCATCAATAGCCACTGAATCAAAATCTTCAGCCTGATCAGAACATGAACTACACGATGATTATATGATGATAACAGAATTTCTCGATAAAACTGATGCCATCATCATCTGTTAGTCCCACTTGTGTCAACATTGCCTTCTTCAGTGAAAGTGTTGGTAAACCACGATCATACTGAATCAGCTGGGCTGTGGATCAACTTACCATCCAATCTTAGAAATATGTTTTGGAAATTTTGTTCACTTATGTAAATTAAACCAGGAGGAATAGCAAAATGATCATAAGACCAACAAAGTCCGAGATCACTGATGCTCCTAGTTCAGATTGTGCAAGAAACCTATATGTCACTCATTTGGAAAACAGACTTCTGGGAGTAACAGAGCTTTGATGGTACAGCAATGAGTTTTGAGTGTTAGAGATTGACAAGTTCATGGTTCCTGATTCTTGGCTCCTGGCATCAGTCACCACTCTAGTCATATGGTAAATGTTTACAAATTTTGACTACAATCGTGAACAAGATCGAGAAGAATGTTACATGTAGCTTTGCATTTAAAGAGAAATATACTAAAATGTGCATTTAGGTTGAACTTTGGTTACACATTAAATTTTGCCAGCAGGAACCCCAAAGGTGTGGAATCAAGTTCAAACATGTTTACCAAGGCCTTGTATATGTAAAACAATATGAGGGCTCATAAAGATGAACAAAAGTATGCAAGAAATGTATGTGTGTGCACAAAAAGGTCTCACAATTGGAGTTCAAGTTCACTGAAAATTTTCAACACAAAGTTGAAGTACAAAAGCCCGAAGAACTAAAGTCCATATTATTTTTAAGCAGTTTTATTCCAATTATATCACCTTTTAGCTCAGTACACTTGGTGCAATTACTTAGAAAGAATGACTCAACTACATCTTTATAGATTAGCGAATCTACACTATATAAATTTTTTTCAAAAAGGGGGCAAGTTTGCCACCAGGTACAGCTTGGCACAACAGCCAACCCAGAAAAAATACAGGCAAGGATATCGAAAACTTTATGTCAAACTTGGACATCCTGGCCAGAGAATATAATTGAGAATGGAAGACTCAATGACCATGTGGTTGAACAGGCATGAAAGAAATAAATTCAAAGACCCACCCAGGACTCCACAGGGATTATGGTTAATACCTTGGTAACCACAGAGGTGTGACATTTCAGACAGGTGTTGAACCACAGTTGGGCAGATGGTTTGAGAGAATGGAAGAAATAAAGTGCTTGGTATCATATTTTTTGTAAAGTGTTTTGGGCCTGATGACGAACAGGCTTCCTCATCATGCAGTTCATTACTGCACTGAAACTATCAAGCAGGCTTCTCAACTGTAAATGAAGATCCTACAAGGGAACAAACTGCCTAACAATGCAGCTGATAATTAAGCTGGAAAAATTGACAACTTTTTTCAATTCAAGACATTTAACTGGTCCAAGTTTGATTCTGTATCTTATGACAACTAATAAAGACATGCTTTAATCAGACCAAAAATAATGACAAACTTTTATTAATACATCAGAATCAAAGTCTATGCTCAAGGCAAATTTATGTGACATGTTTCAAATGTACCTCTACTTGTACGATATAAATTTGTCACTGACACCACAAACTGACACTCACTTGGGTCAGGGTGCACTGCACTTATTCTCATTTACAGACCCTGGTCATTTCCTTTTTCAGAAACTGGCAGCCGGTACACTGCAGCACTTCTAGTGCACACTCTGTGCATTTTCATTTTCAAAACTTATACTGATCTTATTTGCACCAGTTAAGATAAATTTTTGTATATGGCAACATATTTACGGATGGATTAAATTCAATTCAAACCTTTCAAAGCACTTTTCTCCATACAGTATTGCTGCAGCATGATTTGGTGTCAGCTCATGAAAACAAAAATTAGGCTATTTTGCACTGGTGTACAATGTGCACACACTATCGGTTGTTCGTTTGTGGAAGTTGTTGACAAAGCCATTTTCACTAACATCCACTGGAAGGTTTGAGTTCTCAGTGTCAGTGGCAGATAGTTCCCATTTTAGTTATCTTTTTATACAGCCCTCAACCTTTCTCCAGGTTTCCAACTGTTAGTATTGTCTTCTTTACTTGTTATTGAAGTCAAGTTCAAAACAAGCCTAAATCAAATCCCAAGAACTCTATTTTCTAAACACAACTGCAATTATACATATGTATGTTCGATGTACATACATGTACCTTTTGAATCTACATTAACACTAAAAACAATTTTCATGGTGCACCTACAAAGATGTTGCTTTGGCAAACCTCTTAACAGACTATGCTTAGTGAATATCCTCAATTATTTCAAGGTTGTTTTCCCTATCATTGCAAAAGACTGAAATATCCACTGACATGCAATGACCACAAAACAGAGACCTTTAACAACAGTTGCATATACATGTACAAAGCCTAATACTTTCTTGTGAAGGTAGACAGTGCTAAAACCAGTTGTTTAATTGGTCAGGATAATTTATGGCACTCTCTTGTGACAGAACTTGGCAAAAGAACAAATTACTTACACCAGGAGACCAAACAGCAAAACAGACAACACCCAATCCCAAAAGTGAAAAAAATGGAGGGGGGAAGGACTGCACCCCCCTTGATATACTGGTAAGTTGATGGGTATAGACTAACTTGGGGGCAGAGTGTTATTGGTGAGTGGAAATCTGGTTCTTTATTCCATGTTTAAAAGAGTTGTGTATAACTGTAGAGTTTCTAACCTTCAACTTCGGGTGAAGAGTGAGGTTTTGATATCGCTTTTAAAAAGTAATGACATTTTTATACCAAAGCAAATTACACAGGTAGCTATAGGACTTTACAATGCATTTATTTTGCAGATATTCTAATCAACAGTTCTTAGTCTGTGTAAAAATGTCATTGTTTGTGAGAATGACCACACACAATTGAAAACAGATGCTGAAAAGCAAACGGCAACCACCAAAGTCAGATCCAATTAAATTCTCAAATTAAGTGTAGGAGGTCAATGAAGAAATTACTCCAACCTCTCCAAAGGGCATATTAATAACTTAGTCGGTGGAATGTTTATTGGGCCATTTGAGGATATCCAATTAAATTCTGACATTTTTAATAGTGGGACTCCTGTTTAAGCTGTCCAAAACTTTTGAACATGATGGACAGTGTGCTGATTGAAATATTTTCTGTAGAATTTCCGTATTCAAGCATGAGCTGGAATATTTTCAACCTTCAAGGCTTTGCACAGGAGAGATGTTTTGAATTTCATGTGAGAAGGGTAGGATTTGTAATCATGAACATCATGCATGCCTGGTCTCGGAAGGTCTAGATATTTCTGTGGTATTTGGATCAATGTCAATGTAAAATGCTGACATAAGCAGATCCAGAGGGAGTAACCATGCACTCCAGGCACAACTAGCCAGCACATTAAGCGTGTAGTAAGGGTTACCGCAGTCGTCTGCAATGCATTCATGGTACTTAATTGGCTCTTTCCATTTCTTTGGATCAAAGTCTGGAGTGTTTGTTACATCACTTCAGTACTCGGCAGAAACCCTTTTGAGGGGGAGGCTTGACGAAAATCATGTCTGAAAGAAAAAAACTGCCAAAGTGTGAAAGTTAACTTTGAAAAAATATGATACCCTAGTGCACTATGGAGTTTGATAGAAGTATCATGGACAGTACATCACTTGTACATACATGTACGTGTGCATGAAGTTAAAAATAGCTTTTACACCATATGCTTGTTAAAGAATTTTATTAAAATTGCTGATGCATTTGTTTACAGGCTTGTGCTATTGAAGCATTAGTACAAAAAAGTTATTTACAGAGGCAAAATTTTAAATTCAAAGCATTCTGGCAGTTTTATGAAAACCTCAATGGATCTGGCATTATGTTAAAAAAGTCCAGTGACTCTGAGTCACATAATCAGCAGTCCAAAGGAGTCTTTGTGATTTGGTAGGACTGACAGAATATTGAATGCTGAGTAGGTCCACAAGTACTGATCAGAATACTGAACAGACTGATGGATTGATGAGCTGATTATTCAATTATTTTTTTCCATTGAACTGAATGAAACCTACTGAAAAAACAAAGCTTTCTTTTGACACCTTGTGCAGAAGGCACAAGGTGTCAAAAACTTATCAAATATTCCATACATTAGACTATAAATACCCATGAACTTGCAGACTTCATGCTGTGGGATGATCACAACGTGGCTGTAATGTGTTTCTCCATTCTCAGATCATGTAGCTCCATCTTTTCACTCCATCTGGTTGCCAGAGAGGTACTGGGTCAGGGACCAATGTTCACAACAGCTGTAAAATGTCCCTGCTCAAATTTACCAAGGCCCTCGGGTACACTTTTTCACGGGCTTCTACACTGCATGGCCACCTTCCCACAGGGCTCAGAATATTATTGTTTCAAAACATCTAACACCAAACACATGTAATGCTATGGGCTCTACACCCTGATACCCTCTTGGAGCTGCTGAATGTTTCACAGTCTTTGGATGGGAAACAAGTTGAACCTGCTGTCACCTTAAAAGCCCAGAACATCTTGTGGCAATCTTGTGGGAAAGGTACAGTTTTATTGGGGGTGTCTTTCGTGACTTTGAGGTTAGGTATTTTTTCTTGATCATTTTGGACTTGGGTTCAACCAGAAAACAAATGGATTGAACCACAATGCACTGGGGTCACAAACTGTAATAAATTGCAAATTTATCACAGGACATATTTGTATTTCAGATTCATAGTGCTGAGTGCTATTCTACATTGTGTGGTATTCAAGCCAGCTCTGTGCCTACACTTATGGGTATGATAAAGTCCTTCATAAAAGGAAGTCTTTCAACTTTACTGTAACTGTCTCATTACTCCAAACCTTATTGAATATTGCAGCATTAAGATGAATCAGGCAAGGTTCCATGTTTCTCCACAGCTTCTGTTAATACTGGCAAACCCATGAACAGTAAAACAACTTTTCATTTTAGTAATTGAGATAACGATCCAGTTGATAATTAAAAAACCAATTCAGCGTCGACTTTGTAGCTTTACGATGTAAGTTGGGCTACATAGCTGTACAAAAGAAATTCACTAAAGTAACGGTTAGCCCAATTGAAAATATTACAGATACTGGTAAAGTAAAAATAATCAAATAATTGAGGATGCATGCATGTAAGCTCATGCTGATTCCAGAAGTTTCTAAATTCTTAACAAATTTATCTTTACAATGTACCCGTATATTCGCCCTGGTATGCACACGTACGTGTAGGTTACAGCTGAGGGCACAAAAACAGGTGTGCAGTATATGTAAGCACATTTCTGAAGTTGTAGTTCTCAATGCCAAAATAATATGTTGGTCTTCCACCATGACGCCAAAGCAGGATCGTTTCAGTAGCTTTTACACATACCGTAAGCCAAGGTCAGATCAATCAAGTTTATCAATTTTTGGGTGAGAGTGCAGTGGCCTTGCCAAACTACATGTATTAGGGAAAAGGGAAAGAAGGTGGCTTGTAATATTCATGAATTACACAGTGTCCGACTTAAAGTGACATTTGGAAGCATCATGATGGGCAACTGATCCAAAGATCATGTTAAAGAGTTCTGAATTTTGTTCCATTACCTTCACCACTAAGAATCCTTAGTTCTTTTTCATGCCTTTTCTGCCTGTATGGAAACAAGTCCCAATATAGTGTACTTGTACAAATTTGTGGTTCACCAGGTAGTCATGGGGGGTAACCATATCCTTGGCATATTGCCTGGCCTGAGATGATTATTGGCAAAATTTTACTGCTGTTTCACCACTTACGAATAGGGCATGTCCTGTCTTGTGAAACAACTTGATCTTGAAATACATGTACATATATCTGTTACTGTGGTATTTGAGACCACATATGTTGTTTCAAGGCTTTGAAAGTTGGGAACAACAATGTTTGCATGATTTAATAAAGTTGTACCTCTCCAACATTAAATGCCCACAGATAACCTGGAGTTCAGTCCTTGGTTTGGTAAAACCATATTTAATTGATGCATGTTGACAGATGGAAATCACATGTGAAGTGACTGTCCTCATTCACTACATCAGTCACTGCTTTCTGAGAAATCACCAACCAGTCACAATAACAGCTGTTAGCTACCTGCTTCAATGCAACGTTCAATGATGTCCAAATGTGCACAGTGAACAAATTTTTTCCTCACAACTCCAGTTTACACTTCGAATTGAAATAGTATTTGAATAATCAAGGTAACAAACTAACATTAAAACACCGTGTCATTTTTGTACAAGTAGCAGATCAAGAGGGGGGACATACATGTAGTTGGTATAAAACCCCCTCCTACTGATGGTGGATACCTTGTCTTTTTGCTTTTTCTTGTATTTAACTGGGGATTTAATTGCTGTAAAAAAGTGTAAAGACAGGAACTTTCACTGAGTTCCGCAAAAAGATGTATATTTTATCGCTTGAACCAGGAACTCTAGTGTGGGTGTTGGTTCACATGCTGGTTTGCGAGCTAATGCCTTTTACACACATAATTATACGCGTGAAGTACATGTATTTATCTCGTTATTCTATAGTGTAGGATGCGTCAATACAGACCAACTCTTACAGGTGAAATATTGTTTAGGCCCGTTACACACCTGCGTGGTACCAGAAAGTGGTAACAGAAAGTAGTACTGCTGTGTGATATTTTACATATACACTGGAGCATACAACAGGTTGGCACATATTCATGATATTCCACAACAATAATGAAGCAGCCAAAGAGTGACTTCATACCCAACAAGAACTGGATTGGCCAGAACACTTATAGCCTCAGCATGGTATCTGGGGAAAATCTGCTCTTATAATGCAGTTGTTTATTGAGCAACCGCATGGTTCGTCTGCTGACTGTTAATAGAAAACCATGTGTTCGATATTTTTGACAGCATGAAATTCCATTACTGCATGGGTGAAAGTAAATGGGCTCTGACACAAGTGCATTCCAAAGTTTAAACTTTGCGAAACGTTTTCTTCAATTTTGTTAGTACCCTCCATAATTTTGAAAAGCATACACGTATAACAGATTGTTGACCCTGAAGTGAAAATTATACTGTACATGCATGTACCATGAGCCTAGTGACACTAATTAGGCCCCTGTGGCATATTAAGGACACATGTCCATTGGTACCTGGTGAAAATTCTCAAGGAAAAGAAATGGACAGGTGAAGGCAGCCAAGAATATCTCTTGGAGGATTGCAACTGTGGCATCATAGGTTGAAAGTATTACAGATACAGCCAATACAGCAAATTACATGCGTGAGTCAAAAACGTTGGTGGGGAAGACAAAAAGGAAAACAACAAAGAAACCTACATGTATGCCGAGTCTTACTAGTCTTAAGATAGCGAAAAGCAACACAAACTGAAAATTAAAAACTACGCAAGCTGGACTATGAATAAAGTCAATATGCTGACATTTTAAAAATATTTTTGACATAAAACAACATACCCAATCTTTATTAACCCTAACCCCCCAAGCGTATCATTTGACTTACAGGACTCAGTAGCACTACAAAATACTATGTAGTAGTAGTCTGAGCCTTAAGGACCTACCCATACAAATGACTACTTCTGACTCAGGCACTTTCATTGTTACTCGTAGAGAAAACAGTAAAGTCATGTATGTATTTATAGTGCCACAGCACAGTATGGTACATTGTCTTATCTACATGTATTTTATGGCTTCGAGAACAAGAAGGTCATGTCCTCCTATAAAATAAAACACAAGTACTGTACAGCGCTGTCACTTATAGTGACAGCGCTGTACCTGTATGCTACATTTTACTATTAAGTAGTGATTTTTAGTATCTGGCTATCATGGCTATGTAAGGTTAGAGTTACAACTTTGATAATACACAATTCCATGGACTAGTTTTCAATTAAGGAAAAAAATCCATATATATATACGGCATATACGGATGCTGCTTGACACCCAATGTACAAACTCTATGAGACTGGTGTGATGGTTGTTTTTTTAAGTGAATACTTCAACATTTGCAGTATTTTCACTGTTAAATTTGACTTTTTATGACATTTTATTGCTTTCAGATGGCTAATACTAAACCACTGCAGGAAAAAATGAGTGGCGTCCGTAGACTTATATGGAATTCTTTGCTACGTTTGGTCTACCATGTCTAAGATACGCTGCATATTAAGGACTAGGAGATTAATGTACCTGATGGTAGTGGTTCAGCCAATTCCGCGGCATCCGCAAACAGCGGGCCTCGCCGGAAGCCCCTACCCGTCAGATCGTCATTGCTCCCTGGCCCGAGTGCACTGAGCTCGGTGCCCAACTCCAGACGCCACGAGTTGATGACGACCTCCCGGCCTACATGACTGTCCAGACGAAAAACTCCCCAGGCAGCATCCAGTATACTGTCCAAAATATCCCCAGAAGACACCAGACAAAGCACAAACAGTGTCAGAGTCTCTGCTCTCATTGTAACTTTGAGTGGTACGGGTAAAACTGGCTTAACATTGCCGGGTTTCCGTGTCGGCATTGAGCTTCCGTCAACAAGAGGGGATTGTGCAGTCCAAGGGTGCAGTGCGAGCGAAAGCACGTTATGTTTACGCACAATATCACTTCCTCTCTGGGCAGACGATAAATCTTTCGACATAAGAAGAAAGTTCAGGAAGTTCCACCTTCACCAGTTTCAACCAATCACGTCACAGCTAATACAAACGAGCTTGTTTGCAAGAGCGCAAAGAGCGACACACGTCACCTTTAAGCGTTTACGACATACGACATACATGGACGGATCTAAGACCATATTTTCGACGGGGAACTTATTTTTAGGGGGCTAAAAATTTTGAGAATAGTTTCAAACCATGTCTTATGGCTTTCCTGTGGGGTAAGCTTTACTTAAGGGGCTTTTTAGACACTTTCTGAAGAAAGAGAAATGAAACAGGCCGAAAACTTCGCTCCTCTCTTCCAAAATTTTGCTTCATTTGGGGCGGTGGTATGGCCCTGTTGCCCCCTCCACCCTTGTCCGACATTAATCTTTTTCGGGTGATTTTACACGATTCACAATGCACGATATTATTTTGTACCTACACTTTACTTGGTTATTCTTTCACACAATCATAGTGAAGTGGTTGAGCGGCTGCTACCTTCTAAGTATACCCAAACACTAAATTAAACGTCTGCCGCTAAACAAAATAATTCTGAAACTGCACATGATTATTGTATAACAGCAGACATTAAAACTGTTGTGGTTGAGTACAATTCCTATGAGCACGAGTATCATAAACGTATGGAGTAACCAAAGCTAAAACAACATAGGGACAAAAATATTTCCTAGTCAGTCTAGATATGTGTCGTAGTATTTATTTAAAGAAGACTAATCAAACACATCTTTTGTACACAAGAGCTGGAATGTTCACACAGATTAAGTCATGTTCGAATTAAGTATGACACATATTTACAAAAAAAGCAATGCACAGGAAGCCAGGCTATACTCAGGATTCTAGAATATCAAAACTAGAGAGATTAAAAAACAAACCACAGGGCCAACGAATATACTATATCGTATAAACAGTATTAAGGACTTAATGGCAGTGTGTACTTAAACATTGTGACTTAGAACCAAAAGAAATACATCCTTACAGACCAAACTTACAAAAATTACCGTTACATATGGGCAAGAACATATTTAAAGTTTCAAGCAAAGTCCACACAGCACCATTAACCAAAGACAATGTAATCTTTGGTTGATGGTAGTTCACTGCAATGTGATGTCAGACCACATGCAGATTTTATACACGAAAAGGCAGGTCCTTTGCATATATGCTGACAAACAATTTTGTTCTTCCGACAATGGCACTTGAATTAATCTCTATGCAAATTTAAGTAGAAGGTTCTGGATAATCGCAGAAGTGATAGATACATGTATTCCCTGAACTGCTGGCCATTAATGAAACTTCACCTGAGGCCACAATCGTGTCCCTGTACTATGGTTTCAGTGCCAAATAAGCTTCAAAGTTTTAAAGAATTATACAGATTTGTTGGGTTTCAAAGCCTCTTACAAGCAGTAACAGAGAATCATGGAGCAAAAGGGCAAGGTCTCAATTAATGATACAGCTCCAATCAACCATCAACATTAGAAAATCAGGCAGTTCAGTGATTGATTTGACTCATTATCCCCTGTCCCTTTCAAAGATGGATAGGCCAGAAGAAATGGTTTAAATAGTATCAGCGGTTGATACAACTCAATGTGGAATTAGTTTAATGTATCCCTTATCATCATCAGCTGCATAGTTTTACTGAAATTAGAGAAAGAATGAACAATCCAATCCAAAGTAAACTCCACATGGAAAGCATACACATTGTAAATCCACATATTTGCCAATTGTGGTAATTTTGAGACATTCTCTGCTTTAAAGTCAAGCTTTCCTAAGGTATCCGCCCCAAGTGGGACCAAGAGAGGGAGCAATTTTTCTGGCAATAGAGGCTCTTTCGGTGGGAACTGCTCTTTGCTGGTTCATGAAGGACTATGAAATGCATGGATATGGTCCCGTTGCTACCAAATGAACACCCCACCAAATGAGGCTCTTTTTCACCAATGAAGGGGTGATTCTGCTCAGGGTGGATAGCCATTCTACATTTTTTTAATGACATTATGTAAAGCAAGGATTTTCTGCCTGGCATTCCTTATCGAAAATCCCATCAGTTGTGATTGTTTTGGAATCACTCTGAGGGATCTAGTCA
Source organism: Acanthaster planci (assembly GCF_054643075.1). Classification (NCBI taxonomy): domain Eukaryota; kingdom Metazoa; phylum Echinodermata; class Asteroidea; order Valvatida; family Acanthasteridae; genus Acanthaster; species Acanthaster planci. The sequence continues at coordinate 5,694,819 of NC_141787.1, forward strand.
AAGTTAACTCTGTTTGAATGCAAGTTGCAAGGAAAATGAAAAACTACTGTTGTGGCATACCATTGATCATTTCATCCTTTGAATGAAGAGAGGATAATACACTGTTTTAAAACACTTTCAATATATTGTTTTAAAAAAATCTTTAAAACCTAAAAGTGCATCTGAAAAGAGTTAAATTACTGACACAAAATTAAGATACTTATAAATTAGTACTGGACGACTATCTCAATATACAATTACTGTGATCTGGGTAAATGATTAAAACCATATTTCATTTCGAGACAAGCTGGCTAATTTTGAAGGAAAACTTAAAAACACAATTACAGTTACTTGTGTAGCACTCTGAACTTGGTGGAATTCTTGTATGAGGAATTTTTTTAAAGTAAAAAATAATAGATATTTCATTAGGAAAAGCTAAACTTCTTGAGAGTCTGGTGAACTATGCCAATAAAAATCAATGTTAAATCAGAGGTGGATCTAACCTTTTGAGAAAGGGGTAGGCACCAATTTTGAGAGCCTAGTTCCAGTGTGTTCCATGGGTTTATGTGAGTGCACAGAATGAAGCCCTTAATGCCATTGGGGTCTACAGCCTGCTATAAAAGGCACCCTAAACATTTCAGGTTCAAGATGTTCTGTGGTAAAACGTAGGATTTGTAGAGACACAATCTCACTGTGTTTATCAGCTGGGGGGGTGGAATCAACTATGACAACAGTGATTCCTTTGTTTCCCTCCCCAACTCCGCCCTTGATGACAGTCAATCAGAAAATTAAAAAATTCACCAGACATTTGTAACTGTACCGCTTGTAACTTTACCTTCATCAGTGAAAGATGTGACTTCCATTAGGGGCCCATGGGAACCTGTGACCAATTTTACATACAAGTTTTAACACACAAATTCAAACTGGTTTGTACACATTCACAGGAACATTTCGGGCCGACAACAATTTCAAAAAACTGCAATAACTATGTAACTCTAAAACTCTCCAGGGTGTTGATTTGTGCTTCAATCTCTGTTGCTTGCTCCTGCGTGGCATCGAGCCAGGCCTGCTGCTCCTGCACCGACCGTGACAATGCCGTGACCAGTTGTGCAAAGTCCCCTTGCGTGAATGCCAACCTTGCCTGTCGGATCCTCTCCATCAGACCAGGCAGGTCTGACAGATTGGCCTGCTGAATGGTCTCTACCTCCACCAGGAGCCGGTTGACCGTCGCCTGGGAGACCAGCACCTGGTCCGTGGTGGTCTGTGCCTCGGCGTTGGCCTGTGTTACCGTACTCTCCAGGCCCTGGAGGCCTGGGGCGTAAATGTCGCAGCTTGTCCTGGCTGGTTGGAGCTGGGTTGTGTTGATGGCACGGACAGACTCTGATGTCTGATTGGTGTCTTGCAGCTTGATGGCAGACTCCCTGGCCAACTGGATTGCCCTTTGGTTTACTGAGCTGATGCTCTGAAAAGATCCGAACAAACCCACTTCTTAACCACTTTGCGCCGGGCCCATTTATCCACATTGATTCTGCTGGGCTGGGTGATTTTTCATTTTTCAAAATTCTTTAAAATTCATAACTTCATTTACTAAACGTGTACACCCACACGAATGACTGTCTGGTGGCTACTCTAATCTGACAGACAATATCTATTGACACCAGAATATTTCAGACAGGCCTGCCACCTTGTAAAAAGAGCCCAGATTGAGAAGTGTTATGTAATTTCCGAAATCGCCACAGTGCACTGCTGATGTCTTTTAAATAGGGGCCAGATTAGCGTGCAGCACTTGATCGCTTTTGTACCCGTTGGTAATCTGCCTGCACTGAATGCCACAAACAGTGGTATAATCTTTCAAAACAATGACGGATTTCATGCACTATTGACAACTGAAAAAATGTTGGAAATTCCAAGCAGCTCGGTCTTTTATTCAGAGTATGGTCTTTTGTTACACGGCCCAGCTTTTTTGTTCAATTTCAGGCAGCCCGGCATTAGGTATAAAGAAAACGAACCCGAAACTGGGCTCCCTGGTGCGAAGTGGTTACACTTTCAGTATGTCAAAATAAAATGTCCAAGCCAACCAGTAGGCTAACAGGTTGAAGAGTGAAAAGAACGATGGCTTCATTTGACCATCAACTTTCCTTTTAATTGACTCCACAGAGGTATTAAAGTTGTCCACTAGGAGCAAATCAAAACTCCCAACAAAATGTACCATCACGTGTTTTCCTTTAGTTCATGATCTGATCTTTTTTTGTTTATGCCAATTTGTCCTACAAAGCAAAAAACTAATAAAAAAAGAAGACTAAAAAAAAAATTGGGGCCCTTTAAATAGTCAGTAGATTTGACTCACACATAAAAATTCAAACCAAAATTTTGAAAAAAATTGCAAGCATTGCTGAGTCCTGGTGCAAAAGATATAATGTTGGCTGTAAATGCTGTCTTTTCCCATAATGCAATGTAAAAAAGTGGTCATTTTCTGGTAATCTAATATCAGAACACTACATTGTGAATCCCACTTGGCAAGTTTTTGTTGGCACCATTTGAAGACCAAGAACTCCCTGAGCCACAATCTAGTGCCAATGGAGCATAATTCATTCACTATACCTGTCCTTCAGCTTGGGCTGTCTGGGATGCTGCATTAGCCTTGCTCAGCCCCTCCTGGGCATTTGTGGATATGTCTGTCAGCTGACCCCTCAGCTCGGTTGCCGAGGCAACAGTTTCCATGGTTAATGTTTGAATACCTGGCTCTTTTAACAGGGCTGTATCTGCAGCTGTTTGAGCATCTGTGAAAATGGTGGCAGACACAGAAAGATAATATAATGTAACAGTTTGTTTATTCTGCTCACAAAAAAGGAGAACCAATAGATCAGAGGCTGGCTTGATTTACTGTCCATTATTTTAACCAAGTATAAACCTGATAGGGTAAACATGCACTGTCCCTGCATTATACTTGACAAATAAAGAACAGCACACTGCAATTGGCAAACTCAGTCATTTGTTGTGTGTCAAGCTCTACTCCATCACCCAAAATAATTTGATAATCAATTGATTATCCGGCACAAACCTAGATATCGGGACTGTGAAGCAAACATTTTTAATAAGAGGTCTCAAAAGAGGAAGGGGAACCTAATTTCTTAACACTGAAAATTGTCTTTGAGTTTAGAATTTTGTCCAGATGTAAATTTAACCAATGAAAACTCTTTGCTTACTTTTATTACAGGAATAAATGTAAATTAATATGTACAGTAATTTAATTGTGTACATGTACATGTGCAAAGATACCCTGTACTTTAAATTCCCCGGCCAAATCAGAGTCCATGTTTTCAAGAGGGAAAGTGCAAATTGAGAGTAGGAACCAGAGCCAAAAAAAGAAGAAGACAGAAGCACACATACATTCCCTGTGTTTGTAGAACACAGAGATGTCAGATGCTTCCCTGACCTTGGTGATCAGTCTGCTGTTCTCAGTCTTATGTCCCTGTGGTTTAAAAGTTTATGGAAGAGTGTCGCATTGCAGGAGCAGTATAGGGAACACAAAGTTTTTCAAGTATGGATTTGCGCCATCCTCTCGATTGCACAGCAAATAATGACTACATGTATGTAAACATACAGCATTTCAGTTGAATGTATAGGGAAGCATCAACATATCACTGTACACTATAGGGTTACAATCTCTGCGCACCCTGCCCCAAAAGACACAGAGATTGCAGAGTCTACGAGTACAGTATACTCACCACACCACGCCACATAAATCGGCTCAATACACCTGCCAAGCCAGACAAGCCCATCAAAATTATGTTGCTCAACAAGCTCATGCAGCTAAACAACCAAGACAGGGCCACCAGGATTGTGTCGCTCACTGAGCTTATGCAGCTACAAGCCAGACAGGCTCACCAAAATCGCGTCCCTCACCAGACTTGTGCAGCTAAACAAGTTCATCTTGCTAAGACAGCTGAACATCAGGCAGTAACCCCAAAATACTCCACAGCTCAACAGAAGAAAGAAGGTAAGAAAAATCCTGCGGCAACTCAGAAAGGCCAACCAGCCAAAAAGTCAAAAATTCGACAGAGCCGGCCAGCCAAAGGACATCTAATTGGCCAACAATGTCAACCAGCTAAAAAAACACACCACTGCTCAACAGCCGCAAACAAAAAGAAAGAAAAATCCTGCGGCAACTCAGAAGGGTCAACTAGCTAAAAAGTCAAAAGTTCAATCCAGCTAACCTGCCAAACAACATCTTAAGGGCCAACAAGGTCATCCTGCTTCAAGCTACAGTTGCTTGTCCATAATTAATGCTTGCGACCTACCCAGTCCAACCATGCCATCACAAATGATACCTTACGATGGGCTTCAGTATCTCAGGATCTACCCCTGCATGAAAGAGCAGGTTCAGTATTTCAACAGTGCATTCCCAAAGTGCATCCAAGGTATTAGAAATAGCAAACCACAAGCAAGGTCTGTCAATCAGCATGACAATATCACATGTGTACTTTTGTTCTCGAATGACCTTATCTTTTTGAAACACTGCACTGAATCATTGATCTATGTTTAAATAAATAACTGAAATCAGCATCACTTTTTGAATGGATTCTCTTCCAAACTCTTGCTAACCTGTTGATTGGCTGTCAAAACTCTGCACAATCGTTCTCATCTCCTCCGCAGCACTGAACGATGTTTCTGAAGTTGCCACAGCTTCACTTGCTGATTGGTTGGCTGCCGAGGCCCGGCCATAGCGTGCATTGACATCAGTGATGGTTGTATTAGAATCAGTAACCAGGCTGGCAGTTTGGGCTCTTGCCTCTGCAACCTCTGTGATTATGTGGCTGTTATTGGCCTCTTGGACTCCAGCCTGCAAGGTCAAAGGTCATATTGGAAATGGACAATCTGAAATTTTTTATTTGTACTTTGTATATTAAAACAGATTTTCCCACACAAATTCTAAATCCCAAACATGGCTTATTGAAAAGTCTGGCATAAAAAGTCTGCTGATATCATAAGCGTCATCATGACCTTCGGCAAAGTGGTACATGTACCTTACACAGAGAATATACAATTCCTGTGATTTTACTTTTCATGAACTAACTCACAGGTGTGTGTGCATGGGCCTTACGTGGAGAATTTACATTTCCAATAATTGTCATTTTTCACAAACAAACATGCATAGGTCTCACAACAATTTTCACGCAATACAACCTTTGTTAATTTCCCAAGTAAGAATGATTTTTAGGTAAATGCTACAATATTTTACAAGTATCGGCCTACTTATGGAGAATTCCTGTCAGGCATTTATATATAATTTTCTCGAAATCGTTCCTCTAAAGCATTCTTATGTTAAACTTTGTGAAACCCATATCTTCAGATCACATGGTGCACCCACACTTCATGTCAGTTTGTGAAATCGCAATAGTTTATTTTGCTGTTTTCACTAAATGTACCAAACCTGGATCTGTGTGTTAGTTTGTAATGTCACTGACAATGTGTAACATACAAAATCAACACAGAAACATAGAAAGGAATTGATCATGGGGAAAACACACTGGAGCCCCTTAAATGGCTTATTTGTTGTTTGTGAATGTAGAAATTCAATACATTTGCATAAAAAACCCCAAACATCTGGGAAATAGTAATGCATGGACTGAATATGAAAGTAAATGACAATTTCATTGAAACTTTTTTATGATAGGGCCTTTTATACATGATTAGAATCAACTTTCACACTGGTCACAGTTTTTAAAAATTGAGACTGAGGCTGCATTTAAATAGGTGGTCTAGAGCTAGGTCTAGATGTTCTCTTCATTGGAAATACATAGGGACACGCTGACAAAAGATGTAGCTCTTGAGGCTCATTTTGGACATGGCCTCAGTTGACTTTCAGTCTAAGGTGCCCATGCTTTTCTTGGCAAATATTTTTTTAGATGATATTTTTGCCAATGGATATGTACCTGTACTTCAACTGCAGCTGCCTCGCTGTTCTTTGTCAGAGCGGTCTCTATCACTCCATCGATTTCGGTGGCAAGCTCCCCAATCCTGGCTGACAGCTCTGCCCCCCTCCCATCCTCTCTCGCGGAGCTGGCTGCTTGAGCCCTCTGTGCGACCTCTGACACAGCCTGCTGTGTCCTCTGACCCAGGTCAGTGACCTGGTTAGCCTTGGTGACCAACGCGGCAGTCTTGGTGGTGGTGTTGTCATGGGTGACCTGGGCTTGCTGGGCCATCTGGAAAAAATATATCCATTTAAATGGGTTCAGGTTTAATTCCAAGAGTACTTTGATTTATGCACAGCAATCCTTATGATATACATGTATGCAGTGTGGCAATTTTGACTTCAGACTACAAACACAATGTTTTCAGTAATAATTTTAAATCATACGAATAAAAATTAACCAACGAAAAAATCTTCTTGAAAAAGGCTCAGATTAAAAGGAATGGTTTCAGAAATACATCCTAAATAAGATTCACTGAATTCGACAAGTATTGTTCCAAGCTGGCATTGTTTCCATGAGAGATTTTCTAATTTTTAAAACCAAAATAGCTACAAGCAATTGTTTTCATAGTTCTGGTCATATGGCTACAAAATCATCGATGGAAATTTCATCTGGCCATGACTTTGCAAAAAAAGAGCTGAAGGAAACGTCCCTAGGATAAAAAGTTGAGCTGGCCAAGCATGTGCCATTCAAACAGTGGCTTGTTCGTGCTCCACTTTACACTATCGAAGTGTGACGCTAGTTTAAACCAGGAAGTGTAGTGTAAATGAATGGAATACGTATACGTGTTGGTTCATGTATGTTGGTTCTTGCTCTAATGCCTTTTGCACACTTAACTGTGTATGTGATGTATTCACATTGTTAATCTATACTGTATCTGTTCATATGACTACTACTGATCTTTCCCAAGGTAAAATTAACATCAAATACCATGAGAGCCCCATCTGCAGTCCGTAGCATGGTATCAGCAATTTCTATCAGGTTGGTGGCATTCTGAGTTAGCGCAGCTTCTTGCGATTCGACTGAGGCAGACAGGTTAGTCAGCTGGGTCTGTATGGACACCAGGTCCATCGTGAGCTGGCTCAGCATGGACCGTGTTGACTGAATGTCACCTGGAAGTAGAAAAGGGAAGAAAGGATAAAGATGACAATTTCAAGTAATGACAATAAAGAGACAATTTCAGATCCCAAATGATAGGGGGGGGGGAATTCATTAGTTTAAATTTGCATCGCAAAAGCGCTAGGCTTAAAGAATGAATACACTGAGAATATTATATTTCTGCAACCTTTCAACCATTAAGATAGACATTACAGTAGAGGATATTTTGTCCTGAACCTTTTGACCATAAAGAAATATTGCGCAATAGAGGGTCATTTGCCCTTAACCAATATTTATTTGTAAGTACATTTACTCAGGGTTTTAGACGGCTTCTGACAATTACGTTGGTTAAGTGCAAAATACCATATATTCACATCTCCTCAATTTAAAAACTATATCTTATAAAATATTCAACTCAGGCTGAATTAACAAAATGTCTTCTGTTCCCAGGAACAATCCAGCCAGTTTGCTGGCTAATGAATTCATGAATTGAAGAGGGGCAGGGAAACATGTTACATTCAGTAACACAAAATGAAATTGGTACAAGTTAGCAAATATTAAACATATGCAGCCTTGAAAACTTTCATACATCCCCAATACAGTACACTGCACAGCTATATCACTAATTCGTTACACAAAGGTTATGCATGGAGCAAAGGATGCATGGAGTATTGTAAGGCTGGCTGCTGGCCGTCTTCCAAACTCCTCTTTTGAAGGTTGACTCAACTATGTTTCTTCTTCTTGACTTGTAAATTTTGTCACATTGTCAGAATGTATTGTCAGAATGTAAAAATAAGCAAAGCAAAGATAAGCCATATCATAATGATGTGGCTTGAAATGTGACGTCATTTTGAACCAGTTAAGTGTAGTGCAAACAAATGGAGTACACACGAATGTTGGTTCACATGCTGGTTCTAGTGTGCGTGTGACGTATACACTTTGTAACTCTACATGCATATGGGAATTATCTGCAACCATTGTCACAAATTTGTGTGGAATTTCAAGCCGCAGCCAAGTGATTCAAACACGGCCTTAGCAAGCAATATTTTTCCAGTGGCTCACCGCTTGTCAGTCCATGGTGGGCCCCAGCCAAAGCCTGCTCTACACCCACAATGGCCCCCAGAGATTGACCCACGAGCTCGTTTGCCGACACCAGGCTCTGGTCCGCTGACTCTACCCCAGACTGGATGGAACCTCTCAGGCTAGCCAGCAGCTGGTGCATGGTAGTGTTCAGGGAAGCTACAAGGCTGGTCAGGTTGTCGCCTTCACGGATGACGGAATTAGTCTGAAGGGACAAGAAGCAGTTTATTGGTTTCTGAAAAAGAAAATCTTCAGTGTGTTGTGCTGGTGTAGAGATTCCTCACTGTTTACCTCCATGGCCGGGGTTCGATTACCAACTTGGTCTACAAATGGGATGGGTTTTCAGTCCCTATCTGATTCTGTGGGTGTTACCCAAAACATTCTTCACAGGTTTTCTATCCACCTCTAAAACTGTAACTACTTGTCGCTGTCTCCTCTCTACAGGTTTCTTCACCCTTGGCAGCTACAGTGTTCAGGGCTTTGAAGGAATCCTTACTTTCACTTTTATAAATGCCTAATAATTACAATACTTTAGGTCAAACTGTGCAAAAGATTTAACCACAGATGTCAATCTGGTGTGTTTGTTAAATAAATGATATAAAGAATGCTGACAATGTGCATGCATAGTAATTATCAAGATGATAACAGAATTTGGCTTACTTGACATTTGAACCTGCAAACTCAAGAACACTGTAAGTGGTTTGTCCAGTGCAATGCATCTTCATATGACAAGGAAAAGTATTGTTTCAATTTCCTACAAAGTTCAGATACCGTTTCAACAAGCTGCAGTGTTTGGTTGTAGGTCACCATCAAGCGATTGTAGAATGGTCCCAGTGCAGCGGACATATCAGCTGCCCTTAGCATGCCGATGAAACTGGTCAGGTTAGTTGACCTGCTGACGAGGTCGGTATGCTCAGTGGAGATACTGTCATAACACATGTCGCAGCCTACGGGGGGAGAAGACAACAAGGAGAAATGTTGACAAATAATAATAATCTTCATCTTGAAGTTCCAGCAGGTATGCAGGGATTGCACTGAATGGTTTTCCTGTGGTTCAATGCCATGTGAAAAGAATGATCACCGAGCACACAGTGCAAAGAGTATATCAAACTGTGGATACCCTGTTAGCGACACTCTACAGCCAGCGATACTCTTTTTTCTTAAGACTGAAACAAGCAACTCAACAACTCAACTACTAGATATCTTATGGTTGCCTGGTTGGATCAAATCATGGGCAAATGCTAGAATGCAGTACTATTTACATCCACATGCACAGACCTCGAATTTCATTTTTTTAGGGCACCGCCATTTGGCATTGGTGGACTGGCTGAAATTAAGGGCACTAATGCCAAACATGAGGGCATTAATGCCATCACCGTACCAAAGTAATATCAGCATTAATGCCATCCAGTTTTTTTTTATATTGCATGAAAATCAATATTCATTCAGGCCTAAGAAAAAGTAGGATACGCATTATACCTGAACATGTCCGTGATTAGTGCCAAACCAGCAGCCAAGTGTTGAAAGGCTTCGGCCCGAATTGACTGCAGCCGTTCTTTCCTCGGCATTTTGCCTGCTACAAAAACTGGCCAAGCCAGTGATTTTGCACACAACGTACGTGAGAATCAGAGTAGTCCTGATTGACAGATGCCGTGTGTGTGCAGTTCAGATCGCACGCGGTACGTGGCACTAGACTGCAAACACTACATTGTGGTGTTAGTAAAAATACTGCCACGACCATACAATTGTCCCATGTGCATGAAAAACGTGGAGCTCTCGATGTGTACACATTGATGAGCACTTACTGCCAGACTAACACTACTGCATGGTACAATAAAATGCTTGGCTTGGGCATGCACTGTTATGTTAAGTCATTGGATAGGCTGGCAGGTGTCACACTTGCGACCGTGCAGTGTGTATGGAGCAGGCCGGCCCGCCGGTGTGCGGCGGGCCGAGTGTACATGTACAATATCCCCATATACACATGGTGCATGCACACACTGCAAATGCATGCATGCCATGCATTTGGGTGGCCTGGCACAGTGTTCTGGTCCAATGTGAGCAATCAAGGAACGATGTGTATGCTGGTTTCCATGCCGCTTTCTGTGTACCTCGCTAAACGGGGGCAGTCAATATGCACATGTAGGGCACTACGGCCAAAAAAAAAGGGCACTGCCATCTTGGCGGTGAAACACCATCACTTTTTGGAGGCACCATGGCCAAATGGGAGGGGACCAACAGCCATTGCCGTTGTGGCCGTCGGGAAATTTGAGGCCTGTATGCATACCATCAATAATCAAAGTGTACAGGATATGCCAACACACATGTGCGTTGAGCTATGAATGTGCCCTCAATATTGCAGTAGGTTGAGCAATCAAACGCTTGCTACAGAAGAGCAAACCATTGTCCATACAAGATATACCAGTTAGCTCTGTGCACTTTAATAGCTGCAAAGTTTCTGTGAGTGCTATATTTTAAAGTACTGTTTACTTTAGGATGCCATGTTTGATACCACCTACAGCCCTTGCCAAACACAGACTTTGCAAACTTACCCAGGCAGCCCAGGAAGTAGTTGTAGTAGTTGAGCTGGCAGGCATCACATAGCATCCCACCATAGTTGCCTGTGCAGGGACACTGGCCGGTCTGCATGTTACACTGTGTGGCACCACCGGTGCCTGTCACATTGCAGTTGCAAGCTGGAGATATAGCAAGATATCATAAGAATTTCAAGTAATTTGATTTTAGATACTGACACTTGATCATTCTAGTGTGGAGATTCCCTGTCCACTCCATCACCACTGGGACCTACTTCACAGTTTGTGTTGAAGAAGATACATGTATGTGGCTTCCTAGCAAAATATGAATACTTTTAGAAACCTCTCTAATTTAAACCCCCAAACCTGAAAATGATTTAAATTCAGCTGCCTTGTTCCAGAGCACGGAGGTTAATCATATATTCCCTGATCAACTGAACATATCTACCTGAAGATATGCACCGCCATATTAGTATGACTTTTTTAAGGAAATAGAAAAATACCAACACCCCGTAACCAGTAGAGAAGAAATAAACTACAATTTTAATTTGATAAAAAATTTTTTCTTACATACATGAGTACACTACAACAGTCAATACAAAAGGTCTCCACAAAATGGACTCAGGAGTGACATAACTTACGCGAGCATGCACCCCCAAACAGTTCAGTCCCAAACCCGTAGTGGTCAGCCAGACAAGCGTCGCACAGTGGCTCCTGCACATTGGCTGCACAGCTCTCGCAGTGGTCTCCAACCGTGCCCAGCTGGCAGCCCTGGCACACGCCCGTCACGGTGTTGCACGTGTTGGCCCGGCCGCTGCAGTTGCAAGGCAGGCACGCATCGAAAGGCGTGTCCATTGAATTCTGCCGGTATGTCCCAGGCTGGCATTGATCGCATGAGAGGCCTTCAAGTCAATGAAAAGAATTACAGGAATCCAACATGTTCTGCATTGGTAGTAAGAGCCGTAACTGGGGGAGGATTGGGGTAGGCACAGGCCCTCCTCCATGCCTGTACCCCCACCCACCCTCCAGAAAATGAGGGTCCCCTGCAAAATGTACCCCAGTTACACTACTGGTAAGAACCAGCTGCAGCAGAACGATTTTGGAAGTGGGAGGGGGGCAGTTGTTAGACCATCAGGCATCAGCCATTAATAGGCCGATCCATGAAGCCCTGCCCCATTATAAGCCCTGCAAAAAGTTTGGAGGCCATACCCCCAAGGTGGAAAAGTGGGGGGCCACTGCCCCCCCCCTTCTGCTGCCAGTGGTCGGAACTATCACAAGTTGGCACTTAAGACTATAAATATATCCTTTTCCAAAATATTTGGAGTTACACACAATGGTGGGAAAAGGATTATCCTACTTGGTTTTGTGATGAGCATTACCATAAACCAGCAAGAGAAGTGCAAGTCCACAATTTAAGGCATGTTGTGTCCCAGCAAAATGGGCAATTTACCCTTGAGTACATTCATGGATATCAGTGTTTTTCATTCTTTTGTTTGCAATCAGGATGGAGAATACCCACAAGTATTGTTACATTCCTAGTCACTGTGTTGCTTGTGTAATTGAAAAAAAAACATGGCTTAACGTATGGGATAAAATGGGACTTTTTCAAGGAGTTATCCAGCAGTATTAAGAAAAACTGCATATCCCCCCCAAAAAAAACCAGCAGAAAGAAAAAGCAGAAAATAAATCTGGTACAATAAAAATGGAATCCTTTTTATGAAACTTCCATACCCTGACAGTAAAGACTCCAGAAAAAACGTTATCTTACCCATAGTGTTTGTCGATACACGGCATGTGCACTGCTCTACCGTAGTCACAAAACTGGTGGAGCTTCCTGGGGTTGGCATGTACTTGGCCGTATCCATGGAAACACTGTAGAACGTGCTGGCTGTGCCGTTGCCAAATGAGGCACGAATTTGGATGCTGGCAATGTCACTCAGGATCTCTGACAAACCATAACAAAGAGTACAATTATGTGGCATAAAACCAGATATATAAAGGTGTAAATTGCTGGTAATGAGCAAAACTGTGGAGATAAAAATTGTGGGCAATCAGCCTGAGTGGAGGCGCATTAATTGTGCACATCGCATTACATGCCAAGTTAGCATGTATCTGCATTTATCCTCACTGAATATGTGATTTTTTCAATAAATTTGACAGATGGAAATATCTATTGTTCACAACGTCAGCACTGCTCAAAATGCAAATTTGATAAAAATTTGGCCTCCTGACTGATATTATGAATTGTTTCAGATTTATGATACAATGGGGAAACTAACCTTGAAACTCACTGACCGTGGGTGCCCTCTCAAAACCTACCACTTGCCAGTTGGACTCATAAAATATAGCCTCAAACCGCCTCTCCGTTGGCATGGGAGTGAACACCTCGGCGCTGTAATACACAGCCATGTTGCTCCGTCCCCCTGTGATGATCAAGTATTGGCTCGTGGTGTTGTCCACTGACCCCATGTCCAGCTTCATGGTGTAGGCGAATGTCTGACTGTAAAGGTCCAGGTGTGAGCCGAGGTACTCCCTGGGAACCAGCAGGTAGATGTAGGAGGTGCTGGGAGACGCCGCGGGGTGAACGACTCTGATGTTGTCTGGGTTGACCATCAGGGCCGTAGGCTCTGTGGCACTCCAACTCCTGGAACTTTTACATGAGTTGGAGCGTTGAGATTGCGTGGAGTGACGACTGAAGCAAAGGCACGGCGGGAGGGGAGGGAGGCAGGGAGGGGGTGTGGTTGGGCATGGACTGGTAGGGGGGATGGACGACGGTGTGGGAGGCAAGGTTGATGGAATGATAATGGTTGGCGGGCGAGTGGTTGGAGGGGGGTCAGTCGGACGGAGGCAGGTTGGAAGGTGGCTGTATGATTTATAGCAGGTGGGGAGTGAGGAAAGGGGACAAGTACAACCGAGGCTGAACTACCAACACTTCATAGCACGAGTTAATCAATCCAAGCCAGTCGCCAAGGGGGGAAGGCCCTCCCCTGGCAAGCAGCTGCCCCCTCCCATCCGCAAAAACATTAGAATCAAAATCATCTATTGTTGTTAGGATGTGGATCTCCAATGCCTGGAGCAAGCGACAGAGTTGACTCAATCACGTGAAATTCACTTGAAAAGAAGAGACTTGTAACTTTCTACATTACAGTCACAGTTTTGCCTACTTGTGGTTCGCAAACTATGGCTGGTTATCAAAGAGCAAAAGAATAATTCACGATAATGCACAAGTGTTAGAAAAAAATCTCACACAGCTGGCAAAACACTACACTACTCAATCCTAGAACTCCCATTCTGAATGTAATGAGGAAAATGCGCATGTTGAAACAAACTCTGTCACCAACCAAGAGTGAACTTTCTGCAGAGTTTGGCTGCCCTTGCAACTAGTAGGCAATTCCAGAAAGCAATAGGCAATATCAGAATGGTCTATTACATTCATTTGCAAAAGTTTAGGACCACCCATAGAAAATGCATTAACCTGAAGGAAAACCAAACTTAAACCAATCAATCATGGCAACTTATGTTTATTTTCGATGTGTAACCTTGGTACCTTGGTTGAACATTTTTGACTACATTTCCATGATTTGACATGTTAACAGTCTAATGTTCAGTGTGCCCTCCCTTATTTCTGATTGCTTAGACTGTTTTTTTTTTACTCATGCTGCCTTGCAGACAAAATGTCATACAAGAACTGCCTTTGCAAAAAATTTCTTTCAATTGGGTATATAGCACTACACTGATGCTATGCACCACTGTAAAATCATGTTAAGTAATCATTCAGTGAGACAGTGTAATGCAGGCCCAGTGACAGAAATACCAATAAAATTCAAGGTGGTCTTGAACTTTTGCAAATGACTGTAATTACCTTAAATTTAGCCGGACTTAAAAGGGAAACAGACAAATTGGAAGCAAAGTACATTGTACCTAGTGACTTTTAAGGGTGCTTAGTTTGTGAAATAATAATTCCAAAGCACCCGACTTTTGTAGAAAATAATTTTGAATAAGTAGAGTGAAAAGGGCAGTGATTCTGATTATTGGAAATGTTAAGTAAGGGAAAAGCTGGGAGTCCAGGCCTTCCACTATACAATGCTTAACTTGGCATGAATTCACTGCTTAATTATAATGCCTCACAGGAAATCAATGCTTTCAGTGAATGAGCATTTTGTTTTTGTTGTTCTCGGTGTAAACAACGCAAATGCCAAAAATGCGCTACAGTTAAAACACCAAGGACAAAGACTGTGTAAGGGTGTTAATTGAATTAATCCACACATGTACAATGATCAACCACATTTATAACCGACTACATTCACAAGAGACTGCTTACCCCTGGGCAGTGAAATCGTCTGCGATGCTGGAGGCAATGTAGCCTGGTGCCGCGTTGCATTGGCTGCCGTGGCCATAGCAGAAGCAAGGCTGACAGCCGTCAGGATTGGTCGGCTGCAGGTTGAAGTAGCCCGGCCGGCACTGGCTACACTTGGGGCCCTGGGCATTGGGCTTGCAGGCACAGGTGCCCTGGTCAGGATGGCAGCTTGTACTGGTCGAACCTGCGGGGTTGCAGTTGCATGGCCTTTTTGAAACAAGAAGAAAAAGAACAATGGGAATTTCAATTAGAATCCATTTGACCTCTGTGAATATCAAGGTCAAGTGGTTAAGACATCCATCAGTCGCATATCAAGGTGGGGGGAATGGAATTCTGTGGAAAATCCTCCTCTCCCCCTCCCCCGAAAGATAGTGGTAACTCACAGTTTCTAATATGCTGGCACTTTCGCTCACTAAACAAAAGTAACATTACTTTCCCCCCATCTCCACCCCTAGCTGGATGTCACTGACATCCACACTGAGGCTGGACACAGATCAGATAACTTTCTGGACAAATGTAGTGAAAATACAGGAAATACAACCAACACTATTTACTCGCCAGTGTACTGACCTAAACTACCCTACATTACTCCATATATCATCATATACTGCCCATGCAATGAAAATGATGAGCAATGATTCCCATTGGAGGGATTAACATCTAAATGAAATTGTTTCAGGCTTACGTGCAGCCATTCGCTGAGAATGAGTAGTATCCCGGCAAGCAGTTACTGCATTGGTTCCCCGAGATGGTCTGTTTGCACGGACACACACCAGTCTCCGAGCACTGCAAGGTGGATGACCCCTCTGGGTTGCAGTTGCACGCAAGGCATCCCCCGCCTGTGCTGAACCCGTAGTAGTTGGCCAAGCAGCTTCGGCAATGCCGACTGGCACTGTTGCCTTGGTCATTCAGTTGACCATTCGGCGCCACACCAGATTTGCACGGGCACTGGCCAGAGCCAAAGTCACAGGCCAGGCTAAGCGATCCCGTCACGTCACAGTTGCAAGCTGCTCAGAACCGGAATAAAAATGTTTTCTCCCATAAATCCATGCACATTATTCCACCAGAATCAAATGGTCAAAACTTCAATTCTATACTCAAAGGCTTCCTTCTCTGCCCCTTCCCCCAGGTTGATTCCCTCATTAGATAGATTATGGATTTGACAAAACAAGGTGTATACTTTTCATACTTTCTTGTGTACTCTTGTGCATTGATCACTAAACACTTTTAAATTTTTGGAACGTTTTACTATTCTCTTTAGTTACATGAAGGTATTTATCAGGCAACTTTTCTAAAATCTAAAACAGTTATGGCAGAGAGAGAAAATACTAATGAACCAAAAGCCACAAAACTGAGAAGTTGTTTTAATGTTCTCTTGAAACTGAATGCTTTAAACTCGAAGTGTAAGGTTTTTCAGATCTCAAAGCCCTAAAAACTCATATTGATACTCATTACTCATTATCTGTCAGGTTACAATTAGATCTGAGGGAGGATTTTGTTGTTATAGTCATTTGAAGTTCATGGCCTCACGCATGCTGGCCTGTCTGCTTTTCTGCATGTCAATAGGAAGGTACATGTATACATTTTGGGTAGTGTCCATTTTTTCGCAAATTGGTGTCAAAATGACTGCGCGATATCATTGGAAAATATGTAGATTCGGCAGAGGAAAAAACCTTGTGTAAGCGCATAAAAAGCCCTAAATGTAGCTACGCCCCCAGTCCTTTCATTTTAAGGCATGCGATTGCACTCCCATACCATCACACGCCTAAAAGCTTCCCGACAAGTGCGAATAATTGCACGTCCGAACCATCCAAACTCCTGGGCATGAGTTTACTTTATAATTATACTTTATAAATATATTTTGCCATCTGTGAGAAAAATGAAACGAAAAGAATCTCTTTTTTTTCACACGCCTACAATTTCCAAATCACAAGGACTGTACCCCTCTTAAAGACCTTAAAAAAGGAACCATGGAAAACTCTTGAAAAGTTTAGGCCCCTAAAAAACTAGTTTAGCTCCTCCAAAATTTGGCTCTGGATCCCTCCTTCTATTGGAGAAAATGTCGAAAAGGGTGGATTCTTGTTCATAATTTCAGACAAGCACTATTATAATTATTTCTATTATGGCCTTATTTCATTTGGATTTATATTTGATCTACTTATTTGAAGTATGGAAGTAAATGTTGCTTTTCAATTAAATTCAACTGAATTCTACCTCTGCTAACCCTTTAAACAGAAAAAAATAACTTGGTAGCCATTGGCTAATCTAGGCGCTAGCACTTCCATGAAAGTTTAGTAATCAATTGACCCCTAAATGGAGAAATATTGTCGCCAGCAAAAAAGGCAGCATCAATAATTTATAATCATAACCAGGCCCGACACACGTACACCACATAATGTGCATATGTACGTACAGGAACGCCAATGAGGTTAATCCATGAAATCAGGCTTCTTGCCATGGGGTTCAGCCACGGATGTCATAACGTCCGTGGTTTCAGCGTGTTGCAGGACACCCTGCTGCATGTATTCCGCTATTTCAGACACTCTAAATCACGGCAACACCCTTTAATTCCAGCAGGAGCTCCGCTTCAGGCTTCATTTACGTTGCAGCAAAAAAGCAGCAAAAAATGGAGCCCACACCATAACATATAAAACAGCCCTGGTGTCCGTATACAGTGTATCAACAATGTATGTTTAGATCGTGAACCAAACAACACTGACTCCTACCGTTACCCCATGCAGATCGTGCGTGGGATAGCAATACGTGTAGAGTGCATGAACATGTACAGTGCACATGGTAAGTTTTAAATTCATGATGCGATTTGCGCTGCCATTTATACATTTCCAGAATGAATTTTGAGTACATAATCATTGCTATTTTGATTTTTATGCATACTCAAAATTGTTCAAGTGCATTTTGTATGTCGTTTTGAAGCTATCGTAAGTCACAAATGATGACTCTATGGCCAAAATATGATTGCATTGGCAAAAATTTGGTCGCATTTGCGACTGATTTAGGCATTATTTAAAGTGTTGACCTCTGGCTGTTTTAAAATTCAACTGTTGCGATTGGAAGGAGCACATGTTGTAACAAAATGTTTCACACGCTTTTAAGGAACATGAACAGTGTTTTTCTCACATGTGCAGCCCTCAGCTGAGAAGCCGAAGAATCCTGGCAGGCAACGATCACAGCGGCGTCCACCAACGCCACTCTTGCATGTGCACGCTCCGCCGTATGAATTGCATCCACTGCCAATGGTGCCCGTTGGATCACAGTCACAAACTGACAAAAAAGAATTGGATAAGATCCTTGAGAACTGGAAAAAACTGTGGCTGTTGTGGGTGCAAACATGTAAGAAGTACGTTTATTTCAAAGTGCATCTTTTTTACGGCACAATGTCCCTTTACAAATGGTTCTTGAACTGTCAAACAGTTGGCCAAATTATTAAAGGAACAGTTTTGGGAGTTGGCTTTGTGGCTTTTTTGATTCTCTGAAATCAAGGCCTGTCCATGCATCCAGTCCAGTCGCAAACAAAGGCAGATGTCATCCATAAGTTGGTTAACAAAGGCATAGCATCACTAATCCTTATCAGTCATGGCTTTTGTAAATCAGTGGATTAAAATGCACCCTTTTATTCCATGGATGGCAGTGCCTATGTTCACACTGAACCTTGCACCATTGGACTTAACATTCTGAACTGGTTCAGAAGGCTAACATTTGGGAAGTGTTGGGCAGTTAACAAACCAATTATAAAAGAATGTTGTGCCCAACAATTACAAAAAAGTTTGGTTTGTTTGGCACAGACTACACAGAGTGCAGGAGAACAGAGAATGCATGTACACAGAAGCTCACTGAATGGATCAAAAATGAAGCACTACAGCATTACGATATACGGAACAAATGGAAATGGGAAGATGCAAAACAGAAGGCAGTGGGTCATAAAACTCTAGGTTTACACTCATAAACATTCACTCTAAAATGGTAAAAAAAGTCCTTTCAAGGCACCATTGGCTCCTCATCTATGGAGTCCACATGGTCAGTGTGCCTTTGACTTCTCTTTAAAGTTTAAAGAATGAAATTTCACTCCCTCTGACCGAAATTGAATGACCTCACTCCTATAGATTGAGATTTCACTCCATGAGGTCCCCCTTTTCAACCTATTTTTCAATCCAATTTCAGAAGGATTTGGGTAATTCCAAAAATCAGAGGTCCAAAGTGTGACATTTTCGTGTTCCTCTTACATCTGACCTTTGTTATTTGACATGGAAATATCACCGGAATCGATTTCAAACTATTACCACTTGTTTGGCAGGTAATTTGTATTAATTCATCACTCTTGGAAATTAGAAAATGTGTTCTGAACTTTCAAATCATATGTTTGATGTGACAGGGACACAAAAAACAGGGACCCCTAATTTCTGGAGTTACCCATTTACATTCCAAATTGCCTAGTGCTTCGCTTGAATCTTTGTAAACAAGACAGTGACTTACCTACTGCTCCGTTTTTGCTCTCAGCTGACACAGAAAACATGAAGGCTCGACACTGGTCAATGGCAGACTGCCGCGTCGCTATCGCTGTCATGTTGCTAATGCATGCTGTATAAATCTCCTTTGTGGGTATATCTTTGGAAGATAACATGAAAGTTGTTATACAAGCAATACAAGAAACTTCCAAGTTAAAACAGGCATCCAGCAGTTGTGCTTATCAAATGTGTTTTTTTTTTGCCAGAAAGCAAAAATATGCAAGAGTCATATGGGAAAGTAATGCTTGAAAGTGATGATGGTTAGATCAAACGTTTATCAAAGAACTGGGCTTATTTCTGTAACATCTGCAATGATGTTAAGATTCTGTGGGACTTTGCCTACATTTTACTTAATAGATTCTCTGGTTTAGTACTTATATGGTATGTGTTCATGCACTAGAGGTTCAAATCCTGATCCTGTCAAATTCATTGTATAAATTAATATTGAATTGAATTTGTTGAGGGACCCCTGTACTATCACAAATGTCAGAAAAGGTTGGATAATACTCGTTTAGATCTCCATACAAATCTCTTTATGCGTTAACTTTTAGGTACCTCTGTCAACGTGTAGATTTAGGATTTTTTAGAGATGAGATGGCAGCTGGTGTCATGTATTACCTCATAGACTCTTGTTTCATTTGTAAAACTGTGCATTCTCAATACTATCAGGTGCACGAAAATGTTATGTGCACATCGCTCTCAGATCACACTAAATGGTTGGCAGTTACCTTGTTGCCATCTTGAAAAAAGCACATCATGCATGGTATTAGATTAAACCTTGAACACAGCCCAACATTTCAATTTGAAATCTCACCAGCTTGAGTGTAGACAGAGAAGGCATTGGGGGCTGGCATGATCACCAGCCCATCGATCTTGATTTCCTGGGCACCGGCCCCTCTGGAGCTCAGCGTCAGAGTGAAGTCGTATCGGCACCGCCGATCCAGCATCAGAGATTCTCCCTGCGATGCATACCAGGCCGTTGCCGTGCCCGGGGGCAAGCTGATGACCAACGAGGAGATGGGGGTGTTGGCAGCCACCGGGCAGGATGAAGAACCAGCATCTGGCTGGGACACGACAACATTCAAATTGGCTTGCTGCCAAGGGGAAGTGGAGTCATAGGTGTAGCGGATAGCAGGACGGTAAAACCTGGACATATACAAAAAATGATATTTAGCATAACGATCATGTCACAGGTATTTCTTTATAATGAAACATTGGCAAACTACTTCAAAAGTGGTCCCTGATCAATTTCTGCCATCAAGTCACCAGTGGCATGTTTTTGCAGCAACAGCCAGAAATGTGTTTCTGCTCAGGTCACCTGTTGGGAAGTTCAGCAACTTTGGTTATGCCTATGTGATGTTTTGTTCTGACTAAACAAGAATGGAAGACTGGAGTTGGTTCATCGCAACGTCAAAATGGTGGAAAACTAGTAGGCAATTCTTGGTCATCTCCAAAAAACAATGACAGCATCCTCAAATTTCTTGTTGCAAAATACATGATTTATTCTAAACTGTGAAATGACCGAGCAACAGCACTACACAAAAATGACATTCATCAACAAGTCGTCTGCTTCGTCTCTATTAGATGATGTAACCAGTTCCACTTCTGCATTTTTCAGGGCCACATTAAACATGTTCCTGCTTATCACTCTGATGTTTGATCATGTTTCAGTTTCAGTTTAGAGGTCATGAAAACACACCCAGTAAACTTTAAAACCTCTTCTCATGAAATCAGGAGAATCAGGGGTCCAGAGCTTTCATAAAGGGATGCAACCTTGAGGGCCAAATCATAAGGTAACAAAAATGTGTGTGAATCTATATACCTTATCCTGTGGGTTCTACCAATATCATCCCTTACTGCATAGGGTATGTGTGACCTTCAGGAGCCCCTGAACATGTGAAATTCCTCTGTACCTTATTCATTGCAATCTAAGGCTCCTCTGGGGTACAATTTTGAAGAAAAACAGGTGTAATACAAGGGGACGAGAATTAAAGGGGCAGGGACTGGGAGCATGCTCCATGTACACAACTTGCTAATCTGCCCTTGAAAATGTTGCCAAATTGAACAGCATGACAGATTCAAAGTTTTCAAAACTTGGAGACTTGAATACACGAGAGAATCCACAACATACTGTGTCTATTTTCGAAAAAGGGCATTACAGTTGTTGGCTGCAATTTTGTTCTGTTTGATTTACTAAGAACTGACAATGTGCGTATATTAAACATTCTGTAATTTGTAGCAAAGACGTTAAATTGGATGTGGATGATGACGTGTCACTTACAGGGCATCAGCCAGGCTAGTGACAGCCCTGACTCCTCTGAATGTCACCTGGTTGCCCTGGTAACAAGTCTGAAAGCCAGAACCGGTAAAGAGGTTGAAAGGCACGGCAGAGGTACGCAAGCAGTCAGATTCGGCCTCCCATGAATCATAGCTGAGCAAAGGAATTTACAAGAATGAGACTTCAACTAAAATATACATATCTGTTAACAAAGCATCAACAGAAAAAATCACAGTCAATTTAATAAAAATAATAAAAATGAGGACATGCAGAATTCAAATCTGAATTAACTTAGATACGGGCCTCTTTGAAATTAAATATTACAATGGTAAATAACACTGATGGATTATGATATTCTGAAAATGACAAAATGATATAAGGTTATAGAACAATAGGAGACTTTGAGATGCTTAGTGGTGGCAGAGAAAATAACTCCTTTTCCACAGTTGCCTGCATGCTCAAAACTACAATACATGCCCAAAACTGCGAGCACGTGCCCAGAACTGGCAAAACAGCCCGGTTTATCTGGTGCCACCAAGCGTCTCAAAGTCTCCCATAGTGTACTGAAAGAAGTTTACAGGATTATGTACATTTGGAAGAATCTGCATCTAATTTTAGGTATAGACAATCTAGATTTCTTAATCTACCCAGCATCTTGACATTGGGCCTGACACTGACCGATTACTGTCAAGCAGCTCAAAGTAGAAGCCTTGCTCGGTGACTGAGCACTGTCTGTCTGTAATGTTACGGCGGCAAGAACAGCGACCCGACACTTTGTTGCATACCGGGGAGGTGGATCCTCCAATGCTGCAGTCACACGCTGAACACTCCTAAACAAAAAAAAAAACAAACATGGCCGGGACAGTGAGGACTTTCACCATCTGAGCAGGTCTTCAAAGCTGCATTCCACTCATGAGTTCTAATCCGAATGAATTTTCTGTTAAAATTATTCACAAACTTGTGCCAAGTCAAACGCTCCACAACAAGGCGTTATGTTTAGTAATCATAAATATAGGTGTTGAAATTCTTTGCTCCGGTCAGTTACGAATACGTGACATGCGTACAAGCGTTCTTGCATTCACAGTCCGTAGTTTTTGGGGACAGGCGCTCATCACTGCAACGATTTTTGTGGGGACCAAAAATTGTTGTGGGGACAGAGAAATGTCCCCACACCTCTGTCTTAACTTGCCTAGAATATACAACATTCTTGTAATGCAGTTAGGGCCTGCCCATGCACACTGTGTGTGTGAAAACATTAGGCATATATTTCTACTCTGGCTTGAGTTAACCTCAGTCACTCACAGACATTTTACTTTACTTTTGAGACAGTGTTTAGCAATGTTCTTTCTGATTATTAAGAAACAATCTGGATGACTTTGCATGGATTTTTCAGATGTGACTTCTATCCATTAATGATATGAAGTCTAAACTTGTGGTTAATTTTTTGGAGCCCTGGGCTTTACATTCGTGTTCAACATGTACATGTATACCTCACTTTCTGTAGTTGGGTAACCATAGTAACTATCCCTGCATTGTCCACAGTCACGGTTGCCTGTGCTGGGCTTGCAGAGGCATGCTCCTAACTCCTTCTCACAGACGTTGCTGGCATTGACTGTGCCCAGGAGATTGCAACTGCACTCTGGGGCAAAAAATGCAAGATCATGGGAATAAACAGAGCAAGCTTGAGCAAGTTTATTATTAAACCTCACTCGATTCCAAAAACTCAATAAAGCAACTCAGATTCAACTGACCACACCAGATCTAGAGCACCTGTATTATGCACATTATTGGACAGCAGACTGGGATAGTCCAAAGAGATTGGAAATGTTGTTTGAAGACTGAGGAGCCCAATATTTGTGGTGCTTTTCCTGTTTTGTTTTCAGTGTAAAATGCTTCTGTCTGTCAATGCTCTTCTCTTTTATAATGGAAGACAAACATAAAGACGTGTGACAACGTATGAACACAGAGAGCTCAATAACACTCTTTGCTAAGTAAAGTTTATTTTGAGATTTGATGCTTTTCATGGTGAAGCAGGCACAGGTTACTGTAGCACCATACAAAAATATCTCTTTTTTTAGTAGGTGTGGTTCTGTAAGGTACATGTACCATCCTTTTAGAACCACACATACTTACACAAGAGATATTTTGCATGGTGCTACCGCAAACCTGTTACTTAAAACTTATTTTAATGTCCTTTTCATTCACACACTTCAAAACATTAATGCAATCCTCTCAGATTGTTGGCCTGACTTTTGTAGGGTTGGTCACCTTGAGCCGGTGACAGCAGTCACTAACCTTTACATGTCCCCTGTGGGTCAACCTGGAGCAGTCCATAGTACTCGTCCATACAAACGTCGCAAGCACGGCCCTCCACATTCTCAGTGCAGTTACACTGACCGATGAGCTTGCCGTCTATGGAAAACTGGGCACAACTTGTGTCATTCTCCACTGTCCCGAGGGGCTCACAGTTGCATTCTGTGACAGACCAATCCACAGTTTTCACTGAATACATTTCAATAAACTCTTGAAAATCATTACTGCACATGTTCAGACCAGTCTAACTGGCCATGTCAGGATGCATATGAAAGTTCCAGCTCTGACTCAGAATGATACATGGACCAAGGAAAACCACCACCCATAGACATACACGTTACAGTCGGCCACAGTCAAAACTTTCGAACATTCTGTAGAAAAACGGAGAGCAAAGCATATGACCAACGGAAAGGTAAGCAAAACAAGTAATTTTATTGTTTTAAAATGTGTCAAAATGGAGATGCAATTAAAAAAAATCTTCATAGGCACTTGAATCGGTTGCTTCTTTGCATGGACTCTAAGCACACAGCAGCAACAGTGTCCAAGTCTCTGCTTTTGATGTGTCTTTGTTGACTTGGGGGGAGGAAATTTCAGATTGTGCGTGGTCTACAGATAATGAAACTTTCTGTAAAACATGACACTGCCTCCCGATGATGGCTGCTCAAATGTTTCTTCTGAAAAACATACAAAAAGGTAACTTACCAATACAGGACTCTGGGCTGCTTGCTGAGATGCTGGTATTTCGGAAGTAACCACTTACACAGATATCACAGGACGGACCAGCCGTGTTGTCCCTACAATCATTGCATACACCTTGCCCAAGGAACGAGTCATATGTGCAACTGTCGCTATGCTCATTGCAAATGCATTCTAGTTAAAAAACAGCAAAAATAGGGAAGGCAGTGTGAAATGAACCGTAAGACAAACAGGTAAGTTGACTTGAAATCAATTTCTGGTTGAAGGAAAAGCTGATTTAAGAGCAATTCAAATCATCCCAGGGCATTCTTCTAAAAAAACTTACCCCCCCCAATCCCATTGTGAAAAACAAATGAATGTTTCAATGACTGACAAGCCCCACGTCAACTGATTGATGCTAGAATCTTCTTTCCCAAATCCTAAATGAAATCCTTTACAACCACCTGTTGAACCTGTTTTGAAAACTGCAGGAGCTTCAAGGTTAAATGCCAACCAGAAATAATAGCTTTCATTGTTCCAGTTTTTCTTGACTTATCTGGCTCACAGTTCAGTGAATTTAAACACTTTGATCCTGTAAAAGAGCCAACAAATATCAGAAAACATTGTTATTTTGAGCATTTTTAAAGGTGACACCTACTTTCACATTCATTTGCAGTCCCCACTGGAAACGGAAGGGTGGAACCGACCGACCAAGGCCGGTTGTTATACAGAGGGAGGCACTGCTCACAGTTCTTGCCCATGGTGTTGTGTGAACACTGACACACAGTCTCGGAGTTATCATCCACGGAACAGTACTTGCCGTGTAGGTTGCAGTTACATCTGTTGAGGGATTTTGAAAGCACCTTTGAATCAATATTTGCAAAGTCTGCACAAATGAATTTCAGTGAAATTGAATGAAATTCTAAAAAGAACACGAACAGCTAAGTTGCTGACCATGCCAAGTATTATGGAAATATTACAGTGGGAAGTTTTCACGTTCTGAAGAAGTTAGACTCAGACTTGCACAGCACAAAACCTTTTATGCATGTGCTTTCTTCCTGATGATGCATTTTTTTTGCCTTTGTAATATCCACTTCATGCTTACACCACTTGAACTGTGAATTATGATGTAATGGTGAGTTTCCCATCTGAGTTGACTTCTGGTGCATTTTGCCAAAATGCCTTTTAACATCGAATTAACTTCACAGTCAAATTTAACCACTCATTTATAACACAACTTCACGACCCACAATCCTCAAATGACAGAACCAGTACTAATTTTTTTCTCAGAAAACAAAATGTACTTTCATACAATAAGAATTTCATAAATTATGTAATGTATTATCAAAGTCAATCAAGGGAGTTATTATTTGTACATCCTTTATTGATGTTAGACTATTTTTGATATCAAATCCATGCTTTGGACTTCAAATTCAAATTTGCTGAATTAACATTGAAGATAAGTTGATAATGTAAGAGCAAGTGTAAATGTTAAGGAACATCTATCTGGAACAAAACAAAACCAAACACATAACAAACACACAAACAAAACAAAAACAAAACAGAAAAAAACAAAACAATATAAAAATGCCACCCCCAAAAAACAAATAAAACAAAGAAACACACACACACAAAACAATGGATTGGCACCTACATGTATGCACAAATTTTCAGATATCTTTTTCCTATCTGTCTGTTCTAAAACTGCGCACCAAATTTGTATTTCACACAGAAAATACATGAACGGAAAAGCAAATCGGCAAACATTGATTAAATCTTCCCTGAAAGCCAAAAGAAAAATAAAAGGATAAATATATAAACCTACATGAGGAAAGTATCAATGTTGGATATGCCATAGTAGTACTGAATGAGGCTCTGGTACTGTTGAGTCCATTCAAGGCCATCCGTTGCAGGGTATAATAACCTCAACCGCAAGTCGGTCAGTTCTAGAAATGCCTTCAAATCGGTGGCATTCTCATACGCCCTCTGGAAGATGTCTGGGAAGGGAGAGGTCGTCAGGAGAGAAAGGCGGTCCTGCACAGCAAATATGACCTCTCCACCTGAGTAGAACACCGTCTGAGGCCCACTGCTGTAACCCTCACTGCAGATGACCTCTGTCGGGGTGCTGGGGCTGTTCGCGGCGGTCATCTGGAAATAACTGCAGCTGTGGGCGTAGTACTGGTATGGCTGCCAGGACTGGCCGTAGTCCGAGGACTTCTCCAGAACCATGCGGCGGGGCAGGCTGGACTGGAAAACCATCCTGATGTCGCTGTTGACCGTGTAGGAGTGGTTAAGGGACAGAGTCAGCGTGACCTCCAGTGGGGTGGGGTAGTTGTACCAGGTGATGGACTGCCACCAGGTGGGCTGGCCCGGGACAGGCTGGTCATAGCTGTACCTGGGCGGGTGGGACAGGCTGCTGTTGGACGCGTCGCACAAGCTGCATGTCTGCGAGACGTCCTGTAAAACAAATTTAGGACGCAGGAATAGTGTCTGATATCAATGCATGTTCACGGTTGCAAATCACTTTTTCAGGGCGAGGAAGGGAGGGAGCAATGCACTCAGCAGTAACAAACTGCGTCATTCAGCAACAAATGAGAAATTAGCATTAACTTTGTACCAGTGTTACAATAACATGTATATATACTCAGTCATTTCTGTCTTAGGTCCAAAACAGTGAAAGGTAAAATCAGTAAAATATGCCTTGATTGTCCAGAACTCGTTGATGATTAACATTTTAGCCCTCAGAATAATCCCCCAAAATTACCTTTATATTAAAAAAGTATAAAATGAGGAAGTGTGACCATTTTCTTTAAAAATCTGACAGGCATTTGTGTAGACAGGATGAATTGCAGGATGCAGGATGAATTGCTATTTTAGTATTTCACTGAACAGAATGCACTGACTAGCTGAGACTTACCAATTTTGAAGTTAATTAATCACTTTTTCTTTGATATCTCTTTCCAAACTAATTGAAACCACACACAGAATTTTTTTAATATGCAGCTATGCAAGTGACTTCAATTGCAGGGAAGACAAGTAACTGGATACTATACCATCTCACATGACAATTTCTAGGTCAGAGTACAGCTACACTGCTGATTCCCAGCTAATTAGTAAGATCGTTTTCCATTTGATGTCAACATCTATAAACAGTCCACTGGTATGAAAAATTCAACTGTTTCATTTTTCTGAGAACAGAGTGCAACTAGGCTGTTCCTTTGAGGCCTGTAGTCATGGCAACAGTAACAGCTGCTCTTTGATTATTGAAACCTCTGCTCCAACATGTGACACGCCTAATGGCGCACCGCCACACAATGAACTATGACTCATTGAGCTTTTGTCATGCAGCAAATTAAAAATTGATTTGTACTCCACCCCTACAGACAATTGCAAAGTAGATTTCTTTGTGTCTAATTTAGCTTTCAAATGGATTGCAACAGTAATAAAAATGTGGTTTTGTCAAAGACAGTAAAATTATAATTATTTGAAGATTGGCTTTCTCAAACACCATGTGTCCAAGATAAAACTTCCCATTCACCCAAGACTCAATTATACATGTAAGTACAGTGGGTTGAAAGCATGGGCATCATTGGGGGGTGGGGAGAGGAGTAGGGGCACTCAACACCCCCAACCCCCCAAAACCTGAAACATTAAAAACGGGGAAACAGAAAAGAAAAAGTAACACAACCCTCCCTCCCCTGAAAGGAGGTGCTTGACAACATCCTAGAATTGACCCTTTTCACTGTTAATGGTTTGTTAGTTTGTTGCTGATAAGTGATTCGCCCCCCCCCAAGTCCTTACAACACCCTTGGTTGGAAGTAATCTTTTGACATAAAGAAAGAAAATGAAAAGGGGATTAAAGGACATTGAAGTATTTAAATTGCAAAAAAGTGAAAAAGCTGCTGGAAACCAGCTTACATTTAAATGACAAGAGGTTGAAAAGTTACAGGACCTAACAAGCCAATCCTAGCATAGGCCAATGTTTGTGTGTGATACACGTATTTCATTTTACATCGCAAACAAATGCTACTCAGTTTGAGACTTATATCGTGTGCTAAAAATGAACAAAATACAGGGCATATCTTTAAAGAAATTGTTCTGAAAAGAGGAAATCAACATATCAGCAGACCTGTAAACTGTACTCACTCACCAGAGTGCAGTATATGTTTTCTCTATCAGTTGGGCCGAAGCCACAGGTGTAATCTTCGGGTTCCACGGTGGGCAAGATGTTGAGGTTGTACAGCACCTCTGCGTCGGCCAGGCATGCGCGGTACTGCCTGGTGCCATCACTGTTCGTTGTCTCGCAGGCTTGCTGGTTGACGTTTTGGCCCGCGGTGGAGGAAACCAGAAAACTACACCACAGCACCCAAAGTACCCACAAGGCTGACATTCCCAGCATGTCTCAGTTTTCAAATTTTATGTTTATGTTTGACTGTGGGGATTTGTGGCAAAGTTTTCAACGCCACTTTAACATCAATATGAACTGCAGATTGAATTTGGATGCATCAGAGCATGTTTTTTTACCCCCAGGGTTTTTGGGTGTGTCACAACATTGTCCATCTCTTCATCTATCATTTTGATAAGGGGAAAGAAGAACAAACAGGTGACAGAAATGTAATTAATTGGACCCTTTGAATGTTTAAAACTTTGTTACTGTCCTTTCAAGTTCTATGAAAATGACAACAACAAATGAAACAATACAAATGAAAGCATTAATAAATCTAAATGAAAATGTATTTTTGCCTTAAAAAATTGCGCTTGTCAGAAGAAGAATAAACTTGTCTTCACCATCTAAAAACCATGTAAAAACATACAGTTATTATATGTCATCCCAATGAAAACAAAAATCTGGGATCAAGTTCTGTACATTCCTGGGTATCCTGAGCAAAAAACACGGCCACCTACGACTCAGAGACTCAAAAACTCAATAATTTCCCTGCTAAGACTTTTTAGGACATATCATCACATTTCGGATGTCTCGTTATCCGAGTACGGAACTTTTTCCAACACCAGAAATAAATTGCCCCCAATACTTCAACCGGTTGAAAAATATTACATCACGCAGTAGCTTAGCTAAACCTTGGAAAAATATCCATTTACAAATACCCGTAAGCGCACAATACGCAATCCACAACGCTTGTCGTTACACCTGTTCATTGCCGAGGCAATAACAATGCGTGCACCTGTATCAAGCTAGATTCATTCATGCGTGCCATTCCAAGGCGAACACGCAACCTGTTTCTACAGACGCTAACCTCTGTGATCTGTTCGTACCCATGTGAACTGGATAGCAAACCATTCACTTTAAACCTCAGCTTCTATGGAATTTATTTTTCACAAAACCTTCAAAGTTGCAGATTTCCTTTGGGTTTTCCAAGTACTTTTAAAAATGTGACTTACCTCTGGATCAGTGGAGTAAAACCATGACTTTCGCAGCACTTTCTGTTCGAACAACTACCAAATCGATGATTACCGACAGCCTAAAGTGTGCGTGGAGGGAATGGACTTTCCTTTCGCCATCAGCTACCGCTTTTGAAAACTCGACTCCGATTGGCTTAGTGAAAACTAAACATGATTATTCATGAACGCAACCCTGCGCACGCCTTTGAATTGGTAGGGAGAATGTAAAGTGATCACAACGGCATTTTTTCACTTGCAACAACCTCTATTGCAATGTAATTTACGCGCTTGCCCTTTTTTTGCCTTGAAGCTGGTTGAATTAGCGCATACTACTCCTAGAAGTGCTTATTTCTTCCCCTTTTCATCTTACCACAATTTTTACCCACAAGTATGTTATTTATGTCAAGCCTTATATTTTTTATATTGTATCAATCTATATCTTTAGTTGTTCTCATTGTTTTCTGTTTAACCAGTTGGAGAGCCCCTCGACAGAAACCATGTTTCTTTTGGGTAATCCAGCGGGAGCTGGTTAAATACTGTTCACTTGTCCTTTGTATGTCTTGTGTGTCCTATTCTGTAATTTTTGTAAACTGTATGTTATTGTATTTCTGTGAAATGTTTATCCCGAAAAATAAAATGAATGAAATGAAAATGGACAGTTTCTTGCTCAAGTTTTGAAATAGAACCAAGACTCCTTTTCACGGATCGAAATACCTGGCCAACAAAAAAACAAACACAGAAAACATACATAAATATTAAAAAAGCTACTAAACTATTTTGACTTGAGTCTTCTACCCAGAGCATGTTAGCAGCACTAACCATGTCGTCACTGTGGTTGAATCAACCCCTCCCCCCAAAACACCTCCCCCCTCCCCAAAAGAATAATAAAAGCAAGGAAACACACACTGCTGAGACTTCAGACGGGGTCCAAACAAAAGAGACTATACAGTTCACAGCACCAGTGCACTGTGGCCTGGGCATTTATTATACTGTATGTACTGGAGTAAAAACAAGCAAAACAAGTGGTTTCTAAAGTGAACCTCTTCCGTTTATTGATGACCCCTTGCAGAAGTTTTACATATTTACAATGTCTGTGGAAAAAAAATTGTAACTGTGCGTTTCTTGTCCTAATCACATTAAAGATAATGTTGCATACAACCAAGAAAGGAACTTGCATTAGTTAGCAAGGGGAATACTCTGCACTATCTAATAGATTCACTTCTTGCTAATTTTTATATTTTTGTTCATTTGAATCTGATATGTTCAGCCCCTTTCTCCTTTGTTTTCATTTCTTTCCCTAATTTCTTTTTTCTCTATTCCCAATTTTGGGGGGGGGTTGGCTATATATCCCCACTTGGGATACCTATGTGTAAGTACCAGAGTTCTCGTCGCGTGACCTTAAGCAACGTCCGCCATTGCCGCCGTGGAAAAATTCAAGTATGCCAGGTGCACGCTGTGTTCATATTGCTCATAACAAAACAACATTTTGTGGTAATTAATAATCCTATTATAACGTCTGACAAAAAAAGCAAACAGTATATTCCACTTATGTGTGTGATCGGCTAAATCCACATGCAAAGCGTGCGCATACAGATAGACGTCATAGAAGCACATTCTGGTCGCTGCAAAACCAGTTTAAATGCAGCACGTGGTTATATCACTTCCCGGCACTTTTAGCTTACTCCCGACCACAGTGGCGACAGCGGCTGCGTGTCCACGTCGGCACACGAGTACTGCATGCATATAATACGGAGTGTGCACTTTAGGTTTTCTTATAGAGCTTTATGGTACATACTCATTATGACCAGCACAGCGACCTATGTTGAATCATGGGGTCTTAATGAGATCAGTAATACAAAATATGCTTTTGCATCATTAACAAGTAACTGTTTTAAGTACGACATGTTGTGATACTGCGCAGGTATTAATGAGTTTGAAAGGGGTCATGGTTAAGTCCACCTCACAGCCACAAAACCAGTGCAATCTTAACCCTAACACTCCTCAGTCCTCCAACAGGTGAAGGATTGAGGAGTGTTAGGGTTAATCCACAGAAATGATAACGGACCTCTAACATAATAATGTCATGCTTTGTTTACACATGCCCTTTCCTATGGAAGTGACATTGGCGCAATCAATCGAGCTCCAATGTGCAAGCGCACATGTAAACAAAGCAAAATGTCATTAAGTATTAGGTCTATTCTCTTCATCCTTTCTAAAAAATTTGTTGTAGTTTAAAAACCCAGAACACTGCCGTAATCTTTGTGACGCTACCGGAATATTTTGATGGTGCCTCGATTCCCGCAAGAACATTTACTGTTCTCTGCATGTCCATTTGTTTCTATACAAGAAGACCTGGTGTTTCAAAATGGGAAGACCTGGTATTCCCAAATGTGAAGATGTAGTTTTCCCAAATAGGAAACCAGTTGTTTCCAAATAAGAAGACGTGGTGTTTAACAAGGGAAAGTCTCCACTGGTGAAATGCACCACACTTTAATATATGAACACAATTCCTTCTTAGTATGCAGAAAATATGCTCAAGAGAAAATTTCCACAACTGGCATCAACCCCATCTGATTTGATTAAAAAAACACCTTGTATACTGTTGCAGTGTCACAAAATGATGTAAAACCTTTTAAATGGCTTATGTTGATTTTTGAATCATGGTAGTTCTTGAGGGTCGCAAATAATTAACAGGACTGTTTGCATGAAAATTTTAACCAAATATTCCCTTTCAAACCTTTTCTAGGTCATTCTTCAATCTTTGACTCTGGCTTTGGGCATGTTGAAACATTTAAAACATTTCAAATGTTTGTCAAAATTCTGGTCGTTCCAGTCTCAACTTAAGCTTATGGTTATGCACTGCTGACCTCTGAACTTCAACCCCTGACATGAATACTACCTCCTAAAAAGGGAGGCAATTTTGCGGGACAGGCGTCCGTCCTTGCTAGCCAATGCCTCCTGGATGGCATTGTAGTCTGGTAGCCGAGAGAGGTCGCCCATGGCTGCCACAGACGGCTTGGAACGTAGCATCCTGCTTGCTACTCGTTGGATGTCATCCGCTGTGATTTTTTCTATTCGGGAAAAGATATTTTTACACAAAAAACTTTCTTTGAACTTTGTCCTTTCAGATATTGGGTACCTCCTGAAATAAAAGTGGACATATTCTGCTAAACACAGCCAAGTTTAATTAAATTTATGGGTTTTTTCGGTTTGGCTTAATACCAATCAACACAAGCCAGCAAGTAGCATGCTGCATTGTATCAGTGCATTGTTTCAGGACTGATGTTTGTCCAGTATACTTCATGAAGTAACAAACTTCTCCAGCTGAGGTCTCAGCCATATGCAGAAACCCCAAAGTATGACTACAGCACAGAATGCTGAAAACAGTAGGAAATAATTGGAAATGAAAGGAGCAAATGACTCTTAGTAAAAATATCATGGCTTCAACCCCCCCCCCCAAGTTCCCATCAAACAAGCTCTTTAGCGGTACAATACCAGGGTTAAAGTTACGGTGCTCACCGATCATTTGGCAGAACTCCTGGGGGTGCTTTCTCTCCCCAGTCGCCAACACCTGTCTGCCGAGGTCCTCGAAGACCACTGGTCTGGCCTCCAGGTTCATCATGAGCATGGACTGCAATTGCTTCTTGGCTCGGCTGAGCTCGGTCTGTAACAGAGGGGGAACAATCTCACAAAAATAGTATGTGGTTGGTTTCCTCTGGTAAACGGCAAAGGAGTTTAAGTGGGAAGTTCCAACGACGTGAGTCATGCGGAATCTTCCTTCAAAATCCCAACACCATATCTCTAAACTTTGCTTACAAACACTCGGACTCGGTGGGTTTGTGACATGCCTCATTCCACACAACACAGTCAAGTTTACCAGTGCAGTACTCATCCTAACAGACTACAACAAAACCCTGGATGTTGGAGTTGGGCTGGTTGGGGATTGCAAGGGTTAAGTTTTGGGCTGAGGGGAAATTTTCCGATGATGTTTCCCGAAACAGGTGTGAAAGGGGATCAACGATTTACTGTGACAGAGGCTTCTGGTCTCTGGTGATTTGTGGGGAATAATGACAGCAGAGATTGTGGCTTTCGAGTTGAATTTCTGGAATTACTCAAGTCCTCTTCTCTGTCCATTCTTATTTGGGTGCAGCATAAAGTCAGTGGGCTAGATGGCAACATTTCCCTTGTACAGTTTACACAACAAATCAGGCTACATTGATATCTTCTGCATTCCCAAGTTGACATTCCCATGGGTAAACAGTTTACATACATATACTTGAATCTTTCCACTCCCAGTGAAGTTTCACAGCCATTAACTTGTTAACGGGGGTATCTGGAAAGGTCTGACACAGTTTCTTGACTTTCAAGAGGGAGCCGTGTACCTTGCCGGTGTACAAAACACAAGGTGACCCAGCCTGACACAGTGAGTTGGAATTCGCCAGAGCCACTTTTGAGTTCAAGGCCTTAATCTTGCACAATGAAAATCAACGGGAACCCTCAGCATTTTTCCTCCACAGCATCCATTCCCATCGGGATGCCAGACTTAAGAATACACTAAACGAAAGAATTCGGTTTGCTCTTTCCATATAATTCACACTTGAAAAAAAAAAGGCCTCAATGACTTATTTTTTTGGGACCTGGTCAGAGAGGACAACTGCTAAGTATGGCCTACCTCTTCTATTCGACCGGCCATGTTCACAAACTCCCGTACGATGACCTCCACTAATTCCTTCACCTGCAAAAAGTCGGGTTAACAAAGACAGGTAAACCATGAAGCACTCTACTCGTGGTGTTCATCGACATTCACCCTTCTGCTGGTGTTGTGTCAAAAATTCTGCTTACTAGAATGAAAACAGATTAGCTGGAAAACTGCTACAAGCATTATACATAGATCACACAATACTGTGGTTAACTTGATTATGCTAAGCAAAATGTTGCTGTTCTTGCATGTAGCATCTTTGTGGGCTCTGCATCTGCATGATACAGCTGCACCCCCCTACTTCTTTTTATGAACAGAACAATAGTTGATCGCGTAAAGATTGTAAGGCCGTGTCCGAAATGGGCTTCCAGAGGTACGGCTAGGTCTATTGTCTGTGCGTCTTCATGCAATTCCAATGGAGTGAAGATCTAGACCTAGCTCTAGACAAGAGATTTGGATGCAGCCTAAGTTCTACGTGAAACAATAACAGCGGCCAGATCTGCTTCTAAGTGATCATGCAGGTTGCAATGACCTTGTAAGATTTGCATGCATTTGATAGTTTGGTACACTGTTTTCAGGTAACGGATGAGTTCTATAAAGTGCCTCACAAGCAAGGGTGGATTTGGAATCATACACGAGGGCAGGACCAAACATATTTGAGGAGGGAGGGACAAAAAAATTTGCCTTTTTGAGCCTTTATGAGGGGTAAGGCTTTTGGGGCTTTTTATATGCTTTTGGAAGGAATATGAAACAGAACTAACACCTGTCTCTCAATATTTTCACAAACAATTTGTTTTTGGTCTTTTATAGGGTCGGACCAAAGTCGCCCTTACTCACAAGTGATGCAGTTTACTCACCATGCTCGGGTTCGCACTGGCATGGATGCAGAAGATCCCGCTGTCCTCATAGCTGTGATGCACGGCCACCGCGCTGTACATCCAGTGGAAGCGGTTCAGGACGTTTAGGTACAGCCGGGTGTACATGCCCTTGCCTGGCCCGCCTGCCGAGAATGAACCCCCGCCCCCCATCAGCATGTTCAGCACGGAGAAGGCGATGAAGTCCGGGTCCTTGTGGCCGCAGGACTCCAGGGCGATGACCATGTGGGCCAGCTCGGGGATAGGGGTACCTGGGGCGATGTTTGACATGTCCCGAACCTCCTGTAGATTACAGACAACACACTGGTCATAGACAATGCCAATTTTTTGGCTCTGTGCTGTCTAAATACACATCATGTAACCTAAATGCAGCTCACATCTGAAACCTGTAGGGGCTTGATATCCTATCCTGATTGGCAACGTTGCATGTGTTTAGTCTACCCTGCCTGGGTGTAGATTCAACTTACATATCCCACTTCTGACATCCATTTGAATGTGAAACATTTATGATAAAAAACAGGCACTTCCTGATGAAAAAATGAAGGTGTCACTGCATGAATTAGTCACAAATATGAAGAGTACATTAAAGAAATTCCCTGAAAAAGCTGTAAAGAAGCAACATCTGAAATCAGCTTTCAATTGTGACTAAAGTTTAAGAATTTTTGTGAGAGTATAATATTTTACCAATTGTGGAAAGGCGTGCTTTCCGCATGTGCATCACAATTTAAATCCAACTGGTAAATTGCAGGAACACGTTTTAAGATTGCAGTCACTTGCCAACTTAACTTAAAGATAATTTGAATGAATTTTTTCTCACCCTCTCCACGCCACCAAGGTATTGCGCGACCGACTGGTCCACCTCTACAGCCTTGCTGACAACCTCTGCGTTCTCCCAAGTCGGGGCCCCGCCCACAAAGTACTCATTTGCATAGTCCACCAGCCGGTTGTGGTCCATCCCCACCCCGGCCAGCACCATGCGCTTTGGGTTGTGGTAGTTGTGCAGGTATTTCTGCAGCGTGCGGTAGTCCATGCGGGCGATGTTGTCCGCTGGACACAGCTTGGGCAATCCTAGAGTATTGTTCTTGTATGCTGCCTGTACAAAAGTACAAAACAGAGAAAAGAATTTCACAGCTGTTTAATTGCAATACTAACCCATTTAGAGAACCGGGCTGGTTTGAGTACATGGTCCGATTCCACAAAGTCTTGAGGCGATTTTCAGTAATTTGGTTCTAGTCCGCTTAGGAAGAGCAAGTCACCTCTTTGCGTTGACATATCATTCGGTTTGGCAACCTGGACAATATGTGAGCAAAAAATGTTCCAGAGTTTCGATTGACCTACAATGTCCATGATTGTTTTGAGACCTTCCACTCAAAAAGTGGTGCTGGTGTCTTGTCTTTTTTAGGTTGGTTCCAAATTGTTAGCAGAGTCATCTTAAATACTTAATCAGAGGTATGTCTCAACCAAAACTCTAGCACGTACAGTCTTTACTCACTGACTCATGTGGACCAGATTTTCCCGTTCTCACCTTTTGACATGAGTTGCCTGTCAATGATTTAGAAAAATCAACCCTCATGGTGTCAGATATGATCAGGGCAGCAGGTTTGGGCTGCAGCCACACAGGCAGCCTACAGCAGCAGTATACAAATACAGCATGGTTTGAGGAGAAGTAGTGGGAATTACTGGTCCCGAGGTGTAGGTCAGCTTGACTACCTCCCTACACAAAATAAACCATGCTGGATTTGTTTTACTACTCTTCATAAATATTCAAACAGAAATCTCACATTACTTGTACTCACAGACGCCATTGTAGTTTCTCAGCTGCTAACTTTCCTCGTAATGATAGGGGAATGCAGATGTGCATAGAAACAGGGCCTCATAGTCTGGTGCTGACATACGTTTTGGGTCTTTACTGTAATAGTTATTAGGATACAACTGCTGATAGACTGGTTCCGTAAAGATTACATGACACAGACTACATCTTTATGCGGCGGGTTCCAAAGGGATTTTTTTGATGCTACCAGAAAAAACTATCGCACAGCAGCGAGGTGGATACTAACCGCTATGATGTCCACCTGGTCGTGTATCATTTCTACTTCTCTGACGCGAGGTGGAATCGGCTAATGACATGCTCCGATTTACTCGTGAATATTTATGAGGTGTAGTAACACAAACTACCAACACTCAGACAACTGAGAGCTAGTCTTACTAAATGTTTTCGCTATTGGGTCCTGCAGTGGCTGGCAGGCTGGGGCTCCAGGGCTGGTTGGATGGTTTGGGTCTTGTTTACACTAGGTGGAATCCTCAGTTTGACAAGTGTCAGTTTATCTGAGGTTTTTAACTCAATACTCCTACTTCAGGGGTATGGCTTGAATCCTTGGGTTTACAGTTGCCCAGAGAAAGGTTATAAAAAAACATATTACCTGATGGATCATTTCCATGAGTGTGGGTTCAGCGTCCGGTCTGAACGAAACGTCCTCCAGCTCAAACTGGATGGCAACTCTCGCATCGTCTATCTGTGTAGGTGGAAGAAAGAGAAAAAGACATAAGTTCACCTCACTGAAAAGAACATTCCAGAAATATTCCAAACAAAATTAAAACAATTTCTGGGACAGTTATGGAGCAGGTTGTTACTAAAGAAGCATTTACCTCGGCCAAGGTCAGGTTTGGTTGAAGGACAACCTGCGACAAGATCTTGACGACCTCGGGCAGACCTCGCGTGTCGGCCGACACCCCATAGATCAAGGTGTCTCTGCAATTACAACACAACATGTTTCTTTGTCAACCATCACTGGAACAGTTTCAAAGCATCATGCAGCAAACATAACCCAGGATTCCACCAAAAAAAAAAATGTTTGGAACACACTCTGTGAGCAAGCATGTGCAACCAAAATATTCCTTTTTAAGTTGACAAATTAGTTGAAAAGTTCACCTTGATGACTGGCAGTCGCAAATTCCGCCATACTTCTCCAGCTCCTGCAGTATGTGATCTCTATTTTTGTACAATTCTGTGGACTGTCCGGCAAAAAGACATGAAATCAGTAAAGATTGGTTGAAACTTCAAATTATTTGACTCCTTCATAGACACCATAATTCAGATAACAATGCTAAGACGATTCAATTTCCACGCATTAAAAAATATCACAACTCAAGTTATTTCAACCTGATGAAACAAACCAACACAATGACTTAACAGGTTTCATCTGCCTCACTTTTTTTATTCAATGCCAGTTTTGGGGACAAAACGACACCACTCATATTGAAAATCCAGCAGACTCTGACAATTCAAGAGAAACTTACCCCAAATGCCAGCTTTTCCAGGAAGTGAGATATGCCTTTTGTGTAGGTAGCTTCATATCGTGACCCAGAGTCAATCAAAACTAACAATCATGACATGGAACAAGGAATGATGAAGATTTCATTAGAAATTCTTGAACTCTGTAAAACTCGAACCTTACTTTAAACCGTTCAACTATTCTCAAATCAACCTTAACCACTTCGGACCGGGGCATTTTTCAACGTTGAGGATGCTGGGCCGGCATGACTATCATTTTTTCCGTTTTCAAAATCCTTCAACAATTCATCATTCCATTTAACAGTCGTTTATAGCCGCACGGAGTAATCTTCAGGCACTACTCTAAGTTGACAGGTGACCTTCATTGACGCCCGAATATTTAAGCCAGGCATGCAGCCTTGTAAACAGAGCCCAGATTGTGCGGTGTTATACAGCTGTCTTTTGTTCACGAACCTGGCTCAGTGCACTGCTGACCTGTTTTCAATAGGGGCCAGATTAGTATGCAGCGGTGCTGTGTGGCTCATCGCTGCGGTGGTGGAGAGCTTTTGTCCCCGGTGGTAATCCGCTTGCTCTAAATACCCCAAACCCTGGTATACGGTTTCAAAATAACGCTGGATTATCACCACTTTTGAGAGTGAAAAATGCCCGTCATGCCCAGCAGCCTGGTCTTTTGTTCGGAGTACGGTCTTTTGTTACAGGGCCCTGTTTCCTTTGTCCGAGTTCGGAGACCCCGGCCACACATATAAACCATACGGCTCCGATCCCGGAGTCCCCGGCTGGTAGTGGTTAATGTTACCCTCTTGAAATGAATGACTCTTTTACTGTCACATTAGGAAAAAGGGTAAACTTCCTGATGTTTATGACACTTCAAAATTGTGGACCGATAGAGAATTCTTAAAAAAAAAAAACCCAAAAAAACAAACAAACAAACAAACAAACAAACAACCCAACAAACAAACAAACAAACAAACACCCCAACACCCCAACAAACAAACAAACAAACAAACAAACAAACAAACAAACAAACAAACAAACAAACAAACAAACAAACAAACAAACAAACGCACCAATAAACAAACTAACAAACAAACACCCCAACAACCCAACAAACAAACAAACAAACAAACAAACAAACAAACAAACAAACAAACAAACAAACAAACAAACAAACAAACAAACAAACAAACAAACACTTTTTTCACTTTTCCAAATGAACCTTTAATTCATGACAGAAAATATCTACAAAACAACGATTCTTAAAATAAAACAAGGTTCAAGTGGAATAAGTAAATACTGACATACAATAAACTTAACAGAAAAAAGAAAGGATTCTCAGTAAAAAGATAAAAAGAATTAATTTGCTAATTATAACATGAAGATTGGAACCACACTTATAGTCATCCAAAACCCTGAGACTTCTCATTAGGGATAGACAATGACAACCATGAAAAAAAGATCAGTCTTCATATCAGCCAGAAAAGCTTATTGTCCACAAATGTGAACAAGGTGTTGTTGTGGTCCCATTTGCTCAAAAATAGGCCAACGTTGTGTTTTGCAGAGAAAAAGTGGTAATCAATCAGAATTTTACTCTTCATTCGAAGTTTCCATACAATAAGAGGGTCAGCAGTAGATGAACGCGAGTAGAGAAAGTATATGGTTGCTTTCAGACTGATAATGAAGTAATTTGCCAGATTAACCATCTCCTTTGAACGTCCATTCTTGTACGGAAGGAGGCACCAGTACAGGTCGAAATCTTGAACTACACTCGGGAAAAGACGACTCAAGAGACAGTTCAGAAGATTTAATGCTGGCTGGATGGCGCGACACATGATGAACAAGTGAACGATTGTTCCTCTTTTTCCACACCAAGGGCACAGTGGAGATATGTCTGGGTTAATGTGTTGCAGGACCGGTAGACTGGGCAGAAAGTTATGTAATAGGCGGAATTGGACATCGCCCTCTTTCTTTGAGGAAGGCAGACGATATATTGCTTGCCATTCGATTTTCCGGTTCTCTGGGATTACATTCTGTTCATGCCAGTAAGTCTGAAGAGGAATCTCCAGCTGGTTGAGTTCTGCGTTGAGGGTTTTATAAATAGTCTTTGAAGACGCGCCTGTGGCATCGATGTCTGGAGGGAAGTGAACAACGACGGGAAGTTCTCTCAGGGCTGGGATGCTCTGAAGATTACGTGTGGAGAGACGGTATCCAAAACGGTTGAAAAACTGCGGGAAGACACGCAAGAGGAGATCTGTCATTTCAGAGAGTTCAGCGCGAAGAAGCCTGTTTGAGGACCTTCGCACTGGGTTTGCAGCTTGGATATCCTCCGTTGTTTTCCATTTTCCGGAAGAGACGTCCAGTAGGTCTCCAACTGTACGAACACCACACATCCGGAGACGAGGGCAAAGGAGATGGTCATCTATACCGGCAAACTTAATTACATGAGTAGAAATTAACGGTAAATTCAAAATGAAATGAAGAGAATCGAGCGGTATGACAATTTGGGCTCTCGATATCTTCCAAGCTTGTAACACATTACAGTAGAATGTTGGGAGGTGAACAAAAAATTTAGCGTCAAGATTTATTAAGAAGATTTGAGCATCAAAATCGAACTTGCAATATTGACGCAAAAAGTAGCTCATGAAAGCGAAAACAGGATGAGGTGATTTTTTTAGAAATCTTTGTACAAAGGAGAAGCGATACGTAAAAACTCGTGACTGGAGGCAGGT
This sequence comes from Acanthaster planci, assembly GCF_054643075.1. Taxonomy (NCBI): domain Eukaryota; kingdom Metazoa; phylum Echinodermata; class Asteroidea; order Valvatida; family Acanthasteridae; genus Acanthaster; species Acanthaster planci. Next base: position 5,736,623 of record NC_141787.1, read on the forward strand.
AAGGCCCAGACCGCCTGTTTCAGGTGAACGATACAAAATATTTTCCTTTATCCAATGTCGCCCATCAGACCAAATAAAATCTACCAGTTTCCTTTGGAGTTCACTGAGAATTTCTGGAGGGGGGGATAAAACTGCAAGAACGTGAAGAAGTTTGGAAGCCGCTAACTGATTGGCTACCAGGGCTCTGCCTCTGAAGGACAGCAGTTTACACAATCCTTTCCAACGAGCAAGAACGTTTTGCAATTTTTCTCGACAGGTTTGCCAGTTTTGTTGAAAAAAATGGAAGGAGTTTCCCATGTGAACTCCAAGGAATTTTAAACCAGTATTATTCCACTTAAAATTTAAGGGGTTGTCCGTTCTATTTATCCACGAACCGACCCAGAGGCCTTGAGATTTAGTAAAATTCAAACAAGCAGCAGAACAACGGCTATAACAATGATAAATATCTTGAATAATATTAAAAGCTTTATCACTGGTAACAAATATAGAAACATCATCGGCATAGGCCGAGGTAACAACAGTGTAATCAGAATTAGGAATCATAAAGCCAAAAGGTTTTAAATTACATCGAAGAGCATGGAGGAGAGGTTCTATAGCTATTGCATATAGCAAACCTGAAAGTGGACATCCTTGTCTAATTCCCTTTTTAAAAGGGAAAGGTGCGGTTAAGGAGCCACAAACCTTGATAAAACTCTGAGCATCATTATATAGCAGTTTGACATAGGAGATAAATCTTTCTCCAAAACCCATGGTCTTCATAACAGCACATAAATAGTAATGATCCACATTATCAAATGCCTTTTTTTGATCAAGATTTAAAACAGCAAGAGGAATACAGTGAGAATTAGCATACATAAGAATATCCTTGATTAAGATGATATTATCATAAATTGAACGACCCGGAACAGTATAACTTTGATCAGGGTGAACAACGCTATCGATAACATTTTTGAGTCGGTTTGAAATAATTTTTGCAAAAATTTTGTAGTCTGTATTTAGTAAAGAGACAGGACGCCAGTTTGAAATCTCAAGCAAGTCGCCAGTTTTGGGAAGAAGGGTTATAACTCCCCTTCGACAAGAAACCGGAAGGTGGCCGCTGGCAACAGATTCATTGAGTACTGCCATGAGATCGTCCTTAATGATATTCCAAAAAGTTTGATAAAATTCAGAAGTAAGGCCATCCAAGCCAGGGGACTTATTTAAATTTAACTGGTTAACCGCCATATCCATTTCATCTGTTGTTATTGGTTTGTCACAATCTTCAGAGTCACTTTCACTGAGCGTAGGTAAATTTTTAAACAAGTGATCCATAGTACTGGGTTCAGTTTCGGCCTCACTGTACAATTCTTTGTAGAAATTCCGAATGTGACATTTTATTTCATTTGGATCATCAGTAGTCCTTCCAGATGAGAGACGAATTTTAGAAATAGTTTTAGCGGTAGAGTTGGATTTTTCTAGATTAAAAAAGAATGTAGAACAAGTGTCAATTTCTGTTGTGAGCTTAAAGCGAGATCTAATGATAGCCCCTTTAGCGTCATGCTTGAAGTGTTCATTCAGGGCATCCCGCTGTTCCTGAAGAGTTTTTTGAGTCTCTGGGGTAAGATCAGGACAACACTGTAAATCATCAATGGATTTGTGAAGAGAATGAATCTTGTCCCGTTTTTCACGGGCAATTTTAGCTCCATACATTTGAGTGATAGATTTAATATGATTCTTTCCCATGTCCCACCATACACTGATGGAGGAAAATTGGCATCTTGTAGCTTGCCACTTTTTCCAAAATTGTTTAAAAATTCCTTTGTAGGTCTCATCTTGAAGCAAAGAATTATTGAAGTGCCAGTAGGCGCTACCCTTCTTACTTACATCGGGAAGTGTTATTTTAAGAACAACAGCACTATGATCCGACAAGGAACAAGGTTGAATGTTACAGGAGTCAACAGAGGGCAAAAGGTGAACAGGGAAGTAAATTCTATCAAGTCTAGCTTTGGAGGTGCTTCTCAAATTGCCAGTGCTGTATCTGAACCAAGTAAATTTAGATGAATTGGGATTATTTCTACGCCAAACATCACACATAGAAAAAGTATTGATGATATTTTCTACAGCGGAAGCAATTTTGTGTCTCCTTTCAATGTTTTGCGAGAAGCGATCCAGAAGCGGGTCATGTGTACAATTAAAATCCCCGCCAAAAATGATAACTGGATTGTCGTGTGAAGAACAATGCTCTTCCAAGGAGATAAGACAGTTCATTGCAGCAACGTCATCCTGAGGAATCAGGATATTGTAAATATGATAGGTGGTTGAATAAATTCTAAGCTCGAGAAAAAGAACATATCCAGCACAGATCGTACAAGATTTTATTATGTTAAAATTATTATTTTTCTTGACGAGAGTAGCTACACCAGATCCCCGGGTGGTTCCAGGAGCGCAACAGACATCATACGGCCATGTTTTCCAACACAAATCTTCGTTCCTAAGATCATACGTTTCCTGTAGCAGAACAACATCGGGATTTTCAAGGGTTATGTCTAGATACGCACGAACAGAGTTGTTTTTGATGGGCGTGGAACATCCCCCTGTATTGAGGGTTACTAGGGTGAAAGTCATATACAAAACAAAGAAAAGTAGAAACATCATGGAAAAAGATGGATGGGATCGCTGGGATCGAGGTTTCTGACAAGCTTTCGAATCCTCTGTTGCATATTTTTCGTGAACAGAGGGCTGTTGCGGAGTGGCTTCAGCTGTTTTACTAGACCGGGGATGTCATGAGTAAATTTCCTGGCAACGTCAAGCGGCTTTCGACGTGACTTGACGCACTTAAGGAAGGTGACGACTTCCTCGTTTTGAAGTGGTCCTTTTGTCAGGTTTAGGTCCCCTGGCCCATCTCCCTCTTGATCGAAGACGCTTACGACAGAGGAGACGGATTCATGGTCGCTCTCTGAATCCAGTTGAGATGGGTGTATCGGTGGTGATTCTGTGGACATCTGAGATTCGTCCAGGATTTGGGAGATATTTTCCTCCGTTGAAGTTTGGGAGACACTTTCATCTCTTTCCATCTGGGGTGTATCACTTAGCTTACGCAGTTTTCGCTGTGGAGACGGAGACTTCAGCTGCACCAATGGATTGGACACAACTTCTTTAGGCTTTGATTTTTTGCGGTGTCCTTTGGCAACAACCTCTGCAAAGAGAGGAGAGGTTTCACGAGAAGGAGCTGGAGGCGAACCCCAGATGGAAGGCACTGTAGTATTGTTAGATGTTTTTAGATGTTGTGTATTTTGCTTTGAAGGAGCTGGACTTAAAGTGGTGTTATGTTTGTCTGCAGTGGAATCACTTTGTTTTTCTGTCTCCTGTTGTTTTAAAGGTGTACCTGTTAAAAATCGAGCATCAGGTTCAGTGGCTGATTGTTGCTGCGCATCAGTATCAGCTAGCTTATCTGAAGTAGACGGCTTGTTCTGGTCAGTCAAACTGTCTCGTCGACTCTGTTTTGATGGATGTTTCGGGTCAGATTTTTTACCGTGTACAAACTTGGGAGGGGGATTCAGTGGGTTAAAATCTGCCATGTTTGTGTCAGATGTAGACGGTTCAGCTTGTGTTGTTTTTTTGCAATGTTTACTTATGTGGCCATTTTCTCCACAGCTGAAACATTTAACAGAATCATTGGAGATGAAAACTCTGTAGTTCACCCCTGCGTGAAATATGTTCATGTGATCGGGAATAGTGACATTGGTTTCTATGATAGCATGCACTTGACGTCTAAAAGACATAACATGAGATAACTCTTTGTCTTTAATTCCCAAGGGGATCGGTTTGATGGCTGAAACTGGTTTGCAGAAGCTTGATAGATTTCGTGCAATGACTGCATTTGGTAATTCTGGATATACATTGGACAGTACAAGTCTCTCAGTAGGTTTTACTAAGGGGGTGATGGATATAAACGAATCGTTGTACTCCAAACCATACACAACAGCTTCCTCAACCGCTTCCCTTGATTTGAGGTAGACTGCTACACGCCCATTTGATATACGGGAGGCAGAAACTATTTCAGCAGGGTTCATACCCGAGACAGATAGTGCATTAACATAACACTGGACAGAGACATTGTCTTCAGCTTTGAAAACGATTCCATTCTCGCGAGTTATGTTAGTGAAAGGTTCAGATGCAACATTGGTCTTTGAGAAGCCAGTCGCCTGATCACCTGAGTGATCCCGAACAACAGGACGGTCGGCAGCACGACTAGCCATGGCGGCCAGCCCCGCTAGCTAACGTGTATCGAATGTTCGGGACTATGCCAAAAAAAAAGAGGTGAAAATATTACAAGATGATATACCGTAACAGTCCTTCAATAAGACCTATCAAGTCTACAACAATATACGTACACAACTACAACCAATAAGGACCAAAAAGGTCATTAGTACAGTGATAAAACTTACGTTAAACGAGAGCCCAAAAATCACACCGCCTTCAAGAAAACAAACAAACAAACAAACAAACAAACAAACACCCCAACACCCCAACAAACAAACACCCCAACAAACAAACAAACAAACAAACAAACAAACAACCCCCCCCAACAAACAAACAACCCAACACCCAACAAACAAACAAACAAACAAACAAACAAACACCCCAACAAACAAACAAACAAACACACGCATACACACCAACACCCCAACAAACAAACAGTGCTTGTTGAAAAATGATGATCCAATTGCATATTATATACTTATGAAAGATGTCAACATAATTCATATAAAAAAAAGTCTGACGAGGTGCAAGATGTGATTGAGAGTAAATAGGGCTCTCCTGAAGAACCTAAATACTGTTATGCATGACAGGTGGTGTAATATCTAGACAAATATTTGGAAATGGACGACACTGGTTCCACTGTCCCTGCTCAGGGTCTAAATAGTATTCCAAAGAAATGCACAAACTGTTCTGTCCCAACTTTGTCTCTTGCCCCAATTATGTCAAACTGTGTTGACAAAGCAACAAACTCGGGTCAGTGGACAAAGTTGGGCACAACTCAGCAATGGACAAAATTGAGCCAGTGGCCAAAGTTGGGCATACCCCAGTAATGAACACAGCTGGATCAGTGAACAAAGTTGGGCATGCTCCAATGTGGCATTGGACAAAGTTCAGATATTCACAAATCCTGCTTACCTCCCACTGTGCAAAACTGGCCAAACTTGTTCAGAGAAGCCACTCGCATCCCATTGTCCAGCGTAGTGACCTGTGAGTCTTGGGAGTGGTTGGAAAGCGCCGCGTAGACCGGCTGGGGCACGCCTGGTAGCGGCTGCGTCAAGGGAACGCTTCCCGCATTGCTGTTGTCAGCACTGCAGAAGCTGCGACTTCCCAGACGACCTTTCAACCTTAAGAAAATGCGTCCATGTGACAGAAAAAAAAAACCATTAGTGTCCGTCATGTCCTAGGTCCCACTTCGATAACTTTTTCATTTCATATATTTTTTACAGCATTCAGCTATTTGCTGCTTGCATGATGAGCCATGGTGAAGGAAAGGCTATTGTTCCTTGTGATGTGCATGAGCAGATGCTTTGTACTTCCATTGTCAGTGAATTTACATCACAAAAACTGCCCTCCGTGACAGTGAAGAGAGCAAGCACTCTTTTGAACGTGCATCAGATTTTAGTTGGGCACAGATAAGAAAAGCACAGTTAATACAACGTCATGTTTGTAACACTGACTTTTTCACATCCCAAGTCTCTGTTTTCTGTTGTTAATAAAACAAGGTACCTGTTTAAGACAGGGTTATCTCTAGGACCTTGTAACAATAGTGTTCCAATGTACAGGTATATCGTCACAGTTTTTGTGAAGAGACAATTTTCTCATTGGATTGCAAAACATAGGTTTTGAGAACATCGCATTTGAAGTTGGTCTCTTTTTCAAATGCTTAATTTCGTAGACTTTAGCGTGCCTTTAAATTCACCAATAATACTCCATGCAAGAGGGGATGTTACATGACACAAAACTACAAACTTATATTTGTAGAGGTAAATTAAAGTTGTTTATTTTGTAAACAAACAAGATTGTCTGTTCGTGAAATCCTAAAATTCGTGCTTAAAATTGTCTCTTTGTGAAAACTGAACACACAGTACACGCTCTCGCTATAGCCAGGTGCAACATTGTTACATTTGTATACATTGGCTGGATTCAAATTGTCTCTTTGTGAAAACTGCAAAACCAGTTTTGCCCATGGTTTTGATCTTTTTGCCAACGTTACATCTATGGAAGACAAAATTGTCTCTTCGTGGAAACTAAGAATGCAGTTTAGTTGAATATTACCTCACAGAGATAAACATGATTTGGGTGATTTCAGAAGATTTGGTAAAAAATGATTACATTAAGTTGTAGGCATTGTATAGCCTAGTTGATTTTGCCAAAAAACATAAACTTGAAAAAAATCATGATTTGGGTTGAATTGTCTCTTCGTGAAAACTGTGACGATATGTGCCTGGCTGGTCTTAAACGTTCATTCAAATAACCTATCCCTGCGAGACACAGCATAGCGCAGCAGGTGTTCAAGTCTGGTGCACTTTGTTGCAGTCGGCAATTAACAGCAGCTGACAAAATTGCCCGTTTTGAGACAATTGAAGCTCGTCCCATTGAACAATGCCACTGTTGGATCTTATGGTGGTTGGCAACCACAGACTCCCAGGCTCTTAATTTGGGCTTGGGGAGAGTTGACCTTGTTGGATCTTACTGTACCGGGCAGGCAAGCCACTTTGACAAAGGATGCAGACTGATGTGTCTGGTACGGTTTCTAACCAAAATGCCCTGCAGGGTTAGGGTTTAAGACTGGATCAGGAGATTGGATGCTGTCAGAGCCTGAGCCCTTCACCTTCAGCTCGGTCTCTATCAGCATCCATTCTCCCAAGCAAGCACATATTTTTTCCCATTTTGAAGTAGCTTTTAAGTCACAATGTCATAAGTTTAAAATTAAAAAATTTCCAAGAAGTTTTTTCCAACAATTTTATTTCATTTTTCAAATGTCACTCTAGCCACAGAGCAAGGAACGAGCCATTTTATGGTATGTTCCTCATACGGGTACTGGCAATAAATCTTCTTGTTGAACATGATGCACATGTGGGGCATACTGTGAGAGGTGGTGCACAGCCAGCCAGTGTATTATCAAGTGTTTAAGACCAGCCACGCAATGGGCTCTCAACCCATGGGAATGGCTCCAGTCTGAATTGTACTTTGACCAGCTCTAAGTTAACAAGTGTGATCATCCTTATAGGGGTGGATTTGTTCCTTTTTAAAATCCATTTTCCTTTTCCTAATTTGACCATTCAATCTTATGTTTATGCTTTCCATTTATGGGGTGCCCCCTCTCCCAAGTTTCAGTTTCCAAAAACTTAGGGGGCCTGATGTTTTGATACCACTGCATAATCTTTCTGCAAGGCAAAAGGTTTAGGGTTAATTTATTTCAGTAAAATAAAAACATGAATATATGGGCCAATACAAGAACAGTTAGGATCTTAACAGCTGGATATCACTTTTTAATTTTAAAGTATTATTAGGTCTATGATTATATTCATCAGAATGTCTCTTGGTTTTATTTCCTGTGAGGATTGTAACATATCCGCTTGTTGATTGTCAGAACCCCAACAACAGATGGCGTTCTTTTCATTTCATCAACTTTAAGTTCTGGGCAATCCACGGGCTTGTCTTTTCGCCTATCATTGTCTCTTATTTTTCTACTTATTTAAAGTCTTTGCAATTTGCCCAGAGATAAACAAATAAAAAATATTGGCTATTTAAATCAAATAACCAATTTGCAATTTATAAGTCATGGAAGTTGACCGTTTGGAGCAAAAAATACATCAACTTGGCTTTCATGCCAATTACACAAACGGTGTCCATGTACGCCTATGTGAAATTCATCTACACTGATGCTCTCGTACACATGGTTCAACCTTATACAACCACATCTTCTCGACCATGTCGACTTGCATTCTTCACGACACCAACCATGCTTCCTCGCACCTGATGATGCAACACGCCACAAGTACCAGGCCTAGGCCCTAATAATATTTTGTCAATGTCATGTCATAATGGAGGATCTACATGTACATCATTTTTTTGTACATGGCCTAAGTAGCCTCGGCCTCAGCGTGGTATGGTGAGAATGCAGTTCAGTTGCCATGGTCTGATGGATTTCACAGGTCAGAACCGGGCCCTGACAGCCACTTCTTGCTATAATATACTACTCTACGCATGGATTTCTAACGTAACAATGACAATTTTAGCCTAACCTGTGTCCGATCGCTCTTGTATTCGATACAAAAGCGTAACTTTCAGCAACCCTCTTCGCGATGCGAGTCGCCATCATGATGTTGAACCATGACCTCTGAATAGACTTGCCCGTGCGCGTGCATGCGCGTATATACATGTACAGTTCATACTACATACACGTGTGGATAGGAATAGCTGCTAGGACACGTGGGTTTTAAATTGCAGGACCGGGACACTCGACCTGCTCGATAAACTGTTACTAGTCTATGAAATCAAAATACCCGAAAACGCTTTTTTTTCTGTTGAAATTTAAATCAAAGTCCCCAGTGTCCAAAACATTAGGCTCAAGTGCAAAAACATCGATTGAAATGGGACTGAATTCCATATATAATATGATGGAGTGGATAAAACGTAAAATTTCTGTATTTTTTCCCCGACGATTCTTCACAATGATGAATTCTCCCAACCCAATATGAGGATACCTCTTGAATAATAATAAACCAATGGAGATCAATGGCGGTGTTTTTGGTCTATATGGTACGTGGAGCGTCCACCTGTTAACTCACGTTCCACTGCGTAATTAATTGGCAGGTGGATGGCATTTTTGATGCTGATGATCTTCAAAATGGAGGTAATATCTCTTTTTCTTTTATTCTTATGTTTGCATTGCGGTATTTCTGTAAAAGCCTGAGAACCTCAGTGAATGGAAAATTAGGAATTCCAATTCCAAAGTTTCCGTGCGCGGTTAATAATTTTCTGCAGGAACGACAGTGCGGATAACCTGAGTGCATGCGGAGTGTTACTTGTCATGCTTGTGTGTGTAAACTTGCCATCGTATGCTTCCTACCTCCATGGTATTGGTTTGGGTCAAATTCAATCGCAGATAATCTGTCATTGACTGAAAAATTGTTATTATCATGTGCACCGTTGTTGGAATCTTGTGCAGCGGTTGGTAGTTTACTAGTACTCTGGTCATTACAGTTTTATTTCGTGTGGAGATGTGGTTAGCTTGTTTGGAAATCGGAATATCCCGTATCCATAGTAACAAAGTTGTTAGAATTAAAAATGGAAGTCTCTAATTATTGTTAATTTAAACCAAGCTGCTGTTCTTGAAGGATTATCATTTTAGAAATTGGTTTATAATTCAGGCTTTGTCTGTAAATGTACCTGTTTTAAATTATTTATTATTCCACTCTGATTCATTTACAGAATATCTGAATGTGCTTTTGATTAGTAATTCATCATACTAATGGTATTCAGTATATTTATATTTAATGGAACGTCTGGTTTGTGAATCCATGGATGATGACTTACAAGTATGAGTATTTCTTATTCATTTTGCCTAACTTGCAGTTCTTTGAGGTGCTAGCCAAGGGTGGATCCTGGGGGGGGGACAACAGGACCATTCCCCCCCCCCAAAAAAAGAGCCACAGTTTTGTTGGAAGAAATAATTTTTTGGCCTGACTCATTTCCCCTCCTTGAAAAGACATGCAAAAAGCCCCCCAATTTAGCCTTATCCCCTTAGAATGGCCATAAAAGGTTACAGGAAAAATTGTCAAACATTGTCGAAAAAATTGTCAAAAATTGTCAAAACAAGCCCCCCCCAACAAAAGGTTCTGGGTCCGTCCTTGGATGTTCTTTGGAACTGGACCTCAAGTTATCCCTGAAGGAATGTACATTTATGAGTATTATATGTGATGATCGTGGATGAAGTTATGAAAATAGTAATTATTGTCATCCACAATAAGAAGTATTTCTCATCCCCAAATCAGTGTTTTTTGTGATTGATCTATTTTTAAGTATTCTTTCTGAGCATTTACATCAGGAATGTCTGAGACTTTTTCAAGTACAAGTAAATTCAGTGCCACTAATTTGTACTCTCTGCAGATGAATTTGAACAAGAAACCCTGCTTTTGAATGATTTTGTGCTTAAAACCTTGACAACATGATTTCCCCAAAATGTAATGGCCAAGTACATGTAAACAAAACAAGCATGTTAAACACTGGCTTTTTAATTAATTGGAGGAGAGAAGCTTTTTATTCTTTCTTTTCCATTCTCAAAACAGCCACCATTCTTTTTTGAAAATGCCAACACTTGTAGGAATTTCCACTGTTCAAAGACTGTAAAATGAAAAAAAAAATTGACAAGGGAATTGAACATATTAAGCTGTTTGTTAAATTTTGTGGCACGGCGCAAGAAAAAAAGCCACTTTCATTGAAGTTTATAGCCATGGTCTAGTAAGTCCGATGATTTTTACTTTGATAACAGCGATTTTGTTTTATTTCAACTGAAATTGTATTTTTCCTTTTTTGTTTCTCTATTTTACCCCTAACATATTGGGAAAAATGTCCAACAGGGAGTTGGATAGTTGGTAGTGTGCTGGCATATTGTCTTAGAGGTCACCGATTTAATTCTCACCCCTGTTAACTTCTTCATTTGTCATCGTGAAATATAAGCTTTGAGGTAGAACGTTTAATGTCCACCAACTTATGAATTTCTTTGGCCAACCTGCGTGTGCAAAGTTCCTTTCTGACAGTAAAACTATGAATCAGAAAAACAGTTGATGTATATGTAAAATATATGAAAGTATTCTGAAGTCTTGATTTCTTCTTTAACAATAGCATATTACAGCAGAATGTACTGAAACTAGTAACAAAATAGTTTCCCCCAAATAACATAATCCTTGCAATGTGGCTTAAAGAGCACCTCTTAGTAAAACATCTTTTTTTCTGATTTTATGTGTTCAAATAAATATGGAAGCATTCAAATCAAATGTTGTCATTTGTCTTCATAGAAAGGGCATTTTTTGTGTTCATGCCAAGATTCGAATTCTGAATGTTGATTGCATCATTGAGTAGAAAACAGACAAAAGGAGGGGAATTCCCTTCTCCTCGTGTTTGTAGTGGATAAACCCTTGTGCATATCAAACAACACATGCAGCCACTGTTCGGCAGGCACAAGGTTTATCCTCTACAAACACAGGGCAAGGGTTCCCCTCGTTTTCTACATTCAGAATTTGCCTCAAAATGAACAGAAAATAAAGCCCATTTCAGCTTGTTATGTTTAGCTTGAGGTGCTCTTTAATTCTTGTTTGTACCGGAAAACAAATTTTCATTTGATCACAGGCCTTATAATATACCCGTCAGCCCAATCATTCACAAGCCAAAAGAAAAATGTACTCATTTGAATTCTTCGGAGTTTGAACAAAAACAAAAGGAAGCCATGTGCAACTAACAGATGCATTGCTTTCAATATGCGAACAAATGTATTCGTTATGAAGGAAATTTCTCTGTATTTGGGGTTAACAACAATAACCCTTTGTGCTGATGAGAGCAACTAGAATACAGGGGCTTAAATGGTTGTCATCATGGAATGCACCTTGAATACAGTTCATAGTAAATGAAGCAGAACAGCTCTAAAACCACCATCATTTGATATGTTTGTCCGAACTGGCAGTCATGCCACATTTGCTGATAGTCGGTTGATTACCCCCTGGGTGGTTGCGTGGGACGCTGTCACCATGGCTGTAGACATTGTGTTGCAAGCTGTTGCCACGGCAACCAACTGACAAGGGTAACTGTAGTGGATTGCACTGCCTGGCCTGGCCTAATGCCAAGGGCGGATATACGGCCACATGCCCACATTTGAAATAAACAGGTCTGTCTTCTCCCCATCTGCACGAAGTTTGATTGATGAGTTTGGAATTTTCTGGAGGGATTTGGGGCATTATGTTATTTTTTGGTTTCAAAAATGAATACAGGTTCAAAAAGCAATACATTTGTGTTTGATTCAGTTGTGTAAGGCGATTGTCGAGAAAAGAAAGGAATTATTTAAAATCTTGGAGTAAGATCAAACATGTGTTACAAGTAGTTCTTAAGATGTATGTAGCTGCCAAAGATTTCTGCAGATCAAATTTGCACCATGGATCACTTCGTAAATGTATGGAATTAAGCGGAAGGAGGGGGAAATGTCAAACATTAATATTACTGACTTCATGCAGAGTGGCTTTGGTATGGGTGGATCACAGTTTATACAGGGTTACATGTAGATGACCTCCTTTTTGTGTATGTGCGCGTGATGGCCATTGTGTAACAGCTTGCTTCATTGATCATTCTTTATTATTATGCCTTTTTAACACACACCCAGTATGTACATGTAGAAGGATTCACATATGCTCCAGTGAAATATGCCAACGTATTTTGCAGTATCATTTAAAAAAATCCTTTCTATTAGGAATATGAGTTTGCAGTGGAAATGTACATGTACCATGGTCCAACTTGGTTTTGTGTTGCAAATTATATTGACTGAAAAGAATTACTCATTCTTATGAAGTGCTTTTGATTTTAAATTTTGGTTACATAAATGCAATGATTTTAATGTGTGATTTTTATATTGACAGAAATATTTGAATATCTGCATGAAAATCAGGTTAGCTCTCAGTCCACATTCCCTACATTCACTGGCTGTAAACATTCCTGTCTCTGGGCTAAGAGTATGATGGGAAGGTTGTAGACATCAACACATGTAAACATTTGGTGTGTACATGTATTAAGGTTGAAAATTTGGGGTGTTGAAATCGCCTGTAGTCCCATAGAGTTATGTTTTGTAATGTAAAGTGGATTCATATTTGCCTTCCTGGAGTGATACTGTAGTTCTAAATCTGCTAGGCCATGGATTGTTTAGGCAGCATGGAGGAAGGTACATGTACATGTAGAGCCCAACTGGGCCCAATTTCATGGCACCGCTTACTGCAGAATTTTACACTTGAGATCTCCATTCTGCACTAACCACAGTAGTAGAAAAATTCTGCGTTAACCTTTTAAGCACACAATTCCTTAGTTACGCATGCGTGCATAAGCCATAATTCCTCACTAACACGTGAATTATGTTTGCCGTAAGCGCCAACTTTTCGCTTTGCGGTAAGCAGCGCCATGAAATTAGGCCCTGGTGTACCTAATTACATGTAGCATCAGAATTGATGCCTCTTTAAAGTTTATATTTGTAAGTTGGTTGCAAAGGGCATGCAGTTCCAGAACTGATTTTTGGGCGTGAGGGGCAAAAAATGTGGGTGATGATGATAACTTTAAGGGCCTTTAGCATGCTTTGGGAAGGAAGGAAGTAAAAAAAAAAGTCCTCCCAAATCACCTTTCATTATATTTCAAGAACAAAAATTGAACAAAATAAGTGAACACTACAAAACAAAAAACCCCAGGACACAACAAAACAAAAAGAATTCTACACTTTAAATTAAGGGCTTTGACCCCTGTTGGTTGGTCTTTCCTAATCAGCCAGTGTTGGTTCCTGACACAATTAAAACTGAACCATAGATGGCATAGAAGAGGGACTATCAGATATCCTGCAGAATATCCAGCATGCTTGCACTTTGGAGACTTGCGTGGAGAAAGTCTTGGTGTTATTTCATGTGTTGTGTAAAATCCTGTCAGAGGCAGTTACCCTACATGCAATTTACTCTGTGCCATTATCAAGTCATGTGTCACAGTTTTTTTTAATAAATGCTTGCAGTGGTGCCAAATCATTCATACCGGAGCAGAGCTAATTCATAATTGGCACCTTTCAAATTCTTGTATTAGTCCAGGGCGTAATGGAACTCGCTGATGAGTCATCGCTGCCCTCCGAAAGCTGATCTCTTTCAGCTTTAATAGTGCCACGAGTGTGCTGAACAAGGACTGAGTGTTGGTGCTTGATTGAGCATAGACTTCTGGAATTAGTGACAGGTGCCAGATGGTGGACAGGACCTCCAATATGGGCTCCGAAATGAGACTGTGGACTTGGATGGTGCTACTTGTTTGTCTGACCCACAACTACTGCACAGTATCTGGCCAAGACACACCCAGCTGTCAGAACAGTGCTTGCTATCCCCCTTTCATCGACCTCATCCAGGACCTGCCCAACAGAACGGTCACCGTCACCTCCACCTGCGGCACCCCGGCCAGTGACTACGAGTTGCGGTTTGTTGGCTCCGAGGGGGATGGGTACCAGCGTCAGACTTGCAACGCAACTGATCCCGAAAATGCCCACCCAGCAGCCGCACTGTACGATGCAGTCACGTCCTTCTTCCTCTTGCGGCCTGACCTCTCCACGTGGTGGCAGTCAGCGAGTGGAGACAGGGATGTGCAGCTGACACTGATGCTAGGTGACAGGTTCCTCTTCCAGGGGACCACGCTGGTATTCCGCAGCCTGCGGCCGAAGTCACTCTTCATCGAGAAGAGCAACAATTTTGGCCAGGCCTGGCTGGCCCTTCAGTACTATGCCATAAGCTGCAGCCAGACATTTCCAAGTGTTCCCGTCGTGGAAGGCGCGGTGAAGTACCTACCCATCTGTGAGGAGAAATATGTCGTTGGGGATTCTTCAACAGAAATTCCCAACAGTGATATTCAACAGGTACAGTAGGTCCTTCACTTTTCCGTCCCTTTCTCGCATTTATTTCATGAAGCAACAACTGACATGTACATGTGCAAGGGACAATACCTTTGTTATTTGTTATGGTATTCTGACTATGGCCACTATCAAAGATTTCTAGATAGAGGTCTGATGTGTATCTGGAACAAGTAATTAGATTTAATACATCTTATGTCTATGGAATCACAGCATGATTATTCACAATTAGTCTTTGGCACTTTTGGAGCCAATATTATATAAATATGAAAAAAGTAAAACATCAATTGAGAGTAATTTATACAAATTTTTAAACAAAATATATTCATTCGAACCGGTGTGTATTTAAATGGGTTTTTATCCAGAACTACTTTACATCACACTCTGTACATTTCAAACTGATTGCAACCCTGTTCAAAGGGAGATTTATGCAAACACACTGGTCCATCCATTGTGGCTGGTCCATTGTTGTTTGTGTCATTTTGGACTGGACACCCATGACTGGTACAATTTGTTGCCATCAAGCATGTCAAATTGTTGATAGAATTCTTCATCGGACTGTGAGGACTTTCTGCACTTCAAAATAAATGACTGAACAGGCATGATCATTTCATCATTCAGAATTATCAAAAAAAAAAAAAAAGGAATTCACAATACTCTCGACATTCAAATTATTATTAAAGTCACAGCTGTGAACAAATCCTGTGGCAGTTGTCTCATTAAAACTACTGAATCCCTCCTTATGACATCATCACAATGCTATATCAGGTTTTCTATTTCAAACACAAATTGATGACGTACACGCACACGCACACGTACAAACCATAGTGACAATGATTATACATGTACCATACATACAAGCCTCACCCATTGTCATTTAATTCAAAGCATTACGCATAGTTAACAACTACGCATCACTAGCAGTAGCACCTGTCGCCAGTGCCAGCGACAAGATTTTAATTGACGTTTGTGTTTGCCGCAAGCCACTTCCATTTGGCTTTTAGCCTTCTAGCCAACTTCATTGATAATTGCACGCACATGCAGTGCAGGTCTCTGCATGCCAACTTCTGAACCCGTGACAAGTCCACGTGCGGCACCACACCCACCAGATTCTAGGCAAACTGCGCGTAGGTCCATGTATCAGATTCACCTGTTGTCTGCCTGATTTCAGTGAATTAAAATGGTCACTCCCTGTATTGCAGGATTCTGCGCTGGGGTTTGCTGCACGTCATCATTGTATCAACCCCCTTGGGCTGATATAGATTCGGTATCGATCGCTTACAGGCATTGCCTTGTTCAGGGTGGCATTTCATCCACACCCAAAGTTGTGTGCATTTTCAATGTTTTACTTATAGTTTTTGTAATTTTTTTCTTCAACCACATTTCAAAGCCATGAATTGAAGTAGACCATACCGTACATTGTAGTTGAAATACAAATTTGTTGATATTTTCAATACAAATGTGCAGAAATGAGTGCAGACATTGGTGTCACTACAGTTTTTTCCGGGTGAGGCAAAGTCTTTTTTTTTGGGGGGGGGAGAATCTGGTAAAGCACCAGTGTTCAGTGTATTCAAGTCCTTCACAAGTCCTTTCATTAGTCCCTTCACAAGTCCAGTCACAAGACCCTTCACAAGTCCAGTCACAAGTCCAGTCACAAGTCCCATCACAAGGTCAGTCATAAGTAACAGGGTGAATAATGACAAGAGAATGCTTTTGTTGCAGCTCATTTGAACAGCTTAATTGTAAATTGGCTTCAGACTGAACAATTTGGGATGGACTCGAATACAACACTGCAAAGCACTCATCAACAACGAACTGATAAACCAATAACAGTGGAAAAAGGGTCAATTTCAAGGATTGTGTTTAGCAACTTGGTTATTTTCATCTTTTATCCCTCATTTTTCTCCTTTCATTTCTTTTTTCTATTCATTTCATTTCCTGTTTACATAAAAAAAATTAAAAACCATTTTTTTGGAGAAGGGGCAGGACAAGTCCCCCTTGTCCACCCCTCATGACACCCATGGGCCCAGAATGTATGCTTTATCCAATTCTAGCATGATCCATCAACTCAGAGCCATTGTTTTAATCATAGATTTCAATCAAAATACATGTAACTGAGGAAAAAGATAAACAGTGAATAGTTGGTACACTGTTTTCGTCTTTGCACCTCACATGTATTCCAAGGTCGTAGACAGACTGTCAAAAGTATACAGTGTAGGTTTCATGTGTACATGTACAAGTGTATGGCCCGTATTTCTCTTCGTCTGGCACCAAGGAAGCCTTTCAACTTTGACAATGAAGGATAATCAAGCCATTTCCGTCTCATTACCCTTCTCCACTGCAGCAAACTGTAGAATATTGCCAGGTGGTAAAATAAATCATAGGTAAAGGATGGAAAAGGCAAATGTATTGAATAGGTAGTGCAGTATTACCCAACTTGTTAATTCGTCCCCTTTGATGAGTGGTTACTTTTTTTCACCCTGGAAGCATTTTGCCTGATATCATTTTACACGTACATTAACAACTGCATACACAGCTGTGTTGTAGTCGAGACCACCTTCACAAGACCTTACAAGACCAGCGCAAGACCGGCACAAGATCTCCAGTCTGAATTCAAGTCACAAACTATTCAAATTAACTGCAACAAAAGCATTCCTTTGTCATTGTTCACCCTGTTAATTGTGTCTGGTCTTGTGATGGTCCCGACTATAACACCGATACACAGTTAAATTGTACACATACAGCGATTACTTACTTTTGATGATACATGTAGTTTGACACAGGAAATTTTGAAGTGATTGGAAGATTGTCTGTACATCTAAGTCATTACATGAAGGTGTTAAATATCGTGGAAATTGATCTTGTTGAAGTATATGCTAGTAAATGTTGAATATTATCTGAAAAAGCAGAACTTACAGGAATTTGTTGTTCCCGTGCGATGTTCATGTACCTGCATGTACAAACATGTACATGTGAAGTTGAACCTTACACGTGATTCCATATTGCCAGTAATTAATTATCATGGTAGTGCCAGATAGTCTATGAAATTTGCTATCCATGTGTTCAACATTTATAGAAATCTGTATTATACCCCTGGCAGTGTTTTCACTTTGTCAACAATAACTTGCAGTAGTTTGTTTGAGATGCACAGTTTGGATGTATTGAGATTTCTTTTGTGCAAAAATAGCATTTTGAAGTACATGAATTGTATGGAAATTTGAATGTTTTCTGAACACAGGTGCAATACAATCCGGCTCAGAAACTCGGAATGGAGTTCTCCCAGGAGGCGGTCATGCGCTACTTCACCATCACCAATATCCGCATCACCCTGGGGCTACCAGGCAGTCAGACAGTGTTGCGGAACTACTTTGCTGTGGCCGACTGGGAGGTCAATGGCCAGTGCCTGTGCTTTGGCCATGCTGAGCAATGTCAGGGAGAGGTAAGGATTTGTGTGCACTGGCCTTAAGCTAGCCTGTAAGCAGCCTCTAAGTGATCAGACAAAAGCCAGTGCCTGTACTTTTGCCATGCTGAACAGTGTTAGAGAGGTAAAGGGTTTTCTGTGACCTGGCCACGAGCTGGCCGCCAGCTGGTTTGTGTGTACTGGCCTTGAGCTAGCTGTGAGCTGGCTGCTGAGTTGTCTGATGGCCTCCAGTGCCTGTGGTTTGGCGACATGTACATGTAGGCATAGCAGTGTCAAGGAGAGGTAGAGATTTGTGTGCACTGGCCATGAGCCAGCCTCTAGCTGGCCTCTAAATGACCTGATATTGGCCAGTACTTGTGGTTATGGCAGTAGGCAGTGCTACGGAGAGGTGAGGTGAGGTGAGGTTTGTGTATACTACTGGCGCTGGCCATAAGGTGGTGAGTGATTTTCAGCTGCATGAGTCTTCAAATGAATAGCTACAGGCAGTAGCCAGCACATGTGTCTGTGTTTTGGCTGTGATGAAGATTGTCAAGGAATGTTAACAGGGCTTCCAACTGGCCGAAGCCTGTAATACAGTCACTTAGTATGGGGTAGCGCGGACATCCGGGATTCTTGCAAAATGGCAGGTACCTCGCCGGTGAAAAGAGCGACCATGGCGATGCACGCACACACCGGCCAGTCAGGGGATCGGGTTACACAATCTTTTCTCTGATCAGTATGTACATGCACGCTCCTTGCAGTTGTTTTCATCAGCATGGTGTGGTTGCTATCCGCTATTTTGTGAAACTCCACGATCTCCACGCTGCCCCATAAGCCTGTCAAGAGAATGTATCAAAGACAACGATCGCAGTATGCCCCCAACTTGTTAGGGTGTTTCCTTTCTCCCAGGATGCTTCAGAGTGTGTCTGCCAGCACAACACAGCCGGCCGCCACTGTGACCGCTGCCTACCGCTGTTCAACAACAAACCCTGGCGGGCCGCCGTGCCTGGACCAAACTCTGCAAATGCTTGCGAAGGTGGGCTTGCTGAACATTATGTTAACATCTGCCATGTAGTTACCCCTGTTATGCCTTAAACATTATTGGTCGATCGGTTTGATCAGACTGATAAGAAAGATCATTCAGTAGGAAATCCTGCATAGTATTGTGTTTCTAAGTGCTACACTTTCTGAGCTTTTTCTCGAAAGTGCTTTTATTGAATCCAAAAATTTGGATATACTAATGTCCATATATCTCCAGAACGCAGTGCACTACAGGGGTCATCCATATATCAAATTGTAGCTTTTGATGTACACAATCCAGCCATATCAAAAAGTCGTAACCTCAATCTGACGACTTATTACCCATTTTTCTAGAGCCAGTCACAAATGGCCATAGAGAGAAGAGGCTAGCAGTACACATAACTGAATAGATGCTTTAATTGCTCTTAAACGTGTTGAAAGACTGTTCTGGTCATTAGTTACATGTACTGTACATGTACTAGACTAAATAAGTGGACACACATGCAAGTGTTCCTTGGATCAACTGATTTCTTTGGTTTAAACTTCCTATGGCAGCCTTTACAAACTGAAAAATCCATAGCGGCAAATCGTGTGGCACTTTGAATTTTGGTTTTTGTCTAACTTACCAGTTGCATGTGTGGAAGAAGCATGCTGTGTTTTTACTTTGGTCAGCAGTCAGCTTTTCTTCAAAATTCCCTCGAAAGTCATAGATTCGTCATGGCAATCACTGGAGAAACTTGAAAATCTCCCAAGTTCGTAGCTTTTAACTGAAAGCTCTCCACTGCAGAGTGCGACTGCAACGGCTTTGCCAGCAGCTGCGTCTACGATGCCGTCAAGGGCTATGGTGTCTGCCAGAACTGCGCAGAGAACACCGGCGGAGACAACTGCCAACGCTGCGATGACAACTACTTTAGAAACCCCTACACAGACCCCACAAACAACGACACATGCATCGGTAAGCCAAGAAAAGAGGCACTACATAATGCTTGGTTTGCTTCTGTTAGTCCAGATGAAAGTCACCTTATAACAATCCTTGTTTGACCCAGTGTGGTAAATTTTGCTTAAATGATGAGCTTATTTCAAAAATGCAGTAAGTGTCATTTTTGTTACCTCCTAGAATCCCAGCCTCTCCTGGCTGGCAGAAGTCAATTCCCACGTAACTTAACAAATAAACCTAATCAAGTTTGAAAACTGTGGTTACTAGACTAAACTCAGACTAAACTTGTCAACAGTGTGTGGAGTACTCCAGTCAACCACTTTGCACCAGTCTGCTGATCAGTAGACACATGCATTAAAATTTGTAGCAGGGAGTCGAGACTATATGTTGCTGTGATAGTTGATATTACATGTACATGTAGTTCAACTGAAGCACACAGGAACAAAGGACACCTAAATCACCTGTAGACTCATTCACTAGCAGTCGTTGACAGAACTTGTTCATAGCTGCCACAGTGAGTGTACAGTGATACATGTGGCCAGATAGGAGTAGAGAGTGCTGCTCTCATATTCACTGTTATTATACTTTAACCATTAACAACCACATTTTGCTCCTGACAGATCTAACAGCACCATACCCATGTAGTCAGTATTGCTGGCGTGAGTAATTAACACATCAACTCAATTCTGTCCATTTCTACCATTTCTGATTCTTTGTACACCCTTCCAGTGACACTTTCCAACCTGTCATTTCATTGGTTTGAAGGGTCATCTTATCTTTCTGTCTCAGTATGGTTTCTGTGTGGTTCTTTTTACCATTGGTGTAATTATGGGAGGGGGCGTGCCCCAAGTGGAGTTTCGTGCACCCTCTTAGAAATCTTTGTTAAATGGACATAATCTGTTCACCAACTTTTGGTACCCCCGAAAGAATGTTTTCTCCTCTGCCCCTTGAAATTTCACCTCAGTTACCCCATTGCTCCTCGCACATATTTTTCTGCATAAAATGTGATAATGAACTTTCACAAATCTGAACTAAACTTTTGGCATCTTCCTTTTGAAGTGGCTTTGCTTCAGCACCAACAGTTCCACCATCATGATTTACATGCATAGTGGTCCTGTCAGAGATTAAGTTGTAATTTATTGACTCTACTCTTTTTCAAAGATTATGTACACCATTAATTGTCAGTGCAGTTTCTTTGCAAATACAACAAACACAACAAAATGAACTTGCTTTGTATCCCATTTAAGCTACACGTAGGTATAATACAGATGTGTTTTACATTGGTGTAAGGTTTGCTGTGAACTCTGTTACGAAATTACAGGAAAAGAACAGTAATAGAATAAAAATTCCCGCCATTTTAAAAAGTAGTGCAATAGGGACAACTAAATTTACAGCAAATTTCTTGTGGCAGTTTTCTTACTTTTTCCTGGAATACTTTTTTCTGAACAATTAAACCCAAACTGAGTGACGATCAATGAATTATTGACAAAAAATCACCATAGGTGACTCCTTTTTGGACGTTGTTATTATGCACTGTTTGTACTCCTCATTGCAGCATGCATGTGTGATGTGAATGGCACCCAGTCCAATACCATCTGCAACGAAACAAACGGCAGCTGCACGTGTAAGCTGAACGTGCAGAACGTGCTATGCGATGAGTGCAAAGACACCTTCTTCAATCTCAGCGCCCTGAATCCAGACGGCTGCCAACGTGAGTTTCGCCGCCTAATTTTTTTCGTTCAAAGAAGTGTAACACTACCCATTCCTGGGTGCAGTCTCTGTATGCTGTTTCACATTAACTGAAAATCCCATGTATTTAGATGCCACTACATGTTACATTTGCCTGTTGAAATGTACTCCCAGCTTTAGGGGAAATTAGAATTGAGATGTGTGCTTATTTAGGGAGGTGTCTGAAAGGCTGTGTTTGCATGGTGACCTGTGCGTCCATTATTAAAGTTATCTGCGGCCAGTCATAATAATGTAGAGACACACGTAGGTGCCAATTCATGAATACAGTTCCCATTCTGCCATAATTGGCTTGTTATCAAACAGTGCATACAGAGATCATGCAAGAACGCACTCTTACAGTTTAAATTTTATAAACACAAAACCAAAATAAAAGCACCAACAAGACTTTTGCCTTTGGGACATTTAACCCTGAACATTTAACCCTGACATTTAACCCTGTCCTTCCGACAGTTTGTCCCACTCCATCTGCTTTTGGTCAGAGCATTACCACAAATAGTCAGGTAATGCAAGATAATAATTGTGGAATTTAAAATCATGTCTTCCTGAAGACTTGTCTATTTTAACATTACTTTTACGTAATGATCAAGGCCTTCAATGTCAAAATCATACTGGAGTTGAACACGCTATTTTAATCTTGTCTCCATCACATCAAAGTCAATGTTGGTTCTTTTTTCACTGTTGTGTCTGGTATAATATGCAGTCAGTTTTTTCCTGATTTGTTCGAGTACCAGTATATGCTTTGATCTGTAAATGCATTTCATTTTCCTGTTCCACTGACAGCCTGTGACTGTAACTCTGTCGGTTCCCTGGGCTCCACCAACTTCTGTGACAAAGTGAGCGGGCAGTGCATATGCAAGGCCAACGTGGAGGGCAGCAGGTGTGACACCTGCAAGGTATGGGATGAGCTTGCATGTCACTCATGAGTTATTGCTTGTAGAAGAGGCCCAGAAAGCAATTGTGAGTGATGTAGCCATGGGCAAGTTCTGGCACATTAAATATTGTTTGGGCTCTTGTCATTTACTTCTTATTTTAAAGCTCACAATGATCCTATTCAAACAATTTGGCTAAATTCCATCATTGCTCATGCATGTTGCCACTACTTACATCATTTTCTGCATTTGTATAGTCTCTGCCATCTTGGACAATAGTTTTCACTTCAGCGGTTCTTTCCGTACTGTTTGATTTCAAAAGAAGGCCAAAGAAAACTATGTGATGCGGCCTGTGCCCCCAAGCCAGGTTCCAGACTATTAACCAGACTAGTCCATCATTTAGGTGACGTCACAGTTTACTGTTGTCACTGTATGAACTTGTCCATGGGTGCATGTTGATCTCGATGACATTGCTTCTTTGGTGTGGTTTGTGAAAGCAGCTGATATGGGTAAGGTGGGTAGACGTGACTCATGATCTTGTGAGTATGGCTGATGGGTGTGGCTTAGGGGTGTGGCCTGTGGGCAAGGTGCACTGGTACTGTGACGCTCTTGAATAAAGTTGTATCAAATTTTTATCCTCTATGTGCAAGAGCAAGAGATGGCGTAGACTTGATGACAAGTCACTAGATAGTCATGTTTTGCCTGTGAACTTGAGTCGAAGTCCGTTGGTGTGATTCAAGTTTTAATAAAATTATAGGCCAAGGTGACAAGTCACTAGATAGTCATGTTTTGCCTGTGAACTTGAGTCGAAGTCCGTTGGTGTGATTCAAGTTTTAATAAAATTATAGGCCAAGGTGACAAGTCACTAGATAGTCATGTTTTGCCTGTGAACTTGAGTCGAAGTCTGTTGGTGTGATTCAAGTTTTAATAAAATTATAGGCCAAGGTCTGACTTATCCACTTCATATATGTGTGCAGCGCAATACATATGTAGTGTTTTCTGCGATGAAATCCGATGGCACAAAGCTATGTAAATGAGAATATTCAACCATTAGTCAAAAGGGGATTTCTTCTCAACGTGTCCAGTCATGTGTACAGATCTGGCAATCATTTAAAAATTCTTACACTCAACTGGGTCAATTGTGAAATGAAATTAAATGTGTACTGTATACACTGTAGGGTGCATTTGAGCAGCTTCAACCAGGCAACCCTGACCTTTCGATTGCCATGTCTGCTGTATGTCAAACAAGTGAGAGTGTGGGAACAAGGTTGAGCTGGAGTCAGGTCATGGATGCTACTTAAATGCACCCAGACTGTACATTGTTGCAGTGTACAGTCTGCGCATGTTCGCCTTGTACCCAGATGAAATGATTCCAATCAACCTTTATTGCCAGTGAGGGGATGCTTTGAGTCAGGGTGGATTGACTGAAAAATAGTGATATTTTTGCAAGGTTCAATGCTGGTAAAACAAGATTAAGACAGTTTTCTTTATCCAAGGATGGAGGAGGTTTGAAATTAAAATTAAGTTTTGAGTCTCTATTTGTCACTTTTTGTTCTTTTTCAGACCGGCAGCTACAACCTGGACGCGGCCAACCCAGACGGCTGCACGCTTTGCCGCTGTGGCCTGGGTGCGTCACTGAGTGGCCTGTGCAACCCGGACACTGGGGCCTGTGCCTGCCGCACCAACATCACAGGTCGAGGGTGCAATCAGACCTTCCCCGGCTACTATGTCCCTAAGCTGGATGGGATGACATTTGAAGCTGAGCTAGCAATTGCGGATAAAGTAAGCATGAAGGTTTCTGACATGGCATTTTGGGAATGAAACCCAAGTTGCATGTGCAGATTGAGCAAAACCCAGACTCACTTGAGGGTGACTGTGGGTACTGCTAAGAAAAGTATACTCACAAAATACACAGAATGAACTGTTTTACCAAGACAAGTTTATTTCTGATGTATAATTTATTTCTGTTTGCAAAAGGTTGGATTTACAGAAAAATAGAAAGAGTCACATCTCACCTTTAAAGTGAAACCTGAATTGCATTGGTGTACTGAAAACTTGAAATCATTGTTTACATTTGTACTTTCTTAAAGAGCCAGTCGGCCCATGGTCCACTGAGCACCACAGGAAAGTATGTATGTATTGAAAGAAAGTGTGGTGTAACAAGGACAGAGATCTACTGTATTTGAGCTCTGTGATACAGTTCTGTATGGTTTTGGTAGCATTCTTTTGGTCCCTTAACCACTTGCTGCCGGGTGTAATTTGAAGTTGTGTGACATAAAACTGGGAAATTTTCAAGATCTTCCCTTTTCAAAATTCTTCAAAAAATCATAATTTCATTTACTGGATGTTTATACCCTCATGAATGACTGCCCGGTGGCTACTCTATTCTAACAGACAACATCTGTTGATGCCTGAGTATTTCAGCCTGGTAAAAAGATTGTGCCGTGTTACATAAGTTTCTTTTGTTCCCTACACTGGCACAGTGTGCGGCTGGCGTCTTTTCAATAGGGGCCAGATTAGCATGCAGCGGTATTGTATTGCTCATCACTGGAGTGCTTTTGTCCCCGGTGGTAACCTGCTCTTGCTGAATGCCACAAATGTTGGTATAATCTTTCAAAACAATGACGGATTTCCTCCTCTATTGACAACTGAAAAATGTTAGCAATTCCCAGCAGCTCGGTCTTTTGTTCCGAGTATGGTCTTTTGTTATAAGGCCTAGCTCTTTTGGGTTTGGGCTCACCAGTTTCATGTATAAAGCCTATGTGCCCAAAACCAGGCTCCCTGGCAGGAAGTGGTCAACATGCACCATTTCTCTTCAGGAAAATTAGAGGCCTCTCATGTTAATGCCTTAAATGACGAGCCCCCATGCTATGCCGCTTTTCACCTCTTGAGTGTAGGCTACTGGTTAATATTGACTGAAACTTGCTGTCCACTGAGGTTTTGGAGTAACAAAATCATTTTTTTTCTTCCATAGGACGTTACCATGGAGGAGAGGCCCACCGATACAGACACAGCAAGGCATACTGGCCGAGGCTTCCTAGCAGTACCTGTCTTGACAGTGGTCATATTCTCCAATGTGACGGTTCCCCGCACACAAGCCTTTGAAGTGGTGTTGAGATATGAGGTAATGTTAAAGGGGCAGCATTGCCAGAAGGGAAGGTAAGGGGTCGTGCCACTGATTTAAAGTTTCATTTTTCTCAAGGTTCTGTCCATTTGTCTGATGGTTTAATGACTCGCTTGATTCGCAGAGCACTTCAGATTTCCCGGGTGTTCGCGTTGAGTTGGCCCAGCTAGTGCCTACGGAGTATGAGTGTCAAGGAACCAATATGTCTGGTGACCCAATATCGTTTGTGTCCAACATACAAGCGGCTGGAGTTGGAGGTTAGTGGACACCATACAGACTTTAATATACAAAATAGCCTTTCTGCTCTTGACATTGAATAATCCAGCCTGTGTTCATCTACACTGAATTTTTTCAGTCTTTGGAAAATTGTAAAGTGTGTATATTTTCTTATCGATGGCTGATAATTTGTGAATTTTTTCAGAGAAATAGATACGTTCATTTCCACTGCATTTTGCAACTGATTTTGAGATATTTTATGGGGAAATGTTCACAGGTTCCTTGCAGTTTGGGTCCGCCTGTTTAAATGCAGCAAGCCGTTATAACATCTCAGTGGTCATTGGTTCATCTGTCAGCGGTCCGTCTGCCACTGTTCTTCTGGACTCGGTAAGTGTGAATATTTTAAGTACGGAAGCTGAAAGCCGTCATTTGCCCTAGTTTATTTATTGCCAATCCAGACTACATTTGTCACTGCCTGCAATTTAGACTGATGTATTGTTTTTGTGCACACTTTATTCATTTTGCCATCACAAAGAAATGGAATTCATAAAAATGGACAATGAAACAAAATGAACACTTTTCTTACCACGGTGGTGTGAAAAGGCGTACAAGTACTTGGACTACCATCAAAATTTACCATTGTAATGTTATGAAAATATATTCAAAGCACTTTACACTCATTCGGTTATCTGCATTACTATTTGACAGGTCATGAGTGCTGTTATTCTTCAAATCCGTTCGATGATTTTTTGGGTTGAAGTTGATATACGGTACATTTTTCAAAGCTAACTACTTTTTTATTATAACTCTTGCAGGTTGTCCTCTTACCTGTTTTGGAGGACCTAGATGTCTTCACCTCTGACATGACCTCTAACCTGACCCGCCAGGCCATGAGAACCTGCTGGGAGGCAGCTGTCTCAGCAAGGTCAAGGGTCACAGTGAACAGAGGAGAATGTGCCCAATATGAGTTTGCCATAATGGCTGAAGTTTACAATGGGGCTATTGGTAAGATTTTTGAGGAAAGTCTATATTTAAGAGTATTTATCTCAGAATTATGTTTTGAATTGTTTAATGTTCAAGCGACAGAACCTTTTGTATCTTTGCATTTTCAGCAAAATGCAAAATAAGAACATCAGGGGGCAGATCCAGGATTTTCCAAATGGGGAGGTGTGAACGAAATATTTTAGGGTCGTGGCCGTAAAATTAGGAAGGTTGGCTAACCAGAATCAGAACTGTTTTTTTTAACGCCGTTGTCACATTTGTGGGGCTTGAATGTTCTGAGAAATTTTATCAAAATTAGGACTTATCTGAGGTCTGTGGACATCTGGTAACTGTTCTAGGGTTGTACTTTTTGAGCCACTGATCCTTGTATGGTTATTCTTCCACCTTGTGAAATGAGGATAATTTGCACGGACAATAATACATCAATTTGGGGAATGGGAGAAAACTGTGCCCCCACATTTGTAGGTAGATATCATATCTTTTGTACCCTCCCTACTTTTTCGGTCCTAAATAAAAACTGTATGGAGCAGTAGGCCTACATTTGGTTCACATTTCAGAAAGAAATAATTTGAAAAATGAAATAAAGCTTGCAAAAGCATATGCTGAGAAAAATTATTTAACCACTTCCTGCCGGGTGCCTTTTGAAAATGCAGTGTCAGTGGTTTTCAAAAATCTTCAAAAATTCATATCTTTTTTCTTGAAAGCCTAAACCCTATCAAGTGACTGCCTGGTGGCTACTCTAATCTGACAGACAACATCTATTGATGCCTGATTTTGTAGCCAGACCTGCCACCTTGTAAAAAGAGCTCAGATTGTGCAGTGTTATGTAATTTTCTTTTGTTCCCGAAACTGGCACAGTGAGCTGCTGGTGTCTTTTCAATAGGGGCCAGATTAGCATGCAGCGGTATTGTATCGCTCATCACTTGAGCAGTGGAGCGCTTTTGTCTGCAGTGGTAATCCACTCATGCTGAATGCCACAAACAGTGGTATATCTTCCCAAACAATGATGGATTTCCACCGCTATTGACAAATGTTGGCAATCCCCAACAGCCCGGTCTTTTGTTCCGAGTACGGTCTTTTGTTACAAAGCCCAGCTCTTTTGTCTGATTTCGGGCAGCCCGGCATTGCGTATAAAGAAAACTTACCTGAAACCGGGCTCCCCGGCAGCAAGTGGTTAAGTAGTCAGAAACTGCCTCAGATCATATCACAGAGCATCTTGAATCCAAATTCAGGCCTCAGACCCCACACCATAAGGGCTTCACACTTCGTGCTCCCATCAGATCCAATCAAGGTTATGCCCTCCCACTTTTGAAAAGTGATTGTTGCCCATGCATCTTATTTTTTGTTTGGGTATATTTCTGGTGCCTTCATTTTCAGTCTATTGGAAATGTGATTCTGTAACTTCCTTTTCTCTTTTTTCCATCTGGCTGTAGCTTGCTCGTGTAACGATGCGGGAACAGTGCCTGGTACAGTGTGCGACTTACACAGTGGCCAATGCCAGTGTGTGCCAGGTGTGACGTCACAGTCATGTGACTACTGCAAAGCATATCACTACGGTTACAACACAGCGGCTGGCTGCACACGTAAGCGCCTCAGTCACTTTGATGATTCTCA
Source organism: Acanthaster planci (assembly GCF_054643075.1). Classification (NCBI taxonomy): domain Eukaryota; kingdom Metazoa; phylum Echinodermata; class Asteroidea; order Valvatida; family Acanthasteridae; genus Acanthaster; species Acanthaster planci. Next base: position 5,765,201 of record NC_141787.1, read on the forward strand.
TACACCCGTTCACTTTCCCATTGAGTGTTCCAACAAGTCCAAGGGAAAACACACCTGACGTCATGCCAGCTCAAGCTTGTTCACTTTGGATGAGTCGGCATGTGTAGACTGATTGATGACCTACGACATGCTGCATTTTGATCATATTGATTATTCCCAATGACCTACAACATGCTGCATTTTGTGCATACTGATTATCCCCAATGACCTACGACATGCCGCATTTTGTGCATATTGTCCCAAGTGACCTATAATGTACTGCATTTTGTGCCTACACCATTAGATAATGAAAATGGCATTTTATTCACTCATCCAATTTATGAAAATCAATTGTATTACAGTAAATATGCGTGAGGTTGAGAATTGTATCGCTTGATACAATTGAATAAATATCTGTCTGTTGGCACTGTATTCCTAAGATTTGCTCCTGTATAGTTTATGAAAAGTAAGAGCAAAGGTACATGTACCAATGCCATCCTAGCTGCTTACTGGATTGACAGTGTTGGTTTGTTTGTCCTTTTTTCAGCTTGTGCTTGCGACATCAACGGTGCTGTCCTGCAGTCCTGCAATGACAACACCGGAGTGTGCGACTGCCACGCAAATGTGGTCGGGGACAAATGCAATGCCTGTCTGGCTGAACACTATGGCCTCTACACTGGTAAGTAGAAAATGTTTGCCTATATATCTCCCCCTCCCCTTTCCCTTCCCCCCTCCCCCACCTGGGAGGGGGAACCCTCAGCAGCAAGCTAAAGCTAATAAACCATGAACAGTGGGAGTGGTCAATTCCCAGGCATTTTGTAGCAAATTGTGATTCCGTTTCTTTGTTATTTCTCCCAACAGATCTTATCTTCAGGGAAGCCATGTTTGATTGTGTTCCTAGAATCCATCTTTTTTACTGTGATCTGTTAAATGACGGTAGTGCCAGACTATTTTGGGATCCATCATGCTCCACTTTTTTTAATGTGACTTAAACACATTTTGATATAATTATCACAAATTTGACATTACTCATCAGCATAAATGGTATTAATTTGTGGTGAATTTATGCATGTATGCATTGCTTTCATTTTTACTCTGAGGTGCCACAAATATAAAAAGATAACCTCGCTTTCAATTCAATATAGCCGACTTGTGAACGAGGGCAATTTTTCTCATCTTTTATTTCCCATTTTTATATTTCATTTATTTTGCTGGGGTAGGGCAACTCCCTTGTTGCCCAACCTCCTTACCCATACTGCATTAACCATGCTTTGAGATTAACTAGCATCATTGGTAAGTTTCCAATTGTTTCCATTAATCAGGCACTGGCTGCGTCCCCTGCATCTGTGCGGCCAATTACTCCCTGGACAATGCCTGTGATGATACTGGCCAGTGTAACTGCAAGCCAGGCATCGGAGGATTGAACTGCTCGCAGTGTGCACCAGGGTAAGGCATAGTGAAACAATGTCACTTTATCATTTATTAGTATTATCAAGTCTTTCTGGTAATGACACCCAGGATTCTTCAAAAGCATCGAAGGCAATGTAGCTAATAAGCCTGAAGCAACCTGTAGATATCAGATAGTGAGAAGCAGTGACAGTTGTAGAGATGGGAGGAAAATCGGAAGAATTTTCTGGGTAAAACCCACGGAATCAGATAGGGACTGAAAAGCCAATCCACGTAAGGACCGAGACAGGGATTGAATGCAGGCCATAGAGGTGACAGGCGATGAAAGAAGTACCATGCCAACCTGACTCCCCAAACCTGACTTGCATGCATGTGATTACTAGGTCCTTGTCCATCATTCTTGGTTTATAGTCAGTGACGTGACGGTGAAAGCCGCACATTGGTGAATAGTGGACCCTGGTAGTGGCTGGATGCCAAGGATGCAGTTTGTAGTAGTCTTACAATGTCGTATGTTGATGTGCACAAAATATACCCTCCCAAAAAAAAATCATGCGTTGCTAATATATATCTTGTAATACACAGAAATAAAACCTGCAGACTAACCGTACTGTCTCTTTTTAAACATTGCAATACCCATCCCAAGTATGCAGCAAATTTTCATATTTCGTCCGTGTAGCCAGTAGCAAGTATACAGCAAATTTTCATACTCTGTCATCAGTGTAGCCACGTTGCAGTGGATTGGTTGATACAATATGGTCTTATGCATCAAACATTTCTGGGTGACAAATATGGCGACTGCTCAAAAGATGGCCCTCTGCCTGAAGAAATGTTGCAAGGAGATGAAGAAGACAAAGTGAGTTGCTGTTACCGAAGATGATGTGGAAAATCCCAGACGAGAAATTTAGGGGAAGAATGAGGTTATTCAGCGATAGAATGAAAACCCAGAGAGGTCTACCCTGACAGGGATTTGAAACCATGGCCACGGAGGAAGAAAGCATCTCAAAGAGAACTAAGGTTGTTTTTTTTGGGTATCTCACTACCACAGTTATTACCAGCTGACAACAGACGGCTGCACCTTCTGCGGGTGTGATCCTGTGGGGAGTGCTCAGAGCGGCTGCGATGACGCAGGCAACTGCTTGTGCAGGGAGGGCACCATGGGAGACAAATGCCAAGTATGCAAAGAAGGTAATGCATTGTGGGTATTGCCAAGAGCAGTGTAAAATATTGGTAACTGTATCTCCTAGACATTTTGAGCCTCAAACTTTTTTCAAAGGTCCGATTCATGGGGAGAACCGAGGACTTCATCTTTCAACTTCAACTTCTGAAGGCAGATCAAGTTCCATAAAGAGGACTCTTGTTTTTGTTTCATAGTCCTCTAAGACTGGAAAATTGTGGCCAAAATTGCAGTCTATTGGTACACTTGTGTATCATATCATTATCTCTGGTGAGGAAAGGAGTACACTGTTCATAAGTGGGCCGATCTTTACAAACTTACATAAGCTTCTATACGATATCAGACCTTGTCTATCAGTATAGGTGTTGTGTTTTACATCACTTAACTCTTCCAAAGCAGGTCGCATCACACTCAAATATGATTTGAAGGTTTGGATGGATGATAAACTCTGTAGTAAGACAAAGGTTTTGCAATTGAGTGGGGTTCTGAAAAGAACTGGTGAACTTTAACGCTTTTTCACTGAGCCCCAGTCACTCACAAAAGGGAAACACGGTGCTTACTGCAAGCCTTGGTATTGTTACATTATGTTGAGTTGACCTCCATGTTCATGCTTGCAGGTTTCTACGGCTTTGGGCCCTGGAGCGAGCGCGGCTGTGCCGGCTGCTACTGCTCCTCACACAGTGCGCAGTGCACCACTGCCTCGTCCTGGTTCCGGGCCCAGATCGCCAGCAGTTGGTCGCTGCTGAACTCTGGGGCAGTGGACCCCCGTTGGACTGGGGTGACCGGCAGTGGGGCAATTGTTGAGCTGAATGAGGTGCCTATTCTGGATATTTCCAATCCCAGGTAATCCTCTTTTCACTGTTGCTTTCTTGCCTTATAATACAGAAAGGGTCATCCACAGATACATACCTGGCAGTTATTGGTATGATTTGTTGTATCTTTGATCATAAATGATCTCATCATCCATTGTATGATGTGATGGACATTCTTTTGGCTAAATTCTGGGGGTTTGAGAAAATTGTTAGAAAATCTCAGATTTGCTTTGGTAAGTGCATTTTAATTAGTAACAAAGTACAGGGAAAACTTCTGCTTTTAATTTAGAATTGACTGTACTGAAATTGTTCATCTTTACTTCAAGTATTTGCAAGACTGTGATGGAATGATGCATCAAAAACTTTAATCGGCCAAACAAACTTTGGCACAGTTTGGAGCTACAGAGGCTAATACAAGCTTAGCACAACATAAAAAAAATAAAAATTCAAATTTTTTTATCCTTCAAATTCCTTTATCTAACTAACATTTACCCTCTGGATATAACTTTAATTCACGTTTAAGTTTAAACCCAATTTTTACTTGACATTTTATTTCAGATTGATTCTTGAACTCGTTGCACCAACCAACTCCACTGATTTCTTCTTTGCCTCACCTGCCATCTTCCACGGTGACTTCAGGACTGCCTACGGCCAGTCCTTGACCTTCTTCCTCAGCCAGTCGACTGACCAGGGCCCCTTTGTCAATCCCGCCGGGGATGTCTTCATCGATGGCATTTATGCGAATGAGACACTGGTTGCTGCGCTTCCTTATGCACCCAATACAGATATGAATGAGACAGAGTACCAGGTGAGGGTTAGCTGATGCTGAAAATTGATTGATATTGATCAACATTTTGTCATCTCACTTCTGGTTATACTTCTTCTTTCTCTTCTACAAAGGGACCCTGCTGGAAATATTTTTCAAATTGATTGTGTCAAAGCTGTTGGTTACTTTCTAACTTATTTTTGACTGGCTTGCAATTGACATTACAACTCTGAATAAAGCTTAACTCTCACATATTAATGCATAATGACTAACTCCTCAGTTCAAGCTGCATGAGAATTACTGGCGCAAGGGCAGCCTGCAAGGGGACCAGCCAACTGCCGAATACATGATCAGGATATTAACCGGTATCCAGTCCATCCGCATCAGGGCCAAATACAATACGGTAAGCCAAAACATACCTGTCCACTTCATTAGTACAAAATACAGAATAATGGAGGTTTTCATCTGATTTCCCTTTTTGGAAGGTGCCACTGAGTGGTAGCTTCATTTTGATGTGTTGGCTTCAACTTGTCTCGCTACCCTATCTATCACCGATATTCACTATTAGCGCACCTCCCGAAATTCCTCAGTTGCTCACTGTATGCTGTATCTCAGCTTTGAGTCATCCATTGAGTTATCTACCCCCCCATGTAGAGGTATCTCCTTATTGACAATGAAGAGAAGGGTTGATGGAGAGCATTTTGCAGGGAACCTGAAACATACGCAAAGCCACACTTGTTTCTGTTATCTACCGAAGTGGACATTCCTTCGTTTAGGCGTAGTCAAGAAAACTCGGTGAAGTTGAAGAAAGCTCACATTGCATTACTGTTTGTTCTGCACAGCTGCCCGGGGAGTCAGTGTTCCTGTACAGTGTCATGCTGGACTATGCCACACAGGGGGATGGTTCAATAACAGGGGACTCTGCCAACTTTGTGGAGAATTGCACCTGCCCTGCTGAGTACATGGTAAGCTGTGAACAGGACAATTGAATCTACTCTAAGGAACTCGAGAAAAAATGTGACTTAAAGTATGCCACACTTGATGTGAGTGTCAGATTTGTGTGTGGATAACTCATGAAAGTATATCCCTCAAACATCGTCCCAAAATTGGGTTAATGGATAAGAGGGTTACTTTTTCAGAATGCAATTCTAACATAACATTAACCACATCATGCTGGGGCATTTTTCAATGTTGATGATGCTGGGCCGGCATGACTATTATTTTTTCCTTTTCAAAATCCTTCAAAAATTCATCATTTCATTTAATGGTCGTTTATAGCCGCATGAAGTAATCTTTAGGCAATACTCTAAGTTGACAGGTGACCTTCATTGATGCCCGAGTATTTCAGCCAGGCCTGCAGCCTTGTAAACAGAGCCCAGATTGTGCGGTATAACTGTCTTTTGTTCGCGAACCTGGCTCAGTGCACTGCTGACCTCTTTTCTATAGGGGCCAGATTAGTGTGCAGCAGTGCTGTGTGTCTCATCGCTGCAGTGGTGGAGTGCTTTTGTCCCCGATGGTAATCTGCTCGCTCTCAATGCCCCAAACCCTGGTATACCGTTTCAAAACAAGGCTGGATTATCACCACTTTTGAGAGTGAAAAATGTCGGTAATGCCCAGCAGCCTGGTCTTTTGTTCGGAGTACAGTCTTTTGTTACAGGGCCCTAGGCCTGTTTCCTTTGTCCAAGTTCGGAGAGCCCGGCCACGCATATAAACCATACGTCTCCGATTCCGGAGTCCCCGGCAGGAATTGGTTAAATTTTAAACCTAAGTCTATAGCTTTATTTGGAACATTAAAAATTAGGACGAAAACAGAAGTGAAATGTTTGTAAAGTGCAGTAAAATTGACAGTCAAGTTTTACTTGTTCCTATCAAGAGTCCAAATCTGTGGGTGATGTGCATTTATAAAACAGGGCAAGGCATTTAGGCTGTTTCCATATCTCAGTCAGCTCATCTTTTTCTGGACTTTGAGCTTCAATTTTATTAATCAAGCTCAGTGCAGCCCCAATTTGATTCATCCAACACGAAGCCAAGATTTGGTTCTCACGGATGTTTGAAACTGATCAGGAGCTTTAGCTGAAGCCATTGACGAAGCGGAAGCTGAGATTAAAGTAAAAATTCCCTTGGACTCTGGAAAATAAGCACTCCACCAGCCTCACCAGCCCTTGCACTCTATGGCTGTACTGTCAAGCATGGCAGATTGTTTGAAAATTATAAACAGTTGCTTTGGCCACATAATGTTCAACTACCCGATTAAAAACATTCTCAAAACGTTTCTGATTATGTCTGCTAATAATTTGCTGGGACCACTGATGCCACCTGTTTGTGTTCATGGGTCCTTTATAACTAGTATTTATGGAAATACTCACTGTGTCCTGACAACTTGTAGCATGAGTGCCACCATTTTATCACATGTACTTTGACACTTGTAACTTATGGAATATGACGTCTCCAGTAGAGTATGTGTTAAACGCATGGGTACACATAAACAAATGCCAAATTTCATTCCATGCACCTGTGCCTTGCACGCTCACAGGGATTGTTCTGCGAGAGCTGTGCCCCGGGCTACAAACGAGCCTCCCTGGACTTGGGCCCCTTCTCCGACTGTGTGCCCTGTGAATGCAACGGCCACAGCGACCTCCCCTGTGACCCAGACTCCGGGGTGTGCCAGGGCTGCCGGGACAACACGGGCGGGGAATTCTGCCAGCTGTGCTTGGACGGTTACTTTGGCAATGCCACTAATGGAACTCCAGGTACTTTCTTTATTCAGGAATGCAGCTTTTCTCAGTTCAGCTGATTTCCTCGCTTTTCACTTCACACTCATGCCATTGAAAATTTAAAAACATTGTACAAAGTCTTGCAAAGATTGGAATTTCCTCATTTTTGTCAAAGTCCAAGTTGCATGCCTGTTTATTTGTCTTTTTCTGCACCGTATGTCAGTTGGTAACTCTTGATTAAGATGTTGTGAACTCATTGCAAGATATCACAAGTAAATAACTAATCAGTAAAGCCCGATTGTTAAGAATATTTGAATATTTGACTATTCTTTTGACTATGACTATTCGATTGTACCAAATTCCAAAATATACCAAAATACACAAAATTGAAATGAAAATAATGTATTGGCGTACTGTTGGGCATGTGTACTCGGCTCCTTTAAACTTTACTTATAAAGCCATTAATTATGGAATGCAACTTTGTAATCAAATAGATTGTTTATTTCATGGACTTTCTCTCTTTGAATATTTGATTTTGAAAATGAATTTTCAACAAGTGATCAAAGATCCAAATATTCAAATAATCAGCATCTATGCACCCATCATCCAGGAGTCATTGATCAATTCTCAAGACAGGTCATTATTGAACAGTGATGCCAGTGATCAGATGTGTCTATTTTAGAAAATCCACTGGTTCTTTTCGTAACTTCACAAACTCACAAAAGAAATATTTTGCCGGGCATTTTTGTGTTTCACACTTTTTCAGCAAAGTTTGGCTCACACCTTGTCAGTTCAACTTATCCTGGCAACAGCCATGCACAGCACCCTGTTTTTGTCACTGTGCATCAAGGCTTTATGGAGTCTTTGCCTTGACTCCTTAATTATATTCCCTTCCTCCTCTTGCTTTCCCTCATAGGAGACTGCCAGCCCTGTAGGTGCCCCGGACCCACCGGCAGTGTAAACTCCTTCGCCCCAGTCTGTGACGACAACGGTGTCTGCATCAGCTGTGCAGAGGGACACGGTGGGGACTATTGCCAGATGTGTGTAACTGGATATTACGGCATGCCGACCGACTCTTTGGTGAGTGTCTGCAACTTGCAAAAATACTCATTTTCATTTTGTTTTTTGTAACCTCTGTGTTATGTTTACAGAGACCGCTTGCTTTAGGATCAAAGAATGTAAAACATGGCTAGTCAAAATAAATCCTCTTTTTTCCGTGATTTAAGTTGTTATTAATTTTCTTGCTATTGTTAAATAGTAGCACACTTGTTTTTAACAATTTTCTCCTCTCTCTGGGGTCTTATCAATGTGATAATTATGAATTTTTCGAGTTTAGAAATATGAAACAGATAGAACAAAGTACGGGAGAAAAATGAAATCAAGAGGAAGCAGCAAGACCTAAAATGCTAAAGCTTGTGGTAGTTACTAATCTTAACAAAAACACATGTGGCAATTGTCCGGGAAATTTCCTGATTTACTATAGAATACTTACCCTTTAGGACATGATGTTTATAAGAATAGACATAAATAAAAATTTGCAAGCTCACTTGAAGGACCCTGTTTGGAATTTCAAAAAGCAAGGTCACCCAAGACCAAAAAACCTGTGTGAGTTAGCACATGGCCATGCTTGATAGGAGATCTTGTGCATTTACAGATTTGTTCCCGAATAACCTTAGATGTACTTCGTCATGGGCTTGCCAGACTTGAACCCAAGGTCTCTCTTGGTAGTCTGAATTTAATTTGACTACCAGAGTCTCAAGCTTGCAAATTTTTTTTGGCAGGGACTCCTGGAAAACACTGAGCGACATTTTTCTTATAAACTTTGAGATGGAAACTTCTGTCATCAAAAGTCATACGTTTAAAACTTGTGGGTTACATTATTGGAGGAGGGTTAGAAAACGTAATAAATAATTCTGTGAAGACATTATCTCTGGTGATGATGCACATTATTTCATGAAATATTTTTAATATTGACATATTTTCCTGATGGTATCAGATTACGATATGATCTTGGTGAATAAAATGATGTTGACCTCATTATTTTTCTGTTGTAACAGACCAACAGCGGTCGGTGTGTACCGTGCTCCTGCAACCTCAGCCCTGGCCAGTGCAACACTGTCACCGGCGAGTGCCTCAACTGCACGGGTAACACCACCGGCCACACCTGCGATGTCTGTGACTTTGGCTTCTGGGGGACCATCGACAACTGCCAAGGTACTGAACTTGCATTTCTCGCTAGTCCCTTCAAGGCCAAGTGCCTGTCAACGCAGAACGGCGAGAGCTTTGGTTGCAATCATTGGTTTGTTTTATCTGCCAAACTTTTGGATAATCCCCTAGGACATCCAGCCAACAAGCTCCCTGATTTTGTCAGTCTCCATTTTCCGATACCATTGGCGCATTCTTTGTATGTTGGACATCATATCTCCTATCTGCTCCAAGCAGGAATGAAAGAGGGCATGTTTTTGCATAGCAAAGATGTTTCTTTGATGGGAACTCACTGCGTGCACATGCAGATTCAAGCACATTTTGGCGAAGGATGTGCTGAGCACGTCTGACTGATTTCTATTTGAATGTATGGTCTTCGTGTTTGCATTGTATCCAAATGAACTGTGTTCACCTCTTCAGTTCTGACCTGATCTGTGAATTAAGTTATGTGTCAACTTGCAGAGTAACTTGTGATTGACATGTGACTGACTCAATTGCAACTCCGATTCATAGTCTGCACACATTCAGTTGCTCTCCCCGGGCCTTATCAACTGATTTTTTTGTTTCCATTTACCATGTGTGTAAATAGTAAAACAAACTATAAAAAGGCTTGTGCAGCCAAGAATCGTTCATACTCATGACTTCTCTGTTTTGTCTTTGCATAAATATGGCAAAATTAAGGTTGACATGTTTGTTCCTGCCTTCTGTTGTGCACCCATATTCTATGCATTATGTCTGTCCAGCTTGTGACTGCGATCCGCTCGGCGGCTTTGGCAACTGCAGCCAAGACATCGGCATGTGTTCCTGCTACCCCAATGTGGTCGGGGACCGGTGCACGCAGTGCGCTGCCAACACGTGGGGCTTTGCCAGCGGCGCTGGCTGTACATCATGCGACTGCCATCCGGTGGGGACAGCAAATCAGCAGACGCAGTGCAATCTGGTATGGACTGTCACACAACAATCCTCTGCTTGTTCATTTGCAGCAGTCTGTTGTGGGACATTTTGGGCTTTTGATCTGGGAGCGCCTGTACGTAGGCCAGTATTACAAGGGACATGTCGCCCTCCCCCCATAAACATCTGTATCCCCCTCCCAATGTGTACCCTTGTTGGAAATTTTATATGCACACAACCAGTGTACAACCCACAGTTTATTTGCTTTCAGTGCTCCCTTGGGTAAAGGTGAACACCCCCACTGCCCCTCCCCCCAAAAAATTTCACCCTAGTTACCCTGCTGCTCTGTATAGGCCTAATCTTTGTGCCATTTCTTGAGTACCAACCATCATAATTATAAAGTTGTAAATCACAGAACATTATGTATTTAATATTTAGCTTTTCCGGTACTTAGGTACTAGAATTTATTGCAACATGCCTCTTTTAAACATGGACGGGATATAAAGATTAAGGATAGTAGATTCCTTGGCAAAATTATTGACTGTACGGTTCTTTCTTAGAAGACATTTCTTTTTCTCTGAAAAACCTAAAGCACCACTTCATCTGTTGGAATTGTAAAATCTGTTTACTGTTAAATACCTAAATGGGAATGGGCTGATGATGAAATGTACATTTTTGTCATTTCAGTTGTTGTGCTTTCTGAAGAAGTGTTTGTGTTTTTGATCAACAATTTTGCACCAGTTGACAGGTCAGTGTGAGTGCAAGCCTCGGGTCACCGGTCAGAAGTGTGACCAGTGCCAGCAGGGATACTGGAACCTAGACCAAGAATGCATACGTGAGTAGTGGACTTAATTTAGTCAGCAGCACTGTATCATACTCAGCGGTAGCAAACTTTAATTGACAATAGCGAAAGGGGTCAACTCCAAGATATATTTTCAAGCAAATCAGTTATTTTCATCCTCTTTCCTTTTTTCTGTATTATTTCTTTTTTTGTGTGTGTGTAAATGATTTTTTTCATTTCAAAACTTTCTTTTTTAGAGTGGGAGGGATCACGTTCCCTACCCCTTATCCCCTTTCTTTGAGACACCCATGCCATGTACATGTATGTCCTGGTAGACTTGTTTGTAAGTCCTGCCGTCACGGTAGGCAGAACTTGCGTTCACAGTGTACGTGCAATTTTTGTACCACCTCATCTTCATCATCTCATGTTTATCCCCTCGGGGAACCCCGACGTTGCACATGCCTCTATGCATTGACCCCCTCTGTCTTCACAGCTTGCCAGTGTAATCTCGAGGGCACTGCCCTGGACACCTGCACAGACAGCGGCAACTGCACCTGCGACCTCTTGACCGGTCAGTGCAGCTGCAAAATGGAGACCATTGCTGGACGGACGTGCAACAGGTGCGGGCGCATCGAAGAAGGTAAAGATTGTTCAAGCTTCCGTCTGTTTTGCTTTTGACAGAGCAATTATCCTCCTCTTCACAGAAATGCAGTTTGTTTTCTGAGACAGTTTGTTCTCATAGTACTTATATTTTCTTTTGCTTTAGTTCTTCATCGTATTTTTTTTTCACTAACTTCTTGTTCCAAATGTAACTTAATTTTATGTTGTGTTTTGTGCATTAACTCATAACGCTCTACATGCTGTAGTATTCAAACAGCCTAAGGTCCACAGTGTAGATTTCAGGCTGAAATGGGCTGAGACATTGTACACAAATTTCCTAGCTGCTAGTTTGATAAAGCCCTGCAGTGTTTATAAATTGTCACACTCCGCAGACAGAGAACATTGTGTCTACAGGATCCATGCCAAAGCCTTTTCAAATCAGATGCATTCATGTTGACAATGGCTAGGAAAACACATCTTTCTTAGCTTTTAAACTTGTAGCATTCGTTCGATTCCTCTTCATTTTAAGTTAGTCTGAGGAAGACATTGTTGGTATTGTCCTTGTCTATCATGTCAATCTGCTACTGCTGAACCAGGAAACAAAAAAGAGTTTGTAGATTTCACTATTGTTGGACAGGATAGAAGAAGCTTTCTAGTGGTATGTAACTCCTGCTAGTGTAGGATATCTTGCAAACTTAACATATTTAATTCACTCCGAATAGAGAGTGGAGCATAATTGCTCCTGATCATCAACTTTTTTCAGGAATAAACTAAACTTTCCAAGCAATGGATTTCCATTACAATATGGATTTTTGTGGGAGTGGGTTCTATTTAGTACGTTAATGTTATTTGTTGAATAATGTCATAATCCGATTAAAATTGTCCTGTGATAACCAGTTTGCATCGTCTGTTGCCCATTTAGGTGTTTTCTTGAAGATGTGTCTAACACAAGCACATTATTTTTTTGTCCTGTTTCGCCACCAACCGTATTCCTCTGTGTCCCTCTCTGTCTGATTTGCTGTCCGTACTGTCTGTTCCATCTCTTCTGTCCTTCCCTAGACGGGTCCGAAATAGTCACTGAAGTTTTTGTTGGTAAGTTCAGTGAGTTAAGTGATTAATCAGAATAATGGACTGTCTCCGGTGATTGACTGATGCAGTAACATTGATCTATCACTAACTATGAGTGGTGAAGGGCGTATCTTCTTCTTTAAAATGTGACCGCTCTGAAGACACCACTTTTTAACCACTGCCTGCTGGGGATTCCGGATCCAGACACGTATGCTTTATATGCATGGCCGGGGTCTCCGAACTCAGACGAAGGGAACAGGGCCTTGTAACTAAAGACCGTACTCGGAACAAAAGACCAGGCCGCTGGGAATTACCGACATTTTTTCACTCTCAAAAATGGAAATAATCCAGCCTTGTTTTGAAACAGTATACCACGGTTTGGGGCATTTAGAACAAGTGGATTACCACCGGGGACAAAAGCTCTCCACCACTGCAGCGATGAGCAACACAGCACCGCTGCATGCTAATCTGGCCCCTATTGAAAAGAGGTCAGCAGTGCACTGAGCCAGGTTCGTGAACAAAGAAAGTTATATAGCACCGCACAATCTGGGCTCTTTTTACAAGGCTGCAGGCGTAAATACTCAGGCATCAATAGATTTTGTCTGTCCGGGTAGAGTGGACACCAGACAGTCCTCCACGTGTTTGTAAGTGTCCAGTAAATGAAGATAGGAATTTTTAAAGAATTTTGAAAAGAGAAAAAAAATGATAAATATCCCGCTCCAGCATCATCAACATTGATAACTGCCCCGGCAGGAAGTGGTTAACAGTTGAAAGTTAGATTCTCTATTTGATGACTGTACTGCCTGGAACCTGAATTTGTTGGTGCTGATGTCCATTAAAAATGTAGTTTCTGTAACATGAAAATAAGATTTTGAAGTGCACTGTATTATGTTATTTCCATTTAAAACATTGCAGCTACATTTTCTGAATGTGACAACTTGAAAGTCAAGCTATGGAAAGACAAAAGCCCTGAAATGGGTCGACACGTTCATGTTTTTTTAAAGGAATTTCTCCCATTCTGTGTAGGTGCTTTTCCAAATTGTGAGCCTTGCCCGGAGTGCTTCCAGAACTGGCGCCAAGTGTTTGAGAACATGGCAACCCTATTCAGAGAGCAGCACAGGACAGTCAGAGGTAAGGGATACCGTAACCCCTCCACCATGCGCCCAGTCTGACCCTTCAGTAGACTTCATTGTCTGCTTTCATGATAGAACCAATGTTGATTTGCCTGAAGCAGAAGCACCCCTTCATTGGTTGAACAGAGTTTTCATTTTTGTTGGTAGCGTTGCGACTCGGAACACGTTCATTTCATAGTCGTTCATGAACCAGGGAAGTGCAGATCTCACCAAGGGGCCCCTGTTGCTAAGGAAATCGCCCCCTCTCTTGGTCCAGCTTTGGGGCTCATTGCAAGGACGTTCCGTATTTGCCACATTGTAGCTGGGCAGAGTTACAGTGCATTCCAAAAAGACAGGAATCACAGTGACATTTTTCTGATTGGGCAAATAAGGTCTTTTGGCTATCATACGATGCACCCCCCACTTCTCTCCATCATGGGTTTGTGTGCGGTCTGTGTCATTATCATTGTTGTCATATGGAATTTTGACTGCGGTGAAATGCGGTATCTGTTTTCCTTACATGGGCCTCTGGCCGCACTTGGGTATATCAGTTGTCATTTCAACTGCCGGGGGGGGGGGCAGAGGGGATTCCCTCATCACAATATTATAATTACATATTGTGCTGCTGATGTGCACCCTAGCCATTACTGTGGCCCTCCCAATGCCCGATGCTGCTGAAAGAGATAAATATGTCATATTCATGTGTCAATCCTCTTCAACTGTAATAGTGAGAATTTCATCTGTTTTTCATCTTGAAGGACTTTTAGATAATTATGGCAATCTGACTGTACCAGAGGTAGATTACATGCTGGACTTCATCCGGAGGAACCTGAGCAGTGCTGCAGTGGCCATTGAGGTGGGAACCAGGGAAATCGTGGATCTAGAATACATACAGGTTGGATTTCAACAGGTGGGTTTCCGACACGTCATCACCAATCAATACTTCAAACGGGTTAATGATGTTTGCAATTGAAATCTAGAAACTTGAACAAATTTGCATTACTTAACTGTGACACATTATCTCAAAACACATCGCTCTTTTGGCTCAGTCAAACTCACAGAGTTGCTGTTTACATAAATCACAAATGTTGATTTGATGAGAGGGACCTTAACAGCCACCACATTGTAGACAAATAGGAGCTCAAAGTCAGTGAACTCTTTTGAGAGTTGCAAGAGAGTGGTACAACATTCTGAAATCACCTTATTTTTGTGAAAAAAACACAGGATCAATTCTTCTCTTTTTTGTTTGATTTGCCTGTTTTTTGTGTAATTTTGGAGTTGTGTTTCTTCCTGCTTGCTTGCCTGAATACTAAATGCTTGTGAATGAATATAGTGTATGCCCTCTCTAGATGCCATGCTTGTTTTCTTCCCTCAGATTTCGGATGAAGTAGACAACTTCACCGATTTGGTGACGGCCATCGAGTCCAATCGGTTGGAGCAGGCCTCCCGATTAGGCACTGTCCATCTCTTTGCTGGCAGCGTGGTGGTGGGGGATGGCGCAGTCAGGAATGCCCAGCAGCTGCGGCAGGACCTCAATGCCCTGAGCAGCACCCAGGCCACGCAATTCCAACTTGGGAACGGCACCTGGATGGATATACAAGGTAGGAAGGGGTCGCTGGGGCACTGAACCAGCTCTTATAAAAAAAGGGGAGGTGTCCAAAATAGTGATGAAATCTGAATGTACAAGTAAGAAGTGCGGCATAATTGCTTCTCTGGGTAAAAATTATTACCTGGGGCCAATTTCATACAGCTGCTTAAGCAAGAAATTTGCTTAAGTGTGAAAAAACCTTGCTTGAAAAATCAGGTTACCAGCCAAAACTCCATGTGATTTATATTGGTTTGGAATGGTATTCAGTGTCTTTTGGTGAACATGACTAGGCCTACATAGATTTTGAGCTGGTAACCTTTGTTTTTAAGCAAGGTTTTATGTGCTTAGGCAAATTTTGTGTTTAAGCAGCTCTATGAAATTGGCCCCTGGGCATTTCCACTATAATGGCATTTTGACAAATTGGCATTCTATTAATATTTTTACTTGTGAAATAGAAAAACTGACCACTACAGCACTACCTGTAGCACCAACTTTACATAACATTTTAAATTTTTTCCCCAAACACTTGTTACAATATCATTTAGCATCATTCTGCTACCAACCTCGAGAACATTTGGAATAAGCAAAGTAAAAGTATTTTTGAAAACATTACTCTGTTTTGAATAGCTCACCCTACCGACCCAACTCCTGGTCATATTGTGATGAAGTGTCATAGTTTTGTTTGTTATCTTGTAGACATGTATACAGCCATTGAGGTCTCAGAACAACACATTCAGCAGCTCCTGCAAGATGTTAATAGACTCCTGCAGGACACTGAGCTTGCAGCAGCGGAACGCTTACAGGCTACTCAGATACTCAACGATGGCAACCGGGGTGTCGAGTACAACCAGAACTCGGCCCGCCTGGCCCAGATCAGCGCCGTCCAGCAGGCCTACCCGCTGGCCTCCACTGCCCAAAATGCCTCGGCTGCCCGGCAGGTGGCCCTGGAGGTCAACGGGACCATGCAGGGGATCCTGGATGGCGTGGTGTCCGTCCGAGGTCAGGCTGATGCCCAGGCCTATCGGAGTGAGGTGGCCAGGTTTAACGTCACCAATGCTGAGGATGCAGCTAGGCAGGCCCAGTCTGCAGCCATGAGCTATAAGGTACCAAACCCTCTCACAAGACCCATTTCTTGAATGCCACAATGTCACTATGCTTGTAGAGGTACAATTGTATTCAAGACGGAGCAAAGGGAAAATGGAATTATAAATCCCCTCTGCTTTGGGGGATAGGCCATAGTATTTTCTCCGCAATTCTTGAGTCAATCCTCCCTCCTCGACCTACGAAAAAAGACAGAAAAAATGAATGAAGAGGGTAGATTTGTAGATTTCAAATATTTTAAACAAAACAAAAAAGTAAAATTGTGGAAGCAGTAATAAAAACGCAACTATGTACATAACAGCAATAATCATTAGCATTTGAAAGTAGAATCACCCCCTAGTGTTGCAACATTCAGCACTTTCCCCTTTATTCAAATTATTCCCCCTTTATTCAAATTATTCCCCCTTTGGCAAATGTTGCCAGCTTTCACCAATTAGAATTCATTTTCTCCCACACCCCGTCCCGCTTGAAGGCAAAATGTCAGAAGGGTGCAAGCAAACCTTTTTCTATTTCTGTGAGCCGGCTCTGATCCAAGTCTTGAACCAGTGGGTTTGTGACACCACGTGAATAGCTATTAAACTTCCATTCCTTGATGATGGCATTGTCTCAAGGCAATTTGTCTCTGATATATTTTGCCTAAGATGCAAAAAATTTATAATTATTTGGTTCTCAACGGCCTGGTAGTCAGGTAATTTTTGGCAAATACTGTTAGGCCCTGTCACCACAAAATAAGCTTAAAGTCAGAATTTTCAAAAACTGAGATATCAGTATATTTGAATTCAGCAGAAAGAGGGCTTTGCAATGGTATATACATGGAACACTTAGGGTAAAAGTACATGTATTAAGGTGACAATATGACATTATTCTGGCAGCTTTGGCTGAGTTTGGGTGGCTTGTTCCCATATGTTCACGAACAGCTCGATTTGTTGTTCGTGGGTTGGCCGCTCGAACGCTGGGAACAAACAGCCGGTTATCATAAGCAACATGTAACATGGCGGCGTCCATGTACGTTATTTGAGAGTTAAGGTTTGGATGGGTTGAATTCTTTTCTATATAAACAGGAACATTCATTTCTGTGTTACGGAAAATAAATAATGTTAATTTTGCAAAACTTCCCATTGTCTACATGGCCTATGGCTTTGGAAACCATCTCTCTACTTTTTGTAGCTGTTCAAAAATGAAAATCTCACGGGTTTTTCCGTGAGTTCCTGTAAAACCTGACTAGGAGGTGGTGTGTGATCCTGTTCCGAGAACTGTGTTCTTGAGTCGTGTTCCTGCTGTTCGAGTGCGAGAACAAGAAACCCGTGTCAAGAACAGGCCGCCAGAACTCGACCTTTGCGTGTTTGTTTCCCACATTGTTTCAACATTTCTGAAATGACACGAATAATGCTATCATCAAAATTGCCGAGAACATGACATTTTTAAAATCTGATTGTGCAAAAAATTGGAATTAAATAGACGGATTACTCTTTCTAAATATGACAAAACTTCATAAATTGACCTCCACTTCAATATTTGACTTTGAACCCTCAAAATAGGAAAGAGCTAAATGCAACTTCAAGCTCATTTTGTTGTGCCGGGTCACATGTTTGTACAACTAGATTTAGGGGATCAATATACTCACACTTCACCAAATTTTCTTACCCAATTTCATGCTAAAAGCAATATTGGTTTAAAAAGAACCCTGTAGTGCAATTTTTAAACAAGAACCTGATACATGTAGTACTGACAAAATGATACCAAAGTATTTTCAGTGTCATAACATGAATAAGATAACAAATGGTAAAGTGCATCCCTATGGGAAATTACTGTAGCATTGTACAGATCTCTTTTCCCCTTTTTCCCAGGACATTGCCTTGTCAACCAAGGCCAACATGACCAGCCTCTACATCCAAGCCATAGACACCCTCGTTGCCCTACGGGATGCCCAGGCGCGCAGTGAGGAGGCTAGGGCGATTGCCCAGGCCATCCAAAATATGACCGTCCGCCCCTCCACCGAGATGGGCCAGCTGGTCAGCCAGATCAATGTAGCCTCACTGACCACCTCGGTGGTCGAGAATTTGCTCCAGGACGCCACCGATAAATTTGGACGGGCAGAGCAGACAAGGGTGTCTGCTGCATCAGCACAGTAAGCATCATCAGGCAATTCTGCTGAGGTCCCTGTCATCCAAGCATTCCCAAACCACTCAAAACTGCTTGGAATGGTATTGCCCACATTTTCTTCGTTTGTATTTCTGGTAATAAAACAAAGATTTCCTCATATTTGTTCCCCGTGTGCACTGTAGGCTGTAAGTTTGAAGAAACCAATAGGGAGGAAACTGTGAAGAATTTTTCCCAGTTATAAAGGCAAAGGGAGGACAATCCCAGATCATTTTTTTGTGGGAAACAGTGGAATTAGGTAGGGACTGAAAACCCGAGCCACATGGCGACTTGGGTGAGATTGGAACCCAGGTCACAGAGACTGAAAATGCGTAAAAGAAGCACTTACCAGCTGACTCACCCAACTGACTCTCCCTACTTCTCGCGGATTGTATAAAATAACATAGTCTCATAGGTGGCGCAGTCGCTTTTCACTGTCAGGACAGCTTGCTTTGTTTTAGGATTAATCACATGGGGAGTTATTTCAGACATTGCCATTAGAATAATGGCTACTTGATGGAATAAGATGCTTAAAAATTAGTAATGGGCATTTTTCAGTTGTTTTCATGCGACAAGGTGCGACAGAATTTAATGGTAACTCTTTTTGGGGGTGTGGCTTTTGGCAGGCAGGAGGCAGAGTCTGTTGGTGCCCAACTACAGACCATCGAGTACGAGTTGACGGAAGCGGAGAGAGTGAGAACAGAGACCACACAGCGGCTGATGGAAACTGACAATAACATCACCAGCATCAGCTCAACAGCCAGCCAGGTGAGATGTGAGCGCAAAGCATAAATGCCAGTCTTCCAGATTTGTCAGAATTCGGAACATTGCACAATTTTTCAAAATAAGAATTTGAAATTTAAGATAAGCTGGCTACTACTTGAAACCGAGCAGGTGTGCAAAATTGTGACATCAGATCAAATCTTCATGCTGCATATTTGTTGGAGTTCAACTCAAGCCAATGTGTTTCCATGATGTCACCACAGATTTCTCTCTATTAAACGCTCTCTAGTTGACAACAGTTTGACTCGCCTAGTGAGCTCTTTGACATCAGCCTGCCAAGATTTGGTGGCATTAATTGGTATCAGTAACTCCACACCTGTTAAAATTGTACAGCAGGAAGAGTAGTTTGGCAGGGTAGCTGATCCATGGGTTGGCAGGTTTGTTGAGTTAATGCATACAGAGAACATGTGCAGGGGGGTTAATATAGGATTTGGATCAGCTGTTTTGTTGGTTCAGGGCACCATGTCCTGGGAATGGGGGCCTTGCCCCCCCAAAAAAAAGAGGCCTAAAATTAAAAAATAACAAAAATGAGCTGCTTCCTTTGATTCCTCTTTCTTCCCCAAAAGGCCCCAAAATGTAGCCTCACTCCACCCTTTTAAAGACCTTAAACGTGTACAGGAATAAAAATTCCAAAATTTTTACACCCAATAAGTTTGGCTCTCCCAAAAAATGGTTCTGATGATTCCCAAGCTGCTCTTGGAGGGCTTAGACTTTGATATCAATACCTCACAGAGTCACAGCACATCACCCAGAAGTTGCCAACAGGAGAGCTCGCCAGGTTCTTCAACTTTTGTCTCACTCTTTCCGAGATCACACGGGCGTCTGAGATGTCAGTGTTTATTGCATGGTTGATTGTGACTGCAGAGTAGAGTCCCTGTTTACACAGGACTTTGCACGTATGCACCAACCACTGCCTGAGATGAAGGTTTTTAAAATTCTGATGTTAAGGGCCTTTTATGTCTGTTTTCACCCCTAGGTTCAGCAACAAGCCAATGAAGCCCTTGCCAGTGGGCAGCAGACCTCGGTGGCCATCTCCACCCTTCTGGGAGGAGTGCGGTCCACCGCCCAGTGCTTCAGTGCCAGGAGGAACCAGGCAGAGGACGCGGCCAACAGGGCTAGCCTGGCCGGTACCCAGGCCAGCACGGCCCAACAGGTGAGTGTCTACCCTGACAGTTTTCCTTTAGGACCAATTCTCATCATGGCCAATCTTATCAATATTTTCCTGACAGTGGAGACTTTATAGACAATCAGTGGTGGCAAACCGTACCAGTCCCACATGATTGGTCAACAGTTGTTCATGTCAATTTGTGCATGTCCTCATTATCTCAAGCATGATGTTGGGCTTCCCCTGGGGTACTGATATGTGTGAGATGGTTAAACAAATTTTGCTAAAATTCTAGGACCTAAAACAAAAGCCAACATTTTCAAAAGGCACAAAATAAATTCTACATGGTTTAATTTTGCATGTACCCTAAATTTTCCTCTATTTAAATTGAACTTGTGTTCTGTGTCCGTCTTGACTATTCTGAGCAATTTTAATTTGCTTTATCCTTCCATCTTTGTCTAGTTTAAGTGCGAGCTGGTGCATGTATCCGAGGCAATCTGCTTTTCACATGCACACTTGCCTTCCTCGTTTAAATGCTAGAAGTTGGAGTTCCGCTTTCTTAAAAATCACACCCTCCAGGGCCAAACCAGCCTATGCCCCAGATGGGACCGATTTGCTGCCACTGAGTGTCTCAAAGTCCCCCAGTTGCTGAACACAGTTTCCAACTTTTAGAATTTTCCTTTGGAACAAGGGATTTTCAACAGTAAAATATGGCATACTGGAGTTTTTTGGTCAATATTCTGGGGGTTCAAAATTGAATTTTATGGAGTTAAATCATCCTAGCTGTCAGAGGTACATTCAGTGTGATTCGTTCCTACTTTTTTGAATTAGCTTTAACCACTTGCTGCCGGGTGGAATATAAGGTTGCATGATGTAAAACCGGGAGATTTTCAAGATTTTCCATTTTTAAAATTCTTAAAAAAATCATAGCTTCATTTGCTGGACTATTAACTCCTACAAAAATAACTGACTGGTGACTACTCTAATCTGACAGACAACATCTATTGATGCAAAAATTTTAAAAAGAGTCCAGATTGTGCAGTGTATGTAACTTTCTTTTGTTCCCGAAACTGGCACAGTGCGCTACTGGTGTCTTTTCAATAGATTAGTGTTCAGCAGATTGTGTCGCTGGAGAGCTTTTGTCCCTGGTGGTAATCCGCTCGTGCTGAATGCCACAGACAGTGGTATAATCTCTCAAAATAAGGACGGATTTCCTCTGCTATCAAACTGAAAAAAATGTTGGCAATTCCCAGCAGCTCAGTCTTTTGTTCCGAGTATGGTCTTTTGTTACAAGGCCCAGCTCTTTTGTCCGGTTTCGGGCTCCCTGGTTTCATGTATAAAGTCTATGTGCCCAAAACTGGGCTCCCCGACAGCATATGGTTAAATAAAGACATGGCATGCTGGCTGGATCATGTTGAGGGATATTCCATATATTGTAATGTCTCTAAAAACCAAGCGTCCATAAAATTGTACACCTTTTACCCCTGTGACAAACAGGGGTAAAACATTCAAACATTCCTTTGCTGCCATACGAATGCCTTTATAATGACCATTCTTGTATTCCCAAAGTGAGTTTGGGTGATGGAATGCATGTAAGATGTGAGATCAGATGCGTATCTTCATTCGATATGGAAATACAATTACTGTCATTCACTTCATTTAATTGTTAGAGAAAGGAGATAGAAAGAGTTCCTTCAAGTTAATGCATGCTGCAAATCATTTGCTTTTAGCTCCCCCTTGAAAAAATAGGTTCCCTCCCTGGTTGCTTTCTCAGAAGTTTTACCCTATTTACACTACTGTGAACAAGTTAACAAATTAACAAACAAAGCAGGCTAGATGCAGCGTCATTTTATATTCCATGTAATTTCTGTGGCCTGACTTCTGATTTGTAGACATACGAGTCCAGTGCAGAGCACACCGTCGCCCTTGTTCCTCAGATAGCAGCAGCTAAGGCACAGTCTTCCTCCAACCTGAGCCAGGTCCAGGCGGTAGCCGACGATGCAGAGCGGCTCCAAGGTGACTTAGTCACCGTGCAGCAGATGGCTGATCTGGATGGTGAGTCTGCTTTTTCATTCCTCAAAACCCTTTTGTCTCTTCACCTCCTGGCTCTCACATGTAGAGTTAAATAGCACACAAATAAAATGTAGTTTTCCCCAATAGGTGTATGTATAGTGTGTATGGACAGCAGGGGCTCGTAAACAGCACTGCGTTGCCTGCTAATGCAAACTTGTACAAGGTAAATGCTGCATGCAATCTTGACAGGTCCCAATACAGTGTGCTCTAAAAGCAAGCACAGTGGGCAATGCAGTCAAAGCGAGCTTCACTCATATGGTCTCACAACTGCACGCTTTTAAAATTTGTTCTGCTTCCATTAGCATGTGTGGCACAGAGTATGCAGGACCACATTTCATCTGACTGTGCACAAACCCAAACAGTGTTTGCTGGGTTGCCAGTTGCACAGCTGCAGTGGCATTCAAGATTCTGTCCTAGGCCTATTTTTGTCTTTGGCAGTGTTATGTGCAGGTTAACAATGTAAGAACGTTAAGGTCAAAATGTAAGCACTTGTTTAACATTACTTTTATTCTGTTTGGAGCAAAAGAGCTGCGATAGGCCAGGCCTATGTACTCATGACGTTACACTTTGTTTACATGCGCACTTTACAATCGAGCCACTGACAGCCCACAGTCCACTGAGCACCCTAGAAAAGCACACACACACAAAATGTGGCACCATCAGCATAGAGGTCTGTTGTTTCAGGCCAAAAGGGGACAATCTTGCTCATGAAAAGATAAAAGTGCCCATGTTGAGCTTATGAAATGAACAATCCAACAGTGAGACGTTGCCCTTAATGCTTTTCTTGCAGCCTTGATGACACGGTACATGACCCAACGCCAGCAAATGGAGGAGCTGTCCGCCAAGCTGGAGGGACTGGAGACAAGTCTAGATGCCATCTTGACCAATCTGGATGGTGCAGCAGGAGGTACCCTACAGTGCAACTAGTAGACACATTTCCAACACAGTAGAAAACCTTACTTAAGGTTGTTTCTTAGAAAACTAGCATGGTGCTCTAACCTTTGCTACATAGCGCATCAGTAAGACATTAGGGTTGATTCCGCTCATCCCCCAAAACTTGGCCGTCCAGTGCCCGATCTTTTTGAAAACTTGACATTAGAGACACTCAGTACAAGTACATCTGGAAGTTTTAATTCAATTTGACCTTGGCTTGTACTGTTGTGGTCATTTGAAGTTCATGAGCTCCTGACAGCCTGCATAGGAAGAATACATCAGTGCAAGAAATTTACTTTCGCCTGGCATGTCTGGGACAATTGCCGTTTCTTTTCTGATAAATCTGGTTCTTGAAGTCGAAGACAAGGACAGTGGTCTGCAAACCCCCTTAAAAATAACCTTCTGTAATTTCTTGCTACAATTATATTAAATCCATGATTAATGTGTACTTGAAAGTTAGTCCTGATTGTGTTTGTTGTTCCTAAAATTTCTTTGATAGTTTTGCCGTCTTCAGGATTTACGTGTACCATCATCGGGTTATTTCTGAAGTTTGAATGAATTCATATTATAAACATTTTGTTCAGCACTTGTCAACTTTTTAAGTAGATTTTTAAGACATTTTTAACTTTCTGTTTTTTTCGGTCTCAAGAGTCTTGTTTCAATATGCATTTTGTGTCTATCTCATTTGTGATCAGTTCCATCAAAATGAGTCGTAAGTACTTTTTTCTTTCAGCCTGTTTTTTCAAGTTTTTTTACTCTCGGCTCTTGACATGTGACCCATTTTGGAAATCTGAGAAATCAACAGAAGTTCCTGGGTGAAATGAACCACCGTTCCTAGTGGTATCTATTGTACAAGCTCTCGGCAAGAAATATGCTCAGAGTAGCTTCAAATAACTTTGGTGACTTGTGACTCATTTTGTGAGGTTGGGTAACTTTTAATGTAAATATGAGCTTAATAGGAATTGAAGATTTGAAAGAGCTGTTCATACTTTGTAAGATAAATTATATATTTGCTGTGAAAATATTTATACAGAAATGCCCACTGATACCTTTTTTTGGTCGTCATATTCATTTTTACATCCTTTTAAAAAGAAATTTCTAACTTGAAGCTGTCCGTTTGGTTACTGTGTGGAAACATTATTAACCTTCTGCACGATGAAGAAGTATGATGGTTGTAACATTTGCAGTATCTAATCAATTTCCATAGTTTGTAATTAGGCAATAAATATGTGCTTGCAACCAAGCACATTTGTTTTCCCCATTCCTAAATATGTTTTTTTGTCAGAGAGTCAGAAGAAATCAATATACGATAAATTTCCAAGGATTTTATCCAAGAATTTTACTTTTATTTTCCCAAACACCCCCATCCATTTTCTGGTACATTCCTTGTGCAAGTAGGGCAGAAGACTCTCCTTATTTAGCGCGCGCGCACATGGCGAGTTCCGCATGCTGCGAGCACACAGTCTCGACTAAAAGAAATGAATTAAACTGTCTCGTATCCAGGTGCCGCAGTGGGCATTATCAAATGTTATTACACGGTGATGTTGCACATTCTAGAATTGGGAAACTAAAGGTATTTATGAATAAACAATATCATTTTGGCAAGGTCCATTTTTAAAGTAAACTCAATTTTGGGGGGGCTTTTAGGTGACAGCTTAGTAGTAATTTTCCTCAATGTTTGGATTCCTAATAAATCAATTTGTCCATCTGCACTATAAAAACGATTTTGCATACTGTCCAACTTTTTTCCAAATCAAAGTTTTGTCTGTCACCCCTCAATAAGACTCTGTGTGCTATCCAGGAAAATCTTCTTAAGATTGCATTTGTGGAGCACTATTACGCATATTACAGGCCACAAAAAAAGAACATAACAGCTTACCTATACAATGCTATAAATATTGAACTGGTTTTGTTCTTCGTCAGACTGCTTCATTGGATTTTTGTATGAATTCACTCTCAATGTTAATTCATCCAGTGTTGCCTTGTTCTTTGAAGTTTAATACATTTCTACAAACCAAAAACTTTACAAAATGTGTCGTACTGCTATGTCTTGATGTAACATCCCTCAATGTGCTTGACAAGATTCACGATTCTCATCCATTGGACTTCCTGGAAAAGTCACAGTTGGGAAGAGCTCGCATTTCGTGATATTGTGGTTCACACAAAACAAGGAAGTCCTTGTCTTTATTGGAATGAAAACAAGAAATTAGTTAACGCATAACCAAAGCCCTGCATTTGATAAATGGAATAAATATGTGCTTAGCCGGTTTTACATGTCAGTTTAAAGTCCGGTGAAGGACATGCTTAGTCCCATTCAAAAATACCTTTTGAGTCAGAAAGTCAAAACAAGTATACAAAAATCCAATTTTGCTCAACACTTTTACTTCATTTTTTTTCCACACACCCCTCTAACCATGTTACAGTATGTTCTCTCCACAAGTAGTCGTAAACAATCTCCTCTTATGGAGATTGACGCATATTGCATAAGGTGACGCACAGCCAGCTGATGCATTTAAGACTGTCTCAGGAAAATGACTCAATTAATGCCCAAGCCACAGGTGAGGGCATTATCAGCATAAGTCTCCTGAGCCAGTCTTAAATGCTAGTTTAATTAAGACCAGCCAAGCACCTGTTTATTCCCATTCATATATACCTTTTAGTCAAAGTCAACAGAATGCAATATATGATGGCTTTCCAAAGATATTCTAGAATTTTACTTTCATTTTCCCAAACACCCCTGTCCATTTTATGGTATATTCCTTGTGCAAGTTGTCCAAATGAATCTCCTGATATGGACTTGGCGCACGCAGACTTTTGACCAATAAGAATCAATTAACTGTATCCAGGTGCCAACACATGATTTACAGAGCGCGCATAATCACTTCTCAGTGGGCATTATCAAATGTTAATACACGGTAAAGTTGCACGTTGTTGACCAGGTAAACAGGTATTTAGAAATCAAGAATTAAATACAGGCACATACAATTGTCCTTTTTGGCAGTCAAATAATTCTGTAAATACCAAAATCTGTTCCAATAATGGTTTACCTTGGGTACCAATAATTTTATCAAAATTAAAAAAAAGCCTGATACAATGTACAATAGTAAACATTGGCAAAATGCGTAGTGATTATGGTTCTCTGGAATGGCTTTTAATTCACAATCCCAGTTTTGCTGCATTTTTTGCAAAAATGTAACGACATTCTAGTACAAATGCAGTTGATGAAAGAATACCCTTGCAGAAACATCTAAATCAAACTACTTTTAGTTAATTACATGTACCTATACACAGACAGTAAAAGGCAGCAAGATAAAAAAAAATACCGATCTATTTTATGCCACAGGTTTATACAGCTGTTAACTCCCCGTGAAACTTGGGAGGTCAAACGACCCTGACTTTTGAATGCATCAATCTATCACATTCGTAGGCTTCCATAGCCCTATGCATTGATAACATATGAGTGTTCACTGCATGCACTGGTGGGAATGGGGGTCATTGCTGTACAGGTTTCTCTCAAAGGAAGTCAATTACTGTGATTGCCGTGTGCATCAGCATTTTTGACTTCAAATTTTTGTTATGTGCATCGGCTGTGCTGTATTTCAAAGAAATCTGGGTCAATGCTGAACACGCATGCAAGTACAGCACAGTTCCACACTGCGCGCATGCACCTGTTGGTGTTATGACCCATATTCTATCCCACCATGCATTGCGTGAAACACAGTGACACGTCATCAGTGCATAAGGCTATTTAAATTTTAAAAGTGATGCCAGGAGCAGGTTCGAGCAACGACTATGCATGTAATTTGGCCATGAAAGAATTGCTTGATGGTACCCTCTGTGCTTAGTTACAAAAAATTGATTCAACTGTGCTCCAGAGCCCAATTCCAAATAGTTGACTTGAGAGTCCAACCATCAATTGTCACCCTGTGAGTTCCGGGGCCTACTCTTTGATCATCTCCACTGCTCTTACAGGGTGCTGAGAAGGGTAAATGTCCTTCACAAACTCTTGTGAAGGAATTACGTCACATCAACAGACGTGCGTAGCATAATTTGTGGGTCCTAATTCATGCAAATACATTCAGTTTGCACAACTTGCATACACACAGAAGAGCTGATCTCTGTTACTGTTTAGATGAACTCGACCCAAAGAGTGCTCAACAAAAGACTACATCATGCAGCCCCAGAGTTGCTCTTCCCGGTGCCCTGTAAGAGCAGGTGGGATGAGTGATGGCCCATTGCAAACTGCAGCAGTGAAAGATCAGCTGGAAACCATTCAACTGAGATACACACTCACACATAGTTTTCAGATGGTGCCCTGTATCCTTCAGCACAGTGGTAAACTACGTCTCAAAATCTAATAAAAGTTTTCTCCACTGGGTGGCACCTATTATTGCACTTCTAATGCGCTCAACTGTTTTCATTTTAAAACAAAGGATAGATACATATCCTAGATGTACACAAAAGCCTAAGGTAGCATGAAATGTCTTGTTTGGAAACTTGTAATTTTCGGATACCTGGCAACTGAATAGAACTGTATGGTTTCATCTGATGCGGGCCCACACTCGCACAGCCTGCGGTACATGTACCATCGGCATTGTCTGGACAAGCCTGCTCAACTTCAGAAGCACCCTCCATTTCAAATGATTAACCACATCACGCCAGGGGCATTTGTGAATGTTGATTCTGCTGGGACGAATCTTTTTCATTGTTTTCTGTTTTCTAAATTCTTTAAAAATTCATATCTTCATTTTCTGGACAAGTACACCCACATGATAGACAACATCTATTGATGCTTGAGTATTTCAGCTAGGCCTGCCGCCTTGTAAAAAGAGCACAGATTGTGCGGTGTTGTGTAATTTCCTTTTGTTCCCGAAACCGGCAGTGCACTGCTGACCTCTTTTCAATAGGGGCCAGATTAGAGTGCAGCGGTACTGTGTGGCTCATCACTGTGGTGGTAGAGCGCTTTTGTTGCAAAAAAATGCTGGATTTTCTCCACTATTGACAGTGAAAAAATGCTGGTAATTCCCAGCAGCCTGGTCTTTTGTTACAAGGCCCAGTTCCCTTTGTCTGATTTTGGAGACCCTGGCTACGCATATAAAGAATACGTGCCCGAAACCGGGCTCCCCAGCAGCAAGTGGTTAAAAATATTCATTGATCAGTGTAAAAAACAAACTCTGACTGCCAATTTATATAAAAAGCATCAAGAAACAGAAAAATGGCAAGTACAAGAGGAGCAATGTTGATATTTTCAGAAAGCAAATAAAAGCAAAACTACAGAAAAGCAAAATTGTGATTCTACACGGCACTCATTCTAAATAATCACATTACCCAAATGTTAAAATACAAATGTACTGCACTAGATACTATAACCATCAGTTAAAAATTACAAACTAATCTACATTACAGAGAAAACTATATTCTAACTTTTTACAGGGAAAGATTCCAAAGACTCACTTGATAAACAAACCGGTATGAACACTCTTCAAGCATGGCACAGAATCTGGGCAGAGAGGTACAAATCCTCAGTTTTTCTGGAAATTTAGGTCCACGATAGGTCAACAAATTTCATTAAAAAAATAATAACATTTACACAAAATAGAAACTCACAATTCAATTGGATCCCCCAAAATTTGAGAAAAAAGCACCACATCTTCAATTCTTAAAGAACATTGCAATAAACACTGCAATTTTCTTAAAAGTCAACGCATTTTTATTTCACTGTCTGCCCACTGTGGCTGGCCTCATAAAACAAGAAAAATGAATTTTGAGCGAGGAATGAACCTGCTTTCATCATCCATATTTCTCCTGGTGGTAAAATGTCTCTCTGCCTGTCCATATAAACCATACCCTGCCCCTCTCTACTGCACCCTCCTAGTCCTTCTTGTTGGCTCTGTTCCGGCCGCTCCAGTACCCATCCGTCTCATGGGGGGCAAAGTACCCCAGGCCGGCATTGATGAGCCAGGTCACACCCACCAAGTGGCCCAGCATGACGCTCTTGTCAATGTCTGAATGGTCCAGGGACGAGAGTGACGTCACCACCACCAAGATAATAGTCTGGAAAACAATACAAATATCATCTGGTAACATATCGTTTGTAAAACAGCAAAATTGTTCCAATCCAAATCTTTGCTAGGCAATTAAGTTTTTCCTTACTAAACCCCAGACTGAAGCCAGGCTCAATCTTAATCTACTACCTGGAATCATGTCTAGGTCTTTGCTGGTTTCAAATATATATAGGCACATGCCGATAACAGACAGAACCATAGGTCTGGAAGCCAATTTTAGACACAAATGGTGGATGGAGCATACATGTACATCGGTCTGGTGACCTTGCTGAGTGTTTATATTCCAATACTGTGAGGTTGGCTCGCTCAGGAAACCAGACAAAGATGGCTGGAACTCACCAGGATCCTGCAGAGGAGGACATTCCTCTTGTCCTCGTGAAACATGAACCCCGGGGCCACAGCACTCAGGATGGCCGAGCCAATCAGCATGGCCCCAACCGCCTGCTCCAGGAGAACATGCACATCGTTGATTTTCACGGTGGACTCCTGTCAGCGACACAGCAAACAAACTCTCCTCAGACTCTCTTAGCACCGATGCACATTTTTCATTAACTGGTTAAAATTACGTATTGTTACATCCCCCCCATCAAACTCACTTTTTCATCACTGCAATCAAAACTTGAATAGCTAGAGAGTGGGGAAACAAACTTTTCATGGGGGAATGATTCACCAAATTTCAATCTGAAAATTTCTAAACACCAGCCACTGAAATTCAATTTTTTTTGGGGGGGGGGAGTTGATATAAATCAACACAGGAGATATTAATTTTACAGATTTGTGTAGCGACCACTTTAATAGATTAAACAATCACACTTTTGGCTTCTTGATGCAGTTTTTAGTATTGAATTTCATATTTCAAGTACAAATGTAGCTTGGGCTGGCCTTTTAATCTGTCCATTTCTTTTTTATTTTCTTTAATTTCCTTTGATCAGTTCCTCCTGAGGATGCTGACAAAAGGCCAACTTTTGTGGAGTACAAATCGACCGTCACACCACGAACTTACATATCATGAATAGATGTTTCATGTTTACAAAGTCTGCGGATGGTGCAGTCACTTCATGGTACACCACAGTTGTTGTATATGTCGCTTTGTAGTGCAAACAACAACATTATTGAATGAAAACTTATACTAGGGCAGTGTTATATTTGGTTGTACCAGATTCCCACAAGCAAAAACAAAATAAACATGGTTTCACAAAAATAAAAAACTTGAAGGAAAAGTACTTTTGGGCTTTACTGTCGGGCATATGCATTCAGATTAAGTTTACTTGGAACACCTTGAAATATGCTTTAAATTTGTAATCATGAAATTGAAGTTTTCCTTTTCATGTTTGACTGATTTTCACTTCCGAATATTTGATTACAAAAATAAATATTCAATATTTGATTTACAATCAATCGGACATCCGAATATAAATCCTCACAGCCCTGCTAGCCAGCAGACGACACCAATATTTGAGTGTAATGTACGGACAACGAGATCCTTTGCCCTCTCTGGGAAGCACTTCAAATGTAAATCCGTCTTGACGGCCTCGCTGCTTACTTACCGGAACATGCATCTTCAGCACCAGCTCAGGGTACGAGTACCAGAACAGACCAAACATCAAGGACAGGAAGAAGTCGAACCGCAGGTGGAAGTTAAGCCAGCTGTCCAGTTGGGTGTGGCCGCCGTAGTTTTTGGCCGCCAGGAAGTACAAGGCGCTACCGAGCGTCCAGAGGACCGCGCCCAAGACTCCAAACCTCACAAACTATTACAGGAAGATCATGAAATCGACTGTTATTAGCACAACAGTTTCAACATTAGCCTTGCATACCTAAAACAGATAATAAGCGGCAGTTAAAAAGTGAAAGGTCTACTGTGGTCAGTTTACTTTTAATAGCGCAGCAATTTGGTAACAGAAAATTCCTTCCAATACAAGCAATTGGAAATTTGCTGGTGCTGGTCTTAGGTGGGAGAAAAAGACTGGTTCCCAATACCATGTGCCAACGATGGGTCTCCATAGTGATGCCATTCTTGGCAATACATTATAGGATGACATCACCATTCCCAATGTTATGTTATAAGAGTTCCAAAATTCAACACAGCAAAAAAATAGGGTTTATTTTAAATTTGAGCACGGGTCTAACTTTCATCAAACAAAACAATGATGATCTCTTTAGAAAATAGTTTGGTGAATTTTGGTGGCTAATGATAAAGGGAGAGTAACACTGACCTGAAATGGATTTGGGAGATTTTTTGGAAGCAAAGGTCTCTTCCTGGGTAAAAATGGCTCTCCATTTTTGAGAATGGGGTCCCATAATCAAGGAAAAGGTACACAAATTGGAAGAAAAGGGGAGAAAGCCCAAAACCTCCTGCCCTAAGCACTCACTTGCTCATTCAGTAGTTTGCCCTGGGTCCTGGCCACGTACATAGACACCAAGAGAGCTGAATTGCCCTGCATGGAAAAATGTCAAGTTTTCAAAAACCACATCTACAGGTGCATGTAAGTGAATATGGATTTTATTAGTTGGGGTTGGCTGATGCCTCATGTTTGTCTTTATAAAATACACCTGCATACATAAATCTTAGTTATCCGATTGGTGGATCGTGGATCACCTGTTCCATCCCACAGTATCTATTGAACAGAACTTTAATTGACTGTTTCCCGTCCCCATTTTACATATTTCATTCCCAGTAAAAACAGGGAACAAAAATGTAGGGACGGGAACCCGTCTATCACTGCAAGGCAATGGGTTGGCGCTTCGGACACCAATCTGTTTTGCAATATGTCGGAGGCAAATATAGGAGGGTCTTTTGTTTTAACAGATGAGGATTAATGCAGGTGACAAATAATTCACCTTGAGGCATGGAACATTTCACCTGTCACCTCATGAAATTGTTCTAACCACTGCATGCATAAACATTCATTTATCTGTCTACCACTGTATCTACACGTAGCAATGCCTTACCACAACCCTGGTAGCCAGCAGCATGACTTGCGTGTAGTTGTCGGTCGACTTGCGCAGGAAGAACCAGGACAAGCCGGAACCAATCATGAAGGAACCAAAGGTTCGACACAGCATGACTATGATGCCCTCTATCTTGACTTTGCTAACCACCTGAACATTCAGGAGAAAGCAAAAGCTATATTTTGTAATTAACCAATTAACTGATGGCAAGTATTGTGCTAAGTAGGTCTAGTATAGGGCTCGTCATTCCGCCGAACCCCATGGTTCTAGAGGAAGACAGGAGCGATGCTCATTCATTTTTATATTGGCAAATTTAGTAGCAGTTATTATTGTCATAACTCTGTCTTGGATACTCTCCATTTTTTGGCTTAGAAAGATTACACGACAGGGCGATATATCCGCATCACACTCACCATAAGATATCTCTTTCTGCCGATACCGTGTGAGACAGAAGCGCTTTGGGAAGGTCGAGAGCAAACATTTCTGCTCCTTTAGTCAGTTTTGCGTGGTACCATGATACGTTTTGTACATAGGCTACCAGGGAATTTGATCAATGATCGTGCTCGTACAACAGACTTGTTCCCGTCCCTGCAGCATATAAGGTAATGCGGGGACCGCTAACCAGACTATATGTACTCACTGGTACCCACACTAGTTTCATATTAAAGTTCACACAATTAAAGGAATTGAGGGAACAGTGCATTTGCAGACGACATCGTTTACGTCTGTGTATAGGTTAATTGTACAGTTTGACAGTACGTATAGGCCTATCGTCTTCTGAAATTCAGAGCTTGTTTATTTGGATGAATTCCTTAAGACAGAGGTATGACATTAACACTTGTTGACCGCTTTGGTGTGGGATATGACGTGTCACTGCTAACATACATGTAACATTGAAAAGTGCGTCATACTTTATAACTGATACTTGTCAGTAAGCCCAGACCTTGGAGATTGAACACAGTACGTGGGGCCCCGTAAAACTAACTGGAATTTTTTTTTTCAATTAATACTTGATGCAGGCCTAGGCCTATCATCATTGAAATGGGTGTCAGTCACTTCGCCCCATTTCAACTTTGCCCCACCGATTATCGTTCATTCTTTTCTTTGAGCTTTAAGAGAGGCTTATGTAACAAATAAAACTGTCAAGGGTTTGAGTACCCAGCCAAGTCGGAGGTTCCGATTCCAACAACTTGTCAAGGTAAATGTTATGTATAAAAGCATAGCCTATTTTGGACCTAAGGTTGCCGGTATTAATTTTATGGTATCATCTCTTCACTATGATTAATTGCCAGAGACGAGCGGGAGATGGTACAGTTTTCCGTTCTTCTTTTTTTTAAATACCCGGTTCTGTTCTGAGAGTACATGTATGTCACAAAACAGTAATTTAAACACCAAAATGTGTTAAATAGAAGCATTCAAACATTAAATAGAAGACAAAGAGGAGACTTGGGAAATGTTAATTTTTGTTTCATTCATTCATCCAACCTTATTTCAGCAAGGGTACCCCAGTGTGAGTTGCACAACTTATCAAAATTCCAAGCTTCATGTAATACGGGCCCATGTATTATATGCCTCTTCCATCAACCCACTAGAATGGAAGTGGATGTGAAAGACAGTTTGAAAACTCCAATCAATATGTAACCACTTCACTGACTTCCATTTTCTCTAAAGTTGGCTTTGGAGGATACAGATTTAGAAATGTCCAGTTTGTGTAGTCAGGAGCTGCTGAACCATTCATTACAAATCTATTCAGAACTGGCATGGGAGCATGATGTCAAAGACGTGTCAGAAACATTTTCCCTATAAATGACCTGATGTAGCCTACTGGACAGTGATAATTAACAAATTACCAGAATATGTAGGCCCTAAATATTCTACAGAATTTACACTTAGAATATGTGCGCAAATGCATTGTCTTCTATGGGCACTAACTTGAAAGGTAAGAAGCTTTTCTGGGATGAACATGAACGCCAGGCCGAATACGCAGACAGCGACCGTGTCCACGAGGATCCAGGTCCGCCTGTTGCGGGCCCACATTGCCACCAAGAACACCAGCAGCAGGAGGCCCGACCGCCCGTACTCGATGTACGCCGGATCAAGGGAAAAAATGAATGGAATCGAGTCGGTCTGAGTGCCTTCAGACTTTGATACTGTTTGCTCCGGCATCTTGCCTGACTTTATATATTAATCACTCCAGAAACTGGTTTTCGGAGAGTTGATGTTGACCACTTTTTTTTAGGACGTCCTGGAACGAAAAGTGTAGCAGACGCTATTTTCCGCGTGGGGTGAAAGGTCATAACAGGTACTCGGCGCAACCGGTAAGTACCCGTACCCGCCAGTAGCTGGTTGCCGGCGCAGCAAGTCACTTTTCTTCTGCAGTGCATGCCATGTACTAAAGGGTGCAGTCCACTAATTCAAGCGAGAATTTCTGGCCAGCTCATTAGCATTAAAAGTGCCCCCAACAGTATCTTTTGAAAAAGGAGATTGTATGGCCCCCCAAATGGTGAGATTGTGTAAATCTTTGCCAGAATCGACTCCCTGGGTCTTTGGGCTTTCATCTGAGAGCAGGATGGCTACAAAATACCGTTGAAAAATAGTCCTAAGTGCCCCAGAAAGTTGAGGGTTGTCACTTGAAAATGCCGGGCTACAAGCAGACTTTGGAAAAATCACTTCTTGGAGGGTAATTTTGTTTTGAGGGAATAACTCAAAATGTAATGAAAAGAAAGTAAAAGATTATGGACCATACAATAATTCAACGTGTGTTTCAGATGCCTCATGGATGTTGGTGCGCATATTATTGGGCCCCGAACAATGCATGTTGATTTGACTCTGTTTTCAATGGGCCTGAATTCAACTTGAGAATATTTTTCGCTTTTTTATTTTCCGCTGAAACACTTTACTGGTCTCATGTGCCAGGGTAACACGAGAAACTTGGATACCGATAAAACTCGATGCAGATTGGCTCTCGTTATATCAAAGTGAAAGGGACTAGACAAAAGGACGTTGTTATAAAAGGATTAGTAAAACAAAGAAGACACAAGAATTCACTAAATGGGATTCTCCTTTCTTTTTATAACATTAAGTTTGCCAAAACAATATTCTTTACAAGAGTCGATAATATACGGCCGTGTCCGAATCACTTGGCTACGGCCGGAATTTACACACGACATAATGCGAACTGGTCGCGGCCAGTGCCACAGATTCGTGCGTAATTTCCAGCTGTAGCCAAGTGATTTGGACACGGCCTGATACTTTATTTTCATTGTGAGTAGCGCCACCTAGTGTCACACATATGGGTCCAACCTAGACTGGTCCCCGCCCCAATTGTATTAGTATAGGGACCCCTGTCCCTGGCCCTATAGACCTTTCTCTAATAAATTCATAATTATGCACGCATGCACACAATGGCTTGGGCGGCAAGAGCCATTTAAAATGTATGTACAGGGGTGTGATTTTGATCATTTTTCTCTCAGGTACGGTTTTCTGGCTTTAGTAAGTTTTCCGTCATAAAACCACATTAAAGCGTTTTTGCTATTAATTTCTAATCTACGCGGAATTTTTCACGCTTAATCTCGTAAGCGCTGGAAAAATCCCGATTGTAAAGTCTTTAAGAGCACTGAAAAGCCCTCTTAGAGAAGAAACTAATAGCAAAACGATTTAATGGGATTTTCTGAAGAAAAAACTAAACAAAGCCAGAAAATCTGAGAGAAAAGATAAAAATCGCGCCCCTATACATTTTCAAGGGTGCACCTTCGTATTTAGGCCAGAAACATGTCTGCCGAGCTCATTAATAAAAGTTATTTTCAAAATATTCTATATTAGAGGGTCCTGAGAGTCATGGAACTGGGGAATTGAAGAAATATGAGACTGAACCTCTGGGCCGGACTTAGGGCTTCCAATTCTGAGCAATTTGGATGCAATCGGGTCCGAAAGTAGAACTATTTGGGCCATTTTGCAGAGGGATGGTTTTTCAAAATGGCTACTTTTCTGGACAGGGAAATTTTCTGCATTTTAGGGGTGTTCTGCCTCTGGTGAAAATTTCTCAAAAATTCATTTGTCAAGCCCACGAAAATTGAAAGGAAAATGAAAGAGGACATGTGGAACATCATTTTTCTGTGCAGCTTGAACACCTGTGAGATGAGTTGTGAGTGTTTCTTAAATATTTGTGAAGTATGGGGATTTATCACTGCTGTCTATGGGAATTTATTTCTAGTGGTGCACCCTCCATGGCCCTTGCCGCCAAGGCCATTTATGCGCATGCGTGTATAATTATGAATTTATTAGTAAAATTTCTAGTACAGGGACCGGTAGCTAGCTGCAATTTAACGTGTGCTATTAGCCCTGTCAATTTGGATACTGAGTATTTAAGTTTTTGTCAGGTCAATGGCATTACTTAAAAGAAATATGTTTCAGTGGGGCGGCGAATAAAATACAACTGCCTATCCTTGCTAGGCCTCTGTTGCATGATCACAGTGTGGTAAATTATTTTTCAATGATTATCATTGATAAATTGTTTTACAGCGATTTATTTCAAATCAGTGGTTATTGTGTTACGTTTTAGATAAATAACCATTTATAGTGAAGTTATTTTAGGCAACGAAAAAGAAAAAAGCAAAATATGCTATAAGCTCCTGCTTGATTTGTGCACTGAGCGGGCATCGTTTACTCATTTACATACAACCGGCAGGATTCTGCCGAATTCATTACCCGCTACCGGTCCCTACGTTCGGAGGACGTCTTTAAAACGTCTGGAGACTACGTCCGGGACGGGAACCAGTCTAGATCCGACCAAGATCCAATTTTTCATGGAAATGATCTGCGAGCCCAAAAAGACGAAAGTGGCGGAATTGAAATACAGTAGTTTCACAAAATATGTTCCATGCAATCCATTCAAACGTAAGGGTGACACCTAAACTACAAATAGCGACCACGATGCTCTTATTATTCAGCTCTGAGAAACATATTCATTTGCTTGCCTGATGACCACAAAATTTACATCTATTTTAAGTTAAACCAATGCCCTCGTAGGGTTGAATGTAGTCGACAATTTTATCATTCCCTAAAGTTAAATTTGTTTGAAGCGATTGTAGGAGAATAAAATTACTTCGACATCATCCATGCGTCGTTTTGACAGGACGCATAAAGGCGCTTTCTAATAATTATACGTTATTGGATACGGAACGTAATAGACTCTGCTCGAGGGTATACTGGTCATATTTCAATTTTAATTTCAACACCGAGATCCAACGGGCTTGGTGCAATGATCGAACCCCCTGAATTGATTTCCACAGGAAGTATACGAGGGAGGGCTACCCCAAATATCTTTTCCTAATCCCCGTCTCCTCCCAATTTATCCAAACTTTAATAGAGAGATCGCACATAACGGTTTTTTTCAGTGCTACACTGTATTACCGAGTATCAGCTGCAAGGGATCTATTTCTCCCCGCTACTCCGTGATTTTTTCTTTACTTACTGTTTTCATTTCTAAGGTGTTTAGCATTACATGGAAAGACCGGTTCATACTTCAGGCGAATGTGAAAGCGAAGTGCATTTCACGTCTCGAAAAATTTGCAGCGACATCTTGCCCAAGTTTAAATGTGTTCATTTTTGAATTGGCAATCTGACGTCACAAATTCGCGTTCGTGGTTGCGTTTACGCGAGGTATAAACCGGCCTTTTATGACGTGGTCTTTGGTCTTTTGGCATGGAGCTTGGTCTTTCTCTGTTCTCTTCCTGTTTTTCTTACCAAGAGGTCATGCAGAACCGGTTTAGAGATGAATTTTCCTGCTAATAAGGATGTAAACACAAAATGTCCATCTGATTTACTGGGAATTCACTGTAACGAATTTTTCATGCAGTCGACATGTAAACATGCACACATGAATGTAATTTGCAGTATAGTAGTAAAAGTTCACGCAGTGTCTTGATTTCATGGTATTTAATCGTCTTCACGTCTAAAACAGTATACACATACATGTACATGTAGGCCTATAATTTGAGTCTTCCGGACAGTAAGAAATGATGCGACCGACAATCGACACTGCCCTCAACGTCAGGTCGATAAATTCACAATTAATGACAAAATTATCGTCTGAGCAAACAGGGAAGTCGTATCCTCTCCTCCCTGAGCAAAACCACCCCTCATCGGTTTAAAAGAGCCATGTTGGTCGGGAGTGTTCATTTTGATGGTAGCGATGCGACTGCAACGCTTACGTTTCATAGTCGTTCGTGAACTAGCGATGCGTAGTTACTACCAAAGGAGCCTTCGTTGCTTGGAAAGTTGCGCCCTGTCTTGGTCCAGCTCGGAGCCATTATGACATTATTCCGTAGTGTTTGAGTAAAGCGTTCGGCAGACCTCAAAAACGAAAGGCTGGTTATTTTGGGATTTATATAAAAAATCTAATCTTTACACTCTTATTACCAACAAGGCAAAAGGTACCAATTCCTCTAATGGTACAGTCTCTTTCCGTTCATACTTCAGAATATCCAAACAGAATAGCATGTTTATTTGATCAAAAACAGCGAGTTTTGAGTAAATGTTCCGTCTATTTTGTGCTCCCTTTGCAACCCTTCCAAAGCTCTTCCTGTCCCCAGAACTATATATTATCTTCAGGCACT
The DNA here is from genome assembly GCF_054643075.1 of Acanthaster planci. Taxonomy (NCBI): domain Eukaryota; kingdom Metazoa; phylum Echinodermata; class Asteroidea; order Valvatida; family Acanthasteridae; genus Acanthaster; species Acanthaster planci. Next base: position 5,804,063 of record NC_141787.1, read on the forward strand.
TCGGCCTCGTGGTATACGGGACACAGACGCACTACATTATTCTGTATTACACTCGCAATCGTGTGGTAACTAATAACATTATTGAAAAAGAACCCGATTTCTTTGAAATCAAAATTTATTCACAAACAAAAATAATAACCAACACGTAATACGAACCAGTCCTGGACATAGAATCCAGTAATGTGTTGATCAATAAGATTTGCTTAACTATCACGTACCACTCGGGTTATACATATGCATCATGTATTTACATATGAACAGTTAAAACTCACAGTTGACTTGTTACAAATAACTGGTTGTCACGTTAAGCAGAAACTCCTCACAAAATTCATGCTGGAATTGAAGGGACCCCGAAAAAGTCACCACGTTCAATACTGGTATTGGGCCATGAGGCCAAATTCACAAAATAAAGGAGAACGTATAGAAAAAAAGAAAAGAGAGAGAGTGTCCTTCCGAGGACATTCTTATTCTCAGTATAAGGTGTTCTGGGTTGTTAAAACATACAGCGATCCATATCAGTGACGTTTCGAATTATGTCAGTGAACAGCGCTAACACAAATGATGCCCCTGATGGACACTCTTTTCAAAGTTTACGTTGTTTGGCATTCTAAGCTCTTTTGTCGAACTAGATCTTTTGGGTTACTTCTTTTGAAGGGTTTTCCGTCAGGATTTAATGTTGACCTCTGAACTTTTAGTCCCCAAGTCATTTCCTGGTATGACAAAATGACCCATGCCCACCTTGAGACAGGTGGTATTTAAGCAGACTCAATCCAGGGTCGGATTAATGTCCCAGATAGGCCCTGTGGCGTGAGTGCTCCAAAGGCCCCACTCCGCCCCAGTGTCGGTCACCACTGGTGCTGTGCATTTTGCGTTAATTGGTGGAATAGGCTGAAGTAAACTACGAGCAAGCAAGTTTGAAGCTTTACCAGAACCGAGAATCCGATTTTACAACCTCACACCTACGGGCACTTTCGTAGGCCCTTAAACCTTCATTGGGAACCTCATTTTTGTGGGACCTTGGCGCAGTTCCAGCTGTGCCTGTTGGATAAATCCGGCCCTGGGTCAATCTCAAGGACAACAGCTTAACTCCAGTGTGGGTCAGGTTCAAATTATTTGTTCTTATACATCTACTGAATCTTCAGCACAATGGTTAGACGGTTCAACGGTCTTATGGCACAACAATCATACCAAAAGAAAAACATCCACTTCTCCGATGCAAAAGGTCGACATCAAGCAAATTCTTTCACATTTCATTGGTTTATCAAATTTGAAGGATAAGTACTGTAAGTAGCTATATCTTTATACACCTATGAAGAAATATGTACACATCTATGTGTTATAATACACTCCAGAATTATTCCAGTACTTTCTCATTCCAAACCCTATATACATATATTTTATTTCCAAGACATTACGAGCTTTTTATGGTCCGCAACTTCTTCTTGCTCGATGGCCTGATACACTTTGACGTTTTAATTTATACACATCGGCAGTTTTCACTGAGCCCTGTGTTCAGTATACTGTCTTCCTGGTGGAGCGGTGGAACGGGTTGCTGTTATTCGACACAGCTGTAACGTGACGACAAGGTGAGATTATGCATGGATCAGTATGGGATCGGAGTTCACGAGTGAGGGACGAATCCTTGTTGCTGCGATCGCCTGCCACAAAATAGGGCACATCAGAGTCGCTACGACGTGCAAACTGCAAAACGTAAGTTAAAACAGACAAAACCCCCTTGAAAATGTATTTCACTGAGATCATCATTAACAATTCATATACATTGTACATGTAGGCACCCCTGTACCGTACATGTACATGTATCAACGACGGGCACTCCAACTATGAAGACTTCCCACGTTATTGGCACCTAGCGGGATGTTTGACATTTAACCCACTGAGGAATTCGTCTCTGTCTTAACTACGGTTGCGTTGTTCATGCAGATTGTAGTACGGTGTCACGTTGCTCGATGTAGCAGGCATTATTTGGTTTTTAAGTCACGAACGACTATCACGAGGGTGTACATGAGCAAGACAGCGAGCACACATACATATTCCCACAATTCATCTCAACTCGTCTGTGAGCGTTCCACTGATCTCAGTCAGAGCTTCAGCGCCACTGTCCGCTGAGAGCTGCACTGTGGTTGGCCACGAGTTCTCCTTGAGGATCCCTGGTAACAAACACCACGCTGCTTTGCATATCGAGGTTCATTTACACGGGCCAAGACGACACCTGGTACCTCGACTCCAAAGAATGTGTCCGTGCCGCTGCAGCACAGGAGACACACCAGCTGCCTTTGCGCACCTATTTCGGCAGTCACCTCTGAAGCGGTGTAATATCATCTGTGCAGACTAACCAACTATTCATGCTGACCCGTTGAATGCCGACGGCGGGCTCAACTGAAACGGTCCATGTCACAAATAGTTGCCTACGTTTGACCAAATGAGGGCGCCAACAATGCTTCTGGTTGCTTAAAAAAATTAAACGCGTGCTATCTTAAATCAACACGTAAACTCATTTTTAGGACCCGAGCTCGATTACGTCATGGACTAGAATCTTACCATATCATGGTAAGCGCGGGCGCATGGCCATCGGATTATAACACGGAAAGCAAAGCTGTTTCAACGTGGGAGAGTACCGTAACTCTTACTGATATACACAGTGGCTACAACCGCGCGAAAAAGTGGTTAACTTTCTTGACACTGCAAACGAAGTTCACCACTATTTTTGAGGGAAACTCCAGTTCCCATGGACCCAAATTATAGCGCCCTCATTTGGTGATACTGCATGGAATGCTATAGCTCGTCAACACGGGCGATCCTGCGTGGCTGACAACATGACGAGTTGAATGACGACCTGACCCGCAGCTTCAAAGGCGGCCACGTTCGGCACAGGTTGCTCGCAATGGCTTGACTGTCGCTTGAGGTACGCAGCAAAGGAGCGCCGTCACGTGGTGCGATGATGGTCGTGCGATCCTCTTCATTTCAAAAGCTCCAACAATTCTCAACAGACCTGTGGGGGTGGGGAAGAGTCAATGTAAGCTTAAAGAAGAAAAGTAATTTGTACTTAGTTAGAATAGGTATCGTTTGCTGCACCGTGTGGGCCGTGTATTTGGAGAGCAAACGCAAGGTTCAGTCTTGCCCTAAGCAGTCAATGACCAAACCCTGTCTGGTTTGAGAATTTGTCAAATATTGTGCACAGATCAAATGTGAAAAAAAATTAAACTTTAAACTGTAAATCGAGCAATACGGGCTAAAGTTTGAATCGAAACTTGAAATCTTAAGTCTAATGATTCTTAAGCAAGTTGTGATCATGCGCACTTCGTTTAAGGTGGGTCTTCACTCATAATGTGATGCCAAATCCGCATGGTAGCCGTCGGTGCCCATACCTGTACGGAACTCTATCACAGGGCAGCTATCTTGCTTTTCTACCATTCAGAGCAATGTAACCAAGCTGAGGCCGTATCCGAAACGGCCTTCCAGAGCTACTGCTAGGTCTAATTTCTGCACGTCTCCACGCATTTCCAATGGAGTGAAGACCTAGAACTAGCTCTAGACAAAAGATTCGGATGCAGCCTGAAGCTGGAAGGAAATATAGTCGGTTCCCATCTATCAATATGTGAAGTTGTATTACTATTGCCAAATGGGTCACAGGGAAGAAGACAAACATGACAGCATCACGATAAAGGTCTACACCGCCCAAGCCTTTACCTACGGACGCATCTTAGCGGTCAGGGGGAATGATGCAGTCACATTTACACATGCACTTCATTCCCGCCGCGTCGAGTTCACGTTCCACGGCCCGTGCCAATCATTACAAATTAATACAAGTTGATCAGAAAAATATAGAGTGGATTTACATATTCATTTCAGGCATGACTGGTTACTTTTCCTGTGAAGTATGTATCACGTGGCCTCCTGGCGCCGTGGGGGATTCCATTTTCACGCGGTCCATATTTTATTTAATTGCCAATTAAGGCTCCGTATCAGAAATGAAATTGCTTTTAGGCCTAGTGTCACAACGCAATCCTTTGCGGATCACCGAAACGTCAAAAATGGAATGACAAAGAACCCTGGCCGGAGTGTGTGAAAAAAAGATGTGACAACCACGCATTTCGAATAATTGGTTTATTATTTGAGGTCCCGCGCTTCTTTTGTCTTATTTTGCAATCAAATAATTTCTGGTATGCGATGCTTTTTTCAAATGGTGTATTCGACTACACCGATTATGTTGATGCGTCACACTGCGCCTTTCGGTCAAGACATTATAGGGACAAAAGAATTTCGAGGCACTTCGCAAAGCAACTTCGATAAAAGGTGAAATAATATTGCTTTTAACGGCAGGTGCTCTCCCGGGCGCCATTAATAGGTCCATTATTAATCCCGGAGACATTGGTAAGTTTAAGTGGATGGGAGAGTTAATGCAACCCCAGTCAAATTGAAGTAGTGGCCGCGGATCGGGAGAGAGCGGGCCGCTCGCCGTACAGTCAGGAGAGAGTCATCTCTCGCGTCTGCAACTCAATTCTGACCGATCTCTAAGTGCTTTTAATTTTATGTTTTCACTGCATGTATACCCAGCGCCGACAGCCACTAACCACTCACTGGCGCCGGGAAAGATGTGTCATCATGCGCATGTTCAATAACGCCTTCCCGCACCTAGATAAAAAAGGGGGGAGAACGCAACCGGGACAAGAAGACCTGGGCAGATTTATAAAAAAAACCTCCTGACAAATGATAATGATATTGCAAATAGGGGCTGTGCGCATTTCGATAGCCATGACCGGCTAGTCATGATGATGAACGGATGGATAGGTTGACAGCGTCTCCTCACTAGCACAACTCTCTACTCAATTACCGGCCGCATCCAATATTGATGCAATAGATGTAGGCTGGCACACAGGGGACCCCAGGCGTAATTTGCTTGGACGAGTCATTATTCGCTTGCCATTAGCGCTGGGCCAAGGGCGCTTGGGGATCAGGCCCGGCCAGGGATGGCTCCAAGCCTCAAACACCACCCAACACCGCTACAAGACAAGCGCTGCATAGACAAACATCTCCTCGCGAAGACGTCGACATTTCGGGGCTTATACTATTTGATTATATCTCAGGCCTAACTCATTTACAGCGACAGAAAGTTCCAACATGGCGGCCGTCAATGGGTATTGTCGGTACAATAGCGTGTTGCAAATAATATAATGTGGCCACCAGTTCCAATATACTTTGATCACAGACCTTTCTATTGAGGAGGGAATGTGTGCAATATTATAACTATAACTATTCATTCCAACTTGACACTGCTTAATAGATCTTCATCAAGTTCAAAGGAGTATAAAAACTACATGCCAACGTTGTTTAAGAGCTCGAGAATAAGTGACCAGCAATTGCTAGACGGTCTTGTGCGACATCAGTGCATCGTTCCCAGACAGCAATTTCATCGTCGCAATCGCGCGTAGATTTGGGTCAGTAAATCAGGGATGTGTGTTTGCTTTGCCGCCACAGCGCTGCCAATTTAATAAGATATCAGCAAAATATCACGAAGTTTTATTTGCACATAATTGACATACCCGCGTCGGCGCAGCACATCGGACACAATGACTAAAAGTAGGGCCACTGAAGATCTCGTAAGTGCAGCGGAAACGTCAGATTGATGAAGTAAAAACGAACCGTGTTCATTATGGCAAATTAAAGAGTCGATTTTGGTTACGAACGAGCGGCTAACCCTCTGAAAGTCTGTTGTATGTTGAGTTCGACATTGACATATGAGATGTATGACGACGTGTGCTATCCCTCGTATACGTTTTTTGTGACCAAACAGTCTAGTAATTATCGTGAAAACGGGCACACCTCATGCTATTCAAAACAGCGCTGTATCAAAATATCAACGCTTCAGTCGACCACAGTGGTGCAGTCTTTCGAGACTGTACTGAAGGAAATTTATGTCTAAAAGTACATTCTTTACTGTTAATTCCTTATCGCTACATTAAATCCCATTCAATATCGCGGAAATCTTTTCTATAATTGAATGCTTTGACCATGAACCGTCTTATACGGTTATCTCGAGGCAGTCAATAAGCACTGTACTCACGGTTGCGCATAATATGGCTGATTGTACACGTTTGAGATATAACTGCGCATGGAAGACGCAGACGCAGAATAAAAAAAAGTTGCAATTCACGAAGAAATAGAATATATAATTTAACAGGACTGCAAGAGCATAATATGTCTCCATGGCGAGTCTGACTCCACTATCAAATTATGGCGCGGATAAATGCAATGACCGCCGACTTGCACGGCCCCACGAGGCCCGCGCTGGATGGAACAATTTGGAATTGGCCCAATTAAAGTGCGCGGCAATATCGCGTCTCCCAATTAATAAGCCAAACCGAGCTGTTATTTATCAAATCCTGGGTGAGTTGACGAGCAAGTGGGGCTTTGTATTGCGCGGGCATAGGTGGGAGGTGTAGGCCTATAGCCCTCAGTAACGAGCACAACCCAGGCCAATCTAAACAGCCTACAAGCGAACAAACAGCAAAACTATGGCATTTGAAGCATTCATTAGTATTACATATACCCCACCCCCCCTGATGAGAGCCATTACTGCAGATATCCAATAAAACCCTCATCGCCTCCAATGATTATATTGCAGTGAGATCTCAAGAAATAAATGCTCCAGCACACGGCTTACTTATGGTGACTTCAAAACGCTAGAAAAGGGGAAACGGACAAATCCACTCATGCATGTTTTTTCTTGGGGGGGGGGGTTCTCCGTGCCCAAAGCGCACGAGGTTGTGCATATACATGTACATGTACGTGCTCTCGCGCGTCTCGACTTTAGTTTTCCACAATTTGGGCGAGGGCGATCTCGTAGTGAATCGGAAGTGTGAACCTTACGGGCAAAGGTCAAAAGTGTTCAATCAGTTAAAATCACGGAGGGGGCAAGGAGGCGCGTAACAGTCCCTGGAACAGGTTCGAACAAATGAAAAGGAGAAAAAGGAAAAGCGACAAAACGAAACATAGAGATAACGGGGGATGAAAATCACCAACTAGCGTAAAAAAAATCAAAACTACCCCCCCTGCTAATTTTTAGCTCACGAGGGCTTTGCTCTCTGAAAATACCCTCTCGGAAAACAACTTTACACCTTTACTGAGTCGGTATCCGAGTAATTCCCACACTGTAATCTAGACTTGTTGCAAACGTATCTTGGAAATATAAATATTTTCGAATCACTGTTTTTTATTAGCTTGTTACTTGAATACCCCATGCGATGACATCATGTCAAGTACAAGACAGAACACGTAACCAGACTGCTTCAAATAGCAGCATTTATCTGCCACAACAGATAAAGATTTGGAGTCCTAACTCGATAATTCGGGGCTACATGGTAGTGATATAATTTTACACACCAGCGGTCCAAGAAGGCATGATGTATGATTGCATCTCTGGGCCGTGGTTGATTGAGTTTGCCATTTTCCCAATCCTATTGTTAGAGCGGGACCCCGCGTCCAAGGACTCGTCTGATTAAATTCTGCCACATGCATACACGCGCACACGCGCACTCACTCCAAACTCATTTCCACAGCCAATGCTGGGTCTGCCGTTATTAAAAAAGAACTTCATATGATTCTTGGAGACTGAACTGTTTGGACATTAAACCTGGTAATTGCTGCTAATGCCGAACTCTTGCGCTGTTATCGAATGTCTATCGGACAGATTCACGAGCCGGATAATTAACCATTGCCAATTTTTCCAAGCATTCCCTGATGGTTGTTTGGATTGCTTTCTGGTAAAATTAGTTACCTATATATCAAAACAAATCGAGGCAAAAACCTGAATATGAGCGTTGTGCAGTACTGGGCAGAAAAACCGCGCACAAAAACAAACAAACAAACAAACAAACAAACAAACAAACAAACAAACAAACAAACAAACACCCCAACACCCCAACAAACAAACAAACAAACAAAAAAACCCACAAACCAACAAAACAAGATTAATCGCTGATTTACGCCATGCATTATTGAAAGGGTGGGGGTGACAAACAGAAATAAATATGCCGTGTTAGTTTCCCTGGACGAACTGCATCAATAATATGCTCCGAGATTTGCACTATGCAATTACAGGCGTGAGAAAAAACATAAAGCGATATTCCCATTCGTAGAAACGTTGCTATTATTGGCGCATGTCATGTTTCCCGGATTTTTCCTTTCATAAACAACACGCGTATCCCTTTCATCACACCCACAACATGCAGTGTCGGAACTGTCCACACAAAGTCAACGTTGACTTACAATTCACGGCAATAATTTGACTGACCCGTGCATGCCGTGCAACGATGCTGCATCGCGGAGCAACCCAGCAGGGTCATTTTTCCCCTCGCAATTTCCAGGCAAAATTACCGCCGATAGGAAACGCACACAACTACGCATGGCTAATTGCAAACTTAATACATCATCAGACGCAAACATAGCCACGAGGCGAAAACCCAGCATCAAAGAAACTGTCAATGACCTAGCCAGGGTATTGGCCATGCACAGCGATGTATAATTAACGACCTACACACTGCATGGAACTCTCGAAGTGAAGGCTCCTAACTAGTGCAAATCGGCCTTGAATCGAGTGGTGATTTCATGTGGCTTTTTGTATTTGACAGCAAACACGTCATGAATGAAAGCAGAAATGTGCAAATATGTGAGAGATTTACTCAGATTCTAGGCACATGAAGTCGAGCAATACTGCCCCCATCTGACCTCGGAATGGACTAACCCCCCCAATGCAGCATAGTACAAAATAAAACGACCATTTCAATTACGATTTTCAAGCCGGACATATACAACTCTGCCACTGAGGCCATCTACATTGTGTACCAGAAAAAATGACAAAGCATGCCTTTAAGTCTTAGTTTAAGGCAGTGAAGAACGAAAGACCATTAAAAATTCATCCAACCTCTCTACCTTTAGTATTAGGCCTATACTTGAAGTGTAAAAAACACCATCACACAACAACGTAAGCTTATAGTCAGGCTTGGGAAAAAATGTCAGTTCAATTTTCCCTCTCGAATTTGTAATTAAGAGGCCTCTCTATTCAATTGTTGCACTTTAGTGATCATAGGCCATAATGTACAGTGTTGTAATTTTATACATGGGGGCCAACGTATCATTACAACACTCGAGTGCAGGGAAACAGGTGTTTCGAGAGTCGATATACATTCCGTCGAGTCTAGTGATTCTGACTTACGTCCGTAAAGCATGCACAGCGATGAAGTCTGTTGGATACGATTTCTATTGAAGTGTGTTACGTGAAAAGGGTGTATCATTATGAGAGGCAGCATTCATTGCTTTGGTTGACCATAATGAGTGATCCAAACGGGGTGCATGCCTAATTCATATGATAGGCACACAAAAGTCTGCAGCTCAACACTGCAGTGCCCCTCTTAAGACACAAAAGCCATGCGGGTCGGCATACTCTTGGCATATACTCGGGTCGTGTCCGAAACAGACTTCTGGACTTTCGACGAAGACCTAGACATGAAGCTGTGTACTCGAGATTCGGACGCGGTCTCGCTGAGACAAAGAAAACCCTTCTGTTCGCAGCGGTCGTGTTTTATACTTAAACATTCTTGGGCTACGTTTTCAAGGGACCTAGCTTCTTATTTCCACCTTTCAACATATGGACTGGACACACGTTTTCTCGGGAGTTGTGAGATCCTGCAAATAAAGAATGAAACACTCCGCAATGCGCATCATGAACCTCGAGGTCTCTACGGCAGATTTGGTTTGATGCTGTCACACTGTCGTTCACCAAGAAATGAAAATGAGAAATGCTTATTTAACAAAAATAGCTCATAATTTATACACTGTAACTACTTTTCAACAAATAAGGATGTAATTTATTTGAAATGCAATGATGTCTCTCGTAAACATCACTGACTTTGGATATACGACGGCCATAACACACACCTTATTACCGGGCCTGAACCCAGAAACTGCCGATGACACGCCGTGCGCTTTGAAGAATTTGCTGTGGTCGTTCTCGCATACCAGGCTGCCGTTGATGAGCGTGTAGCGGTCACCGGGCACCAGTTGTATGTGGCACGAACTGCAGGAGAAACATTTCAGGTGGTAGACCTTGTTGTGGGTGCGCATGACCAGCTCGTTCGCCGGGATTTGCTGGGCGCAGGCCGAGCAGGCTCCACTCACACCAAATAACCTGCAAACACCAAACAGCAAAAACGAATGGAAAAAAACAATGAATGAACTGAACTGCTAAGAAAAAAGGAAACGTATTAGAGCTGTACCTTGGAGCGGCTTTTGTTTAAGAAGAGGCAATACGCCGCCATAAACCGAAACAAGTTGGAATCAGCTGTGTATGTTGTAGGTGAAATATCACCTTTAGGCCTATGTGAAAAAGGATATTATTACCGGTGCGCGTAGCCTACTCAAAACAGTTCTGGTTATCAATTTTAACATCGAATCGATGTCTCCAACTTTTTCAAACGCAGAGTAGGCCTACTCCTTTTAAAGCAAAATGCAGTAAAATATCTTAAGTGGACAATTTATTGCGGAGAGTTGAAGAAAAGATAACGGCCGACAAAGAGTAAAGCCTTCTTTGCTGTAAGTCTGCATCAGTGTCCAAATTAACAAAATTCAAGTTAAAACTATGGATCCATTGTCATGCAGCTGAAGTTTTTTAAAAGATTGTTCTTATTTATATCAGTTGAACCTATACGCCAAACTGAAGGGCGTTCATTATTAATCGTTTCTCCCAAATGCATAGCCTTTCAACAGCAATCTATAAGGTAATTTATCTGAAGGTACTTTATAAGGAGTGCGCGCCTTAATTAGGCCCATTAGATTGTCACATAATTGCATTCAACGCACGATCCTGCCTCGGCTAATTACTACAACCTTCTAGTCCGCAAAAGGGGGAGGCTTCATTACAGCATGCATAACTATCGGGCAATCACAAAGCGACCGACTCAATTTTATCTGCACTTCACAATGAGGCCTGTGGGAATTGTACTTGACCCGTGGAATTATGATTTAACGATGAAAACCACCATGAAAGCTTTAAATACAAACTGGCCAAAAATATATTGCACCTCACACTGAACACGATTAAGTTTGTCGTCAAACAAAATGCACTGCATTGATACGAAGACACTGGACATAACTATGACAGTCCCGGTTGGTCGATCTCTGCAACCTCATTCTGAACCAACTTGACAACGGTGTAATTAAAGGATATTAAACCCCAACTGGGGTTTATTAGATTGTGCATGGTGACAGTGATGCATATGCCAAGCCGGGGAAGCGATTGATGACAAAACAGTAACTTTATGGAATCGGCGCGCCATGAACACGGGTATTAGGCCTACGTCTTGAAGAGCGAGACCTCGCCCGAGATGCCGCGGGTGAAGGACGTTCCTGAAGAACGGGCAATTTCTGTCTGGAAAATTGCGTCAAATCTCCGGCCTGGCAAAAAAAGGCATCGAAGAAAGGGTGAAGCCATCGCTGTCAAAAAATAAAGATGCCAGCAAATCAAAGATGTCAGGAGCACCCAGTTCAGAAAAACAAATTAGGCAGCAATGGCGCATTTTCATCAGACTCGCACTTCCAATCTTTAAACTTGCATTTCGTGACCTGAGAACAAGTCGGTTTGGATCTGGCATACTCGCTCCGGCCACGCATGTTACACAAGTGGTCCAATCGGGTTGGACTAGGAAATAAAACACCATGAAAATTCATTGTGCTTACGCCTGAAGTAGAAGATGGCTTTAAATAATCCAAATGAACGAACCAAACCCGTTAAAGGGACCTCAAGCAGTTCGCCATAATGTACAAAAAGTATGTACCGAGTGGACCGAGTACTCGTCTTAGATTACCAACACTGGTGAATCTTTCTTGCAAAACCAATAATTGATTTACAAACAGGCCATAAATCCTATACGTGTATTAGTGCCACTCTCTGCCGATATGAAAGTGGAGAAACACGCCAACGCCAGTAAAGGTTGGAAAATGGGTGCAGGGCGTAATAAACGGTTCACAAAACCATGGAAACCTTGGCTGTCAATTGGGCACTGCCGGCACGCCCAACCTTGGGGTATGCCTACATATACGGTATAGACATTAGACAACGCTACCAGAATCAAGCAGTTACTTGGTCGCGTTCAGTTTGCTGACCAAATCGATAATAATGGATCAATGAGTGATCGCTCTCAATTATACTCAACCTAATAAGTAAATTACCCTGACCATGAGAGCAAGGCCTTCAAAATGAGTCAATATGTTATTGTCAGAGTGAAACAAAGGACTTAATGAACGTTTAGTTTTGCTTTCTGCTTACAAGTCCTGTGGATACCAGTAAGACGACGGGAACTGAAATGCATTCTCAAGGTAATTAAAAAACACAAAAAAGTCAAAAGACAGAACAGAAAAAAAAGAATCACACGATTCCGCAGAACTGTAGTTGAAAGCAAACCACGAAATCCAGTTTAAAACATCTTCGGATTTCATGGTTAAAGTTTGTCTCTTTTTCTCAAACTTGTTATTTGGTCTTAGGCTCACACTGTCCCGTAACAAAGTGTAACATTTTTGCTGATGAAGTTTCGTGACCCTTGACCGCATAAAACGTCTAGAGCCGGTGCCACTTGGGATGTCTTTCGGTACGGTAAGTCATTCGTTGTGATGCAAATCAGATGTGAACAAAACTCGCCCAAATTTGACCAAAAAATTGTTGCATTAAAAACGAGCAGCTGGTAGAATGTGTGATTTGGGACGCCGTTGCGGATGCTTTTCGCGCAATTTGTTGTCTCAACGTTGCTGGCGACGATGCAGGATTACACGAGCAGGTGTACGCAGAGAATGCAGACAGGTGGCCTTTCGTCTGTAAATACTTCGAGACCTAACAACACATACAAAGCACCGGAAACTCTTCAAGCCGAATTAGCCCAGGGGGATTAGGCGATTGCTGAGAAGGAACTCCACACGGAGCTACCACTGCCTTAAAATAAATAAATAAATTATTAAGAAAAAGAAAGAAAGAAAGAAAAAGAACAGTTTAATGCCACATGTTCACTGCCTTTTTTTATATAGGCCTACTGGCTTTTGTTTAATTCAGCGTATTCGGGCCATTGAAATGATTTTTTTGGTCTTTTGGGAGGTCATTTGTCTATCTCGTTTGTTTCTTTCTGAGTTCTACGTGTATTGGCTTTTGTTCATCTTCACAATTGCCTTAAAGTGTGCGGAAATAACTCATAAACAACAGTTTGTTTATCCGTTTTAGATACTGTTTTCGCAGAGTGTTTTCGGTTGTATTCTTTGATTTATTTACGTGTTTAAATTATCCACGTATTGTATATAATTTTATGTTTTACCAGTCTGGATGTGTGGAGACCACGGTGATTGACAATGCTTTCAATTTCCCTCTACCTATCTGTTCATTGATGACAAAGAATCTTGAAGAATAAGCGCAAATTTAAGCTGTAAAACTTAGGCCGTTACTTTAAAAACTGAGGGGTCAAAACAATAATGACCCAGAATCTGGATCCAAATTTGCTTCATCCTTTCTATTCTAGCGGCTCATTTAAATTCCTCTTTTTGACTCGGACAAGGGTTAAAAGAACCCGGATTCAGATTCCGAGTCAACCCGACTCGGCGGTTTTTTACAATAAGAGAGGTATAAGAACATCTGGGGCGACGGATCGACGGCGCTCACGGGCGGTCTATAAAAAGGGCACGCGTATTAAGTCAGGCTGGGCCGAAATAATTGATCATTGGCCTGTTAACATCATCACGCCATGACTGTCATCATCAAGACGAGCCATCAAGGCAAGTCGTTTAAAGTGAAGACATCACCGTCATCCCCTGCAACACAGAAACACAGCAGCCCCTTGTCTCGACTGATCATGCAGCGCGTTTTACTGTCATTTTGACAGAACTGCCTCTGAATGCAATCCAGGTCGTCAAATCAACTGATGTCGTTTTCACATCGATGGACAGAAGATGCACACTCTGCCAAATCGGTCTTCTGTACTTCATTTTGAGGTCTGTTACTAAAAAAAGGGTGTTTTAATTTGGATTTAATTCTTACATGACAATGTTATGTTTTCATAGAGTATGTTTTCTCGGGTTTTACTGGGCAGAAGCAAGGTTGCGGTGTACATGTACATGGCGATAAACGATGCATATTTTCGGCGGCGTGCGCATATGATAATGAGAAGTGCTACTGGTGTCTCAAGGGGGGGGGGTTGAAAGAAGAAGCACTCCCCAAAACGTGATGCGGGGGCAACTGGAAAAAAGTGTCAATTTGTTTAAAGTGACATTGTTAAAAGAGAAAAATGGGGTAGCCAAGCTAACTGAAAACACGGAGACTGTGTGAGCTTTTGTAGCGACAACTTCTTAATCAGACGCATGGGGGAGGGGCGCAGTTTAGTTGCACAGTTAAAGTAAGCAAGATTAAAGGGAGCGAGGGCAAGGTGTCTACTTTAACCCCAAAAGTCCCCCATCCTCCAATTTTACTAGATTTTTTTTTACACATACCCTGGGGGTTAACACTGTAAAATCTCAGTCTCAACGTGTTCCTATACATCCCTGAATCGCGCTGAACTGGTGCTGAACAACGCACCGAGCCCAACATGCGATGCATAAAGATATGCACAAACCCTCGCGCTTGCAAAACGAATTATTGTAGCCCATTGATCCTGCACAGAGTACATACAGCGGTATTTATCCGTCGTGACTGGACATACTGCAGCATGGTTATAATATTTAAAAAAATCTCCACACGGAGTGATTCGTTTCACTGCGCCCTTTATGAGGAGGCTAATGGAGTTTTCGACTGCTGCACGCGCAATGCTCATTCACTCTCCATCTCACACATGCGCCTGTTGGACGCACATCGCACCCGTGCGGGGTACTTTTTTTAACCGGGGACTTTTTTTAACCGCGGTGGCAACATGGCATTGGTACCCGCAACTTCAGCAAAGAGGTTTAAAGTAATGAAATTTAAAGAAGAGGGACTAATGTTAGCCGAAGATGGGCCCAAGGAATGCGAACAATACAGGCAATCGGGTTGTACACTTTCGTTTCTAGAAGACCCATTTACCCCTTTTTCGGTTTGAGAAGCGTAAACCCAGTCTACATGATTATTTCATTCCTGGTACAGAAATCCGAGTCAAACCCCTGCTGAAAGATAAAAGGAAAAAGAACTTTGAAATGACACAACCTGTGCAATGTTACCACAATGCCTTTATTTTAATTTGACTTAATTTGGATTCACTGCAAGGTGTTTTTATTATTGTCTTCGCTGCACAACACGGTCGCTGGGAACGGTTTGATGGATTTAACACACGTATCACTTGCCGTATGAATCTTCCGCCTTAAGTTAACTAAGCCCCAGGTATCACTCTTGGAGACAGGGGAAAAAACCGAGGAAACACTGACCTCAGCGAAACAGACCACGACCCACAATGTAACGAAAGTACCCGCTAAAAGAAAACATAAAAATTAGATCGCCCGAATCGATGTTATCTTTCGAATCCACCAATATAATGATGGCGTATAGTGGTCCCAACATCTCTGCAGCAGCATTTTCTATCTGATGATGCGATGAAGATGCCGTCCTCCATCACTCACGACGGCAAGCTGGCCCGGGGGGCTGCATCATTCCCATTAAGGCAATCCACCTTAGTCACCACACTACACTTCGGCTCTGACACTATAAGCTTATTGTGACTCGGCCATCGTCAATTATTAAACTGGATTCCCCGTACGTCACCGTTAATAATAACGCCAAGCCTCTCCGCTAATGCATTTTTAGAAATTAGCTTGGCTCATATCAAATATGGAGGCGCTGAAGTTAAGGTTAAGAGGGCTTCTCGTATTATGAGACGTGCATAAGCCCTTCCGCAGACGACCTTATCAGAAAGCCTGGTTCGACCTGTTCACGTTGTGGTAGCTATGAGAGTCGGGTAAATCGCATACATATACTGCTTTCAAATTCAAGTCTGATTTCCATTTCAGTGCCCCCCCAAACGGGTCACAATGCCGTCCCCTTTTTGTAGTTTCCCTCTTAGGTGGGCAATACGCCTCGACGGCAACCCTTTTAAAAAGAGTCGATTCAGTGTTTTAGTCCCCAAGGGTGGTGGGACTGGGTCGCTTCAGACGTCCCTCTTTTCCCCGGCCTCATTCAACCAGACAGTGGACTCGAATGAAAAGAGTAATTGCAGGCGCATGGATAACGCGGAGAGTGGTTGTGGATGATGGACAAGAGAACTAACTCGGGATATCTCTGGCACTCCGTTTCAATCAGGTTCCGCCCCATTACTTCCCATTGCTAGCCGGGCGCTATATTGGTAAAAGCTTCGAGGGTGAGCCTCATTTTAAAAATAATGTCAACCGTCAGTTTTTTTTGTAGACGTTTTAATTTGTGTGAAAGAGAAAAGAGAAAATGGGAACTTCTGTGTATTATTCTGTGCACATGCGAACGCGACAAAATTGCGGTGTGGGTACAGACTAATGGAAGATAAACATCAAGTGCAAGGTGAAAGCTACTTGTAAGAACACGTGTGCTGGGCTAATGCGATCTTGCTCCCGTGGGAGAGGGGGCAGGCAGTCTTAGACAGCAAGCTGGGAGTGCTGTCCGCAAATCGATGCAAGCAAAATAATGGACGTGATGGGAAAACGACGCGGCCCACTGGCCAAGAAAGTCCTTTGATGGACTTTGGATCCAACCGCGTCTTCCTCAAAGCACTATACATGTATATACGCTACACGCAGGCACGGATGGACGCTCCTAACTTCCCCGAGAGATTTGATTTGGAAATTTATGGGGCCCTCAACGATAGTGCACCTTATTTTAACGCAGCTCTGATGCCTATATATTTGCAGAGCCAACTCAAATCTGCCAGCTTGGAAACATGTTAATATTATAGTGCTACCTTGAGAAAAATACAACGCCGGGAATTTCCTCCGGAAACACGTACATTCGCCGTCACCCAATACCTACTCCTAACCAACATCGACCGTTGAATGAAAGATGGCTTAATTGCACACACATATGAGTACATATACGCACAAATGAGCGACATAAAAATTCCATAGGGATGAACACAAAAGTCATTAGTCGGAGACAGAACGGGTTATTGACCATCGCCCAGGCCAGGTCAATTGGCACTATGAACATCTAACAAGAGAAGCTCGGTACAACAACAGTGGACGCTCATTGTTAGCGCACTGTGTTTCTTTTGTGAGATATTCGTAGTGTGGAAAACTATTGGTGATTTTCAAAGTTTCTTGTATAAAATGATTCTCAGTTGTTGTTTTTTTCCAAAGTTGTGAGGGCATGGTGTTCGACATTTAGTGTGTTTTAACTGTACGCGGGCACACATCCCTGCCACCCTTAAATGTGACCCTACGAATGAATATACTTTTTTTTTAATACTATACTCGTGGTGTGATGAGTGGCATTAAGCCGTACCCAAGGCTTGGGGTTCAGAGTATCGATCGTCCAATGCACTTTCAAATCCCCCTTACCACAGCAACCCAAACAGCGTCCGACAACCAGACAGCTCCATCCAACCGCTACAAATCCTGTGCAGGTTATGGACTAATAAAGCTTTTTTTTATGTGTGTCCCCATCCTTCAAAACCGTCGCCGTCCTTAGAGAGGCGTGACAAAAGACGGTAAAAGGGGCGAACTACCGTTAAGAGGTGCTGTGAGTGTGGAGAGGTCGAAATAATGCGGCCTGAAAGCCTCAGCCCCGGATAATTGCACATTTCGGTGCCTATTCAGACAGCGGGTATCATCTTCCTGCAGGGGCCCGTCTTCTTTATCTCTTTAACACTATTGTCACCTTACGTCTTTCCGGTTGAATGGAAACCTAAATCCCTTTATATTGTCGTCCTGGCTTACACTAAGCTCTTACTGAGTTACTGTGCTAGGCACACACACCTTTCAGGCTACTTTGAGAAGTCTATCAACATGTCAAGGAGCCACATTATACATCACTCTGAAAAGTTTCACGTATTTTCATCTTCGAGATATCGTTTCTGTTTGATAGCAATGGTATTCAGGTTCAACTCTCTCAGCACTTTCGACGGCCAGATTTTACAAGAGCCACCAGGGCCTCAGCTTACACAGCTTCAAGATGACCGGACTGTCACTATGGGCACAGGGTTTGAAGGATGCACACTTTCCACTACCCCGTACTTGTCAGTACAAATAGTTTTTCACAAACTGACACAAAGGGTTTGCAAACCGATAATTTTCTGCGAGAAAAGAAAAGCGTTTTCATGCGTTTCCTTTTCGATGAAAAAAAAAGTACGGACAAATACGGCCGTTTCACAGAAATGCGTCACCAAGAGTTTGCAACGTGTTGGCCAGTCACAATGCGCGGATTTGTCGACCCAAAGGGTCGACCCAAATTTCGCGCGTTATGAATGGTATAAATGGTTTGCACAAAATCAAATCAATTAGTCCCCTTTGTCGCATGTCAACGTGCAGGTACCGTACGTTATGTGAGGAAGAAGCTGTCAAAACAAGGAACAAGACAATGGTTAACGCAACGTCTACGCGGTATGGGCTACTATCAAAAGTGAAAAACGAAAGTCTTGGTTTTCTGCAACACACGGTGATAGGTATGAACTCTTGACAACCAAGGGTTCAACTGACGTAACGATAACAAGTCCCACCACATTCACTAGCCTGCGCTCGAGGAAGTGATGGTCGAACTGCAGCCTTGGAAGGAGCTCACTCATGATTGTTGGGGAAACCAACAATCATGAGTGAGCTCCTTCCAAGAAGGAGTTCAACTTGAGTTCAACCTCGACCCCATGGGCTGCGTGCGCATTCCTTCACTAACCCCTGGTCGTGGAGAATATGAAACTGACGCTGACTTATCCGAATTTAAATCTCCCAATAGTAGAATATTTAAATCTCACAATAAAAGGGATTAAGATATCGTTAGGTGTATGGTGGGAAGCAACATGGGAACGAGGTTGACTGAGTCGCCATGGTTAAGAAACCCACCCGCATACGCTTTCTACATGTGCTACTGCATGGACGAAGGCAAACCTTCTTGACGAAAATTAAAAGGTCTCATTTATTGAGGTGTGCCCAGAAGAGCCCAGATCTCAGCCCTCAACAGCTTGCAAACAAACTGAAATTTAATCATTGAAAAGGGCCTGTATTCGTTCAGTTTTATCTTTATTTCTTACACTGTCCTCCTGTTTGCATTTTGATGATTCGTCATAGTGTTGACATTTTCGGAGAGAAAAAACGCACTCTCTATTCGAATATCGAAACTCATTCACCTGATGTAGTCTTTCTTGCAGAGGATCATGCCGCCCTTGGAGAAGCAAGAGGGGCCCACTTCTCCCAGCTGCACACTGCAACAGGAGCACTTCAGGCAGCCCGTGTGCCAGAACCTGTCCACGGCGTGCAGCAGGAACCGGTCCACGATCTTACAGCCGCAGCCGGCACAGCACCTGACCACGTTGTTGTTGTTGTTACTGTTGCCCGCAGACCGGCTCTCTTTGCTGATCTCGCTTTGAACTGCAAGAGAATCCATTCGCATCACCGCCAGTCAATAAATGGCTACATTATAAAAATATCCCAAGTTTTTTTTTCTCCTGAGACGTGGGAGACATAGCATGCCTTATTACCTTTTAACGAATTTGTTTATAACAGTCCTGGATCCTCCAATTTTAATGTAACTCGCATATCCTGGGGGTAGCGGCAAGGAAAACACAGTGTTCTTGATAATGACTGACTATATATGGCGCACCCCTGTAATCAGGGGCCGTACAGCACCGCACCATTTTCCCCCCTCTCCACACGCCCTTGATTACACGCCGCCAGTTGTACACACACACGGCGAGTGTAGTTTACCCCCCATGCAATATTATTTCCACATCAGATAGTTGATTAATGGCCGTACTATCTGTAACTAAATTATTTTTGTACAAGCCCGGGTATAGCGTTCCCTTACGCCGTGAACATCTGGTGCTTAACGCTTTATTAGGTCTGGGCAGCCCCAGACAAATTTGATAAAAATGGGCAATTCATCATTTGGCCGAGTCAAGGCATGGTGCGGGCTGGTCGTGTGTCGCGTGCCATCCACGCAAATTGCTAAGTGCATGCACGAAGCGCATTCCAGTCGCAACGCCACCAGAAGTATGATCCGTACATGTTCAGTGCAACACAACCTCGTGGCTCGAATGCTTCAATCTATATTTAGGAACTTCAAAAAAGCGCGCAAAATGCAAGACAGCGCCTTTAACGTTCTTTCCAATGCAGTATCTCAATTTGGAATTTCTCCAGCAACGAACGAGTTGAAAGGTCCGCGTAATGTGTAAATATTGTCCTTACCAAACGTCCCTAGCATACTGTGCAACCCTTTTCAATGTCTGAACTTTGCACTCAAATGATTCCCGATCTCAAGAGAGCATTTCAATGTTATTAACGGATACAAAGGTCACGTGTGATGCATCTCAACTTGAAATTAAGTGGTTGGTTGACAGAAGAAATTATTACAAGCGCGTGCGGTGGGGTGCAGGTGTGTGGCTTGCGGAAGGATATAATCTTTTGAAATTAAACGTAATGTTTTGCTTTCTAATGCACGTATTAAAATAACTGGGTGACGATATCACATTTACCTGTCGAACTGTTTTCACAGTATTTTTTCTTGGTAATGGTGAGAAACTATTATTACACGCATGTCATGAAATTAAAACCTTCTGTAATAATTATTTTGAGTTCTTTTCACTCCTTATAAGGGATGCAGCAAGGCTAATGCAGTTATACTATAATAAATATTAATAATTTATAGTTTCATTACCACACATAGTGTGCCATGGATGTCTGTTGTAATGCACCAATGTCTTCATGAAGCGAACGGACGAAACCTAATTGTGGGCCCTCACGACGAACACATAAAAATATTGATTCTTGGTGGGATTTATATCCTGAATACAGCCCCCCCCCAAAAAAAACAACAACTACAAGCAGGGTTGTAAATATCACATAAATTGCACAACAGTGGGAGCTATTATTAATTGTTATTTCCCTTCAGTAGATTGGTAAAAATACTCAATAATCTATACTGTTCGAAAATCGAAAACTGTCCGAAAAACCGAAAATAGTTGTGATTTCCATGATCTTTCCTTTAACCACACGTGTTCATGTTGTACCGGTAGGCAGAACCAAAACAGTTCAATGTGGCTGGCACATTGTGTAATCTGGTGAATACTGCAGAAAAATCCAGGAGGAACACCATCCCCTCAAAATAAAGGTTAGTGAATATCGACAACACGACGTATCATAAACACCATCAGGTTTGTTTGTCTATCGGATAGATGGATGAGACTGAAATTCACGTGTACTTTCATTTTGTTATCGCATTTTTTTTCGAGGGAGGAGATTGAAATGCATGTGCCCATTTACATATGTTGCCGATCGGTTTGCTGCAAATATCAAACAGGCCGATTATTTGACCTCGTCTGACACGCTCAGAGGTATCATTCATCACCATTCATCATACTTTCCTACGTAAACTGCTTTGAATGAGCTAGGGTAGACTGTATTATGCTATTCTACTTACCCACATCGCAGCCAGCTACCGGGTCCATGGTTTGCGTCATGGCTACTGTCGTACTATATCCTGAACACTCCACGTACTTGAACACTCCTCCCCTCCGATTCCTAAATGGTTGACATAAATTCGGTTGGCTTTGGTTGACCTCACCAAGTTTTGGCTTAATTATTTTTGTCCGCGTGAAATTAAAGAAGTTTGTATCGGTCTTTCTCTCTGGTAATGTGTACAGCATATGCGTGGGTTTTGGGATATGTGTTTTCGTTTTGTTTTGTCGCCAACAAGTCAAAGTCTAATTATATCTTCTCGGCATATCACAGTAATCAGGCACCTGTATATCGTAATCCAAGTGTACATGTACATGCAGTGAAAGCGTCTTGGCTGCTGCCCCAACCGAGCACTAACGCCAGTCGTAGGCCAACAGCATCCTTGCTCTGCTATATGGTCCGACCAGCTCACTGTTCGGTCGGCGATCGCAATGTCCCCCTGATTTCCTTGGGGTGCACGGGCTTGTTCGAAGCACACGGGTCATGCAGGGACCGGCAACGGAGTCTAGTACTTGCACTCAGATCTTGTCCTCGCGTGATCAGGCAATATTTGAGAAGTTGAACTTGCAGCTGAAATGATACTGCAGAACAGTGCAGGGACGTCTGGTCAGAGAGCGGCGAGACATCAGTCGGTCGGTGTACTCGGGTGTACTTGCGATGTGCGGTCACTCCATTGTACGTGTCGGCTGTGAAAGGCTTCTACCTGTCGGTGGGAAAAGAGCAGCCTGGTTCACATGTAGTTCTCGACATCAATTATTAGGCTTTCAGCGCGAAATAGCGACACAAACACGGGCTGCATGTACTGTACAGTTCACCACTCCGGTGAAGGTGCTATACAGTTACGCCGTGTGTGCGGCTCGTTCCTCGGCATGGTACATGTACGTGCACCCTGTACAAGAGGCTGGGCCTCCGCTGCACTCACGACGTGACGACTGAATGACCGGAGGAGCGCCGGTCGAAAACAAAACGCAGTGTGCTGGGGTGGACGGCTGAGGCGGTTAATGATTACATGGCAGTGGCGGGAAACGGGGGCAGCCGAAGCCGGTTTGTGTGTACACACATCCAGTCTGCGCGACGCTGAGTAATGAACTTGCCATTCAGAGCAAATCACATGTGGTTTAAGCAGGCAACAAAAGGGGGGCTTTCAGCGAGAAATAAATGGCCGCATTTAATATGTCATGTGTTATTATAGTTTTTTTCCCCACTCATTCGTATGAAATGGACGCGTCCATTCAGCGCTGAGGGTAGAGCTTTTTACAGGGGTGGGTGGCGTCTCTCTCCCTGCTTGATAAGCTCATTTTGATGAACGGCTTGCTTGCTCGTTAACGAGGTAAACATGTTTATGGTGCGGGGAAATACATTCAGTGAAATGTTGGAATGGATATTAATTAATGGCTACAAGGATTCGTTAAGCCCCATTGAAAACAGACACAGCACAGGGTTTGGGGGTTTGTTGAATGGCACGACCAACAATAATTAATGAGTCTAGATGCCGTCACACCAAGCCTTCACCACTCAAAATAATCAATTACACTACGTCTCTCCTCAGTAATCACTCTCCTCTTTTTTTGCTTCTGCCATTTACGAACCCAATTATTCGTTCGATTCTAATATCTTCGACCATTTAATGCCGGATGGGGGAACAGCTGCGCGCAACGGCATTCTTCCATCAATAAGGAAATGAAGGTACGTGATGGCTGTGACGAGTTTGGTCGTGCTGGACTGGCTGAGCACTAATGCAATTTCGCTGCTTTAGATTGAAAGCTCCTCTTGCCATAATGCCTCCTCTTGATAAAGTGAAGGCCCAAAACAAGCAGGAGATTGCACCGAGGCTTCCGGCATTTCATCCGTTCATTTCCACCCTCAATATCAATCACGCAAAGTGGATCTGCTTCCCCCTACTAGCCTCTCCCAACACGTGACGTCACTTTGATTTAGCTTATTATTATTATAGTGTATCCAGCCACGAGTTGATGGTTCTCGTTTAACCTTCATGATGATAAATCCCTCAACAAATCATTACCCTGATCACATAAGGACATACGAATTTAGATGTATCTATTTGGCCACATTATGAGCAGGTCTGACTATTTAATGAAAATCATGAGTTGTAGGTGAACTTACTTCATGAAACTAACTGAAAAAAACTGATGTGAAATAACATTTCTAGGGAGTGGTTCAAATGGTTACAATGCAGAAAACTTCACCTCATTCCCATTGATATTGCACGGTGCCTAGAGGGCAACGTTGTGTTATCATGTCTGACAAAAATTACTGAGTGTTTTTTTGGGTGCATTCTCCATATATAACCAGCAATTAAGACTCCTTGTTTTCGTCAAGAAGCGTGTCCAAGACCTCGAGGAAGAAATCAGCAAAGCGGGGGCGGGACCGGGCAGTTCATGAAGGGCTGTATAGGGCGCAGCCTCGCTGTGGAGGAGCAGCGAAGTTACACAAACCACGCCAAGACGTGGCGGGGCGACAGGGCATCAGACTGGTCGCAAAGGGAATTAACTTAGATCGCCTGTTCTTACACCTCCAAATACCAACAAGGGTTGATAGCCATATTGAAAGGTGATTGGCGAGAAGTGAAGTTGAGGCCTTCCCATCAGGGATGGCAGGGCCGGGGATCGTGCAAGACGTTTGCGAGACAAGGACCGGTGAGGGAAGGGCAGAACCAGGCGGAGCGAGGCAGAGCAAGACCGAACAGTGCCAAACAAGACGAAGCATGGTAAAACAAGGCAAACCACGGAAGGCGAGGTAAGCCATAAAGAGGTCGAGCTCGACCGCCAAACGCATAACATGACGAAGCATGGCAAAACACATCAAACTATAGGCAAAGCGAGGCAACACAACGCAAAGGCAAACTAAAAAGGAACTACATGGAGCAGGACCAATCAAGATGAGGCATGGCAAATCCAGCAAAGCGAGGCAAACCAAAGTCAATAACGCCGAAGTTCGGTACTGCAAAACCAATCAAGGCAAAACAAGACGAAGCAAGCAAAACACAGCAAAGGCGGCAAAGGGAGGCCAAGAGACAATGCATAGCAAACCAAGGCAAATTAAACACTGCTGTGGCCAAGGCAAAAACATGGCAAAGCAAGGCAAACCCAGGCCAAGGGAGGCAAGCAAATACAGAAAGACTGTAAAGGAAGGCAAAACCAGACAATGAATAGCAAAACATACACTACAGGGAAAAGCAAGGAAAGTTTAAACGATTGATGACAGGCCAAGGCGCTAGGTAGAAAAAAAGAACCAAGGCAACATGAGGTAAGGGAAATCCAGTCAAAGCGAGGCAAAAAAAAGTCAAACATAAGGCAAATTAATCGAACCAATACAAAAACGTATGACAATACAGCGCAGAATAAGGCAAAGCACAGCAACGGGTAAAGTTAGACCAAGTACCCCAATAATGTTCCATTTTTATTACAGATTCGGACCTTTTTGCGTCATCTTCTCTCCACAAGCAATAACGAAACTTCTTCCCTGACAAAGGAAGACTATGCGAGCCGATGTAAGGCATCCTCAGCACGGCGCAAGGTACTCAAAGCTCCTAAACCTTTTCAAGTTTCATCTCCGTGTGGGGCATGGAACTTTCCATCCTCCAGTTTTACGACAGAATGCTATGAGTTAATTGACACTTTAGAAATAAGCTGGCTAAATTTGTAAGTTAACGCCGGATGACGAAGTTAACTTCGCGTCGTTGTATGTCTTGTGTGCATGTAGGGAGGGTACCATGGAGCCTGTGGAGAGACCCCCGGTCTTAACATCTCATCCCATCAAGACAATCCGCTCCGTCAGCATTGGCTGATTGCCTCAACCAGCTCACCCCCAGGTCTCCGTCCACATTAAAAATTTGCTGGAAATTGACGAGTATTTGTCAGCGTGGCGTACAAGTGGAAAGCGATAATTGGAGAGCAAGAGATCTTGATGACATGTTAATGCACTTAGGCGGACAGCGTATCGCCACTGGGCGCTGTCCCCCTATTTCAGACGAGTGACAGGCATTCTCGACATTCAATAGTTTTCAGGAACACCACCAGCGCCAGCCTACGCAATCGCTCCCTACACAGAACAAAGACTTTCAGTAGATCTAATTTTTAAATGAGGGGAATTTCAAGATATCCTTTACAGAATTGCAGGATTATAGATTCTAATCATTCAATGGTGAGTGTGACGTGGTACCAGAAAAACACGTGACAGCGTTATCAGATGAAAGTAAAGTGAAAGGGGCGTTGCCTTTAAAGTTTCTGTCAGGATATGGCAATCACGCCAAATAGGTTTGTACTGATAGTGACTCAGGACAGAATAACGATGAAAAGGCTGACAGATATTACCGTACGACTCTGGTGGTTTTTCTTTTACATGCAAAAATACTGTGCTTAATGTCAAATCGGATTTGATTTCATCTAGGAGTCACTGGGCTTCATATTTAACTACTTTACAAACTTTCTTTTTCCGGGTAGAATTATAAAGGGAAGTGCACATCCTGAACATGATTACCCTCAACTTCTCAAGAACCTGCTCTTTGTGGAATTACGGGCAGTTTCTTCTTTGTTTTCATCTTGCAATGATTGGTAAACTTCAACAAAAGTAGTATGGAGGTAAACTGTAGTTTTTCGATCAGATCATTAATTTCAATGACACGCTAAAATACTGAAAACTGTCCAATTGATAAACAATCCCGTTATGAATGTGTTCAAGGTTTCCTAATCCTGTAATAAGTTGCCATAATTCTCATTGAGGGATCTATTTGATCAGTTGGATTGTTATCCCTTATTCCCCGATGGACACATTTTTGTCTCTAGTTTCTCCAAAGAAGGACTCTCCCCCTTTTACCAAAAAAGATATAAGAAGGCATTGCACTCAGTAACGTCTATAAACCACACCATTCCAGCAGACTGCATAAGCTAGGATTTCGCATGGTAAGACAGGGCAGTAACTGGAATATTCTCCATATGAAACAGTCAATAAAGGAGATATTGAGCCGAGGGCTTTTCTCCCCCTATTCATTCTATTCAAGCCATCGTGTATACATATACATGAGGCGAACGTGCGCCTGCACTTTTCAAAGAAGTGCAGTCCAGTCAACCCGGCTTCAAAATAAAAAGCTTTCGCCTGTCAGCTCGGGCCGGGATTCCCTTGCCCCCCTGTCTATCTGGGTTTTATGTCCAATTTGCTTGTTTCGTTATCCCCCCGTCCCCTCGGGCGGCAGAGCTCGGCAATCCAGGCGGCTCAGCGCCGGTCGATCGTGAGAGCCACTCGTATTGTGTTCGCTCATGGTGGCTGATTCAGGACCCTGCCCGAGCACGCAGTGAACTGCACGCGCGGAGGAGTTCTAAGTCAATTTTAGTTCCTTTTTCACCTATGTCGTCGTAATGGGACAACCCCGAACAGAAATCAACCTAACAAAACTAACTCTCAACAAATCCTAACCCCCTAAATGGTAGCCAACTTTCCATTGATGTAGTCGAGTACTTTTCGAGTATGTCTACTAACTTCAATGCCAAAGATTGAACCAGTCAGGAGGGAGCAAAGCTCAAGAACATGGACATTTTGATGGTATATGCACACCGGTAAAATTACAAAATAAATCAAAGCCTTCAGACTCTCCCAGTTTTGTGAAATTACTTTTTAAGGAGGTAAGTACTCGTGGTTTAGAAAGAAATTCAAAATGTTCACTCCCCGAAGTTGTCTCTCCAGCCGAATGTTTGGCTCGGGATCCGCCCTTGAATTACATTACAGATCTCCTCTATAAATACCATGTCTGATATTCCAAAAATGTCTTGTAATTACAATTCCCCCATCATAAAAAATCCAAGACATTGTGGAGAGGATATAGCACAGAACATGTGGGAGGCCACACTCTTATTTCGCAGGCGAGTTTTAAGATGTCTGCGTATCCGCGAGGGTCACGCTACAAGCATGCCCCACGATATATCTTAGTGCTTAAATAATCCAGAAAACGCACGTGCATTTACATCATCCAAACTGCAAAGGGGCCCCTGAAAATACCAATGACCGTTTTTCCCCCACAACAAAAGAATAAAGCCAAAATCTGGTAGGGTCACTCTACCGGTTCTTGATCTTTTCCCGCCTCGCTGGTTGCCAATGCCCTCTAGATCCTATCACGTTGTCAACTACATCATGAATGTTTTCGTATGGACAGCCACAGTCTGCAGAAACCTCATCCTGGCATTTTGTCACGCGTAGTTTTTGTTTGCCCTTTGCTTTAAAATCGTATTTGTAATGCAATTTGTAATGTACTTTGGCGTTTTGATAGCTCAGTGATGTTTTAAGAGTTAATAGTGAAATATTCTTTTGCTTTTGTTCTCACGGCCAAACCGTAGTTTGTTTTACTAGCCCCTGCAGGCAAAAATGTGACTGTGACGTATAGAGAGCAGACCCTGTTTGACAAAGTCTTGCCCCATCTTCCAACCAAACTTTTTATCGGGATTCAGGGAGTACCCAAGAAATTTAAGAACTCCTATTGGTGGCATTTAGTGCTTACGCCGTCACACAAACACTTCAAAACTGAGATTTCAAATGAGAATATGTGAAAATGACCGTTTTCTTTCATAAAATACCAGCATTTCTTCGTACATAGTTTTGACATACGGGTTTTGTTTGTTGGTCATAATAAGGTTTGTTTAAAAGACAAAAAAAAACCAAAACAAAAAACAAAAAAACACGAAAGCCCATGTGTTTTCCTCCAGATTTAACGAAATGTCTCTTGTTAACGAAATATCACAATACAAGCACTTAAAAGCGGTTGGTAGGTGAGAAAGATATAGCCCCAAATTCAAGATGAAATATATGTCCTCACTGCAAAACCTCCAGTGTTAATTTAACACCCTAGGTGTTATCAGAGGACTACACCAAGTGTTGAATTAACACTAATTTAACATCACAGATTTGAAGTGCGGGAGGAATTAACATCTTGGGCGTTTAATTCGGTACGGCGATCAGTGTTGGTGTCCTTTTGTATAACTGCATATTATTTAAAGAGGTTCTGGGGTGCACGAAACACAGAGGGTGAGTACAAATACATGCATGACATGGACCTCCTAAGTTTATCCCTAGAAAAATCGGTACATGGGTAGAGCCTTCGAGTATCAGGTTTCAACTGAACAGGCGAACATAATGAAGGGAGATAAAGAATTCAAATGGAGCCATACCCAGTCGACTGCGTGCACCAAAACTGCATGTTGTTACGACGGTGCGCTGACGGTTTTGTGCTTAAATTATAATGAAAACAAATAAACGCGGCACGGGAATGGGGCTTTCAACATCGAGTGCAAAGTAAATAGGCCCCATACGCTGTGAGACTGAGGCTGCGAAATTCTGATTCCTAGACGATGTGGCTGTGCATTCCAGTTAGATTATATGGCGAGTGGAGAGGGTCTAATTTATCATATGGCTACTCGTGGAAAGTGGTGCTTGGCTTTGTGTGTTATACAATGGGCGTGTGTGGGGGGATGGCGTATCAAGTCCTTTAACCCTGACCCATTGAAAGGGGGGGGGGAATCCCGCCCTTCCGCGTCAATCCACGCCCACATATTGCAATAACAAATAGCCCAAATGGCCATTTATTATTATCATGATGTTAAACCGAGATCTGCACACTGAATAATTATGCACACAAGTTATCACAGAGGCAACTTGTGTACACAAATATTCGACCAGGAATAACAGCCTTGTAAGAAAGGTGCTTAAATATTCTCAGCCGATGATTGGTTAAATAAAACAGCAATTTAGCAAACTGTAGATACATCTCATTACAGGCTATCGTGCACTGTAGTATTATACGTCCATGGCTACTTGGGAAGGTGACTACTATTTGTATAGGTGCATGATTGATGAGATAGCAAAGCCCAATTACCTGCTTCATCCACAGCGATTCAAGAGAACCTCCATTATCCCGGCCAATTCCGAAATCACACAAGTGTAATTAAAAGCACTGCAGCCCAAACAGGTCGGCTATATTATTGGCCCAGGCTTAGCAGCTGTCCTCGCAGGAAATTAAAGCGCGTCTAAAGCGCCCGGACCCAAGCAGTCAATATCCACGCGCAATATTGGCCAAGCTTCCCCGGATAAAATCATTTAATTACTCCACATTTTTACGGTGAGGACCCCCAACTTGATTAGAGTGGAATTGAACCCCATGCGGGCTTTGATTGTGACGCACGGCCTTATCTAGTTTGCTGGTGTAAGGGGATTTCTTTGCGATTAGTTTTTTAAGTCCGGGCGATATGCTACGTTCTTTACACAAACATTTGCACACAAGCAGCATATGACGTCTGGGGTATTTTCCCTTTTGCCCGTGCGATCATAAAACAATCACAAAACAATGGTGAAGTCTGAAATATTTTGAACTCCATCAACGATTCCTGTTACATCAAATTGGTAATAGTCCGATAACACTGTAAGGTTATTGACATATAAGCTGCAGCATCCATTCGCTTAAAACGCTTCAAGTAGCACCACACACAACAAATAAAATGACCTTTTTAAGAGTCAGTTGTCACTTTGTTTCGTTTCCTTCCGATAGCAATTAACCCTTGGCTAAATATAACTCCCGAAACAAAACTGATACAGAATTAATTAGCACCGCACATGAAGAATTTCAGAACTTTCCGCGTTTCGGTGAATCTGCCCTTTTATCCTCTCAACAACCTTCATTCACAAATCTATTTCCTTTTGAAGGGTAATGCAAAACATGCCAAATTTGTTTCGAGCTTTTGGTCATAGATCAGTCTTCATTGTCTTGTTGTATGGGTAGGTCTAGAACTTTGAAATCATAGTCTTGTTTACAAAGAGCGTCAACAAATAATGAGCGTTTTAAAGTAAGTGCATCAATAAGAGTAGAGCATGAGGTTGCAGACGAAATGTTCCATTTTGTTAGGCGATGAATTATTCTTTCCACTGCATAAATATGGAAATATTCGTTACTCGTTTTATAGAACGCTTGAACTTATCATGAAAAATCCGTGACTAACCTGAATAAATTCCAGCCTCAATAAATCCCTGCATCTACTACGGGTGAAAAAATTTCTGTGATCGTGGAACAGAACTAGGCCTATTTTTCTCAGTGGCTGCGCCGTGCGCTGGGACAAAATGGCATGTGATCGACGGTCCATCAATCATACAGGCGTCGTGCTTCGTATTTCATACCATATATCAAACTCAGCGGTGTATTTATGTATAGGCCCAAAATTATTTGTTCAAATCGGTTTGACATAGCGAATGTTCATCCGTTTCCTTTCGAGACCACGCTGAAGTCATTGTTTTCAAGGTTAAAAACTACTTCCTTTAATAACTCCACGATTGACCATAATGAAATTAAGGTTGATTTCATTTTGTTAATATAACAATGAAACCTCTGTAATATTGATTGGGAAGAATCACAGTAATTCAGACAAGCAAGGACCCAACAGATTCTTGTGTTGTTAGTTTCCCGGTAGTCGTGTCTAATAGACATGCTACTCCCCCAGTCCGGAGTAATTATGAAGATAATTTTTCAGATGGACTATGATTAAATTCTTTGAAGTGCATCCTCCGTAAGATGAAACGTGTCTGGCGTGGCATTTTCGATTGTGAGTAAAAGTATCGTATCCAAGAAGAGCACATACGAGACACAAACAAACTTTTGAGCTGTTTTTTGTTATTATTAACTGTCTCTGAGATCATGGGGGGGACGCAGAATTATTGTTCTTGCTGTTAACGCAGGTGCCCATCAATATTCGATTGTTATTTAATAGAAAAAAAAATTGTCGCTGGTTGAAGGACCTGACTACCGAGCAGCGCCAGTGTTCGCTGTGTTTACCGAGTTCATTATACGTACTTCATTACCCGAGGCGGTTATTGCAGCGGTTAATTCAGTGAGAGAGTTAATGGGGCCCAATAATACACCGCGGATTCTATATGACAATAATAACTTTAGGTACTGTAAATGACAAGAAGTTTTACACATAATGCAATAGGCACGCACGAGGCGACTCCGACGAAAATGTATATGGAAGAAAAAGGTTTGAATGTGAACAGAGCCGGTCGGACGTCATTAAAATCATGTTATGGTAATTTAACTACCTGAACTAATCACTTAAGGAATACCGCAATACATGTAACGCCATTCGACTTGACTGGCTAGTCAAGGGTGTCCCTAAATAAAAGGAGTTGAACTTGATAAAATGATGCAAAGGAAACTATCTTATACGAGTTGGTACACATGAACAGGAAGCGTGAAATTCCTCAAGACCACTGTCCTTTAAATATAAGTATTTTTTACTTTCCTCGCCAATACGCTTAGCTATTTTAAAACGGCTTCAATAATATCCAAAGCTTTCCCTTTCTCTTATGTAAATGCCGACCAAGAGGTGTAACTATGGTTACGAAAGGAAGATTCCACTAAGTTTACCCACTTAATCAACTTAGCGGACACTGAATTGACCAGGCTATAGTATTAACAACGCAAGGCTCGTTTTCTCCAAAATAGGAGTGGTGGGTTTCCCCGATACACCAAACGTAATGACAATCCTGCAAAAGTGTAAACAAAGACAATATACTCCAGTGGCATTATTCTTACGTCCTCCCCGAGTGTATTGCGGTTATCAGTGAAAAAAAAATCACCTTTCAATTTACAAGTTGCGAAAACTAGTGACCTAATGCAGAGCGCATGTGCGCGTACGCCATTATCATATTGAACGAATTGTATTCAAAGAATTTGCCTCTAGAATCGGGCTGCACGTGGTCGTTCCCCACGGTCGAAAACGATATTACCGAGGCACGACTCCGAGCAGATCAGGCAGAGCTCGAGAAGGGCAAAACTAGTCTACGGAGGGCTGCATGTCGAGATCTCCAAATCAGAATGCATCGGTGAAATGTGCAAGCAATCAAATAATTTCACGGCCAAACCTATACAAAGTCGAAACACAATCACTGTCCCCAATTTTGGTGACATTCAGTTAAGTTTTCGCCGCAAGCCCTCTGCTCGCCACCAAGAACCAAATTTTGCAGAGTGTCCTTTCCCGCGATACCAAAACCAGAGTTTCAGCGTCCGCTGAATCGAATGGCAAGGCTAGAGTTACAGACTCGTTTGCCACGGTGCCGCATGGATCAATTCCCTCATTGAAATACGGCATCCTTTGAGGAAATCAAGACGCGGTGGTTACCTTCGAGATATGAGTCAACGTGAAACCGTGCGTGGTCAAGTGCCTCTGCTCAACAGCACAACTAACTGGAGCCAATGAAGAGACAGAATACCAGTCCACTACCGCTAGGCCTACATGCTATAATGTGTAAGCGCTGTGCGCAACACGTTTACAAGTGACACAAGTGAAAGATAGGGTTGATTTTTCCCAGTTGATGCCAGAGAAATAAACCTGCAGCCCGGATAGATGATACGATAGAATTCGCGTTCAACCGTGTGTCTCTTTCTTAAGAAGTGTGGTGCTGAAAAGAACCGGTGGTGGGAATATTCTCATACCCAGGACACTGGTTTCCACATCGATGTCATCTGCTCTGCACAACTCAAGTCCTAACACTACAGGCTACTTACACAGCCCGGTGCAGGCCCTTTGCCTGACCAGAGACTGGGGGGGGGGTGTTTTGGCACTGTGAACACATATTTTCATACAAAGGCCTATCACAATGTGCTTTGGAAAACAACATTGAAAAGTTGCATGTCTGTCGCGAACCAAAGGTAGCGTGTAAGACTTGTACACTGTAGTTTTCAATATTGAATAAACTTAACAAAAATACATTGATTTCAAACCCTTTGAAACACCTGAAATGTGGATATTTGCCGGAACTTCCTGACGGTACATATGACTAGAGATTGATTCATTAATATGCAGAATCATGGTCACCTTGAGCTTAAGAATCAACGTATAAGCCGTGGCTCGTATGCGAATATATTACGGTATATTTAAAATATTAAGTACACACACAAAAAAGACCACCAACAAGTGGAACTCAGAAGCGAGCAGGGGGAGGGGGGGTTCGTTCGAACTCCTCGAACCCTCACAGCCTACGGGCCTGCGATGCAAATGCAACCAGCGCTGTATATTTAGAGAGAGTAGCGCCAATTTCAGACTTTAGAACCAAAATGGCGGTTCACCATGCGTGCAGTACAGCATGCAGCTATCGTGTGCCAATTGTCCGTGTGGATCGATCCACGCACAATCCACCATTTTGATTCCAACTATTGACACCCCCATGTCGCAACTCTCTCTATATACAGCTCTGCATGCAACCAATCCCAGTCGCCTCCAAGCTCCGTCTACCGGACCAACATTCTTCCAGCCACACATCCACGCTCTACCAGACAAGCATCCCACCGCAGCCACTTCATAATCCTCCACCATAGTACTTCAGTCGTCACCTAAGCAGCAGGCCAGCATTCCTCCTGAAGACATGCAGAGTACGCTTTCCAATATGTTCGAGAGTGCACTCAATTCCAGTTGTTTTGAGAACCATTCTTCTTCAAAGAAAAATACATCCCTGAAAGCTGTCATCTACCTTAAAATGTCACACCTCCAAAGCTTCAGATCATAATTAAACCTGCAGCTATAATTTTAGGGTATTGCTAAGCACAGAAAAGAATTGCTTAACACCTTTAGGTTATACCAGCGTACAACGTCCATCACATATTGCTTATGCCTGGTTCTCACTGACTGGTGCATAGGGCATTAAATTAATTTGCTACATATTAAAAACTCCCAGATCAGATTGATCCGGGTCCCGTGGTACCTTACTCTTCCCCGGGTAATGGTCAGAATGACCCAGAAGAGGGTCATTTGTGACCCCCCAAAAAGGATCAGGTCCCACTGAACCCGCAGTCCGGGTCCATCTGACCCGATAGTTTATAGAGTGTAAGCACATTTACACTCAACAAGAAAAGAAAACACGGACTGTAGGTTCTTGAGCTGTCCCAAAAAGGTTGCATAGGCCTACCTTACTGAAAATTCATCAATGAAAAAATGTCGACTTGTTTGATCTGTATTAAGAAATTGTTAGGCTGGCCGTGAACCCTGTGTACAAGAGGGAGCAACTGGACCCCACCAAGCCATCTTGTCCTCGCAATGACAGGCTTAACTTAAATTGGATGGAATTTCATGCTCGTGAACACATCAATGTCGAGCACATCTGTAGAAATTTAGCTCAGTCGAGCAAAACTGCTCGTGGTTATCGTCTTTAAAACATTCGCGCTACGGTCTGTGAAATCGCCTCCGTTTTTGGACTGATTTTGCCATCATAGCCTACGAGGAGGGCGTGTTTGAATGTTGTAAGAATCATTTTGAAACGAGTGCAAGACGGTTCAAACTAATAGGGAGTCGGTTCGGGGGTGGGGAACCAGACAGTAATACTGGGGAAATATCTTGGCGGTAACGGATCCCAATAATCCCATCTTCCTTCTAACGCAATTGCACAAAATGACCTTCAATTTCGATTTATTGGGCGTTCTCTTTCCCAGCAGTACATCCTTATATTGTGATAGGCTTTACCGCGCAGGCCATTGGAAATATATACATGTGCATATTACAGGGCATGATACTGAGACTTATCAAAATGCACTCACATTAACATAGCACTGCTCAGTGATTCAGAATAAACTGCCACTTAAGCGCAAATGCAAAGAGTATCAGTTATTCAACAGTGCACCATAATATTGGTGCTCTATTAAATGAACGGTGATGTACTCGATGATTCTGTCGCAAACATCGCGCAAGGGAGTTCGTCTTACATGGCCTCGAGAATATGCACTCCATTAAAGGATTTCCGGCCAAGGGCAGGTTGATTCCAAGACCATCGATGACTAATAATGATTTCCATCAGCATTAAAATCGGTTAAATGAGATTTCTCCTCGATTCCCCCCCTTTTTTTACTGCTTTATCAGTCAATTTGTGACAAGGTGCCATTCTTGTTACTTATATCGTTAACTACTTTGAATCATTTCAGGCTGCTGTTTGTTTGTTTGTTGACGGAAAAACAGTTGTTTCACGCAATCCAGATTATCTCCGCATCGGACAGAAATGAAGCTTTCAGTTTCGAAAAGATGATATTCTAAGCTCAGTTTGATATCAAAAACGAAACAGTTTCTGACAATTCTTCTGAGAGAAAATAACTGTTGCTTTGTGGTTTTGAGCACACTATGTACAAAACCATTCATTATCAATTACTTTAAAACCCTTTAAACGGGTATCAATGGTTATCTGTCTGTGACACTCCAACCGTATATATTCTATTTTCGCTCCCACTTCATTAAATTATTGTCAAATTATGCCA
Source organism: Acanthaster planci (assembly GCF_054643075.1). NCBI lineage: Eukaryota > Metazoa > Echinodermata > Asteroidea > Valvatida > Acanthasteridae > Acanthaster > Acanthaster planci. The sequence goes on from NC_141787.1 coordinate 5,839,980, forward strand.
ACAGAATGTGAATGCCTGCCTTTGGCGACCGGAGAACGAGGACAGCCTATGGCCGTCGCTACAAGCACACACACGCGCGTACGCCGTCAGCTGGTTGTGCAAGTCGCAATAATGCCATTAGTGGTTAATTACTAACGCATCCTTACTAATCTCCTCAATTACCCGAGCCAGTCTATTGATACTCTACCACCAGTCTGACAGAGGCGCTGATATCAACACCGGGCACAATGGAGGCAACATTTGTACTGTTTGCTGTGATATCACGGGCTCCTCCACACTTTAATATGCAGGAGGCATCAGTTTTTTTTTCAGCTTAATCATATTGCAACCCAGCTACACATTTCAATTATGTTCGTTTTAAGAGTGTTAAAATACACTCATTTCTCATCTTAAAAGTTTCACATAATGAGATTAAATTATGTGAATGCCTGTTTAACTGTTCATCAAAACACCTGTTTTGAAGTTATTGTGACAAAATGCAGTACTTAATTATGTCTGCACACATGGCGCAAAAACGACGAAGTTACCGAGACGACAATGCACTTAACTCGGTCCTTTTTGTTACACAACACGTTACTGCTGTAACCTTTTAATTCTCTGTTGCTAAGTGTTTGTAGTGTGATGCATATTCACGGCCGTTTTAAAGTTAAATTATAACTTATTTGTTGGTAATCATGCTAACTCTTATCCCATATAATTTATTTCGTTATTTTCGATTGTTTTTAATTCCACGCGATTCACTGGTTTACTTTTATCTTTCTGGTTTAATTGTGTTCTCTTTCTTTTGTTTATCAATCCCCTTTTGCTTTTAAGTTTTGTCTCGCCATACCACTATGAGGCCTCTGTATGAAAGCAAAACCTGGAATAACCAACCGAAAGAAATTGACTAAGCTGGTTCGCATGTGGTTCCGGCTTAAAAGTTCAGCTACCACCAACCCACCCCGGCTTGTGAGGAGACAACAGTCTAACCTGGGTCCTTGCTCTATGGTCTAACTAAACCCGACATTGTAACTCTAAACTCATGCCAATCGCCACATTTTGTCACCAAACCAAACCATCGTTTAAGAGGTTTTGCCGGAGAAACTGGAGTTGGAACAAAATACATTTTTTTCTGATGAAGCTGTCAAAGCTTGGATTTTGCCCAACTACAGGGTTAACATATAGTTTTAAATTTGTTCGTGGCAGGCAATTACAATGAAAAATTGAAGGTGGTACAGATGGTGAGCGTACACAGATGGAGTGGTTGATTAATCTTATGGTAACATGACACTCTAACTAATCATCGTCCACTAATATAACAGACCCCACGAATTGACTGCGTCGATCAACTTTGACGGGTTCTATATACTCTCGTCCATTTTTATTTCACTGCAGCCTCTTTTTAATCTACATCATTTGTAATAGCTCAGAAATTAATAGCACGTGATATTTCTGAATATAACAAAATTAAAATTGCAGTGGAAAGCAGCCAAATTCTTTACATTCTGGCACTGTAAATTTGCATACAAACTTAATGTTTAAACCGAAAGTACTGAAAGTCATATATAACGAGAAGAGACGGTTGGTTTTTGTCTATGTGGCCTAATTCCTGGCTAATTTCATCCAGATTCCTTTAACCTCCGCCAGCCAGTGGGAAAAAAACAAAGCCCGTCAAATTTGCAAAGAGCAGAGTTGTGAGTATTGTTGGGCTTGAGGGCAATCTTGGGTTCACATTCCTCCCAGTGACAATCACCGATCGATCCTGGCGAAATTAACCCGCCTGTTCCAAACTCCCTGGCTCCTGGCGTCCCGAGGAAACTTATTGTAGACGGACAATCCTCGGACGCTTTTATTGGAATTTTTTTCTTCATTCGTTGCCTCTTATGCACCAATAAACACAGCACCGAAGTTTATAGAACACCCCCAAAAAATTGCTCGAGATGAAACTGTGGGCTCTATATTTTTGGCACAGAATAGAAAGCGATCGCAGCAGGCATATCCACATAGTCCAGCGGCAAACCAGCCCCACTAAGTGCAGCATGCACTGTTGGCGCTGCAGGGCCACTCCTGCAAAAAAATTCAATTACCTCCGAAGCTATATAGCGATTGGAGCATGACAGGCAGACCTGGGACTGCACGTCACGTGACCATGTGCCCGTTTGTGGTCGGCCCGAGGCAGGACGGAAGATGGCTTGCTGGACGCAGGAATATCAAAGATCGATGCAAAACGCTTAATTCCACCCCAACAACGTTGTCGCATCACGTAAGGCGCCCAGAGATGAAGTGAATAGTTCACTGTCTTTAAAGTGCTAGGACCGACGAGGATAATAACAAGGATTGGCAATTCCAAGGTAGCGGCATGACATTTTGACACACATCAAAAGGGATGTTATGTGAATCCTTGTCGGGGTAAAGTTAAAAAAGGACCACTGTTGCAATACCTGAAGTACCAACTTAATTTAAGTTGCAAATATTTTTTTCAGTGAATGTTCAGTTACAATTTATTTCGTCAAAATGCCATGTCTTTACCGTGGAATTGCTTAGATACGGTGCACGTCTTTGATGTGCTGTTTGCAGATGATGCACCGCTTTCGAGGGGATTTCTCTCAGTCCATTCAAACAGGACAGAACAGCAGACTTCCGGCCATGGTTGGAAATCAACATTTGAAAATTACACCTTAACCTCTTAACAGTGTTGTAACCCACCGATAACTACTCCGCAAAACCGCATCTTTAAGTACAGAGCACTAACTGTTTATCTAGATGTAAAAAGTGCGAATCCGCTCGCTCCATTATCAGAGCCATATACGGGGCGGATCCAGGAATTTCTCCGGGCCGTAGGCCGGGGATTTTTTTGGTTAATGTCTCATTTTTGTGGATAAATAATAGTATTGTTGTACTTACTTTACTTGTTTGTTATTATTTTTCCCACTTCATGGGGGGTGTCTCAGACAGCACGGGGGGGGGACTCCCACCCCCATTCGCGCCAGGATATGGAGGACAACTCTTTCCAAGTGACTATCCTACTCTTTTAGAATGACGATTGCATCCTTTTGAGCAGTTTTAGGCATTCAATTTTTGAACAACAAAACACTCGGAAAAGTCACGTTTTAAAAGAGCCACATTATGAGGGGCAACTTGTGATGTTTCTCCTATCTGGTAAGTTTACAGGAAACCAAAGAAAATGAGCCGAATTACTCTTAGCAGTAAATACCTTCGAAAAAAGGCCTGAAATTCTCAAGCTACAAAGGATCAGAAGATAATTTTATCAAAAGAATTTATCAGAACACGTGCACTGAGCTAAGAGGCTCAAACTAGGCTATGTATACGGCTATAAATACTGAAAGCTGTGTCTTCGTCATCGCATAACAACAAATGTGATCGTGACTGTGCCCAAGGATATCTTCAAAATGGGAGCACTGCCCTACGAGAGGTATTCCATGTTCCAGCATTTCACCTTATTTACGGTCTGGAAACGAAAGACTGTGCATTGTACAGTACTTCTGTCCTGACACTTAATATGTTCATGCCTTCAGGTCAACATGAATTCGATGAGAAGATTGTTTTCAGTTTGGTTCATTCACTGTTGCCGTCATTAAAGGAGGTACCCACAGGTACCCACAGAAGTCTAACTACAAATGTACAAGGGCTGAAGGTCGATCGGTAACTATCTTGATTTACAGAGACCCCACATAATTGATCAATGACCCTGATTGATCGTCATGAAAACAATGGAAACATCAATAGGAAGTAAATTAATAATCAGAATGCTGGTTGATCTCTGAATACTTTAAGCAGTAAAACCAGAAGGGTCGAGGTCTTTTCCACGGAAGAATTGGCGGCAAACAAACCGACTACAGGCCTACTCTGTTTTTGTCTGGGTCGAATTTTCGAAGCCAAAGCTAGACGTGTTTATCCCTCTGCCAGTTGCAGAGGGGTTGTAGTGTGCAGTCATCACACGCTCTGTCCTGCACGCGGGATACAGGGATGGCAGGTGAACCATTACCGAGGCCGACTTGATTGGCACACACACCCCAGGGCCTGACAGATACTCAACACAGAATTCGACATTTCCCCTCCCGAGAAAGCTCCTCAGTCAAGAAAAATCAAGTCCAATTTCAGGTTTGTACAAGCTATGAATGCACTCTCCAAATTGGCCGGGGCTGTTTACTTTTCTCTTGGACAAGGACCGGGGCTCGGGCGAGCATGGTCAAAGCGTTGTGCTGCTAACAAGACAGCTGATTCTGACGCCAGCTAATTGAGGAAAGTGTGTATACGAGATTCAGCCCCAGGTAGCCTGCTGGACTCCTATAGATATAGGTATAATATCCAAATTTCTCATACCCATTCATTGTGGTGATTGCTTTCAGTCGGGCAAAGATGTTGAATGCCACGGTGGCGCGGCGCTCCCGTCTCCACGCCAGAGGCTCAGAATTCATTGGCGCGAACCTTTTTTTGCCTAGAGTCTAAGCAGGAAATGAATTATTTGGATAAGTTTGATCCAAGAAGTTACTGTCAGTGTCCACAACGCCCCAACAAAATTGAAACTGACTATGCAGAATTGAGTAACATCGGCAGGGTAAATAGATATGTGCGTCACGTGAGTTGGGCATTATTGCCTGCACCGTTTAATCAAGGCGAGCCTCTATCAATGAACACCTTTTGATTAATTGCAACTTTCAATATCGCCAAGCCAACACGACTGGCAATCCGGACGATTTGTGAATACAGCGCGCAGGCAAAATTAGTTATTATGGTGGATGCGTTGTCGGAGTGGAAAAAAGTGCAGAATTTCCCGCGCGGGGGGTTTATTGCGTGCCAAACGTGCAGTTCCACTTTGCAGGGTCGTGCTGGCTTAATTAAGGTTAATTAGAGAGAGGGCTGGCTTTTGACGATTGTCATGCATCTCTCAACAAGCATAGCTGTAATAGTCAGCCGAACCCGACCGACGAAGTGCTGGAAAACGTCAGGATTTAAACGTGAACTGCGGCAGAGCAGATACATGCTCAAACTAACCAGAAAGTCAGCGTGAAACGGCTGCGAGTGGTTTACTGAAGTAAGGTTCTTTAAATAGCTGTCATTGAACGAAGCCTTTTTGTATACCATGTAGTTGCATTGAACGCTGCTGCCCTTTAAGGAGATGTATGGTAGGTGGGTGTGAGTTTGTTTCTGCATGCAATTGGGGACCCTGAACAATAGAGGATAATAAGGTCCCCGATTGACAGAGGGTCCCCGATTGACAACTGTGTACAAAACATATGGATGGTCTTCTAAAAAAGTTAGAGTACAAACAAAAGAGGAACAATAGGGGGTCCCCAGTTGCAGGCAAATACACACTTGTGTGTGTGGGTGTACCCGGATGATGTTTTTCGTGCCCTTTGATATTGTGCAGGCATTGTCATATCCAAACGTTAACGGCAGCATTTCTCCGTTGTCATTTAGAAACGACGGTGTTTTTCATCTGATACCAAATCCATCACCGTTGATTTGAGTGCCCACGCAGAATCCCCCAAACAATAGTTTCGGTATTAGTTTCCAGCGCGAATCAATTCCGAAATTGGTGAGCAGGCATGCCAGGATTTACTGGAGTCATGAACGCCACTGTGGTAGAAAATTCACACCAACAGAATGCCTAGATGACTTCTTTTTGCCCACTCCATGTGGATGACGCATTTTAACCTCTAATACTTTGACCCGGAAATGATTATGATCACACAGTCCGGACAACGCTCTGTAGCATGAACACTGAGACATGAGTTGATCTTTTGACAAATGTTTGCCCTTCATATTCACACAATATCACAGACAACACGTGGGGTTAATGACAGTACATTAACATGCGTACGCATTTCCAAAATGACATTGTAGAATCATACAACATTATGCTTACCAGTGAGATGTTGAGCGGTTGTCTTGAAAAGCGGTGTGGGCATAAGTACACAAAAATGGAATAATAAACAACTACTGTGACATTTTAAACTTCAATTTACAACAAAATCGGACAGTTACTTTATGCAGTTTGAACAAAATCTATTTCAAGTGGATTGAAAAAAAAAGAAGCAATTATCGAGCCATATGATGGTCTGTCCAAAAGTAATTTCAAGCACAGCAGGCACCCCGCGCTACCGTGACAACATACATGTAGGTGGATTCGAGTGCCAACATGCTATTGTAATCCAGACGAACAAATTCATTTCAAAGCCATTCTAAACTACAAAAAAAGGTTTATTTTCCCGAGGTGAAAGTACTAAAAGCGTAAATACAGAAAATTGCACCACAACTCCACCTACCAACATTGAAACACCGACGACTACAGAGATGCTTCTGTGCCACGCCACGCGGGTTGCAACCTCGCAGGCGGGCTCCTGTAAAACGGGTTAGATGGGCTTGAAAGTTGCAAGATACAGGCTTGATACCACCGACAATTCGCCTAATTGAAATGTGTTGAAAAGAACAGCTGTCAACTGGAGATCTGTACACACACGTTCCGCTTGTACTGAGCGAGAAGAAGTAGTTGGAAAGGAGAATTGCGGCGTTATGATAATGCACATGATACACGTCTAGGGCTGACCCCAATTATTGACAACGCGACTCAAAATAGATTGCCAATTTCAGAGGAGGAAATGTGATGGAAATTGAACACCGAACGCGCCGGCCTGCGGGTGTCCCTTCCAGAGTCTGTTATAACTTAATTGAAATTCCATGATAATTTAATGGAATCTATCGTAAATGATTCAACATTGATGGAGTGACGGTGAGCGACGCTGGGGGAGGCGGTACCACTCTGCCGATGAGGGGGGTTACGAAGGGAATCCATGACACAACGGAGGTCAGTATGCGATGCTTTCTCGATAGTATGACTTCTTCCTTGACGGCAAGCTTCAGAGGTAAGTATAGCACAGAACCACTGGCTGTCACAACACGATCACTATGGAAAATCCAGTGCCAGTGTTCAGTAGTTGCAACGGTGACTACATTAATTCCCCAACAGTGTCTGTGTCCTCATCATACACGACGAGCAACATGGTATCGTCCGTAACAAGAAACCTCAAGTACGGAGCTCTCCTTTTGAAACGAAAGCCGCGACACCCGATTCGTGAGCTATGTATTAAAGTGGCATCTTTATCCTTTTTATTTTAAGGGCACTGTAGTGCTAATATAAACGTGTAGATCACGTTCAGGAACTTCAAGAGCTTTGTGGGTTCTCAAATGACGAAGGCGTGGGGCAAAATGCGGAATTTTTTGCAGCCAAAGAAAACTATCGGTGTTAAACTCCATGTTAATTTCTCCCCTAAGATTATCTGAATATTCTATGACCATTTCTCAGGGAAAGGTCAAATTCTGTGTAATCAGTCTAGGGTCACAAGATCGAAGGCACAATATGCAGAACAGTAGTGGCATGAAATATACAGTGTGCTCTGAGCAAGGACCGTATAAAGCCGACGAGAATGAAACAGAAAATAGGAAAATCATGTGCTGATCTTATGCAATTTACACCATACAGATCTAAAATGGTTTCGTATTAACATGAGAAATCTTCTGGTAAATTATTCAACAATCTAGCTCCATTGTCATCTTTAGAAGAATCGGGAAACTGGAACCCAAGCACCGATTTAAAACATCCCAACGCTGAATCGGTGCCAATTTTTTACAACCGAATCGATTAAGCATAACGAAGACAACTGTCGCTTTGTCTTCTAACCTAAGGTACCACAGATTCACACTCAAAAAGACAAGGAGGTAACGCAGTTTCTTTGGGTGCTGATTGAAGGTTGACTGCCCTCGCATTTGAACCCAACCGATGATGAGTCACGGATGTTTCAACTTAGAACGCCTCTTCTTGATCAATTAGGATGGTTCCGTGACACAACAAATTCACAGTGTATCAGAATAGACAGGCTTCAGATCCGGGGTGGGGGTGGGATGGGGATGAACAACTTGCTCTGCACCCCCCCCTCCAAAAAAAACCATAAATTAAATCAAAGAAGAAAAAAGAAAGAGAATTTTAAAAATATATCGTAAATTAAAACCGAAATAACACTGGCAGACTTGGAGATACGTGGTGGTGGCGGCAGACAAACTGGTCATTTTGCTCGTCCTCAAGCGCCCTGACAGGGCGCTGAGAAGGGCTGATGGCTTTGCACTATGATTGGCTACTTTGTACACGACCTCCGACTGCGAGGTTATCACTTCCTGTTAGCGCAGCTTGCGTTATTTTAAGTTCTTGCTTAGCCAATGGCAATGCTTTTGCACAGGCCAAAGTGTCGGCTTATGATAAAAAACATGGCCTTGAAACAATTGGTAATTTATCTTCTCACTAAGTATCACTGATTACTTGTCTTTCGGCGATATATTTCAAATCACTGGTTGTCTTTCTCAATTTTGGATTGACTGTGGAGGAAGGAAACCTGTTTTCCTTCCTCCATGGATGAACTATTAAAGTGTAGTGAGAATATTTCCAGCTGTGAGGAAGAGAAAGAAAAAAAATATCGAATTGATAACAGCCTAATTTAGCGAGCTCGCGCACATGCCAGAACTTTACCCACAATACTCTGCGCGTCGTTAGCTGTCGCCCTGAGTGACGTATTTCCTTCACTAAAATCTGTGCAAGGCCATCAGCCCCCCCGAACCCAGCAACGAACGAAACCAGTCATTTTCAACAGTTGTTCTCGCGCTTGCTCGGAACTAATAGTGCGCGCATGCCCAGGCAAATAGGGCCCGTTTGTCTGCCGCCACCAAGCGTCTCAAAGTCTCCCATTATAGTAATAAAAAAAATGACATCCTGTAAAGGTTATTATTTGTACAGGTACATCAGTATTCAGTAACAGTGTTATGTGTTACCTTTGTGTCCACCTATCCGCAACAATCGGACATAAAAAATCTGACGGTTGCCTTTTCCGACTACATACCTCACATAAATCTCGGTGAAATATTTTACTACTTGGCTCGTTTTCAGCAACGACAGCGCCACATTTCTTTGGCTGCAAAGTTCGGATATGTGTACAATCCAGGGTCCAGCACTATAGAATGGTTCCCGGTGCGACAATCCTTTGTAGTTCTTATTTAGCAACGGGAACCAGTGTATTAAACAGTACTGTATGTCACATGCGGTTTTTTCCGACGAGTCGACGAAACTTGACCACACTTCGCGATGCCACTTCCAGTGAGAATAACCCACAAGATGAAGACAAATAACATGGCGTTTGGGCAAAATGCACCGATTTCCGTGTTGTTTATTTTCAACCTGATCTTATTGTTATGTGTAAGGCGGAGGTATTGGCCACAAATCCTCACGAAGACACATTTGTGAAGCAGATCGTCACACATTTGAACGGATCAAAGATCGCTACACCAAACATTTTATGTGAACCCCATTATGTTTGTTATACTGCGCTGTACCATAAAGTAGTTTTACTTGTTCGTATATGCACTGCCGGATTACACACCATCTTTCCAAAATTTCTGCTCTGAATTTGACGTGACATTTACGTCTTGCCTCCAGCCTTCTATCATTTTCCTCTTTTCTTTTCCTCTTTCTTTTTCAAAACTCCGCTCAGATCCTGCGAGGGGATATACTCCCCACCCCTCGGGATCTATGCCCCTTGGCAATAGTGCAGAAGCCTGACATCATCCTGGCCATTAACTAAATACCCTCACGTTGTTTAGTGGAGAAACGGACTGAATCTTCCTCCATTTCGATTTGAACGGCAGGTCTTCGGAAGCATTAGCTTTTAATGCATCCCTGATATTTGTTTCGAAATCCTTTTTTCTGGATAACTCATGTCATTTTTTTCGAGTTTTAAAAACACAATGCCATATTGCCGGACACAGAGCAGAATGATCAAGTTACCGAGGCTGGTGTACATTTTGGAGTGGCCCAGAGTGCGCATGATTCATGCGGCGTCTATACCAAACATTCTAAATTATGAAGTTAGTGCGTGGGGTAATCCTCCGATGCTCGACGATCTTGTCAGGTCCATAAATATTTAGGACTTATTAATATCAACATGCATATTGTGCCGTCAATGTTGCACTGTTCAGTCACAATTTAGCATGCTGAGATATAAAGCGTTGGGCTGAGTCAGAAGCAATTATTTTGTCATTATTGATATGTCTGTGTGATAAACTCTGCAGGAGGTCATTACAAAAAAAGGCCAACCATTGTTTAAAACAAAGCTAAATGTTTTACGTGTCCTCTGCATTGGCACTTATTCTGTTCTTCTTTTTTTTCAACGTACCCATTTTACAGATAAGGTTTAAAAATTAACAGTTCACTGCAGGTTTACTTCCAGCGTTAAAATTGGACGTAGCTTTGCTGTAGGGTGGATGAAGTAGAGCGCGAGGACCAATAAGAGAACTTAGCACTCGCGGTGACATCAATTATTAGATAGCCTGCAGGGAATTATTCCACTGTGTTCTATTGGGTGTTGTCTGCGGGTCAGAAGAAAACCCTCTATTGGAGCCGCTGCCTGGGCCTGAAGTCAAAAAAGTCTGTTCTGTTGACATCGTTAGTTCCACATGGATGCATGGGCCTTTTGTTGGCGCAAATTAGAGGTGAACAGCTCACCATGTGATCGCTAATCTCGTAATGATTGATATTTGGTGGCCGGTCTTCGCCAGGAGAAAACTGCCGAAGTTAAGTTGATATACGTGGACATATGCCCACGTATCTCAGCATTGGAATGAATTCAATTAGGGGGCCCTGCAATAACAACGTTATTAACAACGCCGTGCACTTCAATATTGTCTGTGTTAGTTCAACAGCTCCGAGTGATGTGCAATTCGAAAAAAATAGGGACTCTGGAATCCAATTAGCATTTGAATATTACGGCAGAGTGAATGGAGCACACAATCGTCGATCTATTGATGTGTGGTGCAGGGATAATTCAATTACCCCGCTCTTGCTGTTTTTCTCCCCAGCCATTCACCATACAGATAAATTACTTTCGACCATGGTTTTCAATTTCGTTTCGGGCTCATGATGTGGCACGCCGCATATCATATTTTCGGCGAGATAAATAAAACGAGCTTGGCAAGTCGCTTGCATAATGTGGGGATAGTACTGCGTAACACGTACGAGCGTATGTAACGATCAAGGGTATCCGTTCACACCACAGGCGGGTGTCGTAATAGTTTGCTTACAGTAAAATCGTGAACATCACCATTTGGGCATCTTGACTGTGCTTTGTTCCTTTGTTCCATTTCTTCTACACATCTTCTTCTAGCCCTTATTTCTTCTGCGTGCGACAGACACAAACTGTGCAAACGCCTAGCTTGAGTTGGACTCAACTTGTTTTGCGTCTCGATTCATAATGCATAATTCGCGTCATTGCAGTGCCAATTTACCCCCCCCCCCTTTCTGGTATAAATACTCTTGCACTGTATGGGTTGGGATAGTCTGGATACCAGACCGAATGGTTCTGACTACTCGACGAATCAAGGGTCCGGTATCAACCAGTGTCCACGTGACCAAGAGTGCATGAATTCCTCCAGGTTTCCGGAAGTACCCGAAATATTCCGAAGTTGTCCCATCTATATTCGGCATGTTCGCACGGTTGATGTTTGGCTATTCCCAGACGGGTGTGTAGGCTAGCTGTTGAATGTAAACTCCCATATTTATTTTAATGGCTGCTGTTGATTCTACAATATTTGACTTTACACTGAAATTGAAGCTTGATGACCTTGGCTAAAATCAATCCAGCTGGGCAAAATGCAGAATGCATTGCAGAATGCAGAGTGCAAATGCCCGCACATAGAGGATGCACCATAGTAATGAAATCGAAAACACCTGGGCTCTCAACTTGTGACCCCTGACCCTAGCGTCATATCTATTTATATACGTGGGTGATGCCTGACCTAAGGGTCCAGTCCACTAATTCAAGCCCCATTGAAAACAGTGTAAAATCAGCACCGTTCAGGGCCCAATAGCATGCACACCAACATCCCTGAGATTTCTGAAACACAAATGAAATTCTTGTCTGGTCGCTTATCTTTCTATTTCTTTTCAATTTTCTGTGGGTTAACCAATTACATTTTTAATTATTCCCACAAGACAAAATCACCCCCCAAAAGTGATTTTCCGAAGTCTGATTGCAGCCATTTTTCAAGTGGCAACCCTCAACTTTCTCGGGCACTTAGGACCATTTTTCAACCGTAGTTTTTAGCCCTTCTGCTCTCATATGAAAGCTCAAAGACCCAGGGAGTTGATCCTTGCAACGATTTACACAATCTCACCATTTTGGGGGCCAAACAAACTCCGTTTCAAAAGATACTGTGGGGGGCACTTTTAATGCTAATGAGCTGGTCAAAAATTCTCACTTGAATTTGTGGTCTGCACCCCTAAGAATTTTTGTCAAGAGTCGTCAGGGAATCTTTGGACAGGGAACCCGACTACGAGTTGAATTTCTGAAGTCGTCCCCAGAGCAATGATCACTTGCAATATTCAATGCAATAACGGAGAGTGGGGAATACACGGAAACCAACAATGCAAGTTGGTCAATTTTATTGTTGATTATAGACAATAGCAATATGTTAATAGGTCGAGCTCAGTCTCGGATTGAATCAGACTGGAACATACTCAAAGTTACTGAAATGGCGGGGCACGCTTTAAAATTGTGGAGATTGTTTAATGACTGATTCAGCTTCCTCCTCCAGTATTTTGGGTTGGTGTATGTGCGTTGGTGTAAGTTTGTTAGTGCAAGTGTGGTGTCGCGGTGTTGATTTGGTGTTAGTATAGTGTTGGTGTTGATGTTGGCGCTGTGGTGTTGATGCTGGTGCTATGGTGTCTTGGTGTCTGTGTTTTGGGACTGGTGTTGACTTTGATGTTCTTTTGTATCTGGAGTTGGCTTTATTTTTGTCATGTTACTTCGCTCGATGAAAGACAAACCTTCATTGGAATTGTCTTCTGGTTCATGAATTCAGGTTGGTCTTAAAACAACCAGACACTGTTTTTGGAGTATACCGTGTGCCGTGCTGTGTGTACTGGAATCAAATAAAAGACAAGATGTTCTCTACACGTTGTAAATGGCATCGGCAAAGCTGGCTACCCTAGAATGAAATTATGAATATTTGAAGTCGTGAAATTGCCAGAGTATAAAACAAGCGTTGATCAGAGGAGTGGGGAAAATGACGGATTGGGTTTTCAACTACTGATTAAGCAACGGACGGTGCTCCTTCAATGAAAAATGACCACACCCAAGTGCTAGTCCTTTCCAATGCAGAAATTGATGGCACAGCGTGTACATGATTAGTCACTCTGAAGTACTCAAATCCTTCGGGCGATCATATCAGCATCACTCTTCCATACATTCATCACTCGCGAGGCCCGACCGCGGGACAGTCCAGGAACAAATCATTCATTAAAATGAAATTTGTTCTGACACACGGTTGGGATGAGGGAAGATGCAGTAAAATTAAACAAAAATAAAAACGTGCTTCGGGAGTATTGACACACTGAACGTCATCTTTCTTCGCGGTCCTGAAGTCTTCGGTAATGAACTTCTGATTTCAGGCTGCACTTCGTCTGTCGGATGGTTTCCGTGAGAATATCGGAACCCTCTACTCAGCTGATCCCGTCTTTCATGAAAAAAAACCCCGGAAATTCGATGAAAATGTTTGTGGTCCAGCAGGGAGACCAGCTGTTTCACTCTTAGGGGATAGTTGGTTAGTGCCGGTATCGTGTTCAATGAGATGATTTACGGAGTTTGGTTGAGTTATGAGGTTTTGACGTACAGTTCAAGGGCATTAAACTTTGTGCACAGTTCTATGGGGGTGTCGCCCGGGGTATTGTGGGAAGTTGTTTTAGCTACAGCGGTGGCATATCTCTTTCAATATCTCTCAGCAAAGTCGTCAAAGTCCTGGTAGTGGTTTCAACATCTCGACTGAGCGCCAGGTCGTTAAGATACCGAGGCGCGACTCTACTTACGCAGTTCCTGGCTCTTTCACCATCGCAAAGTATCGCCTCCCCCCCCGTTTCCAATCACGTTGGCGTCTCGCGCATGACTGCTGAATATCGTGGCCGGCTCATTCCAGCTAGACAGCCGTGATTAAGAGCTCGGGCCGACCAGGTGTTTTCCAACGCGCGGCCAGGCCCCGTGAGCCCCAATCACGAAGGTAGCCTTTTATCGCCTGTCTTCCGCTGCAGGTGCGGCGATACCTTTCGCCTCCATCCTGTTCATTCAGGTCCCGCTGATCGATTGACTCGGCATTCTCTTACCCCGCCTGAGCTACAACACGAACTGCGCGACCGAGCAGGAAGCTGGGTCCGGTCCCAGGGCCCAGACGCCGGCACCAGGAACAAATAATAATTGTTTGACTAAAAACATACTAACGTGGGTTTGAGCCCTGATTATACATGAGAGGGCAGATCGGCAGATGCACAGCGTTTTCAGTGTAAAACTTACCGAGCTTTTTTTGCCAATACAGTCGATATTTAGAGTATTTGTTTTACGATACCCGACTAATCCCACGAGACTGGGACCAAATTGCAAATATTTCCAACAGCTCCACAGTTCAATAATATAATCACGATTCAATCAAGTGATGATCAATTATTTATTTATATTTCCACCTCTTTGATCCATACTCTAAAGCCTACTGTAAAGTAGCCTATTTGCATTCGTCGTAAACAAGCGTGAAGTAATGCTTCGCAAAATCATGGTTGAAACCATCCATGAAGCTTGGTTCCCTTCAAGAAAATAACGAAAGAAATGAATTTGCTTGACGACCTTCCGAAGTGTCCCAACTGATAATGAACTGAATAGAATTTTACATGAAGTTCAAGCAAAATCATATATGCGTCATTAAAACCTGTACATAACAAAATCGATATGTCCGTGTCGCGGTCGGTAAAGATAGATGGCGCTATTCACTTCGAGATTTAAGCCCATCATCGCTAAGGAGACAAAATTTACTTGACAGAACAGATAATTTTCCTTGCGTGAAAAAGAGTGATTGGCCGTGTTCGACTCGCTCGGCTTATCTCCCTTATACGACCCGGCAATAACACGGAAGTCTACATGGCTGTAGCCGCTATAGCTAGCGGCTCTCATAGGTGCACGTGTTGTGTTCAGCCGCAGCCAAGTTATCCGGACATAACCTTTCCAAGCAAGACTCCCCTCTGGGCCGTCGCCGAGTATTTCCCACTGATTTGAGTGTGAACGGCGCGCAACACGCGCGGCTGATTTGATTTTTTAAAAGTCTTTATTTTGTACGCCCGTGGATTTTACATGGTTTTGCGTAAACCCCATTGGGGTTTGTGCGTGGGTGTTGTCGCCACATTGCGTTAGAAAGTGGGTCCCACCTTCTCTCTTTGCCAGTGGTGAGGGGGTACTTTGCGCGGAGCTTATAATAGAATATCGCGCTGAGAAGCCCAGCCAATATTTTGGCACCAGTCTCCCACAGTGATAAGATCGTGCGACGGCAATCTTCGTAAGAGCTAGATACTCGGGTGTTAGGTACGATGTAAGGGGGCGGGTGACCATATACCAGGCAAGATATGGGACGGAGGGGTACCCCCCTTATCTGTCAAATCCCTATACACACTCTAGACTATTTTTACCTAACACATCCCCCTAGAAGTCTGTAAAGAATTTCTGAGATTCAATGACCAACACAAAAGCGGGGGGGGGTTCTCTCCGTCCCATATCTTGCTTCAAATGGGTGACCAAGTAGTTAAGGTTTGTGACTCCTGATCAAAAGGTCGAGGGTTGGAATCCAGCTGCTGGCTATAAGTTACGGTCTTGATGAAGCCATGCACTTAACCCCTGCTTGCCTCTCTCCACCGCAGAGTACAAATGGGTACCGGCATTAGCTGGGGAGCCTGCGATGGACGGGCATCCCATCCAGGGGAAATAGACATATCCTCAGTCGTTTCGTGCCAAGGAAACTGGACATGAACACCGGTTGATGAGCCTGATGGCTCAGAAGAGACTTGCGCCTGAGGAAACCCACGCGATAGAACCCAACCCCTTTGAGGACCGGGGGGGGGGCTATACCTTAATTTGTCTGATCTGACTCCCCTTGCATTTTGAGACACGCCTTCTTTTAATACATACAAACCATTGCCTGTTTAAAAGGACAGTGAAATGAGCAGATTATTCTTCCAAATAATACCGCATCTCTGATCGAGGTCAAAATCGGATCTACTGGCAAAATTGCAGATGATTTCTATCATCAGCAATACATCTGCTTGAGGCGGCAGCTTGCCCGGAAAGATGCCTGTCCCCTACACAGCACTCTTCTTAAGTGTTGGAACATAAAATATAAAATAATATGAAGTACAGTTTTGGGAGCCATAATACACGAAGTTTGGCATTCTAAAGAGCTTGCAATCCCTTTTGCGCAAGTAGTGACGCACGGGACAGACGTCACTGTTCATTTGTTTTTCCTCTTGAAGTCTTATAAATATAAGATATCGCATGCGATATTGCATGCAATCTTGGAAATTAATGAAGCCGTTCCCTTGTGACTTCCTCAATTTTAATCAGGTTTTGCAATTAGTGACCGGTTTTCATTGTATTACGGTATTTTAGTAGGAAGATAACTATACTCCTGTGGAAAAAATGTGACTTCTGCGTAACGTAGATGATTAAAATGTTTGACTTAATTCAAAGATCTTGATTACTTGTAATTCAAATTATTTAACAGTGATCTTGGTGGAAACTTGGCTGTAGCGTATTCAAGCCTGTGGGCGGTGGGGATTTTTCTTCCGAAACGGTTGTGCAAAAAGTTGTAAAAGTATCCCCCAAAACAAGTGCTAGTATATCCCGTTCATAATGTGTTGGTGCTTTCAATTCTTAATCAAGGAGGCAACTTGGAGGGGGGTTGCTAATTAACCGCCTCCCCGGATACAGTACCGAGGCTTGGTTCTATAGGCCTAAGTACATGTACTTCAGTCTGGCTATGTTCTTACAGAAATACGTCAAAATGCGCATGGGATGCCAGAAAGTGTACTCTTTGCGTCTCCCAATAATCAAAGAATAACAGCCACGGTCTATGACTGTCCACGCTTTGTGGAGCAATCTGTCAAAACCAAAGCCTCAGCGAAATGAAGCAAAGCTTGAGCAATTCAATTCCTTGCCGCTTTCCCCTTCTTCATTTCGTTTTATAGGCTGTCTTAATCCACCATCTTAGCATGATGCTGGAGATTATATTCTTAGTTTGGACTATACAGCTTGTGCAGTGTGGTACCCGTATGCTGCTCATTTCTTTGGAAACTGAGAAAGCTGGACGCATGTCTCTTACCTCGAAACATGATGTCATACGGTTGACAGAACACAATCTTCATGTTGTCATCTTGCATCAGTAATCCACATGGAAACTCCGGTAGTATATGTGCATAATGGATTTGGGTTCCAACGCACGCACTTTTAGCCGTCTCTCAAAAGAGCAAAGGAAGGTTTAAGAGGTTACTGGACGACGTCAATTCAGCATCAGCATTCAAGTGACAGCCACCCGAATTCGCCGCTTCACTTTCTCATTTCGTGATCGCTAATGATTGCCATTAATCGCCTTGGCGAAAGCACTGAGTACCCCGTGATGGAGAGGGTGGGTTCTTCAAGCGAATCTCCAGATATTCCCCGCGACCGATTGATTAATGTTTACCCGGGAGCCCCAACTCAGTCAAGTGGCTTTTTGCACGGCCAATCCGAAATGGCCCATGGGAATGCACTGTAGGAAATCTACGCACTTTGCACCGGGCCTGAGTACCCTATAGTCAATACCGGACAATGGAAGGCCTTACAGCCACCGAGGCTACCGTTCGCGCCGCCTCCTAGCAGAGCAGGTCAGCCCCTTAACACCTTTTTTTCTATGCGACGGCAAGCAACAGAGAGGTGACAAGATCTGTAAAGAGGAGAGGGGAAGAGAAGAAAACATGGCACCAATAGACCGACACTGCTCGGGATTTGCCCCCACTCCCCTGCCCTACAATGTCGATGTCCCCAGTCACAGCGCTAACGACATCGGGGGGATTAATTTGTCTGTGCAAACACGGTGCTGAAAAGCAACGCGATTGTGTAATTCAGGTAGGCCGGTGCGCGGTAATTAGCTTTGGGACGCTGGGCATTGTTCGCCCAGGAATAACGGGCCATTATGATTGCCCACCAGGCGCCTCGTTTATTACCAGTTCCCATTTAGTAAGGAACATTTTGCACTGCTGGGTGCAAAAAATCCAAGGACTACCTCTTTAGGGCGGAGGCATAAGAACAAATAATCTTGGGAACCTCCCGCACAGCTAATATCGGGTTTCTCAAAAGGTTTTCGGACGAAACAAAACTGATAGATGAACCTTTGTGCGAAAGCGGGCTCTAGATTCGGGCTCTATTGTGCATCTAACAAGCAATTTTATCTTTTCTTTCTTTTTTTTAGAAGCACCTACAATGCACTGTGACGATATATTCAATTCAGTCACCGACGGCTTGTGCATTCTGGTTCGGACGGTCATGCACCGTAAACCTGCTTGCTTTGAATCTGCAAGTCGAATGCTCTGGTGAGAAAGCCAGTTCACTCGCGAAAATGATTAAGTTTGGCATCCTATACTATTCACACGAGAACAGCAGAAGTTTCCAGGTCCATTTTGAAATTTCAAAGATGCAACTCAACAGCGAGAAAAATACGCAAAGACGTGAACTCTCCTTTGTTGTAATTTGAACTTCTCTCAGTAATTGCATCAGAGTCAACGTTGTATTCGTAAATATTCCATAAAACAAATCGTGAACGCGCTACGATTCATCATTATGCTACATTTCTGTAGCATATCGGTCAACAGAGGGCGACATCGTGGATCACCGAATAAGCCTTTTGCGAGTTAAATTTGAATAAAATCTGGTACACTGAATTCTTTAAAAAGATGGTGTCAGATATAAAAACTTTGAGTCCCACGAAATTCCCAAGTTTTCCGGTAAAAGTTCCTTTCTGGAGCCTCCCATGCAGCTTTACATACGGAGGCTAGGCTTCTTCTTATTATTAATATTATTGGTTTTTCAATTAGTTAAAGCAGCATTTGTTTGGGAGCGAAATGGAGCGAACATTCAAATTCCTGCTTTTATTCAACAAATAGCAGTTCTATTTCAATGAGGGTGCATTCAGTCGTATAAATTCAGCGTTCGATTTCTCATTGCACCGGTTTAGAATGTTGACATTTATTTTTGCGCGAAATCGAATGCACCTCTGCAATCCTGCACTCATTTATTTTGTACTCGAGCTATTTCGCAAAATGTGCAGGCGATTTTGCGCGAATATTACTGGTCAAGAATATATAGAAATTCGTTGGTATGCTAACGTAAGTTACATTCTTAGAAGTGTTTACTCCAATGGATAAATGTTTGAATATTCATGATTTAAACAAAACATTCGTGCTGTCTTTGGACGCATACCGACTATTGTAAGAAACCGATATATATATCTCGACGCCCTTTTGTGCTGCGTTTTTGCCACAATCACATCATACAGCTAAGTGAAGTTCACACATGGCCTTCTTGTAATGGCTGATCGAAGAGATACAGAAAAATCACAAAGACCTCAACTCTGTACAGTTTGATAACAAACACACTATAAAACTTATGAGTAACATTACAGTCATAATCAATGTGGTGTCGTGATTTGTATAACCCGGTTACATTCTAATCAGATAGAACGCACATTTTGCAGATTTGAATTGCTGTAAATGAAAATGAATACTCAGTACTGAAGGGTCACGGTAAGAGGCAGATTTTCGGCGAATAAGATTGCATATTTGTTTTTCCCCACTCCATGCCACCCGATCCTACTACCCACCGCTATTTATAAGTAGGGCTTGCACACCAAATACGCCATGCTATAAGCATGTTGGTATCATCGGATCGTGGCAGGACTACGTTCGACACGCTTGCAGGCAAGGCATGAAAAGCGCCCCCACTTGCAACGCAACAAAGAGCCACTTGCTGCGGTGCACAAGCTAAAACTGGTCTAGCGAATGTGGCGAATGTAGTCCATGCTACGATCCTATGATACCGACCCACTCATAGCATGGGGTATTTGGTGTGCAACCTACTTATAAGTAGCGGTGAGTAGTCGGATCGGGAGTCCATGCATCTAGTGCAGAGGACTTTTCGAGAAGGACAGTTCGGTTGAATGGGTATTGTTCCTTCCAAATTTCGGCCAGTATTGGAAGGATACTGAGATAACACCAATGTTCTCCCTGTGTTCTTCTTTAATTAAATACCTATCAGAGAGCTAGTTGGTGATGGTTTCGCCCAGCCGATCGATGTACCGAATGAGATAGCCAAAGTACTGTCCAGGTCGGGCTTCCAGTGCCGCCGGGCTCAAAAACAAGTCTGGCAATGTACACCATGTCCGCAGGGACACTATGGCGCTTACTGGATGGATCCTTATCAGGAAACGTGCGTCGCTTGCCCGGCAGGTAAGACCTAGAGGGGGAGGACAGCCGAAGTTTTGTGCGTTGATGTTGGTGTTTGTGTCTTATGGCATGTCTACAGCAGTTTGTAGGCCCTTTGATATTTCGAAGGCTCCTTTTTTCGACAATGTACCTACTGTGCCCATTGGATAATCCAGCCCTGAACGATGTCCTTAATTAAACCTTTTGTAGATGATGTTTCTCGTTTCGGAGTTCATAGCCTCAGGGCGGGAGGCGCTACAATTGCAACTAATGCGAGAGTGCCTGATCGCTTATTTGAGCGTCACGGCAGATGGAAATAAGAAACTGCCAAGGACGGTTACGTTCAAGACTCTGCTTCTAGCCTGTTATCAGTTTCCAAAGCCCTGGCATTGTATTAAGTGCGTATACCACCGGTGGTCGCATATTCCGGTAGTTCGTTCTGTATGCTCACTTTATAGTTGATGTGATATGATTGTAAATACAAACTTTGGTGAACTTTCATGCTGTTGCTTATATTAAGATATAGTGATATTAAAAAGGCATAGTGTGTCTGACACGGAGCAATACTGCGTCAGTTCAGATCTACGTTTCTCATCCTCACTAAAAACAAGTGTGGGTGAGTTTTTCGTAGCTGGCAGTATACTGGTTGCCTTCGGACAGAGTTGGGTTTACATATTAGTGTAGTTATAATTGAGCTGTTAAAAAGTAATTAGTACTTGTAGTTCACCGGTGCCCAAATACACTGACCGAACCCAAACGTGTGTTCATTGGTGTTTTATTTTGTGTTTGTGGTTAGTTTTATGAAATAATGTTAAGGGGAGAATTTGCCTGCAACTGGGGACCCCCTATTGTTCCTCTTTTGTTTGTACTTTTTTAGAAGACCACCCATATGTTTTGTACACAGTTGTCAACCGGGGACCTTATTGTCTTGTATTGTTCAGGGTCCCCAAATGAATGCAGAAACAAACTCACAAACACACACCCACACACGCAGAACAGAACTGAACAAAACAAACAAAAATATGTGTTCTCGAAATCCAGGGGAAATTCCCCTGACATAATGACCAAGTAACTGTGAACGTTCATCCCTTTATCCAATTAGTACATGCTGTCGATAGCTTAACCTGAAAACGAGGAAGAAGCCCTTTGCTGAAATTCCACCAATAAATAACGCACTTAGCACATGCATCGGAAGCCTCGGTGCATGATGTTTTGTTAAACACACCGAGTTAACGCAATTTATTGCGTGCAAAAGCCCAAAAATATATCATTCCAACTTACCCTTAAGAGCATAATGGGAGTGTTAAGTGGGGCTGTCGTTGTTGCAATTTTGGCCACGTGGTTCTTGTCCATCGAGGGACGTCAGTCTAAACTTACATAAAAAAACTGCGGTGAGTTAGGAAAATTATTTTGTTGTCAACCCTAACAGTCTTCAATCCTTCACCTGTTGGATTTGCACTAAAACGCATTCCAAATAAAACATTAATATGTTTTGTCTTATTGTATAGGATCATTGTGCTGAAGATTTTTTTGTTGCGTTTCTATTTCTCAAAAAAAAAAAAAATCAAACAGCACAGACATCCGTTGGTATTGCTTATCCCAACAAACCACAGGTTAACACCATATTAGCATTATCCCTCCGTTGTTAGGAGAATATTTATCACAATGACGTCACAGCAGTACGGGAGTTTCACAATAGTGCGCCTCCAAGAGTTTGCAACGCACGGGCCAAACAAAATGCTCGAAATCCAAAGAGCGTTTGGAAAGGGTCGACGGATTTCGCGCATTGTGATTGGCCAACGCCTAGCAAACCTTTGGAGGGGCTTTATTGTGAATCTCCTGTACCCTCATCTAGAAAAAAATCTTCATAATTTAAACAGAATTCTGAATTCAATATTGTACCATTGTTTGGCAGGAAACTTTTTTACCCTGCCCGTGAATTCACTTTGTGCCACATGCTGCTTTGACCACTCAACCCTATAAAATAACACGATGCGCATTTCACTTTTGCAATTTGGTTTGAAAGGGCATTAGATGGTCTGAATAAAGCCCTATGTTGCACACCTGAACGTTAACTCTGCGTTTTAGGTGGGTTTGAACAAGGGAAGCCCTTGCTGACATACCGCAGCTCAGGGTAACCTCAATATCTTTTGGCAGACATTTTATGAAAGCTATATTAAAATCTCACCAGAAATACAAGATGGTTTGGATCATTTTACGACATTAGGAGAAATTATTGCCATGATTGAAATGTGTTACCGTTGTACACAATTGCAAAGTGCTGTCTTCCATTTGACGCACGATTTCTCATATGAAACCCTTCTCAACCAATGTATTCTTTGAGATATTACAAATAGAAAAACGCGTTGTAAATGTGCCCCACGAGTTAACTAGACTTTCTATTTTACTAATCTCGAATTACACATCAAGAGTACAGTACTTTTGCTCCAATACTGATTGCCCGTTGAATCAACATGTAGACTGAAAAGAAATAAACTTTACGAGCAACATTTCAAAGGAGCAGAGCTACAAAATGTAAAGAATGCATACGTAACCCCTCTTGTAATCCCCTTAACAATTTGTAAATCCAATTTACGCACCTAATATGATTTAAAGGACATGCAAAAATGATTACCTTATAAATATGTCACCTACGTAGTGGAACGAGGGTACGATATTTACATAATATTAAAACGTAGATAGCTAGGCCTAGTTATTATCAAATTAATGGATAAAATTAATTATATGCAAAGAGAAGCCTGTAAAATAAATAATACGTAAAAACAAGCATCACACTCACCAAACTCTATAGTCTAATTCGACCATGAAATGCATAATGTTCCCCGTTTAGATCTTAAATGAAGTCGGACTAAGCTAGGTTACTTTTCCCCAGTCAGACACTTCACTATACGGTACGGTAGAGCACTCGGCTACTCATAATTTTTTGTATATAATGCGCCCTCATTTTGATAGCCTGTCCAGCATTAAAAATTTTAGAACGTAGGCGCGCGGCAAGCTTCAGATAGTCTGGTTCCCATCGATCTCCTACGTCGTCTTTAGACATCTTCTAATTGTGAAGGGTCCAGTTGAGTCTAAGGCCGTTTTCCAATACTCAACTTCGTCTCCGCCTCAGGCTTCGTTCCCAAACCAATCCCTGATTGTGGGCCTAAAGGTTTAAATTATATTGGATTACTGTAATTTTGGGCTCTCTTGCATCGTATTTCAGTTTTTGTGGCACTGCGCTTACAGCTTCAAAGTCAGCTATTAAAGTAAAAAAATACAGTTGGATGGTCCAAGCTACTGAGTGACCGACCCCGCGTGGCGATGGCCTCCATATCCAAAGCATAAACGCACACGTCATGGAGGATCCCGACTCGAGTCAAGTCTATTGACTTGGAGACGTCATGTATTCTACGGCTAACCGGCTAAAAGCAACTTCATTCTCTATCCGCGCGATAGTTATCCGATGACAACTGATTAAAACAAGCTGGGACTTTCCTCAGGAAGATGGGTCAAACTTGAATTTACTCATTTTCGAACGTACGACACTCTGGATTGCAGAAACAGCCTCTCACCTACCCAATACTAGTTAACGACCATTTCAAAGCAGGTCAGTGCAGGACATGTCAGTCCGCCATTAATTTTATATTTATCTCCATTATTCAGTTTGGTCACACAATATCACTGTTATCGACAAAATATTAATTGCAAATAACATAAGCCTCACAAAGGGAAACAAGGGGCGCTTCCCCTCCCCCGACAAAAAATGATGAAAAAAGAATTAAAAGAAATTAAAAATTGAAAGGAGTAAAAATCGCATAATTTACTTAAAATAAAAACCCCTTATAATATCCCCCTTCCAATGTTTATCAGTTTGATACCAATGAATGCTTCCCCCAGAAACTCCCCTCCCCCGAAAAAATGGCAACGCCCATACAGGGATATATTTAAATAATCATCAGCCTTAACAAGAATATTGGAACGGGAATGTAGGTCAGCTGAAGAATCCAGGAATACATCTCAATGCAAGCTGTGGTAAATTACTTGACATTTTATTCTTCAGTATAAAAATTCCCAGCTGAATTATACGATAATACAAAGTAAGCATACAGTGTTGTCCTAGTGTAACATTACATTGAGGTGGCGGGAACACTAAAACGCAGACGACGTAGTTCGGCACTTAATGCTTTTACACACCTACTAAAGAATTTCTGCATAGGCCCTATGAATGTTTCATTTGCATTAGGCAATAATTTAGCACTGTGTCCTTGGTGGATGGTGGAGTAATAAGTAATGGCAGTCAGTGTTGGTGTTAGTATTAAGTGGTTGTGTTAGGGTGAATGACCTTTTGAGGATTTTTGCCTATGTCAAATGTAACATTCATCCTTCGATTTCCGAAAGTAAGAAATAGCTAGGCATGCTTCAGTTTCATCCGAGTTTCATTGTTCCCATCTAAAATCGCTTACACCTATTACTCCTAGAACATTTCTCTACACTTTTAATGTAACAAGTCAGTCGAAATATATCAGGAATACCAACTACCTGTCAATGGGCTCTATAATACAAAACACTAAATAACATAGCTAACTTGCGAAGTCCACCATTAGTGTGGTTGTTTTCCTATTGAGAATATACTCATTTATTAGAAGAATAAAGTGGATTCTGTCTTGTTGGCTGATGGAGACAAACAAATGAGCAGAGCCCTCCTTTCACAAAACACCACATCTCTTGAGTCCGACACCACAGCAAGCACGCACCAAGCTCACTGACCGAGCCTGATGACCATAGACTCCCGATGTACACGAAAATTCCTTTGGAAACAGCTGACGGTGATGGAAAGTCTTGAAAACTCTGTTCAAGCAAAAAATGAAAGCAAAATATTTTCATGGTCCATAGTGCCTTTACATTTTAAAAGTGGGTTTCTTTACTTTTGCCACATCACAAAAGACTCTTATTGATAACATTATACCTCATAATGTGTGTAAATCTTACAGTGCATACTTTATGGAAAAAAAGTTGCCAACCAAATAAAGCAATCTAACTATTACGTGATGAAATTCTCAAACCATAATGCTCCAATAACTCCAAAATGGAAAGTGTAGATCGGTGCTTTGTCTTTGACTGTCTTCATTCTTCGCAAACATATCCTGGACAAATAGAACGAAAAACAGTACACACAATAAGCATCTTCTGAAACAAATTTAGATTCTTCTAAGGGATCAGTGTCAATAACTGAGATTCGTGAGCATAATGAGCTATTGGGTATTCATAAAGCCAAGGTTCCGCACGTGGCCATATTAATAGCCTTGTGCCGGGCATACGCTGTAGGAATACCGAACTGGCTCATTTACAAAATTTCCGCCGATGTATACTTTCCATCACTATATGGAAATTCAGTGAAACAACATCCTTTGCAGAGACATCAAAGACCCACTTCTCACAACAGAATCTAAGGAACCTAGACTACGTTTGTACATCAGTAAGAATCAAGGGACAAGTTGCAAGAATGTGGAAACACTAAAAATACAAAATACTAATTGGAATGGATAGTCGCATTATCTTTGGTGGTCTCCCAAGTTCATCCACTTGATAAAACCTTGCTTCAAGGATTTAGTCCCTGGAGAGTTATCAGAGAAGTTTAGTCTTCAAGTAATCCTGTGGAAAATTGATGTGGTTAAAGCTGATCGAGTCAAAAAAATTCTTCCATGTGAGTGTACAAAATGTATTTCCATCAGCGATGGCATCGACTGATGCATGATGTCTCCGAAGTTTGCTTCAGGTATTAAAATGCTTCCATTATCCAGTGCCTAGATATCAAAAGACAAACCTTAAGAGAGAGAAAAATCCACATCAAGGTAATTCACTGTCAATTAAACGGCAATAATCAAAACAAACAAAAACCAAATGCAATGACAAGTTTAAGCAAAAAGCCACTTACAACAATGCAAAACTCACTGGCTTGAAAACACAATTTAAAGGTTGTCCAATAAGAATGATTACACTTCAAAAAGCCGCTTTATTTTAATTTAAAAACAAATCAGTCAGAGTCCTATGTCCAGTCATTGTCAGCTTACTCACGGGTTCCAATTTCGGAGCTCAAAAGATAAAAAGTAAACGAGAAAAACATAAGCACATATCAAAAACTGCGCGAACGACATACGCAGCCACAAAAAATACCATCGAAAACGAACATGGAAAAGAAATAATCAGCTAAAAAAGCGGTATACACGAGCCACGGAATATAGCGTCGAGTATTGCCGGAGAAAAAAAGGAATGAACAACAAGGATCAATAAGTTTGAAAAAAAATGCCTTAAACAGAACTCCCTTCACCTTATTTTCAGTTTGTGTTAAGTCGGGTACAGTCCGCTTCCTCCATCGTCAGAATTGTACGTCTGTTCATTGGAGTTTATGATGAGAAATAAACTTGTTTCGCTGGTCGAAAGAAAGAATACAAAAATACAAAGACACATAAAAAGAAACAACCTGCAAAACAATTATGAAGCACAAATAGTGGAAGCCAACAATACGCCGTGGTAAAGAAAGCACGAACAGAAAAAAGAAACTCAAAGCCTTACCTTTCGTTAAACAGGCCCAAAGTTTTGCTCAAACTGAAAACTTACGTATCTTATGCACTTCAGTGAGGCACATCTGAATGCTAAGTGACCAGTCATCTTCAGCTTCGCACATCCATGACCTAAGAATCAAGAGACGCCATTTTAAAGAAAAAAAAAAACGAAATAATAAAACTGAATCCCACAGGTCAACGAAACAAGAAGACACCAAGAGCCAACGAAACGACGGAACGAACACGACAAAAACGCATCCACGCGAGTGTACAAACATCAGCGATGGCATCGACTGATGCATGATGTCTCCGAAGTTTGCTTCAGTTATTAAAATGCTTCCATTATCCAGTGCCTAGATATCAAAAGACAAAACTTAAGAGAGAAAAAAATTCACATCAAGTTAATTCACTGTCAATTAAATGACGATAATCAAAACAAACAAAAACCAAACGCAGTGACAAATTTAAACAAAAAGCCACTTACAACAATGCAAAACCTACTGGCTAAAGGTTGTCCAATAAGAATGATTACAGATCAAAAAGACGCTTTATTTTAATTTAAAAACAAATCAGTCAGAGTCCTATGTCCAGTCATAGTCAGCTTACTCAAGGGTTCCAATTTCGGAGCTCAAAAGATAAAAAGTAAACGAGAAAAACATAAGCACATATCAAAAACTGCGCGAACGACACACGCAGCCACAAAAAATACCATCGAAAACGAACATGGAAAAGAAAAAATCAGCTAAAAAAGCGGTATACACGAGCCACGGAATATAGCGTCGAGTATTGCCGGAGAAAAAAGGAATGACCAACAAGGGTCAATGAGTTTGAAAAGAAATGCCTAAAACAGAACTCTCTTCACCTTATTTGCAGTTTGTGTTAAGTCGGGTACAGTCTGCTTCTTCCATCGTCAGAATTGTACGTCTGCTCATTGGAGTTTACGATGAGAAATAAACTTGTTTCGCTGGTCGAAAGAAAGAGTACAAAAATACAAAGACACATAAAAAGAAACAACCTGCAAAACAATAATGAAGCACAAATAGTGGAAGCCAACAATACGCCGTGGTAAAGAAAGCACGAACAGAAAAAAGAAACTCAAAGCCTTACCTTTCGTTAAACAGGCGAAAAGTTTTGCTCAAACTGAAAACTTACTTATCTTATGCACTTCAGTGAGGCACATCTAAATGCTAAGTGACCAGTCATCTTCAGCTTCGCTCAACCATGACCTAAGAATCAGGAGACACCATTTTGAAGAAAAGAAAACAAAATAATAAAACTGAATCCCACAGGTCAACGAAACAGGAAAAAACCAAGGGCTAACGAAACGACGGAACAAACGCGACGGCAAGTACATATGTGCCCGAGGAACAGAGATCTAGCGCACGAACTGTTTTTCACGAAAATGCAAAGACGGCGCAGATAAAAACACATTTACCTTAAAATTAAAGAAAATGTAGCTCTTTTTTGTGGGGGGGGGAGTCTGACCAGTTTCGATTACATTTTGATTAAACAAATAAAATTAAGCTGACGTTCATTTCAATGTAGCAATTGCCCAGTGGAAGCAATCTAACCAGTGTCTTCAGCTCGATTCAGCCATCCATCCAGAGGCGCCATACATCAATTTTCTGAACATCAAAACACAGACACTAAAGAACAATAGACAATGTGCATTAATTCCACATAAAAAGATTCAAGCTGAATCCAAGGTTTTAAATTTTAGCACAAAAACACCCTCAAGAGCTCGAAAACGACGGTAAAACGCGACGGTAAAACGACAGTTAAACGACGATGGTTTTAAGTTAAAATCGATTACTTGAACAAGTTGTCAAAGAAACCAAAGATAAAAAAGGGACAAGGACAAGAAAGATACAAAATGGAAACTACTAAAGCAGAAAATGTGCAAAAATAAAACAAAACAAAACCCCTAAACCCCCAAACAAATACAAAACAGCAACCACCACAACATACAGCAAAAGATCAAGTAAAACAAAATGACAATAAAGAAAGAAATTTAACCAAAGTTGTGTTTACCTATCAGGTTCTGTACGTTTGCTTTTTCCTTTGTCGACCGTTTGCGTCATATAGTCCTGAACATGAAAGAGAAAAAACTAAAACAAAAGAAACGTTACTTGAAATCAAAATCATGAAACGAAATGCTAGCCATTATAAAGGTACATGCAAGAAACTAAACATTATTTGAAGGATCGAAAGCGAAATAAAAAAAACACCGATCACAAACGCGTCACAAAGACACGAATTTATGAATAGTCATTAAAGGGAAGCAAGAAGGGATTAAAAACTCACATTCAAGCAGAATGCCCGTTCCAATTCATCAGAAATACGTCTAAAATATAATTTCTTTATTCGATAATGTACAAAAATACAACTAATTGTCGTTTAGTTCGACACCCCGTGAATCAACAAAGCTTCTACATTATATTCTCCCTTTCATGGGAATGTCAAAAACATTTGCAAGAGCCATGAAAAACGGAAAAGGATATTTCATGTTGCTTGTCTTTGTTTGATGTTGTGTATGTAATTAAGATGACTTTTAGCAAGAAATGTTTCAAAACTGACATTTGTTATTTTTTCTGAAAACCTTGAAAACCACAACACTAAAAGTGAATTTCAGGTGGTCGCACTGAGTAAATATGCTCTCGGCTGTGGTTATAATAAATGAATGAGTATTGGATTTCTTCGGTTGTATTTTTTAAAGATACTTGTTTACTGGCGATTTCGAATGGCCAAGCTCACGCAGCTGAAAGCTGGACACAGATATGAATGCTTAGATGCACACGTTTAACGCCGAGTGACCATTTTTATTACATTCCATGGCTGAATACTGCGATTGGACATTTCACGTCTGAACTATGTATGAAAACGGTTTTTTACATCCATTGTGGTTTAAGTACTTTGAAACTGGACCTTTTCTTAAACAATGAAATATTTTAAATCGTTTCTTCACATCTGTTGGTGCCATTTCTGTGACGTCAACCAGGGAGGGGGCTATTTATATCGTGACCCCATTTCTGCATGACAATCAAACTGCATTGACTCTGCACTGCAATACTCTGTAGAAATTGATTTAAATTGAACAATGTGGGTACCCAATGTTGCATACAAAATAAGCTTGCGTGTGCATCAACAAACTGCCCGCATGAGGTGACTACAATACGGTAATCTATCCAGATCTACTTCATAATTTTTGAACATTATAAATATTGAAGAAGATAACACTGAAAAACCAAGACTATCCCGAATACGTCATCGTTCACAAACGGATAACCTGTAACACAACTGAAAACAGACTCCAACCAGCCTCAATTAACCGTATAATCTCACCAGCTCGTGATACCATGACACCCCGACATCAAGAATCCAGTTCACCAAGACATCAAGAATCCATATCACCAAGACATCACGACATCAAAACATTAAGACACAAGGACACCAAGACATCAGGACATCAAGACACAGGACATCCAGACAATCAGGACATCAAGACATCAAGCCGATCTGGACATCAAGACACCAGGATATCAAGACAACCAGGACATCGTGACACCAAGACATCAAGACACCAAGACATCAAGACACCAAGACATCAAGACATCGATAAATTAGGATATCAGGACATCAGGGGAAAAAGTCAGAGGAAGGAAGTGACTAAGAAGGAAGAACTCCAACCAGTCTCATCCAACCGACCTCATCACCCAATTTCCCAAGACATCGGGCTATCCAGACATAAAGACATCGAGACATCAGGATACCAAGACATCAGGACATCGAGATATCAAGACACCAAGACATCATGACATCAAGATATCAGGACATCAAGACACCAGGACGTCAAGACACCAAGACATCAAGACAATCAGGACATCAAGACACCAAATCACAAGGACACCAAGACATCAAGATTTAGTATATTAATAGACCTGGACCTCAAGACACCAAGACGTCAGAACCTCGAGACTTTGAGAAAAGACCCTGGTCATCAATACATATAGAACTGAGCTTTAAAAAATATCAAGACAACCAGGACATCGTGACACCAAGACATCAAGACACCAAGACATCAAGACATCAGGACACCAAGACATCAGGACATCAAGACATCAGGACATCGATAAATTAGGATATCAGGACATCAGGGGAAAAAGTCAGAGGAAGGAAGTGACTAAGAAGGAAGAACTCCAACCAGTCTCATCCAACCGACCTCATCACCCAATTTCCCAAGACATCGGGCTATCCAGACATAAAGACATCGAGACATCAGGATACCAAGACATCAGGACATCGAGATATCAAGACACCAAGACATCATGACATCAAGATATCAGGACATCAAGACACCAGGACGTCAAGACACCAAGACATCAAGACAATCAGGACATCAAGACACCAAATCACAAGGACACCAAGGCATCAAGATTTAGAATATTAATAGACCAGGACCTCAAGACACCAAGACGTCAGAACTTCGAGACCTTGAGACATCATAACATAAATACCCTGGTCATGAATACATAAAGAACTGAGTTTCACAAAATATCAAGACAACCAGGACATCGTGACACCAAGACATCAAGACATCAAGACACAAAGACACCAAGACGTCAAGACATCAGGACACCAAGACATCAGGACATCAAGACATCAGGACATCGATAAATTAGGATATCAGGACATCAGGGGAAAAAGTCAGAGGAAGGAAGTGACTAAGAAGGAAGAACTCCAACCAGTCTCATCCAACCGATCTCATCACCCAATTTCCCAAGACATCGGGCTATCCAGACATAAAGACATCGAGACATCAGGATACCAAGACATCAGGACATCGAGATATCAAGACACCAAGACATCATGACATCAAGATATCAGGACATCAAGACACCAGGACGTCGAGACATCGAGACACCAAGACATTAAAACAATCAGGACATCAAGACACCAAATCACAAGGACACCAAGACATCAAGATTTAGAATATTAATAGACCAGGACCTCAAGACACCAAGACGTCAGAACTTCGAGACCTTGGGACAACATAACAGAAAGACCCTTGTCATCAATACATAAAGAACTGAGCTCTACAAAATATCAAGACAACCAGGACATCGTGACACCAAAAAATCAAGACATCAAGACACAAGACATCAAGACATCAGGACACCAAGACATCAGGACATCAAGACATCAGGACATCGATAAATTAGGATATCAGGACATCAGTGGGAAAAGTCAGAGGAAGGAAGTGACTAAAAAGGAAGAACTCCAACCAGTCTCATCTAACCGATCTCATCACCCAATTTCCCAAGACATCGGGCTATCCAGACATAAAGACATCGAGACATCAGGATACCAAGACATCAGGACATCGAGATATCAAGACACCAAGACATCATGACATCAAGATATCAGGACATCAAGACACCAGGACGTCAAGACACCAAAACATCAAGACAATCAGGACATCAAGACACCAAACCACAAGGACACCAAGACATCAAGATTTAGTATATTAATAGACCTGGACCTCAAGACACCAAGACGTCAGAACCTCGAGACTTTGAGAAAAGACCCCTGTTCATCAATACATAAAGAAATGAGCTTTACAAAATATCAAGATAACCACGACATCGTGACACCCAGACATCAAGACATCAAGACACCAAGACGTCAAGACATCAAGACATCAGGATACCAAGACATCAGGACATCAGGACATCGATAAATTAGGATATCAGGACATCAGGGGAAAAAGTCAGAGGACGGAAGTGACTAAGAAGGAAGAACTCCAACCAGTCTCATCCAACCGACCTCATCACCCAATTTCCCAAGACATCGGGCTATCCAGACATAAAGACATCGAGACATCAGGATACCAAGACATCAGGACATCGAGATATCAAGAAACCAAGACATCATGACATCAAGATATCAGGACATCAAGACAACAGGACGTCAAGACACCAAGACATCAAGACAACCAGGACATCAAGACACCAAGACATCAAGACATCAGGACACCAAGACATCAGGACATCAAGACATCAGGACATCGATAAATTAGGATATCAGGACATCAGGGGAAAAAGTCAGAGGAAGGAAGTGACTAAGAAGGAAGAACTCCAACCAGTCTCATCCAACCGACCTCATCACCCAATTTCCCAAGACATCGGGCTATCCAGACATAAAGACATCGAGACATCAGGATACCAAGACATCAGGACATCAAGATATCAGGACATCAAGACACCAAATCACAAGGACACCAAGACATCAAGATTTAGAATATTAATAGACCAGGACTTCAAGACACCAAGACGTCAGAACTTCGAGAATTTGAGACATCATGACATAAAGACCCTGGTCATCAACACATAAAGAACTGAGCTTTACAAAAACTGAGGACGAATAATCCCAAACCATTTTTAGTAAAGTTGATATTATGTTTTCTATGACACAATTTTTCTTCAACTTTCCATTCTACTTCAATGTATGACAACTCCTTTACTTTTCTAGTTGGTTGAATACATTGAAAAGTGTATGCTTTTCAACAATTAAAATTATCCATACTTTCCCGGATATCTGAGGGTGCTGTTGCTGTGAAGTCATCTTGGGAAGACGTGGTTCTGTGCACAAATGTTTCTGTTCAAATAATTGTGAACCCAAAATTTACCAACTGAAAACATTTCTTAGAGAGGGATTGGTGCTTTGTTATTGTTATGCACATAAACAACAATGAATCAGCCAAAAGAAAAATCTACAGCAAATAAAAGACTTTATGTGTGAAAACTAATGTAACATTGGCGCTTTCTCACTGGGATGACAATACAGTTTTGTGGAAATACTTATTAGCATAAAACTACAAAGGTGGTAAAAAACCTTTGAAATAGTGGAACAACACTTGAAAATAAGGTAGTGTCTGAGACACATCAGCACAGAAACAGGCCCAGGGACGAATTTGTACTAGCATTTGAGTATTTCCTTTGGTTGCTGTAAAAGACATAGACCTATTAGGTGTCATGAACTATTGACAATCTTGTTGGTCAGGATTTGAGGTGGTTAAGGTTAAAGAACGGAGCAAATAATTTGATAAATTGTGAAATTGATCAGCCACTTTTTGCGCTTGTTCAACATTCCGTTCCAATATTTTCAGTAAAGAGCTTTCAACACCGTAAAATTTGCCGTTCGAATTCGCCAATGGCCAGACATAGAAATGTCAGCAAAAATATGAAAACTGTATCGAAATACTTCCGAATTAACTTTTCTTTTTGTTTGCAATTAGTTTCTTTTCTTGTCATGAATCTTTAACTTAGAAATGGAATAAGGAATGTGTAAGAATGGTGAATCAAGGATTTAAATATAATATTAAACATGCAAAACTGAATGTTTGTAAAGTTATAGAGTTTGCATTTCTTCTCAGTTTTATTTCTGCATATCTCGTCTTCATTCTTATTTCTTTTGGATGTTATTATAAAGAATTTGAAAACAAGGTTTTATAAACAACATAGTTTACGAAACAAAGAACTTGTAAAAGGGTAAATAAATTTATATCCTATCATCTTGCCCAAGCTTGCATGCCCTTTTCTGATTCAAAAAATAATTATCAGAAAGTGTGAAAATAAGGAACATAAAATAACTTTTCATCGAACGACACAAACAATGAAAAGATACGTATGAATCAATGTTTTTTAAATGATGCCGTAAAAATGAATTAGAATGCATGAAATTCAATGACGAATCAGCCTATAACGTCCGTACATAAATTCACTTTGATTTGGCCTGGACAAAAGAATTTTTATTTGAAGGGTTTGTTTCCAAAATGAGGTATATGGGTTATTCCATGTCAGACCAATACTCTATTTTTTAAATGGGGCAAAAGGTCACAGATGTGTGTCAAAGGTCATGCAGCCCTTGATTCTCAAAGCCAAATCTTCGCAACATCAATGAAAATAGTATGTTCTGATTATTTTGAGAAAAAATGCATATATTGATGAAAAATGAGACGGTGTTTCAGTTTTACTAAAAGGGTGAATTTCCACGTGAAAACTGCCTACTTTATTGATCTCTACCCTGACCACATGGAAGGACAATTTCTGCTAATAATTGGTATGTATCTATTATTCACTGATGTCTACAAGCACAGCATTTTTTATCAAAATCTCAAGACCTAGGCTTAAAAGTGTGTTGGTCTGCTCGGACATGGGATGACCTATATCCATTTGAAAAACATGCATTTTTTTCACAGTTATGAAAGATTGAAGAATTAAGCAGTGAATAGTTATCTTCAAGCTTCTGTTTCACTATTTTGACTCATTAGAGCTGTGTTTGGCTGTCTAAGAGATGCAGAAACTAGCTGTAGGCAACTGAGAGAAGGTAGGATTCTAAAAGGTATATCAATTTTGGCGCTTATCGCATTTTGGAAATAAACTCTTCGTTTATTTTATAACGAATTTAACAAGTGAAACGGTTATAAATCATAACAAGTACAGTTACGTTCATCAAAATACCATCAAATAGTGCCCAAATGATCTACTTTGATGAATTAGCGCAACATTGCTGTGGTATAGGAGCAGTATTGTAGGGCCTGTAAACCGTGACTTTAAATGATTAGGTAGGCCTACATGGTGAAACAGTCAAGTTTTAATATGTCCCTGATGTCCCTGTTACTGCGTACGTACGATTAAATTACGTAAACGCCTCTACGTATTAGCAAATCGTGAACAAAATGTCGCCAGCCACAGTCTGGAGTGTTGTCAGAATTCGTATAGCCTATGGGTGGGTGCACATCCGATGCCGTCGACCAATTTATGACACTCGGCAACATTTTCTTCAGCCAAAACTAACAAAATAATGCACAAAATATCTGAACAGAACTGCCTACTCCTCCCCCACACTCATAGCTGCACAATCATAGGGGATTATTCACCGTCCTGCGAAATGTTAGCACTACTTACGGGAACACGACACCGTCAGGTTTCCATTTCATGTGACAGCCACATCTCTGACGCGCAACCTGTCTTCGCGACTCCATCCCCTATTCTGCTTAGCATAGCATAGCGTATCCCAGCGATCCACGCTACTCATTCACGCAATCACCTGTTCGCTAGCGCAGGCTGCTCAGTTGGCATTCTAGGTGAAAGAGTGTGATTGTCTTCGAAAACGCGCTGCTTCTTCAACGAAAATAATGTGGCTGTTGCCAGGCAAATTTGAGTCCAATGTTCTATACTCGGTCAAGGTTTCATTGTAGAAACTCCGATTCAGACTAGGCCAGAAAGAATTTTTAAGAAATTCTTATGTCAATGCTACCGGGGCTATTTGCAAAGGGGTTCACCTGAGGAGAATATACTTAATATCTGGGTTGTGTAAAATGATACCTGTGCACGAAACTCGTCTTATCTTGCAACTCATTTTTAAAGTTAAGACGGGTCCCTACTCTGATTTTAGCTTAGACGTGTTCACGGTGTTCCGAGATCACTTCACTAAACCCATCCTAAGAAGGATGCATTAATTATGACTAGAAATTTGATGGCTGTCATGTTTCTTTTTATGGCTTGACGAAACAGTCTTCAGAATAAGGAAAGCCAATAAACCTTTTGCAAATCAAATTTGAATAAAAAATCCGATAGTCTAAGTTATCTGAGTGCACATAAACATACAAATTTTAATTCGGAGACGAAAGACACTATTGCTTTTCCTGTTAGTCTGGTACCCTGACCAATTATTCCCTGCTGACAACGTTTGATCAAATCGGAAGTGACTAGATACTAACCCGTGAAACATGGTCTGCTATTTTTCTCAAGACTCTTAGAGGGTTCATGCTTGGACTCTGTTTCTGCATCAATTGAAAAAGGAAATCCCAAAACACAATGATAAAATTGGAAAATGAATAGCACAAATGGGTCGGATTCGAACCAAGGACTATGGATCTGTAGTTCAAATCACTACCAACTAAGCTATCGAAGCGACGTAATGGATTCCGTTTTTGAAATGTCTCAAATGGTGTATTGCATTGTCCCCTCTTCATGAATCATTGGTCCCCCAGCTACTGAAAAAAAGTAGCACACCAGGTTTCACGGGCTAGTATTAAGTCGCTTCCGATAAAATCTTAAGCTGGGTGTGACCCACGGATGTGGATAGACCATGACGCAACATCCCAAGGTTTACTAATAAGGAAGCCCTGGATGGATCGTATGTTTAGATGAACATGCCATTGTTAATGTTGACAGTCACTTTCAAAACATGCTAGAAACTCGGGGAAAAAAGTCGTAGGAAGGGAACGGTATTGTAATGTATGTGGGCAATAGGTAAAACAAAAATATATATCTGCAGGGAGGGGTAGGCAAAAGGAAGAAATTACACGTCGTAAAACTGCGTGCATTTATCGCGAAGGTTCTTTAAACGCGTAGTGCAGTTTCAACACAATGTGCCAGATGAGACACCCCCCCCGAAAAAAGCTGGAGGTCACACAATTTCTTCCTTTTTCCTACCTCTCCCTGCAGATATATATTTTTGTTTTACCTGACAGCCATCAAATTTCTAGTCATAATTAATGCATCTTTCTTAGGATGGGTTTAGTGAAGTGATCTCGGAACACCGTGAACACGTCTAAGCTAAAATCAGAGTAGGGACCCGTCTTAACTTTAAAAATGAGTTGCAAGATAAGACGAGTTTCGTGCACAGGTATCATTTTACACAACCCAGATATTAAGTATATTCTCCTCAGGTGAACCCCTTTGCAAATAGCCCCGGTAGCATTGACATAAGAATTTCTTAAAAATTCTTTCTGGCCTAGTCTGAATCGGAGTTTCTACAATGAAACCTTGACCGAGTATAGAACATTGGACTCAAATTTGCCTGGCAACAGCCACATTATTTTCGTTGAAGAAGCAGCGCGTTTTCGAAGACAATCACACTCTTTCACCTAGAATGCCAACTGAGCAGCCTGCGCTAGCGAACAGGTGATTGCGTGAATGAGTAGCGTGGATCGCTGGGATACGCTATGCTATGCTAAGCAGAATAGGGGATGGAGTCGCGAAGACAGGTTGCGCGTCAGAGATGTGGCTGTCACATGAAATGGAAACCTGACGGTGTCGTGTTCCCGTAAGTAGTGCTAACATTTCGCAGGACGGTGAATAATCCCCTATGATTGTGCAGCTATGAGTGTGGGGGAGGAGTAGGCAGTTCTGTTCAGATATTTTGTGCATTATTTTGTTAGTTTTGGCTGAAGAAAATGTTGCCGAGTGTCATAAATTGGTCGACGGCATCGGATGTGCACCCACCCATAGGCTATACGAATTCTGACAACACTCCAGACTGTGGCTGGCGACATTTTGTTCACGATTTGCTAATACGTAGAGGCGTTTACGTAATTTAATCGTACGTACGCAGTAACAGGGACATCAGGGACATATTAAAACTTGACTGTTTCACCATGTAGGCCTACCTAATCATTTAAAGTCACGGTTTACAGGCCCTACAATACTGCTCCTATACCACAGCAATGTTGCGCTAATTCATCAAAGTAGATCATTTGGGCACTACTTGATGGTATTTTGATGAACGTAACTGTACTTGTTATGATTTATAACCGTTTCACTTGTTAAATTCGTTATAAAATAAACGAAGAGTTTATTTCCAAAATGCGATAAGCGCCAAAATTGATATACCTTTTAGAATCCTACCTTCTCTCAGTTGCCTACAGCTAGTTTCTGCATCTCTTAGACAGCCAAACACAGCTCTAATGAGTCAAAATAGTGAAACAGAAGCTTGAAGATAACTATTCACTGCTTAATTCTTCAATCTTTCATTACTGTGAAAAAATGCATGTTTTTCAAATGGATATAGGTCATCCCATGTCCGAGCAGACCAATACACTTTTAAGCCTAGGTCTTGAGATTTTGATAAAAAATGCTGTGCTTGTAGACATCAGTGAATAATAGATACATACCAATTATTAGCAGAAATTGTCCTTCCATGTGGTCATGGTAGAGATCAATAAAGTAGACAGTTTTCACGTGGAAATTCACCCTTTTAGTAAAAGTGAAACACCGTCTCATTTTTCATCAATATATGCATTTTTTCTCAAAATAATCAGAACATACTATTTTCATTGATGTTGCGAAGATTTGGCTTTGAGAATCAAGGGCTGCATGACCTTTGACACACATCTGTGACCTTTTGCCCCATTTAAAAAATAGAGTATTGGTCTGACATGGAATAACCCATATACCTCATTTTGGAAATAAACCCTTCAAATAAAAATTCTTTTGTCCAGGCCAAATCAAAGTGAATTTATGTACGGACGTTATAGGCTGATTCGTCATTGAATTTCATGCATTCTAATTCATTTTTACGGCATCATTTAAAAAACTTTGATTCATACGTATCTTTTCATTGTTTGTGTTGTTCGATGAAAAGTTATTTTATGTTCCTTATTTTCACACTTTCTGATAATTATTTTTTGAATCAGAAAAGGGCATGCAAGCTTGGGCAAGATGATAGGATATAAATTTTTTTACCCTTTTACAAGTTCTTTGTTTCGTAAACTATGTTGTTTATAAAACCTTGTTTTCAAATTCTTTATAATAACATCCAAAAGAAATAAGAATGAAGACGAGATATGCAGAAATAAAACTGAGAAGAAATGCAAACTCTATAACTTTACAAACATTCAGTTTTGCATGTTTAATATTATATTTAAATCCTTGATTCACCATTCTTACACATTCCTTATTCCATTTCTAAGTTAAAGATTCATGACAAGAAAAGAAACTAATTGCAAACAAAAAGAAAAGTTAATTCGGAAGTATTTCGATACAGTTTTCATATTTTTGCTGACATTTCTATGTCTGGCCATTGGCGAATTCGAACGGCAAATTTTACGGTGTTGAAAGCTCTTTACTGAAAATATTGGAACGGAATGTTGAACAAGCGCAAAAAGTGGCTGATCAATTTCACAATTTATCAAATTATTTGCTCCGTTCTTTAACCTTAACCACCTCAAATCCTGACCAACAAGATTGTCAATAGTTCATGACACCTAATAGGTCTATGTCTTTTACAGCAACCAAAGGAAATACTCAAATGCCAGTACAAATTCGTCCCTGGGCCTGTTTCTGTGCTGATGTGTCTCAGACACTACCTTATTTTCAAGTGTTGTTCCACTATTTCAAAGGTTTTTTACCACCTTTGTAGTTTTATGCTAATAAGTATTTCCACAAAACTGTATTGTCATCCCAGTGAGAAAGCGCCAATGTTACATTAGTTTTCACACATAAAGTCTTTTATTTGCTGTAGATTTTTCTTTTGGCTGATTCATTGTTGTTTATGTGCATAACAATAACAAAGCACCAATCCCTTTCTAAGAAATGTTTTCAGTTGGTAAATTTTGGGTTCACAATTATTTGAACAGAAACATTTGTGCACAGAACCACGTCTTCCCTAGATGACTTCACAGCAACAGCGCCCTCAGATATCCGGGAAAGTATGGATAATTTTAATTGTTGAAAAGCATACACTTTTCAATGTATTCAACCAACTAGAAAAGTAAAGGAGTTGTCATACATTGAAGTAGAATGGAAAGTTGAAGAAAAATTGTGTCATAGAAAACATAATATCAACTTTACTAAAAATGGTTTGGGATTATTCGTCCTCAGTTTTTGTAAAGCTCAGTTCTTTATGTGTTGATGACCAGGGTCTTTATGTCATGATGTCTCAAATTCTCGAAGTTCTGACGTCTTGGTGTCTTGAAGTCCTGGTCTATTAATATTCTAAATCTTGATGTCTTGGTGTCCTTGTGATTTGGTGTCTTGATGTCCTGATATCTTGATGTCATGATGTCTTGGTGTCTTGATATCTCGATGTCCTGATGTCTTGGTATCCTGATGTCTCGATGTCTTTATGTCTGGATAGCCCGATGTCTTGGGAAATTGGGTGATGAGGTCGGTTGGATGAGACTGGTTGGAGTTCTTCCTTCTTAGTCACTTCCTTCCTCTGACTTTTTCCCCTGATGTCCTGATATCCTAATTTATCGATGTCCTGATGTCTTGATGTCCTGATGTCTTGGTGTCCTGATGTCTTGATGTCTTGGTGTCTTGATGTCCTGGTTGTCTTGATGTCTTGGTGTCTTGACGTCCTGTTGTCTTGATGTCCTGATATCTTGATGTCATGATGTCTTGGTTTCTTGATATCTCGATGTCCTGATGTCTTGGTATCCTGATGTCTCGATGTCTTTATGTCTGGATAGCCCGATGTCTTGGGAAATTGGGTGATGAGGTCGGTTGGATGAGACTGGTTGGAGTTCTTCCTTCTTAGTCACTTCCTTCCTCTGACTTTTTCCCCTGGTGTCCTGATATCCTAATTTATCGATGTCCTGATGTCTTGATGTCCTGATGTTTTGATGTCCTGATGTCTTGGTATCCTGATGTCTTGATGTCTTGATGTCTTGGTGTCTTGATGTCTTGATGTCTGGGTGTCACGATGTTGTGGTTGTCTTGATATTTTGTAAAGCTCATTTCTTTATGTATTGATGAACAGGGGTCTTTTCTCAAAGTCTCGAGGTTCTGACGTCTTGGTGTCTTGAGGTCCAGGTCTATTAATATACTAAATCTTGATGTCTTGGTGTCCTTGTGGTTTGGTGTCTTAATGTCCTGATTGTCTTGATGTCTCGGTGTCTTGACGTCCTGGTGTCCTGATGTCCTGATATCTTGATGTCATGATGTCTTGGTGTCTTGATATCTCGATGTCCTGATGTCTTGGTATCCTGATGTCTCGATGTCTTTATGTCTGGATAGCCCGATGTCTTGGGAAATTGGGTGATGAGGTCGGTTGGATGAGACTGGTTGGAGTTCTTCCTTCTTAGTCACTTCCTTCCTCTGACTTTTTCCCCTGATGTCCTGATATCCTAATTTATTGATGTCCTGATGTCTTGATGTCCTGATGTCTTGGTGTCCTGATGTCTTGATGTCTTGGTGTCTTGATGTCTGGGTGTCACGATGTCATGGTTGTCTTGATATTTTTTAAAGCTCAGTTCTTTATGTATTGATGACCAGGGTCTTTATGTCATGATGTCTCGAAGTTCTGACGTCTTTGTGTCTTGAGGTCCAGGTCTATTAATATACTAAATCATGATGTCTTGGTGTCCTTGTGGTTTGGTGTCTTGATATCCTGATTGTCTTGATGTTTTGGTGTCTTGACGTCCTGGTGTCTTGATGTCCTGATTTCTTGATGTCATGATGTCTTGGTGTCTTGATATCTCGATGTCCTGATGTCTTGGTATCCTGATGTCTCGATGTCTTTATGTCTGGATAGCCCGATGTCTTGGGAAATTGGGTGATGAGGTCGGTTGGATGAGACTGGTTGGAGTTCTTCCTTCTTAGTCACTTCCTTCCTCTGACTTTTTCCCCTGATGTCCTGATATCCTAATTTATCGATGTCCTGATGTCTTGATGTCCTGATGTCTTGATGTCTTGGTGTCTTGATGTCCTGGTTGTCTTGATGTCTTGGTGTCTTGACGTTCTGTTGTCTTGATGTCCTGATATCTTGATGTCATGATGTCTTGGTGTCTTGATATCTCGATGTCCTGATGTCTTGGTATCCTGATGTCTCGATGTCTTTATGTCTGGATAGCCCGATGTCTTGGGAAATTGGGTGATGAGATCGGTTGGATGAGACTGTTTGGAGTTCTTCCTTCTTAGTCACTTCCTTCCTCTGACTTTTTCCCCTGATGTCCTGATATCCTAATTTATTGATGTCCTGATGTCTTGATGTCCTGATGTCTTGGTGTCCTGATGTCTTGATGTCTTGGTGTCTTGATGTCTGGGTGTCACGATGTCATGGTTGTCTTGATATTTTTTAAAGCTCAGTTCTTTATGTATTGATGACCAGGGTCTTTTCTCAAAGTCTTGAGGTTCTGACGTCTTGGTGTCTTGAGGTCCAGGTCTATTAATATACTAAATCATGATGTCTTGGTGTCCTTGTGGTTTGGTGTCTTGATATCCTGATTGTCTTGATGTTTTGGTGTCTTGACGTCCTGGTGTCTTGATGTCCTGATTTCTTGATGTCATGATGTCTTGGTGTCTTGATATCTCGATGTCCTGATGTCTTGGTATCCTGATGTCTCGATGTCTTTATGTCTGGATAGCCCGATGTCTTGGGAAATTGGGTGATGAGGTCGGTTGGATGAGACTGGTTGGAGTTCTTCCTTCTTAGTCACTTCCTTCCTCTGACTTTTTCCCCTGATGTCCTGATATCCTAATTTATCGATGTCCTGATGTCTTGATGTCCTGATGTCTTGATGTCTTGGTGTCTTGATGTCCTGGTTGTCTTGATGTCTTGGTGTCTTGACGTTCTGTTGTCTTGATGTCCTGATATCTTGATGTCATGATGTCTTGGTTTCTTGATATCTCGATGTCCTGATGTCTTGGTATCCTGATGTCTCGATGTCTTTATGTCTGGATAGCCCGATGTCTTGGGAAATTGGGTGATGAGGTCGGTTGGATGAGACTGGTTGGAGTTCTTCCTTCTTAGTCACTTCCTTCCTCTGACTTTTTCCCCTGGTGTCCTGATATCCTAATTTA
The DNA here is from genome assembly GCF_054643075.1 of Acanthaster planci. Lineage (NCBI taxonomy): Eukaryota > Metazoa > Echinodermata > Asteroidea > Valvatida > Acanthasteridae > Acanthaster > Acanthaster planci. Next base: position 5,883,491 of record NC_141787.1, read on the forward strand.
TCGATGTCCTGATGTCTTGATGTCCTGATGTCTTGGTATCCTGATGTCTTGATGTCTTGGTGTCTTGATGTCTGGGTGTCACGATGTTGTGGTTGTCTTGATATTTTGTAAAGCTCATTTCTTTATGTATTGATGAACAGGGGTCTTTTCTCAAAGTCTCGAGGTTCTGACGTCTTGGTGTCTTGAGGTCCAGGTCTATTAATATACTAAATCTTGATGTCTTGGTGTCCTTGTGGTTTGGTGTCTTAATGTCCTGATTGTCTTGATGTCTTGGTGTCTTGACGTCCTGGTGTCCTGATGTCCTGATATCTTGATGTCATGATGTCTTGGTGTCTTGATATCTCGATGTCCTGATGTCTTGGTATCCTGATGTCTCGATGTCTTTATGTCTGGATAGCCCGATGTCTTGGGAAATTGGGTGATGAGATCGGTTGGATGAGACTGGTTGGAGTTCTTCCTTCTTAGTCACTTCCTTCCTCTGACTTTTTCCCCTGATGTCCTGATATCCTAATTTATCGATGTCCTGATGTCTTGATGTCCTGATGTCTTGGTGTCCTGATGTCTTGATGTCTTGGTGTCTTGATGTCTTGGTGTCACGATGTCATGGTTGTCTTGATATTTTTTAAAGCTCAGTTCTTTATGTATTGATGACCAGGGTCTTTTCTCAAAGTCTTGAGGTTCTGACGTCTTGGTGTCTTGAGGTCCAGGTCTATTAATATACTAAATCATGATGTCTTGGTGTCCTTGTGGTTTGGTGTCTTGATATCCTGATTGTCTTGATGTTTTGGTGTCTTGACGTCCTGGTGTCTTGATGTCCTGATATCTTGATGTCATGATGTCTTGGTGTCTTGATATCTCGATGTCCTGATGTCTTGGTATCCTGATGTCTCGATGTCTTTATGTCTGGATAGCCCGATGTCTTGGGAAATTGGGTGATGAGATCGGTTGGATGAGACTGGTTGGAGTTCTTCCTTCTTAGTCACTTCCTTCCTCTGACTTTTTCCCCTGATGTCCTGATATCCTAATTTATTGATGTCCTGATGTCTTGATGTCCTGATGTCTTGGTGTCCTGATGTCTTGATGTCTTGATGTCTTGGTGTCTTGATGTCTTGGTGTCACGATGTCATGGTTGTTTTGATATTTTGTAGAGCTCAGTTCTTTATGTATTGATGACAAGGGTCTTTCTGTTATGTTGTCTCAAGGTCTCGAAGTTCTGACGTCTTGGTGTCTTGAGGTCCTGGTCTATTAATATTCTAAATCTTGATGTCTTGGTGTCCTTGTGATTTGGTGTCTTGATGTCCTGATTGTCTTGATGTCTTGGTGTCTCGATGTCTTGACGTCCTGGTGTCTTGATGTCCTGATATCTTGATGTCATGATGTCTTGGTGTCTTGATATCTCGATGTCCTGATGTCTTGGTATCCTGATGTCTCGATGTCTTTATGTCTGGATAGCCCGATGTCTTGGGAAATTGGGTGATGAGGTCGGTTGGATGAGACTGGTTGGAGTTCTTCCTTCTTAGTCACTTCCTTCCTCTGACTTTTTCCCCTGATGTCCTGATATCCTAATTTATCGATGTCCTGATGTCTTGATGTCCTGATGTCTTGGTCTCTTGATGTCTTGATGTCTTGGTGTCTTGATGTCTGGGTGTCACGATGTCGTGGTTGTCTTGATATTTTGTAAAGCTCAATTCTTTATGTATTGAAGACCAGGGTCTTTATGTCATGATGTCTCGAAGTTCTGACGTCTTTGTGTCTTGAGGTCCTGGTCTATTAATATTCTAAATCTTGATGTCTTGGTGTCCTTGTAATTTGGTGTCTTGATATCCTGATTGTCTTTGTGTCTTGACGTCCTGGTGTCTTGATGTCCTGATATCTTGATGTCCTGATGTCTTGGTATCCTGATGTCTCGATGTCTTTATGTCTGGATAGCCCGATGTCTTGGGAAATTGGGTGATGAGATCGGTTGGATGAGACTGGTTGGAGTTCTTCCTTCTTAGTCACTTCCTTCCTCTGACTTTTTCCCCTGATGTCCTGATATCCTAATTTATCGATGTCCTGATGTCTTGGTGTCTTGATGTCTTGGTGTCACGATGTCCACGTTGTCTTGATATTCTGGTGTCTTGATGTTCTGATTGTCTTGATGTCTTGGTGTCCTGATGTCTTGGTGTCCTAATGTCTTGATATCTTGATGTCCTGATGCCTTGATGTCCCGATTGCCTTGATATCTTAGCGTCATTATGTCCTGATTGTCCTGGTGTCTTGATGAATCAATTTCTACTGAGTATTGCAGTGCAGTGTCAATGCAGTTTGATTGTTATTCAGAAATGGGGTCACAATATAAATAGCCCTCTCCCTGGTTGACGTCACAGAAATGGCACCAACAGCTGTGAAGAAACGATTTAAAATATTTCATTGTTCAAGAAAAGGTCCAGTTTCAAAGTACTTAAACCACAATGGATGTAAAAAACCGTTTTCATACATAGTTCAGACGTGAAGTGTCCGATCGCAGTATTCAGCCATGGGATGTAATAAAAATGGTCACTCGGTGTTAAACGTGTGCATCTAAGCATTCATATCTGTGTCCAGCTTTCAGCTGCGTGAGCTTGGCCATTCGAAATCGCCAGTAAACAAGTATATTTAAAAATACAAGCGAGGAAATCCAATACTTATTCATTTATTATAACCACAGCCGAGAGCATATTTATTCAGTGCGACCACCTGAAACTCACTTTCAGTGTTGTTGTTTTCAAGGTTTTCAGAAAAAATAACAAATGTCAGTTATGAAACATTTCTTGCTAAAAGTCATCTTAATTACATACACAACATCAAACAAAGACAAGCAACATGAAATATCCTTTTCCGTTTTTCATGGCTCTTGCAAATGTTTTTGACATCGTCACCCCGATGTGATTGTTATTGTGCATACAGGAAGTGCTAAATTGGCAGAATACAAACGGAAAGGGAGAATATAATGTACAAGCTTTGTTGATTCACGGGGTGTTGAACTAAACGACAATTAGTCGTATTTTTGTACATTATCGAATACAGAAATTATATTTTAGACGTATTTCTGATGAAGTGGAACGGACATTCTGCTTGAATGTGAGTTTTTAATCCTTTCTTGTTCCCCTTTAATGACTATTCATAAATTCGTGTCTTTGTGACGCGTTTGTGATCGGTGTTTTTTGATTTCGCTTTCGATCCTTCAAATAATGTTTAGTTTCTTGCATGTACCTTTATAATGGCTAGCATTTCGTTTCAGGATTTTGATTTCAAGTAACGTTTCTTTTGTTTTAGTATTTTCTCTTTCATGTTCAGGACTATATGACTCAAACGGTCGACAAAGGAAAAAACAAACATACAGAACCTGATAGGTAAACACAACTTTGGTTAAATTTCTTTCTTTATTGTCATTTTGTTTTGCTTTCTCTTTTACTGTATGTTGCGGTGGTTGCTGTTTTGTATTTGTTTGGGGGTTTAGGGGTTTTGTTTTGTTTTATTTTTGCACATTCTCTGCTTTAGTAGTTTCCATTTTGCATCGTTTCTTGTCCTTGTCCCTTTTTTATCTTTGGTTTCTTTGACAACTGTTCAAGTAATCGATTTTAACTTAAAACCATCGTCGTTTAACTGTCGTTTTACCGTCGCGTTTTACTGTCGTTTTCGAGCTCTTGAGGGTGTTTTTGTGCTAAAATTTAAAACCTTGGATTCAGCTTGAATCTTTTTATGTGGAATTAATGCACATTGTCTATTGTTCTTTAGTGTCTGTGTTTTGATGTTCAGAAAATTGATGTATGGAGCCTCTGAATGGATGGCAGAATCGAGCTGAAGACACTGGTTAGATTGCTTCCACTGGACAATTGCTACATTGAAATGAACGTAAGCTTAATTTTATTTGTTTAATCAAAATGTAATCGAAACTGGTCAGACCCCCCCACAAAAAGAGCTACATTTTCTTTAATTTTAAGGTAAATGTGTTTTTATCCGCGCCGTCTTTGCATTTTCGTGAAAAACAGTTCGTGCGCTAGATCTTTGTTCCTCGGGCGTATACGTACTTGCCGTCGCGTTTGTTCCGTCGTTTCGTTAGCCCTCGGTTTTTTCCTGTTTCGTTGACCTGTGGGATTCAGTTTTATTATTTTGTTCTCTTTTCTTCAAGATGGTGTCTATTGATTTTTAGGTCATAGATGTGCGAATAAGGAAGCGAGCTGAAGATGACTGGTCACTTAGCATTTAGATGTGCCTCACTGAAGTGCATAAGATAAGCAATTTTTCAGTTTCAGCAAAACTTTTGGCCTGTTTAACGAAAGGTAAGGCTTTGAGTTTCTTTTTTCTTTTCATGCTTTCTTTACCACGGCGTATTGTTGGCTTCCACTATTTGTGCTTCATTATTGTTTTGCGGGTTGTTTCTTTTTATATGCCTTTTGTATTTTTGTATTCTTTCTTTCGACCAGCGAAACAAGTTTATTTTTCATCATAAACTCCAATGAGCAGACGTACAATTCTGACGATGGAGGAAGTGGACTGTACACGACTTAACACAATTTGCAAATAAGGTGATAAGGTTTCGTTGGCTCTTGGTGTCTTCTTGTTTCGTTGACCTGTGGGATTCAGTTTTATTATTTCGTTTTCTTTTCTTCAAAATGGTGTCTCTTGATTCTTAGGTCATGGATGTGCGAAGCTGAAGATGACTGGTCACTTAGCATTCAGATGTGCCTCACTGAAGTGCATAATATAAGTAATTTTCTAGTTTGAGCAAAACTTTTTGCCTGTTTAATTAACGAAAGGTAAGGCTTTGGGTTTCTTTTTTCTGTTCGTGCTTTTTTTACCATGGCGTATTGTTGGCTTCCACTATTTGTGCTTCATTTTGGTTTCGCAGGTTGTTTCTTTTTATGTGTCTTTTGTATTTTTATATTCTTTCTTTCGACCAGCGAAACAAGTTTATTTTTCATCATTAACTCCAATGAGCAGACGTACAATTCTGACGATGGAAGAAGCAGACTGTACACGACTTAACACAAACTGCAAAAAAGGTGAAGGGAGTTCTGTTTAAGGCATTTTTTTTCAAACTCATTGACCCTTGTTGGTCATTCCTTTTTTCTCCGGCAATACTCGACGCTATATTCTGTGGCTCGTGTATACCGCTTTTTTAGCTGATTTTTTCTTTTCCATGTTCGTTTTCGATGGTATTTTTTGTGGCTGCGTGTGTCGTTCGCGCAGTTTTTGATATGTGCTTATGTTTTTCTCGTTTACTTTTTATCTTTTGAGCTCCGAAATTGGAACCCTTGAGTAAGCTGACAATGACTGGACATAGGACTCTGACTGATTTGTTTTTAAATTAAAATAAAGCGTCTTTTTGAAGTGTAATCATTCTTATTGGACAACCTTTAGCCAGTAGGTTTTGCATTGTTGTAAGTGGCTTTTTGTTTAAATTTGTCACTGCGTTTGGTTTTTGTTTGTTTTGATTATCGCCGTTTAATTGGCAGTGAATTAACTTGATGTGCATTTTTCTCTCTCTTGAGTTTTGTCTTTTGATATCTAGGCACTGGATAATGGAAGCATTTTAATAACTGAAGCAAACTTCGGAGACATCATGCATCAGTCGATGCCATCGCTGATGTTTGTACACTCGCGTGGATGCGTTTTTGTCGCGTTCGTTCCGTCGTTTCGTTGGCTCTTGGTGTCTTCTTGTTTCGTTGACCTGTTGGATTCAGTTTTATTATTTTGTTTTCTTTTCTTCAAAATGGTGTCTCTTGATTCTTAGGTCATGGATGTGCGAAGCTGAAGATGACTGGTCACTTAGCATTCAGATGTGCCTCACTGAAGTGCATAATATAAGTAATTTTCTATTTTGAGCAAATCTTTTCGCCTGTTTAATTAACGAAAGGTAAGGCTTTGGGTTTCTTTTTTCCTTTCGTGCTTTTTTTACCATGGCGTATTGTTGGCTTCCACTATTTGTGCTTCATTTTGGTTTCGCAGGTTGTTTCTTTTTATGTGTCTTTGTATTTTTGTATTCTTTCTTTCGACCAGCGAAACAAGTTTATTTTTCATCATTAACTCCAATGAGCAGACGTACAATTCTGACAATGGAAGAAGCAGACTGTACACGACTTAACACAAACTGCAAAAAAAGTGAAGGGAGTTCTGTTTTAGGCATTTTTTTTCAAACTCATTGACCCTTGTTGGTCATTCCTTTTTTCTCCGGCAATACTCGACGCTATATTCCGTGGCTCGTGTATACCGCTTTTTAGCTGATTTTTTCTTTTCCATGTTCGTTTTCGATGGTATTTTTTGTGGCTGCGTGTGTCGTTCGCGCAGGTTTTGATATGTGCTTATGTTTTTCTCGTTTACTTTTTATCTTTTGAGCTCCGAAATTGGAACCCGTGAGTAAGCTGACAATGACTGGACATAGGACTCTGACTGATTTGTTTTTAAATTAAAATAAAGCGTCTTTTTGAAGTGTAATCATTCTTATTGAACAACCTTTAGCCAGTAGGTTTTGCATTGTTGTAAGTGGCTTTTTGCTTAAATTTGTCATTGCATTTGGTTTTTATTTGTTTTGATTATCGCCGTTTAATTGACAGTGAATTAACTTGATGTGGATTTTTCTCTCTCTTAAGGTTTGTCTTTTGATATCTAGGCACTGGATAATGGAAGCATTTTAATACTTGAAGCAAACTTCGGAGACATCATGCATCAGTCGATGCCATCGCTGATGGAAATACATTTTCTACATTCACATGGAAGAATTTTTTTGACTCGATCAGCTTGAACCATATCAATTTTCCACAGGATTACTTGAAGATTAAATTGCAAAGAACATGTACCTAAAGCTTATTCGTAGATATCATTTAGGATACCCTTAAAAAGGACAGTAGAGATTATTTCTATGTCAAATTTGTTCTGCTGTTGACATGAAGTTAACTTTGTTTCCATTTCTTCTCTGTTAACTCTCCAGGGACTAAATCCTTGAAGCAAGGTTTTACCAAGTGGATGAACTTGGGATGACCACCAAAGATAATGCCACTATCCATTCCGATTAGTATTTTGTATTTTTAGTGTTTCCACATTCTTGCAACTTGTCCCTTGATTCTTACTGATGTACAAACGTAGTCTAGGTTCCTTAGATTCTGTTGTGAGAAGTGGGTCTTTGATGTCTCTGCAAAGGATGTTGTTTCACTGAATTTCCATATAGTGATGGAAAGTATACATCGGCGGAAATTTTGTAAATGAGCCAGTTCGGTATTCCTACAGCGTATGCCCGGCACAAGGCTATTAATATGGCCACGTGCGGAACCTTGGCTTTATGAATACCCAATAGCTCATTATGCTCACGAATCTCAGTTATTGACACTGATCCCTTAAAAGAATCTAAATTTGTTTCAGAAGATGCTTATTGTGTGTACTGTTTTTCCTTCTATTTGTCCAGGATATGTTTGCGAAGAATGAAGACAGTCGAAGACAAAGCACCGATCTACACTTTCCATTTTGGAGTTATTGGAGCATTATGGTTTGAGAATTTCATCACGTAATAGTTAGATTGCTTTATTTGGTTGGCAACTTTTTTTCCCATAAAGTATGCACTGTAATATTTACACACATTATGAGGTATAATGTTATCAATAAGAGTCTTTTGTGATGTGGCAAAAGTAAAGAAACCCACTTTTAAAATGTAAAGGCACTATGGACCATGAAAATATTTTGCTTTTATTTTTTGTTTGAACAGAGTTTTCAAGACTTTCCATCACCGTCAGCTGTTTCCAAAGGAATTTTCGTGTACATTGGGAGTCTATGGTCATCAGCTCGGTCAGTGAGCTTGGTGCGTGCTTGCTGTGGTGTCGGACTCAAGAGATGTGGTGTTTTGTGAAAGGAGGGATCTGCTCATTTGTTTGTCTCCATCAGCCAACAATACAGAACCCACTTTATTCTTCTAATAAATGAGTATATTCTCAATAGGAAAACTACCACACAAATGGTGGACGTCGCAAGTTAGCAGTGTTATTTAGTGTTTTGTATTATAGAGCCCATTGACAGGTAGTTGGTATTCCTGATATATTTCGACTGACTTGTTACATTAAAAGTGTAGAGAAATGTTCTAGGAGTAATAGGTGTAAGCGATTTTAGATGGGAACAATGAAACTCGGATGAAACAGAAGCATGCATAGCTATTTCTTACTGTCGGAAATCGAAGGATGAATGTTACATTTGACATAGGCAAAAATCCTCAAAAGTTCATTCACCCTAACACAACCACTTAATACTAACACCAACACTGACTGCCATTACTTATTACTCCACCATCCACCAAGGACACAGTGCTAAATTATTGCCTAATGCAAATGAAACATTCATAGGGCCTATGCAGAAATTCTTTAGTAGATGTGTAAAAGCATTAAGTGCCGAACTACGTCGTCTGAGTTTTAGTGTTCCCGCCACCTCAATGTAATGTTACACTAGGACAACACTGTATGCTTACTTTGTATTATCGTATAATTCAGCTGGGAATTTTTATACTGAAGAATAAAATGTCAAGTAATTTACCACAGCTTGCATTGAGATGTATTCCTGGATTCTTCAGCTGACCTACATTCCCGTTCCAATATTCTTGTTGAAGCTGATGATTATTTAAATATATCCATGTATGGGCGTTGTCATTTTTTCGGGGGAGGGGGGTTTCTGGGGAAGCATTCATTGGTATCAAACTGATAAACATTGGAAGGGGGATATTATAAGGGGTTTTTATTTTAAGTAAATTATGCGATTTTTACTCCTTTCAATTTTTAATTTCTTTTACTTCTTTTTTCATCATTTTTTGTCGGGGGAGGGGAAGCACCCCTTGTTTCCCTTTGTGAGGCTTATGTTATTTGCAATTAATATTTTGTCGATAACAGTGATATTGTGTGACCAAACTGAATAATGGAGATAAATATAAAATTAATGGCGGACTGACATGTCCTGCACTGACCTGCTTTGAAATGGTCTTTAACTAGTATTGGGTAGGTGAGAGGCTGTTTCTGCAATCCAGAGTGTCCTACGTTCGAAAATGAGTAAATTCAAGTTTGACCCATCTTCCTGATGAAAGTCCCAGCTTGCTTTAATGAGTTGTCATCGGATAACTATCGCGCGGATAGAGAATGAAGTTGCTTTTAGCCGCTTAGCCGTAGAATACATGACGTCTCCAAGTCCAATAGACTTGACTCGAGTCGTAATCCCCCATGACGTGTGCGTTTATGCTTTGCATATGGAGGCCATCGCCCCGCGGGGTCGCTCACTCAGTACCTTGGACCGTTTTCCAATACTCACCTCTGGCTCCGCTCAGGCATCCAACTGTCTTTTTTTTATTTTTACTAGCTGACTTTGAAGCTGTAAGCGCAGTGCCACAAAAACTGAAATGCAATGCAAGTCAATGCAATGCAATGAAGGTCGAATTAGACTATAGAGTGTAGTGAGTGTGATGCTGGTTTTTACGTATTATTTATTTTACAGGCTTCACTTTGCATATAATTAATTTTATCCATTAATTTCAAATTGATAATAACTAGGCCTAGCTATTAGTTAAGGATTTTTTGCAGTTACACCATGTACAATATTCTCTTTTATGAGAATGTGTGGTTCTGAGAAGAACCGGTTTACTCAACGTTTCGGAACAGCTGACCATGATGTCGTTAGGTTGCAGGGTGAGGTCTTGGATGAAAGAGGCGAACTGCTCTGAGTTCTTGACGTGGTGCTCCATGTTGCCAACGAGGGGGTGAAGGATCTTGGCAAGGAGCTTGGCGACATTGTAGGTTGAACCCCCACGAGACGCTACGATGGTTTTACCAAGTGGATGAACTTGGGATGACCACCAAAGATAATGCGACTATCCATTCCGATTTGTATTTTGTATTTTTAGTGTTTCCACATTCTTGCAACTTGTCCCTTGATTCTTACTGATGTACAAACGTAGTCTAGGTTCCTTAGATTCTGTTGTGAGAAGTGGGTCTTTGATGTCTCTGCAAAGGATGTTGTTTCACTGAATTTCCATATAGTGATGGAAAGTATACATCGGCGGAAATTTTGTAAATGAGTCAGTTCGGTATTCCTACAGCGTATGCCCGGCACAAGGCTATTAATATGGCCACGTGCGGAACCTTGGCTTTATGAATACCCAATAGCTCATTATGCTCACGAATCTCAGTTATTGACACTGATCCCTTAAAAGAATCTAAATTTGTTTCAGAAGATGCTTATTGTGTGTACTGTTTTTCCTTCTATTTGTCCAGGATATGTTTGCGAAGAATGAAGACAGTCGAAGACAAAGCACCGATCTACACTTTCCATTTTGGAGTTATTGGAGCATTATGGTTTGAGAATTTCATCACGTAATAGTTAGATTGCTTTATTTGGTTGGCAACTTTTTTTCCCATAAAGAATGCACTGTAAGATTTACACACATGATGAGGTATAATGTTATCAATAAGAGTCTTTTGTGATGTGGCAAAAGTAAAGAAACCCACTTTTAAAATGTAAAGGCGCTATGGACCATGAAAATATTTTGCTTTCATTTTTTGTTTGAACAGAGTTTTCAAGACTTTCCATCACCGTCAGCTGTTTCCAAAGGAATTTTCGTGTACATTGGGAGTCTATGGTCATCAGCTCGGTCAGTGAGCTTGGTGCGTGCTTGCTGTGGTGTCGGACTCAAGAGATGTGGTGTTTTGTGAAAGGAGGGATCTGCTCATTTGTTTGTCTCCATCAGCCAACAATACAGAACCCACTTTATTCTTCTAATAAATGAGTATATTCTCAATAGGAAAACTACCACACAAATGGTGGACTTCGCAAGTTAGCAGTGTTATTTAGTGTTTTGTATTATAGAGCCCATTGACAGGTAGTTGGTATTCCTGATATATTTCGACTGACTTGTTACATTAAAAGTGTAGAGAAATGTTCAGGAGTAATAGGTGTAAGCGATTTTAGATGGGAACAATGAAACTCGGATGAAACAGAAGCATGCATAGCTATTTCTTACTGTCGGAAATCGAAGGATGAATGTTACATTTGACATAGGCAAAAATCCTCAAAAGTTCATTCACCCTAACACAACCACTTAATACTAACACCAACACTGACTGCCATTACTTATTACTCCACCATCCACTAAGGACACAGTGCTAAATTATTGCCTAATGCAAATGAAACATTCATAGGGCCTATGCAGAAATTCTTTAGTAGATGTGTAAAAGCATTAAGTGCCGAACTACGTCGTCTGAGTTTTAGTGTTCCCGCCACCTCAATGTAATGTTACACTAGGACAACACTGTATGCTTACTTTGTATTATCGTATAATTCAGCTGGGAATTTTTATACTGAAGAATAAAATGTCAAGTAATTTACCACAGCTTGCATTGAGATGTATTCCTGGATTCTTCAGCTGACCTACATTCCCGTTCCAATATTCTTGTTGAAGCTGATGATTATTTAAATATATCCATGTATGGGCGTTGTCATTTTTTCGGGGGAGGGGGGTTTCTGGGGAAGCATTCATTGGTATCAAACTGATAAACATTGGAAGGGGGATATTATAAGGGGGTTTTATTTTAAGTAAATTATGCGATTTTTACTCCGTTCAATTTTTAATTTCTTTTACTTCTTTTTTCATCATTTTTTTTGTCGGGGGAGGGGATGCACCCCTTGTTTCCCTTTGTGAGGCTTATGTTATTTGCAATTAATATTTTGTCGATAACAGTGATATTGTGTGACCAAACTGAATAATGGAGATAAATATAAAATTAATGGCGGACTGACATGTCCTGCACTGACCTGCTTTGAAATGGTCTTTAACTAGTATTGGGTAGGTGAGAGGCTGTTTCTGCAATCCAGAGTGTCCTACGTTCGAAAATGAGTAAATTCAAGTTTGACCCATCTTCCTGATGAAAGTCCCAGCTTGCTTTAATCAGTTGTCATCGGATAACTATCGCGCGGATAGAGAATGAAGTTGCTTTTAGCCGCTTAGCCGTAGAATACATGACGTCTCCAAGTCAATAGACTTGACTCGAGTCGGAATCCTCCATGACGTGTGCGTTTATGCTTTGGATATGGAGGCCATCGCCACGCGGGGTCGGTCACTCAGTACCTTGGACCGTTTTCCAATACTCACCTCTGGCTCCGCTCAGGCATCCAACTGTATTTTTTTTATTTTTAATAGCTGACTTTGAAGCTGTAAGCGCAGTGCCACAAAAACTGAAATGCAATGCAAGTCAATGCAATGCAATGAAGGTCGAATTAGACTATAGAGTGTAGTGAGTGTGATGCTGGTTTTTACGTATTATTTATTTTACAGGCTTCACTTTGCATATAATTAATTTTATCCATTAATTTCAAATTGATAATAACTAGGCCTAGCTATTAGTTAAGGATTTTTTGCAGTTACACCATGTACAATATTCTCTTTTATGAGAATGTGTGGTTCTGAGAAGAACCGGTTTACTCAACGTTTCGGAACAGCTGACCATGATGTCGTTAGGTTGCAGGGTGAGGTCTTGGATGAAAGAGGCGAACTGCTCTGAGTTCTTGACGTGGTGCTCCATGTTGCCAACGAGGGGGTGAAGGATCTTGGCAAGGAGCTTGGCGACATTGTAGGTTGAACCCCCACGAGACGCTACGATGGTTTTACCAAGTGGATGAACTTGGGATGACCACCAAAGATAATGCGACTATCCATTCCGATTTGTATTTTGTATTTTTAGTGTTTCCACATTCTTGCAACTTGTCCCTTGATTCTTACTGATGTACAAACGTAGTCTAGGTTCCTTAGATTCTGTTGTGAGAAGTGGGTCTTTGATGTCTCTGCAAAGGATGTTGTTTCACTGAATTTCCATATAGTGATGGAAAGTATACATCGGCGGAAATTTTGTAAATGAGCCAGTTCGGGTATTCCTACAGCGTATGCCCGGCACAAGGCTATTAATATGGCCACGTGCGGAACCTTGGCTTTATGAATACCCAATAGCTCATTATGCTCACGAATCTCAGTTATTGACACTGATCCCTTAAAAGAATCTAAATTTGTTTCAGAAGATGCTTATTGTGTGTACTGTTTTTCCTTCTATTTGTCCAGGATATGTTTGCGAAGAATGAAGACAGTCGAAGACAAAGCACCGATCTACACTTTCCATTTTGGAGTTATTGGAGCATTATGGTTTGAGAATTTCATCACGTAATAGTTAGATTGCTTTATTTGGTTGGCAACTTTTTTTCCCATAAAGAATGCACTGTAAGATTTACACACATGATGAGGTATAATGTTATCAATAAGAGTCTTTTGTGATGTGGCAAAAGTAAAGAAACCCACTTTTAAAATGTAAAGGCGCTATGGACCATGAAAATATTTTGCTTTCATTTTTTGTTTGAACAGAGTTTTCAAGACTTTCCATCACCGTCAGCTGTTTCCAAAGGAATTTTCGTGTACATTGGGAGTCTATGGTCATCAGCTCGGTCAGTGAGCTTGGTGCGTGCTTGCTGTGGTGTCGGACTCAAGAGATGTGGTGTTTTGTGAAAGGAGGGATCTGCTCATTTGTTTGTCTCCATCAGCCAACAATACAGAACCCACTTTATTCTTCTAATAAATGAGTATATTCTCAATAGGAAAACTACCACACAAATGGTGGACTTCGCAAGTTAGCAGTGGTATTTAGTGTTTTGTATTATAGAGCCCATTGACAGGTAGTTGGTATTCCTGATATATTTCGACTGACTTGTTACATTAAAAGTGTAGAGAAATGTTCAGGAGTAATAGGTGTAAGCGATTTTAGATGGGAACAATGAAACTCGGATGAAACAGAAGCATGCATAGCTATTTCTTACTGTCGGAAATCGAAGGATGAATGTTACATTTGACATAGGCAAAAATCCTCAAAAGTTCATTCACCCTAACACAACCACTTAATACTAACACCAACACTGACTGCCATTACTTATTACTCCACCATCCACTAAGGACACAGTGCTAAATTATTGCCTAATGCAAATGAAACATTCATAGGGCCTATGCAGAAATTCTTTAGTAGATGTGTAAAAGCATTAAGTGCCGAACTACGTCGTCTGAGTTTTAGTGTTCCCGCCACCTCAATGTAATGTTACACTCGGACAACACTGTATGCTTACTTTGTATTATCGTATAATTCAGCTGGGAATTTTTATACTGAAGAATAAAATGTCAAGTAATTTACCACAGCTTGCATTGAGATGTATTCCTGGATTCTTCAGCTGACCTACATTCCCGTTCCAATATTCTTGTTGAAGCTGATGATTATTTAAATATATCCATGTATGGGCGTTGTCATTTTTTCGGGGGAGGGGGGTTTCTGGGGGAAGCATTCATTGGTATCAAACTGATAAACATTGGAAGGGGGATATTATAAGGGGGTTTTATTTTAAGTAAATTATGCGATTTTTACTCCTTTCAATTTTTAATTTCTTTTACTTCTTTTTTCATCATTTTTTTTGTCGGGGGAGGGGATGCACCCCTTGTTTCCCTTTGTGAGGCTTATGTTATTTGCAATTAATATTTTGTCGATAACAGTGATATTGTGTGACCAAACTGAATAATGGAGATAAATATAAAATTAATGGCGGACTGACATGTCCTGCACTGACCTGCTTTGAAATGGTCTTTAACTAGTATTGGGTAGGTGAGAGGCTGTTTCTGCAACCCAGAGTGTCCTACGTTCGAAAATGAGTAAATTCAAGTTTGACCCATCTTCCTGAGGAAAGTCCCAGCTTGTTTTAATCAGTTGTCATCGGATAACTATCGCGCGGATAGAGAATGAAGTTGCTTAGCCGTAGAATACATGACGTCTCCAAGTCAATAGACTTGATTCGAGTCGGAATCCTCCATGACGTGTGCGTTTATGCTTTGGATATGGAGGCCATCACCACGCGGAGTCGGTCACTCAGTACCTTGGACCGTTTCCAATACTCACCTCGGGCTCCGCTCAGGCATCCAACTGTATTTTTTTTAATTTTAATAGCTGACTTTGAAGCTGTAAGCGCAGTGCCACAAAAACTGAAATACAATGCAAGTCAATGCAATGCAATGAAGGTCGAATTAGACTATAGAGTGTAGTGAGTGTGATGCTGGTTTTTACGTATTATTTATTTTACAGGCTTCACTTTGCATATAATTAATTTTATCCATTAATTTCAAATTGATAATAACTAGGCCTAGCTATCTACGCTTTACTGATATTATGTAAATATCGTTCCCTCGTTCTACTATGTAGGTAACATATTTATAAAGTAATCATTTTTGCATGTCCTTTAAATCGTGTTCGGTGCGTAAATTGTATTTAAAATTTGTTAAGGGGATTACAAGAGGGGTTACGTATGCATTCTTTACATTTTGTAGCTCTGCTCCTTTGAAATGTTGCTCGTAAAGTTTATTTCTTTTCCGTCTACATGTTGATTCAACGGGCAATCAGTATTGGAGCAAATGTACTGTATTCTTGATGTGTAATTTGAGATTAGTAAAATATAAAGTCTAGTTAACTCGTGGGGCAATTTACAACGCGTTTTTGTATTGGTAATATCTCTTTCTGTTCTATACGCATCTGCGTTTGCCGTCATTCCTCTTAACTGGGGTCAATGGAGCGGGGATACAGATCGATACATATCACCAATATGGTCACAACTTTTTTCCAAAAGGCCAATTTGGCAAATATTTTTTTGTAATTATCACCCCAGGCATACATACGGAAGCATATATAGGACATGACTGAAAAAAATGTCTGCTTTCTATTTCGTCCGGGCGGATTACTTGTTTCGCCCGGAGCTGATTAGTATCACAGGAGACTTGGTGTATAGTAATCGCTCACTTTTTGAAGGGGATGGATCCCCACGTTTTCGTAAAAAAAGGGTTTTTAAGTCCTTTTTCATTTTCTCATGAAGTGTGCCAAGAGTTTGCTTTTCGGGGGGGGGGCACAGATTGGGGTTGGGGGAAAGGGCAAAATGCTTATTTTCTACAAATCGCAGTCTATTTTTCTTTGGTCTGTCCCCCGCCCCCAAAATAAAGCCGGGGCGGTTTCCGCCCACTCCACATTTTCTCTCTAGCCTCACAGTGCATTTTTCACGCTTTGGGTCTTCCAGACTTTTGTTGAGTACGCCTAACTCATTACAATCATTTTTCACCTATTTTTTGAGAATCGGACCTGCTGTTCTGGCGTGGTGTTCATTTTCCCGAAGCAGCCCAAAACCTACACTTTTTCTACGCGCACACGTTGCTAGGACACGCTGGCAAGCACGTGGCCCCAAACTTCAATTGGCCATAGCAACATCTTCATTTGAACTGAGAATGTAGTGATCTATTGATTATTTGTATTGAGTATGATTGTTTTTACTTTGCAGAGTTTCATCAAGCTCGTGTATGGGATGGCCGAGTTCGCGGGGGGGGAGGCCGAATCCCCCCTTGTTTTTACAAGTGGTCCCCCATACTTCTGGCTTTTTAGGGTTAAGATCGAAGTATTGTTCGCGTGAACTCCTTTTAAAAATTACAAGGAAAAAGAATGGCTTTAAACATTGTTACAAAATGGTGGTGGGGGCGGGTGAATCTGTTCCCGTGTCCCTTCCCCGCTTGGACACTGAATACGCCACTGCACTTTATCTAAGAGGGAAAAGGGGTTTCCAGGAGGGTACATAGCACTAAACTACGAACCGATCATGAACGTCAGGGGGACCTAGTTGCTTCTCCCACTGTAAACTATCGAGGAAAACGGCTGAAAAGAGGGAAAGTGACAAGAACAAAGGAGAAAACAGGAAAAAATACCTTTGATTTTTAAAGCTAGGTATTTTGCTTTTATTCCCTTTAATCTATTTTTTGTCACATCTTTCGTATTTTGTTAATTTTATATTATTCCTTGGGAAATTCAAGTGCCCACTTCCCCCTCCCCCCTGCGAAGCACATTTACCCGTGCGTTACGATGCCAAATCAGTCTCGATTTGAAACTTTCTGTCTGTCACGAGTAAGTCCCCCTTTTTAGTAGAAACAAAAGGCTGACTCCTAAACAATATGTATGTAGCTTGTTCAGATGCCTCAAAGACTTGATATCCAAGTAATATAGATTCGTTCCGCCATGGCCGCCCAAAATAATGCTGATTTTACTCGGAAGAAATCGACGCATACACGTACATGGAAAACCTAAACATTAAACAAAGTGGGTTGATTTATTCCAGGATAGCCCCAAACAAATTTATTTCCCTGGGGACTCCACAAACTAAACAAGTTCATTACAAACGAACAAAAAACAAAAGCACCAATTTACATTTAATTGCCAGTTAAGTTAACAATAACTGCAGTGAAATAGTTAAAAAAGACCCCAGTCCAGAAATTTGATTCATATAAATTTAGTGAAGTTGTCAATCCCAGTCCCATTGAATATACGTACTATCAATTTAAAGTGCTTAGTATCCATATAAACAACTAGCTTTATGTTATGAAACTGCCTCCCTTGTACAGATAAAAGAACTGTGATATAATGTGATAAACTAGCCTAAGTTAATCTCCCCCATTTCTCTAAAAAGAGAATTACCTGCAAGGAAAAAGCTCTTTTCATAATCAAATAAAAAATCTGTAACTTTTTCATGGGAATGGCAAGACTGAGCCTGCGCCCGATCAGAGTAGAGAACTGGTGCGTTTTTGTTTAGGTTTTATGGCTAAAATGCTCGATAGATTCATAAGGGTAATTTTCAATCGGTTCTATTGACATTTCAACTAACTTAATCTGTGGGGGAAAAGGTGATTAATTAGGAGAATATCTCTGCCTTTGCTAAATGCTGGAGTCAGAGCGCACTTCATGAGTCACTTTGCATCTTCGACACAATGGCGCGCAAAAATGTCGGAACGGTCTATCTGAGTCAACCCCCCCTAAGAAAATCATCCCTTTTTCTGACATACAAATCTACGCCACTCCCCAGGTGGATCACTATTTCAACCGGGCGAAATACCAGGCCCATTTTTTTCAGTCATGTCCTATATACGCTTCCGTACATACACCACAAGCCTGTAGACTTCCATTGGCTAGACCCCAACCACGGCCGAGTTAAAATTCTTGAAAGATCAGTCACCCCAAGGAGCCCAAATGGTTGCTATCAGAAACCAGATCTCGTTGTTGGCAGGCATGTGCAGACTGGCGGCTGTCTGGGCTGTGATCTAGTATTACTTATTCTTCCACAGCAGCATAATGAAATGTAGTTAGAGGGGATCTGTGGGGTGTATTAGCTACCATAAAACAGGCGTTCAGGTTCAGGCAAGACCGGGAACTGACCGGTGATTCGAATCTCCACGTGGAGACAACACCCGTCGTTTTTTGACCTTGCTGCCCCGAGGGTTAATTTTTAAACAGTATGTGTAACAATGTGTGTCTATATCAATGGAACAACACAGTGCACGTTTCTATTAAACGCCACACCTCCATCATCAATATCTTTTGTTAGGCTGAAATCCAACACTGAGGACAAATCCGTCAAAGTTTCAAAGGATCACTGGATGCTTGTGGATGTGTCAGCTGAAAAAACAAACAAAAAAAGCAGAACCAGGTTAACAATAAATTGCATCATTTTCTAGTAAGGATGCATCAGAGGTTAATTCTAAGGTTGCTTGAAATCAGGCTTCAAGAGTTCATTCACATATTAATTGTTTCAGGGTTTGGGTAATCTTAATTTTCCTTGCATACTTAAAAACATCTGTGATAAAATACATTAATGTGAGTTTTCCAATTAATCATACAAGTTTAGAAAAACTTGACAAAAAACTGGGGGGTGGCCATAGGTTGGTACGTTACTGGAATATGCACTACCAAGTGCTTGTATTGTGAATAAGCACTCTGAAATCCAAGCTAAATTACCTGCACATAAAAGTGTTTTTATGCAATAAACGTATACATGTACAGTATATGATTACTATATGAACGCGAAGGCTAAATTCTGTCTTACGTGATCCATCTTCAATGGTAAACACGGAATCAGAAAATATGCTTGCAAGACCATGTACAAACATGTGGAGGATGTACATGTGCGTGCACAAACACACCTGTATACAAACATGCATGCCACATGCTTCTCTGAGGTCCATGGTTTCAAAGAAGCGTCGATCTTGTAGGTGAATGTAGATTCCAACTACGACTGCTAATGCATTCACACATTTCCACTGAAATTAAGATGCGTGAAGTCAGACTAGAGATTTTGTCAAGGAACGACGTAACCACGGAACCGTTCTATGACTGCACCTATAGTTGCAGTGCACGTATAATGATATGAGCAATTCGCACAATTACGGACGCAGTACGAATGGCGCGAAAAAATTTACTCAAAAAGTAAACTCACCTGTCATGGAAACCACCTGATGCATTCATATGCGGCATTCAGAGCGGTTGGATAAAGTCCTTAACTTGCAATACGTCAAGGAACCTCGATGTGAACAAAATGATATTCATATAGAAATTTCAGGAAATTTACGATTACATATTTTTGGAGAAACTTAACCAAATCGCAAAAATAGGGGTGTCTCAAATTCCATTTTTTAAAATCTTCTTCAGATGAAACGAAAAATATGATACAATAAAGTCAGGTTTTGTTCATATATAGAGAAGATGTCTGTACGGTATTAG
This sequence comes from Acanthaster planci, assembly GCF_054643075.1. NCBI lineage: Eukaryota > Metazoa > Echinodermata > Asteroidea > Valvatida > Acanthasteridae > Acanthaster > Acanthaster planci. The sequence goes on from NC_141787.1 coordinate 5,903,122, forward strand.
TAGATATTCTATCTTCAGATGTCATTAAATCTGCTTAGGAAAAGTTCGTTAACAATTTTAAATAACTTCGTTGCTATGTGTTACTAACGAATTCAAGCGCATGCGCGCTAACTAAATGGCCACCATGAACATACGAGTGGAATGAGAAATTCCGCCCGAATTTATTTTCCTTTTTCGTCTACGGGCAATCATGTTTGTATTTTGAGCCTTCAAATTGGAAGACTTCATGTTAAATCCCGCTTTATACCATGAAAGTGTTCATTCAACTGAATCCCCCGAAGATTCGACAGGAGGTGAAGACTACCATTGATCTCGTGGCAGGTGGGTTATTCGTATTATTTCGAAGTGTGTCTGTACTGGAAGGGCAGCTACCATCAATGGTTTTAACGCAAACCTTAAAAATCACCTTTGCGTGTCAATTAACCTTATTTTAAACTTTGTTTCACTATTTCAAAGGGTATTTTACGCCTTTTGGGCTAAGTATTTCGTAATCGTGCAAAACTGTGATTTCATCCCAGCCTTTATGTTACATTGGTTTTTACAGAAACATGTCTTGCCTTTTTTGCTAGACTTAATTGACTTAATTTTATCGTCTTTGCTAATTCACTGTTGCTTATTTGTATGGGAACAAGGAAGCATTAAACCTTTTTTTCAAAATGTTTCATTGAGTAAATTCTAGATTCACAATTTGAACAGAAAAACATATGCACTGACCTTTGTCTTCCCTGGATAATATCACAGAAACAGTGCACTCGGTTGTCCAGGAAGGCATGCATAATGCTGTTTAAACAGTGTACCTTTTTAATGCATACCATAATGGAAATGTAAAAGAGTAAAAGAGTTTTTATACAGAGTTGCAGAAAACGTGTGTCTACGAAAATTCATTGCAGCTACCCTTCAATGATTCAGAATAGGGGACCATTGATACAACTCTTGAAAAACCTCTTTCAAACTTTAAGGACCGATTCATTTTCAATTTCAAAGAAAACAAATAAAAATGAAAATCAGTATGTGCACGAATCTACGTTAGCTATGCCGTTTCTCGTAGTGGGTGACCGGTGACTGTTAGTTGAGTCGTGGAAAGACATTTCGAATAGGAAATCGATTGCATATAAGTTGTTGGCCCTTAGACTGTAATCACGGTTGGTGCGCTGATAAAATCGTCCCCGTGCTATTACGGGTCATGTGTTTGTGATTACGGATGGCTCGTGAAAGGAGAGTGTTGTGGAGATTAAGATTCGTCCCACAATTAAGTGAGAGTTTATTTCCAAGAGATATCCTTTTGAAAAACATGCAGTATTTCAACAATTAGGAAAGACTGAAGAGCTTTAGCAGTGTATTACGTGACCTTAAAATTCCTTTTCAATATTATGACTTATTCAAGTTATTGTTTTAGCTATAAAAACTGGCTGGAGACAACTGAAAGAGGGTATAGGATTCTGAAACATGCCAAAATGGCGCTTATTTCATTTTGGAAATAAACTCTTCAAGTTCTGAGGTTGTTTTTGCGGGGGAGGGGGCGAATCAACGGCAGATACATAAATGAATTCTCGTAGCATTGGTAAAGGTCTTCAGTTTTGTAGTGTGACAGACGGTTTGCTGCTCTGGACGGCGTTTAAAGATTTTTTTATCTCGATAAAGTCGCCATATAGACCTACAATGGAGGGTGGTCCAAAAGTACTTAAAACTGAAGTTACATTAGTGATCAAGTAATCAAAGATACTACACGCTACAAGCCCTCGCCCAGTTAAAGCGCTTTTTTGACTTTCTTTATCAAAACATTTACTGCACTTTGTTCACCCCTTCTTGTTAGAAACCACAAACTTGACTTATTGCCATGACAAACGGGAAGTCTCGTTTCATCAAGTGGTTCAGAACCCTTTTTTCCTAACAGGTATCATGCGAAATACAACCTACTGGAATCACTTTGCTGATAAGGTTTTCGTCATATATGGCAGATGGATCTTTTTCAGTTTATCTTAATGCACTTTAAAATTTCTTGTTTGTCATTTCATTCTGATTTTTCTTTATCTTATCTCGGTTGTCCTCTTTTTTTTTCAAAAAGCACTTTTTATTACAATCAAAGTTTTTTTCAGGATTATAAATGGCCTTGAAGGTAGATAACTTGGGAAGTGAAAAGTGTGCGAAGTTCTGCATTGCAAAGTAGCAAAATGTTGAATACTGTGTACCAACGCAAGGCTCAACTAGAGAAAAGTGTTTGTAAACAAGTACAAACACAGAGCTGATTCGGGACTGTTTTACCAACAAGATAAGTATTGCTGATCAAAGCTCTCAAACTAACCCAAATGCTGGCTTGAAAACGTGTACAAAGTCAAGGGGCTGAAATAAATATTGAAAAAAACAAGAGTAAATCACATGACGACGTCATCATGACGTCATTTATATACAATAATTTCTGTATCAAGATCTTTGTTGGCTGTCACTTTGAAAACGATCAAACAACCGAAAGGGTTCAAAATTGTGCCTTGGAAACGTGTACAAAGTTAATGGGCTATAAACTTGTTTGCAGAAACACTGCTCCTTTAAGTTCATGTCACGTGATTTGCGCTTAAACTGAACAATATTTATGAAATATTACTTCATATTCGGACTCTTAGGCATATTTCAAATAAAATAACACAGCGTAAAGTACCCCATTTCCCCTTTGTTCTTATAGTAATCTTGCGCCAAAGTTAAAGACTACTTGTTCACTTGTGTTAAGTAGAAAAATGTGTTCAAAACCTATGGGGAAAAATTAAATATTCAAAAATGAATATAAAATAAGGTGATGATGTCATCATGACGTCATCCCTTTGCAATAATTCTTGCATCGGCGTTTTCGTTGGCTATCACTTTGGGAACGATCAAAGACTGCAAAGTTACCAAAATTGTCGCTCAAAAACGTGTACAAAGTCAACGGGCTAGAAACACGTGTGCAGGAAAACTGCTCCTTTAATTTCATGTCACGTGATTTTTGTCTAAACTGGGAAAAACTTATGAAATATTATTTGATATTTGCACACTTGGGTATATTTGCGATCGAACGGAAGGGAAAATTTAGTCTGATTTCTTCTTCGTTCTGGTAGTAATTCTGGGTCGAAGTTGAGGACTGCTCACGCATTATGCGGGACAATGTGCGTACAAACCCTATGTTGTGCAACAACGCCATCCATGGTTCAATATGGGACAGTTTCTTGACAATTGAAAGCCCAGGCAGGTGTGACCGTAATTCTGCAATAGCGCCCTCATAGCCTGATATAGGACAGTCCGAAAACTGTGTGCAAAGTCTATGGGGGAAAATTAATTCTTAAAAAATCAATAATAAATAAACTACTTAAGTTATCACTGTGAATTTCTTCTAGGACCGTCCTTGGATGATCACACAACTATCCTCCAAGTTTGAAATTGTTCTGATTTTCCTAGGTGCCGAAGTGTAGGGGTAGAAAAACTTGGCTGAAGAAGAAGAAAAAAAAAACTAGAGAAAAGTGTTTGTAAACAAGTACAAACTCAGAGCTGGTTCGGGACTGTTACACCCTCAAAATAAGTATTGGCAATTGTGATGGAAAAACCGCAAACTATGAGAGAGTAAACATGAACAATTTACTATTCTGGACGTGACATATACCCCCGACAAAGTGTCATTTATAATCAGTTTCAATAAATGCAATTGGATGTCTACTTCTGAAGATAATCTAATATGACTTGTCACGTGATATTATTCTCACGGTTGAGAGTTTGCTTTGTACTTTTTGGAGCTTCTCACAATAGCTTAAAATTATAATAATTACTTAAAGATAACATATACGACTTCTTCGACTGTTGACGTCATCACGAGTGGATGTGATACCAGTTACAGGAATTGTATTTCTTTAATGTCACGTGACTTGTCACCAGATGAGATCAGAATCAAATCAGATCAATTTGGGTCTAAAACCCTTCCATTTCCAGCCACACACAAAGTTTCAACCGCATCGGACCTGTACTTTTTGAGGTAGAGTGGTCTGAAGAGATCCCCTTTAAAGTCACGTGACTTGTCTCCTGAAGACGTCATCATCACTAAATATGCTCAATATTTGCCTAAAGCACTAGCTCTCCAGAATATAAGCAGGGTTTCAACCCAGCACTAACAACGACAGACTCATTCTGTTAAAAAAAAACGTAATGGCTTTCAGCACTTGTAAACAATAAGCCTACTTGTGGTTTCAACCACATATTATATATCCTAGCACTTGCTGGAAACCAAATGTTGCGAAAGGCCACGGTTGGTTTGATATGGGTTTTTATTCAAAATTTGATAATAAATCACGTGATGACGTCATCATGACGTAAATTTTTTAGAATTATCTTCGTTGTATAGTTATTGCTTGCTGTAAGTTGACGATGATCAACGATTACTAAGGTACGAAAATAGCGCCTCAAAAACGAGTACAATGTCAAGGGGCTGAAATTAATATTGCAAAATTAATAATAAAGCACATGATGACGTCATCAAGATGTCATAAATTTGGACGTGTCTTTGCATAAGAGTCTTTGTTGGCTGTAGTTTTGAAGTTGATCAAAGCTCTCAAAATTACCCAAATGCTGGCTTGAAAACGTGTACACAGTCAAGGAGCTGAAATAAATATTGAAAAAACAAGAGTAAATCTCATGATGACGTCATCATGACGTTATTTATTTAAAATAATATCTGTATCAAGGTCTTTGTTGGCTGTTACTTTGAAAACGATCAAACATCCGAAAGGGTTCAAAATTGTGCCTTGAAAACGTGTACAATGTCAATGGGCTATAAACTTGTTTGCAGAAACACTGCTCCTTTAAGTTCATGTCACGTGATTTGCGCTTAAACTGAACAATATTTATGAAATATTACTTCATATTCGGACTCTTAGGCATATTTCAAATAAATAACACAGCGTAAAGTACCCCATTTCCCCTTTGTTCTTATAGTAATCTTGCGCCAAAGTTAAAGACTACTTGTTCACTTGTGTTAAGTAGAAAAACGTGTTCAAAACCTATGGGGAAAAATTAAATATTCAAAAATGAATATAAAATAAGGTGATGATGTCATCATGACGTCATGCCTTTGCAATAAATCTTGCATCGGGGTCTTCGTTGGCTATCACTTTGGGAACGATCAAAGTCTGCAAAGTTACCAAAATTGTCGCTCAAAAACGTGTACAAAGTCAACGGGCTATAAACTTGTTTGCAGAAACACTGTTCCTTTAAGTCCGTGTCACGTGATTTGCGCTTAAACTGAACAATTTTTATGAAATATTACTTCATATTCGGACTCTTAGGCATATTTCAAATAAAATTACACAGTGTAAAGTACCCGATTTCTCTTTCGTTCTGATAGTAATCTTGCGCCAAAGTTAAAGACTACTTGCCTGGGCGGGAGCAAAGATTCACCAGGCATGCCAGGTCTACAGTGGCTCAATGGAAACATCCAACACAACAGGGTACAATTTACATTACGTACGTGTAGTCTTTCTCTGGATGGCACCCCCATTTATTTTGTTTTGTTGTTATTGTTGGTGCTGTTTTATTATATGACATTATATTAATGTTGAGTCTCACAAAACAATACACATGTGCCATGTGAATGCATAAATGGCAATAAACTTAAACAAACAAACAAACATGATTAACCACTGGCAGAGAGTATTATTTTGGCTTATACAGGGATGTAAGTGGCCACTTAAAATTTAAGCTGAAAACTGCTACATGTAACAAGCTGAAATGTAAAAAGTTCCCCATACTTTTGCACAGATCGGGTGTACAAAAAAGCTGAAATTCAGGTTCAACGTCTAAATAAAAAAAGCTGAAATCAGCTAAAACGCTGAATTCTCACACCCCTGCTTATAATTTCAACTTTCACAAAGGGCAGGATGTAGCGGCCAACTTCTGACACCCATCCAAATGCCACAAAGACTGACTCATCAGAGTTCGTTCAGTATTTGTACGAAATTTCTTGCCGCGAGTGTCCCTCGGATTTTTCAACACTTCGGGGCAGGCCTACGAAGTGATGCTTGGTACTTTGTTACGCACCATGACAGGCTGTGCACAGTGGCCAGGTTCAAGTTCAACACACAACCCGCCTCCACAGACACACTTCATGTGTGAGTTTGTTCACGTGTTATACACAAATTCAATTGGGGCTTGGCATGTTTGAATGTCAGCTAGAGGTGAGTTGGCATGGTTGGAGTGCATGCGGCAGTTTCACCCATCAGCTGCACCCCAGAACAAAGGGATTTTCATGATTGCCATCTTGCACGCCAGTGCCTTTGTTCCACGAGGCAGACGTACATGTACATGTACGTCGGCACAAAGGGGGTTTCCCTGTGAAACGAAAGAACCGCCCTGTAAGATGGCTACCACGCAAATGGTCATCGTGTTTACACATCCTCTGGCGTAAAGTGGTTGAGACCATGTGCTTGTGATTGAAAGATGTACAAACAACATTCATGGGATGTGATAAAACATAATAAACCAAGGTGCTTACTAACACTAAAATAGTAAATGTTATAACACCTAACTGATGAGTTCAAAAGTGGGAAAAATAAAACTTGGGAAAGAATTGGCGATAAGCAGGGCCAGTGGGCCACGTTGATAATGTGCTGTGGTACATTTGATGAGCAGGATGGAAGCAGGCTTTACCAAGCAACCACCGAACAGCACTTTATCAACGCACCAGTCCTTGAACTTCAGGTGCACTGTACACTCATTTTTGCAAAATGACAGCGACCTATTGGTCAAGGAGACGTTTAACACACGTTCATGGTACCCCCTCATCCATGTCATCAAGCTGAGCATGGTGCAACAGCCGCACAGTAGTAAATGGCTGCAGATTAAGAGCAACTGATTGGCTACACATGATGGAACACATACAATGTACATATATATAATAAACTGCAAGAAATTCATGCCTACATGTACATGAACGGAAGGGTTCTCTCACACCTGTAGTCTAGACAGTGTGATATACATGTATCCATACATGTACCTGTACTGTGAAAACACATGTGAGTCCACATGCATACAGTGTACACATGTACATGTAGGTCTTTTTTCGGTCCCTGTAACACGTGACCTGTGTAGTTTGTGTCTCCGTCAGCCCATATTTGACCGGCCCCAATCCGATTTCCTGGCGGGTCCCCAGCCCGCCGCCGGCGGCGTGCGGCATGCCGCCGGGCCCGGCGGCCCCGGCCCGGCCTGAGAAATCCCCCGACGGTGCGGCGAAGGAGACAACGGCCGGCCGGGCAGCAAGCTCATTGGCCCGTCGGACCCGCGGTGCGTCGCGGTGAATCCCCATCCTCGGAAAACTGGGTCCGAGAGGTTCGGATGTCCGGGGTTCCCTGCGGCCGAGCGGGCCGTCTGGCTCCGCCCAGGACTCTGAGAGGGCTTTGCCCCGGGACCTGTTGGGCCCAAAACGTGCGTATTTCAATGAGAGCATTTTGGACCTTAACCCCCACTCCCTGGTTTGCCTATTTATAGGGGGGAAGGTGGTCTCGTGCTCAGCTCCAGCTGCCAGAAATCGGTACAGCCATATATTGACCATACTAAACGGCCAAGGCACCGGAGCAATTCCCCCTTGGGTCTGGACAAGCCCCGCTCCAGAGCGGCTCGACGAAAGTGGCGGCGAGCCGCCCCGCCGGGAGGCCCCCCGGGCGCTCCGTCAACGGCGTTTTCGGCACGGCGGTCGACCCTTCATGCCCAGAAGAGCGTCGGCCGGCCCGCCCAGCCTTCCCTCGAGGTGTCCGGAAGGCCACTCCCCGGCTGCAGTTCGGCCGGATCCCGGGACGGGAGGTGCAGTGATGCCGGCCGGCCCTCCGCGCTCGACCTCCTCCCCCCGCTACTGGACCCCACCAATCCCGCCTCGCCGCCATCTTAGTGGCGGCGCCAGTCTCCCAGAAGCTGCTCCCGCGGCGGCGGCGCTGCCTTCTCCACGGTGCGTCGTCCGACCCGGCCGGCCAAGATCGGCCCGTCTGCGGCGCGGGCAAATCTTTCGGATCAAAAGGTTTAGTTTCAGCAGATCGCAGCGAAGCGGCTGCTCTACTGGGAACGACACCCCGATACACACCCACCTCGTCTGCAAGTGATCTGGCGTCCCTCTCGAGACGGCAGTTCGGCTTCCGCCGGAGCTCCCGGTCCTCAGGCGTGGGCCGCGGGCGGAGTCGGCAGGGTCGGCCCGGCCCCCCAAGGCAAGAACGGGTGGGCGCTGACGCGGGCCGCCCTCGGGCGGGACGCTTTTACTTAGACATGCGTGGCTTAATCTTTGAGACAAGCATATGACTACTGGCAGGATCAACCAGGTAGCCCCTCGGGGCCGGGGCCCGCCACCTCGGGTCCTCCGGACTGCTCGGCCGCGCCGCAGCTGTCAGACCGCGGCGCCGGAGTCCTGCGCCTTTCTGCTCTCGCTCGCAGTCCGGCCTCCGCTCCTCCTGCCCGCCGCCGGTCCCTCGCCCTCTCCGGCCCAGCTGGGGCGGCACTTCCTCTCCTTCCCCGGGCGGGCGGGCGGCCGCCGGAATGCCGCCCGCCGCCTGGACGCCCGCCCGCCTCCTCTCGCCTCGATCTGGGCATGAAGGGTCGACCGGCCGTGCCAAAAACACCGTTGACAGAGCGCCCGGAGGGCCTCCCGGCGGGGCGGCTCGCCGCCACTTTCTCCCCACCTCCCGTCCCGGGGCTCTCCGGCAGGGCCAGCCGCGGCCTGGCGAGGCCAGAGCCCGGGAGCGGCCTTCGCAACACCTCGACCAAAGGCCGGGTTCTCTCTGCTCTCGCTCTTCTGGGCATGACCTCTCTGCGGGGTTGCACGTGGCTCCAGCCGCGGGGAGCCGCTGCCGGCTCCCCGGGCCTAGGACGCCGCCGCGCGACGTCGGTGCGCCTTTGGTTGCCGGGGCCAGGCGAAGGTCGGGTGCGTCCTGCCCCAGGGCAGGCCGGTCCCTCCGCTCCGCGGAAGCTGCCTGGCCGATCCGGACGTCGCAGATATTGCTGCTCGGGGGCAGTGGAGAGCCCGCCGCTCTCTGAGGGCCCCTGCCCCCCCTCTCTCTCCCGGTCGCTCGTCCGCAGCGGGCCGGGCTGCCACTCCGGCCCCTCATGACATGAAGGCTTGCGGCCACGCACCACCGCACTTCCCGTCCCGGGGTCCAGCCGAACTGCAGCCCGGGAGCGGCCTTCCGGACACCTCGAGGGAAGGCCGGGCGGACCGGCCGACGCTCTTCTGGGCATGAAGGGTCGACCGGCCGTGCCAAAAACGCCGTTGACAGAGCGCCCAGAGGGCCTCCCGGCGGGGCGGCTCGCCGCCACTTTCGTTGAGCCGCTCTGAAGCGGGGCTTGTCCAGACCCGAGGGGGAATTTGCTCCGGAGCCTTTGGCTCGACCGTGTAGGAATGGTCGTTTTGTATGGTCAATAAATGGCTGTACTGATTTCTGGCAGCTGGAGCTGAGCTCAAGACCACCTTCCCCCCTATAAATAGGCAAACCAGGGAGTGGGGGTTAAGGTCCAAAATGCTCTCATTGAAATACGCACGTTTTGGGCCCAACTGGTTCCGAGGCAAAGCCCTCTTAGAGGCCTTGGGTGGGCCAGCGCGCCGATGGACGGCAGGCTGGAGGCGCCCGGCCCGCTCGGCCGCAGGGAACCCCGGACATCCGAACCTCTCGGACCACGTTTTCCCGAGGATGGCAATTTACCGCGCCGCACCACCCGCCCCGCCGGCCTAGAGCCGGGTTCGCCGGGGGAATCGTGTCGGAAAAGCACGGCGTTAGGGGGACGGCGTGCGGTTTTCCGCGGACGGGAATTCACCACGGGTCCCACGGGCCAAGGGGCCCGCCGCTCGGCCGGCCGTTGTCTCCTTCGCCGCACCGTCCGGGGATTTCTCAGGCCGGGCCGGGGCCGCCGGGCCCGGCGACATGCCGCACGCCGCCGGCGGCGGGCTGGGGACCCGCCAGGAAATCGGATTGGGGCCGGTCAAATATGGGCTGACGGAGACACCCTCTCCCCTGTTGGGCCCGAAACGTGCGTATTTCAATGAGAGCATTTTGAACCTTAACCCCCACTCCCTGGTTTGCCTATTTATAGGGGGGAGGGTGTCTCCGCCGGCCACCACCTGCTCCGAGGGCCGGGAGCTCGGGCGGAAGCCGAACCGCCGTCTCTTGCAGACGAGATGGGTATGGATTGGGGTGTCATACCCAGTAGAGCAGCCGCGGCCTGGGATCGGCTGCTGGGCCGCGAGACTGAGGGGGCCGCTCAAAACTGACTTGAAATCCAGGGTTGACAGTGTACCCCGCAGGAGGGCTCTGGGGCAGTAACTCCAGGAAGGCGAGTTGCCAAGTCGGTCCCAATGCCATCGTGCGATGGGCCGTGTGGCGGGGTGGGACCGGGGCCTCCGGCCCGAGGGCGGAGTCTCGCAGCGGGCGGCGCCGGACCGCCGTGGGTGTCGGAAGGGCAGCGTTGCGTGGGCGCCCGTTGAAGATTTCGTCCTTGGACTTCTTGGTCCTCGAAAGGGCGGATCTCCGGTTTTGCCCCGACTCGGGCGCAAAAACCCGACTCGGCCCCACCCGCGAACGCGTCGGCGAGGCACCCCGGCTCTCGAGAGCGTCACTCGTCGGGCTCTGTTGTGCCCAAAACGTGTGTATTTCAATGAGAGCGTTTTGGACCTTAACCCACACTCCCTGGTTCGCCTATTTATAGGGGGAGGGTGTCTCCGTCAGCAGGGACCAAATTTGACCGGCCCCAATCCGATTTCCTGGCGGGTCCCAAGCCCGCCGCCGGCGGCGTGCGGCATGCCACCGGGTCCGGCGGCCCCGGCCCGGCCTGAGAAATCCCCCGACGGTGCGGCGAAGGAGACAACGGCCGGCCGGGCAGCAAGCTCATTGGCCCGTCGGACCCGCGGTGCGTCGCGGTGAATCCCCATCCTCGGAAAACTGGGTCCGAGAGGTTCGGATGTCCGGGGTTCCCTGCGGCCGAGCGGGCCGTCTGGCTCCGCCCAGGACTCTGAGAGGGCTTTGCCCCGGGACCTGTTGGGCCCAAAACGTGCGTATTTCAATGAGAGCATTTTGGACCTTAACCCCCACTCCCTGGTTTGCCTATTTATAGGGGGGAAGGTGGTCTCGTGCTCAGCTCCAGCTGCCAGAAATCGGTACAGCCATATATTGACCATACTAAACGGCCAAGGCACCGGAGCAATTCCCCCTTGGGTCTGGACAAGCCCCGCTCCAGAGCGGCTCGACGAAAGTGGCGGCGAGCCGCCCCGCCGGGAGGCCCCCCGGGCGCTCCGTCAACGGCGTTTTCGGCACGGCGGTCGACCCTTCATGCCCAGAAGAGCGTCGGCCGGCCCCGCCCAGCCTTCCCTCGAGGTGTCCGGAAGGCCACTCCCCGGCTGCAGTTCGGCCGGATCCCGGGACGGGAGGTGCAGTGATGCCGGCCGGCCCCTCCGCGCTCGACCTCCTCCCCCCGCTACTGGACCCCACCAATCCCGCCTCGCCGCCATCTTAGTGGCGGCGCCAGTCTCCCAGAAGCTGCTCCCGCGGCGGCGGCGCTGCCTTCTCCACGGTGCGTCGTCCGACCCGGCCGGCCAAGATCGGCCCGTCTGCGGCGCGGGCAAATCTTTCGGATCAAAAGGTTTAGTTTCAGCAGATCGCAGCGAAGCGGCTGCTCTACTGGGAACGACACCCCGATACACACCCACCTCGTCTGCAAGTGATCTGGCGTCCCTCTCGAGACGGCAGTTCGGCTTCCGCCGGAGCTCCCGGTCCTCAGGCGTGGGCCGCGGGCGGAGTCGGCAGGGTCGGCCCGGCCCCCCAAGGCAAGAACGGGTGGGCGCTGACGCGGGCCGCCCTCGGGCGGGACGCTTTTACTTAGACATGCGTGGCTTAATCTTTGAGACAAGCATATGACTACTGGCAGGATCAACCAGGTAGCCCCTCGGGGCCGGGGCCCGCCACCTCGGGTCCTCCGGACTGCTCGGCCGCGCCGCAGCTGTCAGACCGCGGCGCCGGAGTCCTGCGCCTTTCTGCTCTCGCTCGCAGTCCGGCCTCCGCTCCTCCTGCCCGCCGCCGGTCCCTCGCCCTCTCCGGCCCAGCTGGGGCGGCACTTCCTCTCCTTCCCCGGGCGGGCGGGCGGCCGCCGGAATGCCGCCCGCCGCCCGGACGCCCGCCCGCCTCCTCTCGCCTCGATCTGGGCATGAAGGGTCGACCGGCCGTGCCAAAAACACCGTTGACAGAGCGCCCGGAGGGCCTCCCGGCGGGGCGGCTCGCCGCCACTTTCTCCCCACCTCCCGTCCCGGGGCTCTCCGGCAGGGCCAGCCGCGGCCTGGCGAGGCCAGAGCCCGGGAGCGGCCTTCGCAACACCTCGACCAAAGGCCGGGTTCTCTCTGCTCTCGCTCTTCTGGGCATGACCTCTCTGCGGGGTTGCACGTGGCTCCAGCCGCGGGGAGCCGCTGCCGGCTCCCCGGGCCTAGGACGCCGCCGCGCGACGTCGGTGCGCCTTTGGTTGCCGGGGCCAGGCGAAGGTCGGGTGCGTCCTGCCCCAGGGCAGGCCGGTCCCTCCGCTCCGCGGAAGCTGCCTGGCCGATCCGGACGTCGCAGATATTGCTGCTCGGGGGCAGTGGAGAGCCCGCCGCTCTCTGAGGGCCCCTGCCCCCCCTCTCTCTCCCGGTCGCTCGTCCGCAGCGGGCCGGGCTGCCACTCCGGCCCCTCATGAAGGCTTGCGGCCACGCACCACCGCACTTCCCGTCCCGGGGTCCAGCCGAACTGCAGCCCGGGAGCGGCCTTCCGGACACCTCGAGGGAAGGCCGGGCGGACCGGCCGACGCTCTTCTGGGCATGAAGGGTCGACCGGCCGTGCCAAAAACGCCGTTGACAGAGCGCCCAGAGGGCCTCCCGGCGGGGCGGCTCGCCGCCACTTTCGTTGAGCCGCTCTGGAGCGGGGCTTGTCCAGACCCGAGGGGGAATTTGCTCCGGAGCCTTTGGCTCGACCGTGTAGGAATGGTCGTTTTGTATGGTCAATAAATGGCTGTACTGATTTCTGGCAGCTGGAGCTGAGCTCAAGACCACCTTCCCCCCTATAAATAGGCAAACCAGGGAGTGGGGGTTAAGGTCCAAAATGCTCTCATTGAAATACGCACGTTTTGGGCCCAACTGGTTCCGAGGCAAAGCCCTCTTAGAGGCCTTGGGTGGGCCAGCGCGCCGATGGACGGCAGGCTGGAGGCGCCCGGCCCGCTCGGCCGCAGGGAACCCCGGACATCCGAACCTCTCGGACCACGTTTTCCGAGGATGGCAATTTACCGCGCCGCACCACCCGCCCCGCCGGCCTAGAGCCGGGTTCGCCGGGGGAATCGTGTCGGAAAAGCACGGCGTTAGGGGGACGGCGTGCGGTTTTCCGCGGACGGGAATTCACCACGGGTCCCACGGGCCAAGGGGCCCGCCGCTCGGCCGGCCGTTGTCTCCTTCGCCGCACCGTCCGGGGATTTCTCAGGCCGGGCCGGGGCCGCCGGGCCCGGCGGCATGCCGCACGCCGCCGGCGGCGGGCTGGGGACCCGCCAGGAAATCGGATTGGGGCCGGTCAAATATGGGCTGACGGAGACACCCTCTCCCCTGTTGGGCCCGAAACGTGCGTATTTCAATGAGAGCATTTTGAACCTTAACCCCCACTCCCTGGTTTGCCTATTTATAGGGGGGAGGGTGTCTCCGCCGGCCACCACCTGCTCCGAGGGCCGGGAGCTCGGGCGGAAGCCGAACCGCCGTCTCTTGCAGACGAGATGGGTATGGATTGGGGTGTCATACCCAGTAGAGCAGCCGCGGCCTGGGATCGGCTGCTGGGCCGCGAGACTGAGGGGGCCGCTCAAAACTGACTTGAAATCCAGGGTTGACAGTGTACCCCGCAGGAGGGCTCTGGGGCAGTAACTCCAGGAAGGCGAGTTGCCAAGTCGGTCCCAATGCCATCGTGCGATGGGCCGTGTGGCGGGGTGGGACCGGGGCCTCCGGCCCGAGGGCGGAGTCTCGCAGCGGGCGGCGCCGGACCGCCGTGGGTGTCGGAAGGGCAGCGTTGCGTGGGCGCCCGTTGAAGATTTCGTCCTTGGACTTCTTGGTCCTCGAAAGGGCGGATCTCCGGTTTTGCCCCGACTCGGGCGCAAAAACCCGACTCGGCCCCACCCGCGAACGCGTCGGCGAGGCACCCCGGCTCTCGAGAGCGTCACTCGTCGGGCTCTGTTGTGCCCAAAACGTGTGTATTTCAATGAGAGCGTTTTGGACCTTAACCCACACTCCCTGGTTCGCCTATTTATAGGGGGAGGGTGTCTCCGTCAGCAGGGACCAAATTTGACCGGCCCCAATCCGATTTCCTGGCGGGTCCCAAGCCCGCCGCCGGCGGCGTGCGGCATGCCACCGGGTCCGGCGGCCCCGGCCCGGCCTGAGAAATCCCCCGACGGTGCGGCGAAGGAGACAACGGCCGGCCGGGCAGCAAGCTCATTGGCCCGTCGGACCCGCGGTGCGTCGCGGTGAATCCCCATCCTCGGAAAACTGGGTCCGAGAGGTTCGGATGTCCGGGGTTCCCTGCGGCCGAGCGGGCCGTCTGGCTCCGCCCAGGACTCTGAGAGGGCTTTGCCCCGGGACCTGTTGGGCCCAAAACGTGCGTATTTCAATGAGAGCATTTTGGACCTTAACCCCCACTCCCTGGTTTGCCTATTTATAGGGGGGAAGGTGGTCTCGTGCTCAGCTCCAGCTGCCAGAAATCGGTACAGCCATATATTGACCATACTAAACGGCCAAGGCACCGGAGCAATTCCCCCTTGGGTCTGGACAAGCCCCGCTCCAGAGCGGCTCGACGAAAGTGGCGGCGAGCCGCCCCGCCGGGAGGCCCCCCGGGCGCTCCGTCAACGGCGTTTTCGGCACGACGGTCGACCCTTCATGCCCAGAAGAGCGTCGGCCGGCCCGCCCAGCCTTCCCTCGAGGTGTCCGGAAGGCCACTCCCCGGCTGCAGTTCGGCCGGATCCCGGGACGGGAGGTGCAGTGATGCCGGCCGGCCCTCCGCGCTCGACCTCCTCCCCCCGCTACTGGACCCCACCAATCCCGCCTCGCCGCCATCTTAGTGGCGGCGCCAGTCTCCCAGAAGCTGCTCCCGCGGCGGCGGCGCTGCCTTCTCCACGGTGCGTCGTCCGACCCGGCCGGCCAAGATCGGCCCGTCTGCGGCGCGGGCAAATCTTTCGGATCAAAAGGTTTAGTTTCAGCAGATCGCAGCGAAGCGGCTGCTCTACTGGGAACGACACCCCGATACACACCCACCTCGTCTGCAAGTGATCTGGCGTCCCTCTCGAGACGGCAGTTCGGCTTCCGCCGGAGCTCCCGGTCCTCAGGCGTGGGCCGCGGGCGGAGTCGGCAGGGTCGGCCCGGCCCCCCAAGGCAAGAACGGGTGGGCGCTGACGCGGGCCGCCCTCGGGCGGGACGCTTTTACTTAGACATGCGTGGCTTAATCTTTGAGACAAGCATATGACTACTGGCAGGATCAACCAGGTAGCCCCTCGGGGCCGGGGCCCGCCACCTCGGGTCCTCCGGACTGCTCGGCCGCGCCGCAGCTGTCAGACCGCGGCGCCGGAGTCCTGCGCCTTTCTGCTCTCGCTCGCAGTCCGGCCTCCGCTCCTCCTGCCCGCCGCCGGTCCCTCGCCCTCTCCGGCCCAGCTGGGGCGGCACTTCCTCTCCTTCCCCGGGCGGGCGGGCGGCCGCCGGAATGCCGCCCGCCGCCCGGACGCCCGCCCGCCTCCTCTCGCCTCGATCTGGGCATGAAGGGTCGACCGGCCGTGCCAAAAACACCGTTGACAGAGCGCCCGGAGGGCCTCCCGGCGGGGCGGCTCGCCGCCACTTTCTCCCCACCTCCCGTCCCGGGGCTCTCCGGCAGGGCCAGCCGCGGCCTGGCGAGGCCAGAGCCCGGGAGCGGCCTTCGCAACACCTCGACCAAAGGCCGGGTTCTCTCTGCTCTCGCTCTTCTGGGCATGACCTCTCTGCGGGGTTGCACGTGGCTCCAGCCGCGGGGAGCCGCTGCCGGCTCCCCGGGCCTAGGACGCCGCCGCGCGACGTCGGTGCGCCTTTGGTTGCCGGGGCCAGGCGAAGGTCGGGTGCGTCCTGCCCCAGGGCAGGCCGGTCCCTCCGCTCCGCGGAAGCTGCCTGGCCGATCCGGACGTCGCAGATATTGCTGCTCGGGGGCAGTGGAGAGCCCGCCGCTCTCTGAGGGCCCCTGCCCCCCCCTCTCTCTCCCGGTCGCTCGTCCGCAGCGGGCCGGGCTGCCACTCCGGCCCCTCATGAAGGCTTGCGGCCACGCACCACCGCACTTCCCGTCCCGGGGTCCAGCCGAACTGCAGCCCGGGAGCGGCCTTCCGGACACCTCGAGGGAAGGCCGGGCGGACCGGCCGACGCTCTTCTGGGCATGAAGGGTCGACCGGCCGTGCCAAAAACGCCGTTGACAGAGCGCCCAGAGGGCCTCCCGGCGGGGCGGCTCGCCGCCACTTTCGTTGAGCCGCTCTGGAGCGGGGCTTGTCCAGACCCGAGGGGGAATTTGCTCCGGAGCCTTTGGCTCGACCGTGTAGGAATGGTCGTTTTGTATGGTCAATAAATGGCTGTACTGATTTCTGGCAGCTGGAGCTGAGCTCAAGACCACCTTCCCCCCTATAAATAGGCAAACCAGGGAGTGGGGGTTAAGGTCCAAAATGCTCTCATTGAAATACGCACGTTTTGGGCCCAACTGGTTCCGAGGCAAAGCCCTCTTAGAGGCCTTGGGTGGGCCAGCGCGCCGATGGACGGCAGGCTGGAGGCGCCCGGCCCGCTCGGCCGCAGGGAACCCCGGACATCCGAACCTCTCGGACCACGTTTTCCGAGGATGGCAATTTACCGCGCCGCACCACCCCGCCCCGCCGGCCTAGAGCCGGGTTCGCCGGGGGAATCGTGTCGGAAAAGCACGGCGTTAGGGGGACGGCGTGCGGTTTTCCGCGGACGGGAATTCACCACGGGTCCCACGGGCCAAGGGGCCCGCCGCTCGGCCGGCCGTTGTCTCCTTCGCCGCACCGTCCGGGGATTTCTCAGGCCGGGCCGGGGCCGCCGGGCCCGGCGGCATGCCGCACGCCGCCGGCGGCGGGCTGGGGACCCGCCAGGAAATCGGATTGGGGCCGGTCAAATATGGGCTGACGGAGACACCCTCTCCCCTGTTGGGCCCGAAACGTGCGTATTTCAATGAGAGCATTTTGAACCTTAACCCCCACTCCCTGGTTTGCCTATTTATAGGGGGGAGGGTGTCTCCGCCGGCCACCACCTGCTCCGAGGGCCGGGAGCTCGGGCGGAAGCCGAACCGCCGTCTCTTGCAGACGAGATGGGTATGGATTGGGGTGTCATACCCAGTAGAGCAGCCGCGGCCTGGGATCGGCTGCTGGGCCGCGAGACTGAGGGGGCCGCTCAAAACTGACTTGAAATCCAGGGTTGACAGTGTACCCCGCAGGAGGGCTCTGGGGCAGTAACTCCAGGAAGGCGAGTTGCCAAGTCGGTCCCAATGCCATCGTGCGATGGGCCGTGTGGCGGGGTGGGACCGGGGCCTCCGGCCCGAGGGCGGAGTCTCGCAGCGGGCGGCGCCGGACCGCCGTGGGTGTCGGAAGGGCAGCGTTGCGTGGGCGCCCGTTGAAGATTTCGTCCTTGGACTTCTTGGTCCTCGAAAGGGCGGATCTCCGGTTTTGCCCCGACTCGGGCGCAAAAACCCGACTCGGCCCCACCCGCGAACGCGTCGGCGAGGCACCCCGGCTCTCGAGAGCGTCACTCGTCGGGCTCTGTTGTGCCCAAAACGTGTGTATTTCAATGAGAGCGTTTTGGACCTTAACCCACACTCCCTGGTTCGCCTATTTATAGGGGGAGGGTGTCTCCGTCAGCAGGGACAAAATTTGAACGGCCCCAGTCCGATTTCGTGGCGGGTCCCAAGCCCGCCGGCGGCGGCGTGCGGCATGCCGCCGGGCCCGGCGGCCCCGGCCCGGCTTGAGAATTCCCCCCGACGGTGCGGCGAAGGAGACACCGGCCGGCCGGGCGGCGGGCCTGTTGGCCCATGGGACCCGCCGTGAATTTTCGTCCGAGGAAAACCGCACGCCGTCCCCCTAAAGCCGTGCATTTCCGACACGATTCCCCCGGCGAACCCGGCTCTAGGCCGGCGGGGCGGGTGGTGCGGCGCGGTAAATTGCCATCCTCGGAAAACCTGGTCCGAGAGGTTCGGATGTCCGGGGTTCCCTGCGTCTGAGCGGGCCGGGCGCCTCCAGCCTGCCGTCCATCGGCTCGCTGGCCCACCAAGGCCTCTGAGAGGGCTTTGCCTCGGGACCAGTTGGGCCCAAAACGTGCGTATTTCAATGAGAGCATTTTGGACCCTAACCCCCACTCCCTGGTTTGCCTATTTATAGGGGGAGGGTGGTCTCGAGCTCAGCTCCAGCTGCCACACATTGTCTGCGTAAAGCCGTAGACCAGCGCATCGGCAAAATAAAGATTTTTTTACATATTTTGCAGAAAACTATTTCCAAAAGCCACCAAACTTACTTGATCGGCAGGAATTCTGCTTCCACGTAATTTTAACGTGTTTTTGATGGGTGGAGTTGAGCAATATGTACGGTTAAGGAATCTCCAAGGCCTCCCTACATTTCGGTCAGGCACTCTTATCATTTGACGTCATTCACGTCGGAATCAGTTGGCTGCGGCTTGATATTATGCATGATTCTGTGGGAACTGGCCGTAGATGCTGGAAATACTTGGTGTAATTCCGGACGTAGGCCATTGATCCGGACCCGGGCCCACGTCTCTGAACCAGAAAAACGAAGTTATTTTGCGTCATGCTAATGTTTACAAATAATTGAAAACGCTTTTAAGGGACAAACCGTGAGGGACCAGTCTATTTCAGTGTTGGTGAGGCAGTGGCGGTACATGCGTATGCGGTGCATGAAGTGGCGATGGCCATCGCGTTATGACAACTATTCATGCATGTACGTATCAGCCCATGCATTGTAACTTGCCAAGAACAAAGTAAGATTAGAATGAGAGAAGGTTTATTTTCTGAGCTGAAGTTTCCCCTCAGCTTGTTTCTTATAAGCTGAAACAGAAAACGTTTGCGTACACGATGCGTTCATGCGCTTTACTTTCACGGACACAAACATCGACTTCATTAACATGGCACATGTGTCAGAATCGCCCCGGGAACGACGGATACGCAATACTTGGCACAGGTGTTGACGCGTTTATGGAAAGGCGCCATAGCGATGGCATACCACTCGTCCACGAGGAATCGGAAAGGCACTGGTCGAGAAGGCAACCAAAATGACATCGTCACTGGACGTTTCATGAATAGCGCGCGCACTTTAATTGTTTAACAGGCGAGTCGCCCTTAGAGCGAAGTGACAATGTGACGAAGTGACGAATTGGGTTGTTCTCTAACGGTGCTTTTTGTCTACGAGCGCTGTGCCCCTGCGGCAATGGCTTTTTATTCTAATTGTTAAATCACACTATAGTATTGCATGACGACGTAGATTACAGGCAACCGTAACATACTCATCAAACACCACGTTTCAGCCTACATAAAGATGCGTCGCGACGCCACTCTTTAAGTATGAAAAAATAACCATCCCTCGGTTTTGCTTTCCCTATTGCCAAACTGTTCAAATTGCTGTCACAAACATTGTATTTTTTTATTTCCTCTGTTTCATTAAAAACAGATCTTTGAGGTGTTAGCCGTTTTAACCGTACCAGGAACAGAAAACATTTAGTTCACGCATGAAGTGTTTCAAAATAACAATATATACGTAACCATTAAAAAAAATCGTAAATATGAAATTTACCCCTTAACTGTGAACCCAAAATGAATAAAAAGATCCTGCGTCTCCCCACCCACATAAAAATCCCCTTTTGGCGTTCGCACCCGCAGGCTGATGGGATGACGTCATCGCCAGAACACTGACATGTACAGTGTACATGTACATGTACATTGCGCACAGTACATGTAGTGTAGCATGCTTCAATAGACCGCGTTATGTTTAATGTAGCTTGGCCCAGAGGCAAACACTGTCTCAGTTTCAATAATATTCTGTAGGGCTGTCTTTTAATTTTCACCTTGAATGCTATGCGTGTGTAGAATTTGATGGAAAGGGTTTGGCACTGGACCTTGATGTTTAGGAATTGGGCAACCAAAGTTAAACATAAAATTAAATAAGTTTTCAAAAGCTCTTTCAAGATGTAAAAAAAAGTATTCAAAGTGATATCAAGATTTTCTTTAATTGCTACGCGCAGTTTTTAGTGTTCCTGAATATCAATACACATATGCACCACTGAAGGCGAAAAGAGACCTTTTCATCTCCTTGTCCCTCCTTTGTGTCAAATGTATATCCCTTTGAAAGGCTTGGGAAGACGCCAGTGACGCATGCTTTTAAACTAAAGTTCAGAAGTGACATAAAATAGAATCTGGTGGCGCCGTATGCAATCAATACAAATTAACGACCTGCATTCAAACCAAAGAGAGAAAGTTGGCCTTTCGCAGGTCCCACCATTAAGACTTGGGTCAGCGGGACAGATTGTTGACACCTCTGAGAAGTTGAATTATCCTTTTACTGGCTAATTATACTCAGTAGGGTGCGATGAGGTTCTGTCAATTGCGTTTGAAATTGGAGTCTGGTGGGCATTGCTGTATTCTCAATAAGCTTTGATCAGGACCCCAATTAAAGGATATTCTGGAAACAATCTGCATACAAGCGCATGAGTATTGTGAATTGTATACAGCTGTTCATTATCAAATCTTAAAACTAGACCTTAAGCTTCCAAACATGGAGATCAGTTTTGTGGGAGTATTTTAAAACCTGTAAACGATCAGGTCCTGAGAAAAATGCATCAACAAAATTCTCTTTATCATCATTTTTACCTAAAGAACATTATCCAAAATACCCTTGGTACACAAACATTATGAAAGCTTGGCCACTCTTAAGGAAACTGTTTCCTTAGCGCTAGATCATTTCTAAGCTTGAATAACAAAATGTGAACTGTGCGTTTGCTTTAATACCTTCATTCGGGCTCAGCAATCAGAGAGTAGCAGAAACTAAGCGTCGACTGCTATGCTTTCTCAGGCACATTTCTGGGCAGCCACAAGTAAGCAAAATTAAATTGATACTATCATTGAGCAAGAAATAGTCCTTTTTAATACCCTGTGAGTTGTAAATATCGTTCACTAGTTTATATTTCGTTGTAAAGAAAGGTATTTGCTTGGAATATTTTGGATAAAATAGTGGCGTACAGTTATAGAGAAACCAAAATATGTCTTCTGTTTGCACAAAACACCATTAGTTCCTACGAAACTTACTGAACTAAAATGCTCTTAGTATCCTTATATCTCCACTTTACCTATACCAACAGACTTTGCCTACAGCTGAGTCATTTTCAGTGGGGGGATTCTATCATTAAATTTGCATACGGACCGTTGGTAAAAATTCATGAGTGTAGTGATGATTTGATTCGCTGACCTTTCACGTACGTGACCTCCTTGTTTCCCCTTCCTGTTCCATTCTTGCCGACAGCACCACGATTTTGCCAACCAAACTGACTAATGGGAGTGTCACACCCCACCCTCTAGAGACGCCCACGACTTTGTCTACGGTTCAACAACTCTGTACTAGATTACTCGCGATCGGGGCTCGTGAAGCTATCCACCTCTAGCAGAAGTACCCCCTCATCGGTTCAGCAAAGCCATGTTGGTTGGGAGTGTTCACTTTGTTGGTAGTAATGCGTGCATGTCCTAGTCGTTCGTTCGTGAACCGGCGAAGATCAATTCCCACCAAAGGAGCCTCCGTTTCTAAGAAAATTGCCCCCTCTCGCTGTCCAGCTGGAGGCTTGTAATTGCAGCATCACAGCGACAATGGCCATCCCTACGAGTCTCTGACGTGAGCCTGTGTTGCTACTTAACAGTGATCGCACACAACAGATCACACAGCCGAAATGGTGCCTTAATTAAGTCTTTCAATAACAACCCGTTTTTTTTTATCTTATACCTCTGATGAAGGAGAACGTATTAGAGTCTACCTTAAGAGTGCATGGCACTATTTTAAAGCCCCATTGAAAACAGAATAAGGCCAACAATGGTTAGGGCTCAATACATTCCATGCTCCATTCCATGAAGCAGACATTTAAAGTTTCTCTAACAAAATTAAATTATTGTCTTGTCCATTATCTTTCCATTTCTTATCAATTTTTGATGGGTTAGCTAATTATACTTTTAAATGTTAACATAAAACAAGCTCACCTCGGAAAAGTGATAGTTCACAAGCCTGCACGCAGACACTTTTCAAATGGCATCCCTCTTACTGCACCTGGGACCATTTTTCAACCGAAATTTCATCAACTCAGCTTTCAGATGGAAGGCCCTCAAACCCAGAGAGTCAAACCTGGCCCATATTCACACAATCTCACCTTTTTCGGCCGAACAATCTCCTCTTGCAAACAAAACTGCCAGGCACTTTTCATGCGGGCAGAAAATTACCATTAATTTAGTAAACTGCCAGTCTAGATTTCTTGTACAACGCCCATTAGACTGGTTCTCGTCCCGCACGTTGTCGCTAGACGTCTTACGCATGTCCTCCGAATGTAGGGACCGGTAGCGGGTACTGAAAAACGGAGGAATCCTGCTGGTTTTATGTAAATGAGGAAACGAAGCCCGCCCAATCGACAAATCAAACAAGAGCTGATAGAATATTTCACCTTTTCTTTTTCCTTTCAACTGTAAATAACGTTACCGAAAATAACTTCACCATAAATTTTGTGTTTATCTAAAAATTTAACAAAATAACCGCTGATTTGAATTAACTTGCAATAAAACAATTTACCAATGATATTCATTGGAAAATAATTCATTGGAAAATAAATTACCAGGACGAACAAAAATAGGTACTTGTGTATTAATTACCAAAACTGCTGGAAACTTATTCATTTTAAACATATGCTAATGGCCTGACAAATACTTAATATTTAGCATCCAAATACTCAGAGCTAATCACATACGTTAAACTGCAGCTAGATACTGGTCCCCATATTGATGCAGGTCAGTAAATATGCCAAAAACTGCTTGCACGGGCCAAGTCACGATTTGTAAGTACTCAAATTCTCTACGAAATAGTGCGTTTTGTGGCCCATGAGCTTGAAGATTTGTAGAAAAGAAGTTTTAGGCGGGAAAAGAAAATACCAGCTTGTGTTTGAGTGAGGTTTGGAAGAAATCGGTGCCTAAAAACGGTCTATTTTTCGAGAAGAGTAGGCACCAATATTTCAAAATGGTGAGGGCCTTCAAAACTGCATTTTAGGGGTGACCGTCCGTGGAAATAAATATCTTCAGAAGTCATCGGTCAATGAATGGAAATTTGAAATGAAAATAAAAACTCATAAACTGGGATTTAATTTGAAGTGCGTCTCAAAGGCCTTAGAAACTGGTGAGTATTTTTCCAGTTTCTTTGAAGTTCGGGTATTTATCAGTTTTGGCTATGGCAGTTTATTAGGGCCAGCTACCAGTCCAGAAGTCCATGACTTGTGTACAGCGCCCTCTCTTGCGTCGTGTAAGCACCCTCATCGGCAGAGAATGGTGGTAGTTCGTTCTGTTACCAGGAAGAGTCCGACAATTTTTCACAAATTATGTGGCATATGCATGCGTGCATGCATCAGTTTTACGTGCGTTGACAGTTTGGATAACTCCGTAAATTAAGGTTTTGAAATTCAAAGGTAATATAGGCTCTAGTTTCCATCAAACGTGTCACATCAAAGCTGTTCCAGCCGGGGGCAAATACAAGATTTTCGGGGGGGGGGACTAAAGTACCAATGGTATAATACCCATGAGTGCGTAGCACGAAGCCTCAAGAACACGACCAAAGAACACTGTCCTTGGACCAAGATCACAAACCACCTCCTCGACGTCAGCGTTTTACCGGAACCCTCGTGGGATATTGAATTTTGAACAGAAAAAAAAATAGCGATATGGCTTACAAAGCAGGAGACAATGGGAAGTTTTACAAAAGTAACGTAAAATTTTCCATAACACAGAAATGGATTTTTCTTTTTAAATAGAAAAGAATTCGCCCAAGTTATCAAAACACTAACTCTCGAAGAACTTACATGGAAGCTGCCGGCGTTTTTTTTCCTACACCGTAGCCTAGGGTTTTTTTTCTGTGGTGGTGCCACAATTTGCGCATGAAAAGAGAGTGTCAGCGAATACGTACACGAGCGCATGGGATTTAACGTGAGGGCGGAAACATGACATAATAATTAAGACAGTCTAAAGGGTTTCAATGCATGTCACTAAAACTGGAAGACGTCTCGTTATTGCATAACTTTAGATGCTACTAAATGTTACGTGCGAGCTCCGCTAGGAATCGTGGTAGGCCTACGCAATGCAAAACGTGAACAAGCCAAACGTAACCTCACGACCGAAATACAAGGCTCATAATGAGTAAAATTGTTATTGAGTCTTTAGACCGTTTCCCTTCTTCCGTGCTTCAAATGCATACAGACAGTGGCGCACCAAGGATTCGAATTTTTGATATCATTCTTTGCTGTGCTATACAGTTCGCGGCTAGCAATAATAATTTTTGATATGGGAGTCTTTTACCGTAGGTATATGAAGCATTATTGACGCACTTTGCTGCAAGGCCATAACCTGTCATATTGTTCGACTCTGTAAGTTGAACAAATAGAGGAAATGACGCAGACGAGGTTGCAATCAAGGCTTCAAGACCAACTTGAACATGTTTCAAGTGAAATTTAATTTTTGTTATAATGAAAAAGAAACAAAGAATGAAATAAGCGAGACGAAAAGGGATGGAAATCTCAATCTGCTTGAAAACGACCCTCATTAATTACCCACTTAAACTGTTCATAATGTTTGTCACATCGCACTCGTATTTTAACCCCCTCCCCCAGAAAAAAATAATAATGCTAAAAAACATTGGGTGAGCTTGGCTATCCTAGCTCATCAAGCCAGCGATCACGGTGGTGATTAAAATTCTACTTTTTTCACACACACCAAAGTAATAGTTTGCCCATCAGAGGAAGAGGAATCGCCACAATGTACTGTCACAATCCATTGGTCTGTCACCTTTGAAGGATCAATTGCCGGAACTAAATACAGATATTTTATTTGCTCTAGTACATACAGGCACCATCGTTCCGTGTTTTCGCGCGCCCGCTCTGACTGGTTCAGTCATTAGCCTCTTTTCAAGCGCTAATTAGCGCTACCTGAACGAAACACCTTAGGCAATGGTGTAAAAAAAAGTCTACCAACCATGTTACTTGCCACTTCAACTATAACCAGATGTACGTTATCTGGACCGGGCCCATCATGAACAACAAATCGACTCGAACTATCTCCCCCCACGCCCGAACTAAGCCTCAGAGAACTCATGAACTGTGGTTTGGCTTCATACGTGTGATTGCATATATACTCAGCAAAAATTGGCAGCTGTAGGTCGTTAGGGGGCGTTTTCAATATTGACCTAGTCCGCGACATGTATATGTACACACGTACACTACGCACGACATGTACAATGTACATGTACGCATCAGGCTTACAGGTCATGTATGTTCATGTACTTCATATACTTGGCTGAAAATGGAGGAAAAAACAGTGACATAATGCGGCATAGCTGTTTGAAGTGTTCGTGTAAATGCTACTTTTCTCTACTTTATACGTTACAGTCCCATTGCTTATGTGCCTCGGTTCATCTTTAGCGTGAAGGAATGCTTTTCGGGCGGTAAAACGGTGGTAAGCTAGCCTTTCGATGATCAAACTGTTCCGTGTTTGCACGGTTAGCGTGGTTAGGCCTGGCTCACCAGTGGTTGGTCATGTACTGGTACGGTATGTTGGTTCGGCCCAGATTTATTGTATTATTACTAACTAACGAGGCTTTCGGCGGGCCCCGGCCCATAGTTCCGGGGGAGGAGTGTATGGACAGGGAGAGCTTGGAACTCGGCATGTGTGCTTCATGATCCTGGGCACTCAGCCGTGACATGTCATCCATGTTGTCCGCCTTTCAAAACAATCTTTCAAAAACTCAAGGAAAGAGCTTAACTCTGCCAAGTACATGTGCTTCTCAATTATGTTTCTCCCAATTAAAGCTTAATTTCTTTGCAAGACTGGGAGAGTCTGAAGTCTTGGTATTAGGCCTATTTGTAATCTTACCTCTTTGCATCTACATTTACATCCAGTGTCCATTCTTGCAGTTGGGATGACGTCACTGAGTTTTGATTCTTCTCTCTGGTTGGTCATTGGTGACTATTCCATATTTTACACGTGAAACTCTAAAGGGTGGAAGTATTGTTGTGGTCTATGTGGAAAATCTATATTATTGTCTAAACTAAAACCTTTCCATCAAATATGCCCGAAATGATATCTATTTATGCACTGTGAATATCTCCCACACCTACCCAAAAGGTTTCAGTTATTTTTTATAATGTGGCAGAAAAATGAGGAAAATATGCAAATCCCTGTAGCTGCCCCTTGCCCAGCTAGCCGCAAGTGCAGTAAATGGAACAGGCTCCGACCTGGTCAATGACCTCTAGTGAGTAACATCAGCTTTTTTCTCACCTAACCACTTCAATATTAGGCTGTGAAATTAGCATTTATTTGAAAAGTTATCCTTTCTGGATAAAAACAGAGTGGTAGCAAATTTTTTGGAATTGAGGTTTAAATTAAAGAGAATATAGTACAACATGTACATATATGCATGTACTGTACATGTACTGAACTAAATAGATCATGAAATGAATCAGTCTGAGGCACAGCTGGTAAAACTGTTGAATTTTGGTGCAAATCAGTACATTTTAAATTGAGAAAGATTTCCAAGCCTTTGTGGTTTTTAAGTAAATTTCTCATTAAATTCCTCTTTTGCTTTGTGGAATATATTGAGGACTTCACTCCACATCACACTTAATTCCAAGGTACATGTACATGTACATGTAGTTTTCTGAGTAAACAAGCATACAAGTACTGTAGGCTGCATTTGAATTTGAATCCAACAGGTTCACGTACTTGTCTACGTACTTGTACATGCAGGTTACTGTACCAAACCTGCTAAACTCCAACAGAATGAACCCATTGGAGTTTGAGTGATATGGTATGGATGGGTCTATGCAGTATAGGATGACTTGCACTGAACAGTACCTAACGTGACAAAATCAAGCATAGTCTAACAATTGGTACAGCAAGCCAGACACTGCACACAGTGACCTGTGTGTGTCCCAACTCACACAGAATCCAACACCATCTCCCTGGGCCTTTCATCCCAAGTCTCACAAAATTCAACAAGAAGTTCCTCAGGTACGGTACCAAACCTACCAAAACCTCACAAATCCTGCTGTTGGAGTATGGCAGGTTTGGGTTAGTTGGGGTTAATGTAAAACATTAATGAATCCACAGATACCGGTACCTACTGGTACCACTCAATGAAAAGGCATGAAGAACTGCAACTGAAAAATGTTAGTCACAGATGAATAATTCATGCACTTCAACGGTATTAAATCATTATTGTTTTAGTTACTATGCAGTACAGTGTACACCCTACAAGTGACTTACCAACATGTACCAGTAGAGCACATATACTTGGACATGTACAGTACCGGTGCATATGTGCACTGTGAATATGTGTTTGTATGTACAGTAATGTACCAAATGTACTGTACTCACAATGTACAGGATGTACAGTGAACATATAGTACATCATCTTTACAGACACATTTGTGCCTGGAACCACTGTATTTAATTTACTGTAGACCTCATAAACCTGTTCTATGTATTGCCATAAAAGCCTATTGGTTCCTGTATGTACATGTACTACCTGTGCTACAGTAGTACCGGTTTTTCAAGTTGTGTTGAAACCGATAAATGATGAGCTATTCAGACGAGCATATCCTGCTTTGAAATACATGTATATTTGATCTTTTTTACCTGTATTTTGTATGCACTGTAGTCACCAAGAATCTACATACATGTATTTGTGCATGTAATTGTATCATTACAATATCATTGACACATTCAGCTTTCACTCTCTCCACGGATTCATCTTATCAAAGTTCGTCTTTGTGATGGGGAGTTGATATGAATGACTCATTTCTGTCGAGGGGGGGGGACCCGGTAATAATAATAGTATGGAAAAAAAAACATTGTTTAGGCTTGTGCACAGGATATCCTCGGCATTTGTCACACACATCCTCTTGATTGGGCTTGGGAAACTTGTGAAATGGAAATGAGTTGTCAGTGTTGTACTGAAGATGCCGGCAAGTTCACTCACACCAGTGTACATGGATACGAATGATGCACGTGCAGGTATCGTATGCGGGCCGTTCTACTACGTTTGAGACCCATTTGTATTTTCCTTTCCTTATTACCAGTACATGTACCTGTTACTTAATGAGTTTGTAAGTTTAGAACAAACTTGTTAATTTCCAAGAATGTTGAAGTAATACCTGCCAAACAAACGAAAGTTTGAGGTTAGTTTCAGTGATAGATCCTGTGTCGATTTACACAGGTCACGTGAGACACAAACTACACAGGTCACGTGTTACAGGGACCGAAAAAAGACCTACATGTACATGTACATGTGTACACTGTATGCATGTGGACTCACATGTGTTTTCACAGTACAGGTACATGTATGGATACATGTATATCACACTGTCTAGACTACAGGTGTGAGAGAACCCTTCCGTTCATGTACATGTAGGCATGAATTTCTTGCAGTTTATTATATATATGTACATTGTATGTGTTCCATCATGTGTAGCCAATCAGTTGCTCTTAATCTGCAGCCATTTACTACTGTGCGGCTGTTGCACCATGCTCAGCTTGATGACATGGATGAGGGGGTACCATGAACGTGTGTTAAACGTCTCCTTGACCAATAGGTCGCTGTCATTTTGCAAAAATGAGTGTACAGTGCACCTGAAGTTCAAGGACTGGTGCGTTGATAAAGTGCTGTTCGGTGGTTGCTTGGTAAAGCCTGCTTCCATCCTGCTCATCAAATGTACCACAGCACATTATCAACGTGGCCCACTGGCCCTGCTTATCGCCAATTCTTTCCCAAGTTTTATTTTTCCCACTTTTGAACTCATCAGTTAGGTGTTATAACATTATTATTTTAGTGTTAGTAAGCACCTTGGTTTATTATGTTTTATCACATCCCATGAATGTTGTTTGTACATCTTTCAATCACAAGCACATGGTCTCA
The DNA here is from genome assembly GCF_054643075.1 of Acanthaster planci. NCBI lineage: Eukaryota > Metazoa > Echinodermata > Asteroidea > Valvatida > Acanthasteridae > Acanthaster > Acanthaster planci. The sequence continues at coordinate 5,932,354 of NC_141787.1, forward strand.
ACCACTTTACGCCAGAGGATGTGTAAACACGATGACCATTTGCGTGGTAGCCATCTTACAGGGCGGTTCTTTCGTTTCACAGGGAAACCCCCTTTGTGCCGACGTACATGTACATGTACGTCTGCCTCGTGGAACAAAGGCACTGGCGTGCAAGATGGCAATCATGAAAATCCCTTTGTTCTGGGGTGCAGCTGATGGGTGAAACTGCCGCATGCACTCCAACCATGCCAACTCACCTCTAGCTGACATTCAAACATGCCAAGCCCCAATTGAATTTGTGTATAACACGTGAACAAACTCACACATGAAGTGTGTCTGTGGAGGCGGGTTGTGTGTTGAACTTGAACCTGGCCACTGTGCACAGCCTGTCATGGTGCGTAACAAAGTACCAAGCATCACTTCGTAGGCCTGCCCCGAAGTGTTGAAAAATCCGAGGGACACTCGCGGCAAGAAATTTCGTACAAATACTGAACGAACTCTGATGAGTCAGTCTTTGTGGCATTTGGATGGGTGTCAGAAGTTGGCCGCTACATCCTGCCCTTTGTGAAAGTTGAAATTATAAGCAGGGGTGTGAGAATTCAGCGTTTTAGCTGATTTCAGCTTTTTTTATTTAGACGTTGAACCTGAATTTCAGCTTTTTTGTACACCCGATCTGTGCAAAAGTATGGGGAACTTTTTACATTTCAGCTTGTTACATGTAGCAGTTTTCAGCTTAAATTTTAAGTGGCCACTTACATCCCTGTATAAGCCAAAATAATACTCTCTGCCAGTGGTTAATCATGTTTGTTTGTTTGTTTAAGTTTATTGCCATTTATGCATTCACATGGCACATGTGTATTGTTTTGTGAGACTCAACATTAATATAATGTCATATAATAAAACAGCACCAACAATAACAACAAAATAATATAAATGGGGGTGCCATCCAGAGAAAGACTACACGTACATGTACGTAATGTAAATTGTACCCTGTTGTGTTGGATGTTTCCATTGAGCCACTGTAGACCTGGCATGCCTGGTGAATCTTTGCTCCCGCCCAGGCTCGCAGACAGCCTTAACCTTGTATTCAGCCAGTCATTATTCCACTTAGGGTTGGTGATGCGAGAAGCCACGTGCATCGTTGATTGATTTTGTGCCTGTACAACCTCAGTCCCAACATCACAGACAGAAGCCGCTTCAAGCCCCATACATGGTACTTGATAGGGCCATAGGGCTGAATCGCGAACTTATATGCATGCACATGTGGGAGTCATGATAACATGTTGCAAAATGGAAGCGAGGCCAGTTTATTAGTATTAAATTGCGACATCCATGTACATGTACGGGTATGTATGTTTACATGTACATCATTGTTATTGTAATGACCATGGCACACAGTCGGAAGTTTGTAGTTATTTCCAATTAGAGTAGTCATGTACTTGTACAATGTAGTTACGAATTTTCCCATCATAAAAAGCCAGTTGTGTACAAGCACGATTGAACAAGGCCTGATCCCAGTTAATCATGCTGTCTGTGTGTGCTTTTGTTAGATTAGTGTTTTGAATGCCATGTTATAGCAGTATGTACATGTACATGTATGTACAAAGTGACTCAGAAACTTAAGGTGTAGCCTCATTTTTTAAAATTGAAGATGTTGGACTTCTTTTTTCATATCCAGTCAGTTTGAAGCTTGGCACTTGTCTGTGTTGAGGTTATACATTATGCAACTTATGCACACACATACATGTACATTTACATACAGTGTACACATGTACGTTTTAAATACCGGTAAATCACTTATTGCTTTAGCAGCTCGCATTTTGTCATGTCTTTGAAGCATTTTGCAGGTTTGCATTGATTAATATTATGCATACTCAGGAGGATGTTGTTAGCGCAAGACAATTTCCCAATTTTTTCTGCAGGCAAGCATGAATGGATGATATGAGGTCTTAACAGCCAGCTTCCAGGGGCTGAATCCTGGTGATCACCATCCCTTCGAGTCACCTCCTATTGACTACGTGTACGTGGAACTGGCATCATGACCACCTTATCAGCTAGCCATGAGCTCTTGGAGCTTGCCCGACACCTCAAGCAGGAGCACCTCTTTGTCCTGTCGGAGAAGCAGCTCTTACTTCAGCTGCACGAGGAGGTCACCCAGCTTGCCGATAAGCTGTTCCGGATGTCCTGGATCACGCAGCAGCAGCGGCAGACCCTGAACAGCCTGACGCTGACCCGGGTGGACGTCCCTCCCAACTACTGTTGCTACCGGGCCAATGCGCTGGAGAAGTGCGCCTTCGTGGACAGCTACAAGCACCTGGGCTTCCAGGACACCTTGTACGGCGAGTTCCTTGGATACCTGCGCGACAACCCCAAGGCAGTGGCCCTGTGCCTGGTCCTGGGGGAGAAGGAGCAGACGGAGACGGCCAAGGAGGTAGTCCGCTCCATCATGTCGGCCGTGTATGGCAACTGCATCGTGCAGGAGGATGAGCAGAGGGCGCTGCACTTGCTCCAGTATCTCATGGAGCAGCAGCTGGCCGACAGCGATGATCCGAGGCGTCTGATCCGGCGCGGCACCTGCGCCATCAGCCTGGCCTTCCGACTCTTCACTGAGGGCCTCTTCTCCACCCGGCTGTACCTGACGGCTGCTCTCCACGAGCCCATAATGTCCGTCCTGATGGATGACGACGTGCCCTTGGAGACGGACCCCCAGAAGGCGCTAGACCACTTCACTCCCGAGGAGCGAGAGCTGCGTTTCGGCACCCCGGGCACAGAAGAGTACCGCCAGTGCCTGCAGGCCCACCTGGAGTCCATCGTCACCCAGCTGGTGGCCATGTGCAATCGCTTCATTGACGGGCTGCGGAACAACGCCTACTGCTTTCCGCAGAGTCTGGACTGGATCATTACCCAGCTCCACCAGATCCTGCTAAAGTCCGGCCGGGTGGAGCCGTTGGAGGTCAGGGCCACCTGCGCTGACCTCCTTATGAATTTCTTCGTCTGCCCCGTGATTGTGAACCCAGAGTCATACGGCGTCATCACGGACATCATGATCAGCTCAACGGCGCGGTTCAACCTGATGCAGGTGGGGCAGATCTTGCAAGGACTGGCTATGGACAATAGTGGCTCTACCACACCAGCACAGGCCAGTGATATCTACAGTAGGTTTCCAAAGGTACGTGGCTTGACCTTTTCCATATCCTAGCTGCTTTTGTTACATGGAAAGCAGTTCTAGGTAAAGACAATTGCACAGGGTATGTTATGCCACTCTCTAAGTACTCTTTGTCTTGATTTCAATTAGGCCACAGGCCTTTGTCTTTTCAACTCATTTTTGGACTTTGGGGCTGGGCCTCATGACATTGAGGACTGAAACAGCATGTAATAAAGGTTGTGCTGAAAGAAACCTGAGATTTTCATGCAAATTATACATGTAATATTGTGTACTTCTTCATGTATATGTACATTTCACCCATTATAATTTTCTCCTCTTTGTGATGCAAGTCAAAAGTACAAACATTGGCAGTTCAGACTTATTTCATGCAGCACTTTAACCACACCTCTGTTGCACTTTCTTGAGGAATGGGTCTGAATTCATAAAATCAAACATTGTGTATGACCTGCAGGAACCCAATGGCGCACTCTTTCAACTCCAGCCCACCATTGGTATTACATGTACATGTATGTAAGTGCTAGTGGCTGTAATAGCTCTACCTTGGTCCAGTAAAACCTGGGTAAAACCTGCAAATTTTGGGTGGATTTAAATTTTTTGGCAGGGACCTTAAGAGCCTTCAAAGTCCCCGTGGTGCTTGAGAAAGTTGGAGCCTACATGTACATGTGTACGTACATGTACATGTACGGTATAGCCTCCATTACACAAGTTCACCTACATGTATATGTGTATTTTGGAAAAACCATGCGATACATGGTTTCTGCCGGTTTGTAGACGGTGGGGGAAGTGGACAAAAAAACCTTAACTACCTGTGACTTGGAACAGTTGGAGGGGCTAATATTTGAATGCATGTACTTCAAAGTGAACAATTTTAGAAGACTGAAGAAAGTTCCCACATGTACCGGTAGAACTTGGTATGCACTGTATGCGACGAGAGATTGGCTTAATATACCTGCTGCTAATGTACATTTGTGCATGAACTTGAAGCCTGGTGCATGTGTACTTTTGCTGTGCATACATGTACATGTAGTGGTACATGTATGTTAACATTCAGCTGGGCTGTCATTTTACATACATGTACAGGCACAGTTGTGACTGGTGAGCACTTAGTCATTGATGTCTGGAGTTGCCAAGTTGTATTTTTCACACTCCAAATCCAGCTGCGACGCAAACATCTATTGAAAAGTTTTCCGGCTCTGGGGCTTTTGTTAAACACAGTCCATTTTGTATCTCTGACTCACGATGCAATGTGTCATATACTCCCCTCCCCATCTCCCCTCTCCTCTTCCCCCATGTGACTTGCAGGGCTGTATGTCATCGTTCCTCGACACACTGATTGACAACATGAGCTCATCGGATGCACCCCCGGGGGTCAGTCAACTGCAGGGGATGACCAGGACGTCGGCGCTGATCACGGAGACTGAGCTGCACAACATGGTAAGATTGCGCCGGTGATTAAACCTTGGTGTGGACTCATACATGTACATGGGCAATGGAAGACAATGCTCCTTTTTCAGTGAAACAGGACATTGTACACGTATGTATCTTGACATTCAAGATTCAAATTACCGTACATGTACTTGATTAATCCATCAAGGAAATTCCCTTTGCTCACTATTGCACTAACATACATGTACATGTATTCGGGCAGTTCCACGGAAACATCAACCTCTGGGCCAAAATTTCAAACTGGTCCAAATGTGAGAAATTATGTATCATTTCGAAGCTTATGGTGTATAGGTTCATGAACAGATGAAACATACTTCATTTTAACAACATTCAAGACTTTGGTTTTATATGATACTGAAAAATTGGTTTTAGATACCAAGAAATTGGGGAAAATATTTCCTCGCTGAAAAATTTTCTGTTTTTTAGCCTGATAACAATTTTTTTGTTCCAGTTTTGTTACAGTTTGAAGAGTGCCCCAATAAGTAAGCAATGACAGATTTGAACTTTCATTTTCCTTTTGAAATTCTATGTAATGACTTATTTTCTAACACTTACATGTACTTTTCTATGTACGTCCGACACCAAAATGACATAGTTTTTTATCCCCTCAGTGCACCCTTTAGCAAAAGACTGCCAAATTGACAATACAAAGCACAATGAGTTCATTCTTTCTAGATATCAGCTTAACTCCCCCAGTTATTTTTTCAAATACTAAAAAATTGTGGAATCAGATGTGTACGTCCGACACCCTGTACGTCCGACACTGTCAGAACCATGCATTGCTAGCAATGCAATGCTTTTACACTGTACAGAAACCACTACCACCTCATTTGCCTACATGGAAATGAGGCCCCAACATTTTGTAAAAGTACCAGTCCCAATAGGCTTCACTTTTGTTTTTTACTTATTTGCATAAATTTGACTATTTGGACATACACATCCTAATAACGTTATAATTAGGGCCCAAAGCCATTCCACATGTGTCGTGTGTGGACAAACATGTGCTTTGCATGTACATATAGTCAGAAGTAAGTCATGTCAGTGTGAGCTTTGATGAAGACAAGTGAAGTTCTAGGCGTTGTATACATGTACATGTAATCCACATCAAGAAAGAAGAATTGTCAAAGACTAAACAAGGGTGTGTGTTTTTACTCCTTTGTTCAAGGTACATGTACATGTAAAATCAATTGGTTTCACTTTCTGTTGCTTTAGGAATTAAAGGGGTTGTTCCACTTGTATACGCTTTCCATGGCATATACATGTACATGTAAGTAAAGGATAATCTCTCAGCCTAATTGCTAGCCCATTCCTTTGAGTTTCCAATCACCTAAAAGGGTACATGTATATATACATGTACATCTACTCATTTAACTTCTTTTTGGATTTTACATGTGTGCTATAACCTGTGAAGTGTGAACTGGAAATCTTTAAAATTGCAGCTTAGTACCCAGGCAGCATTTGTCATACAAAAATGTTTAATTTCATGTTCTAAGACCAAAAGATCTTACAGGTACATGTATAAATTGTCTTTTAATTTGATATATTTATCTAAAGGATTGTCATCTGTAGGAAACTGATTTTTTCTTAGTTTGAATGTTTGACAGTGCATGACTTTAATGAGCAAAATTTGCATAAATACTTCTAGACAATATTTCCTTCATACCGTTTCATTGAATGCCCCATCATCCAATTCCTTTCTAGTTGCTTTTGATGATTTTTGTATGGCTTGGCATTTTCTTTTGGTTTGGAAAGTTTACTAAAGCCTTCATGAAGGTAGAAAAATGAGACAAGCTTGGGTTTGAACTGATTACCTTCTATTCTGAAAAGTCAGTTTGGACGTGTACGTCCGACACCAAAAAATGTACATCCGACACCAATATAATAAATGCTTTATCTGAAAGTCACAACAAGATAAAATGTGTCTTGCCTTGAAGCTTATTAACAAGGGTCTGCTAAAACTAAATACGGGAAAACTACTTCTTCGGGTCCTAGCAATTCACAGAGTTTGTGATACAAAAATGGAAACTCAAAAAATTAACTTCCTCTTAGTACGTCCGACACCATGGTGTTATGAGTCAGTTTCTACATGTACAAGGATAATCATTCTGAGTGAGAAATTTTGTTATTAAATGAACGTACATGTACCAACTAGCTGACGTCTTTTATCAAAATCAAAATGTGCTTCAGGATTATAAGTATAATAACACACTGTGTAAGTGTCCAAAATGTACGTCGAACACCGTGGAACTGCCCATTACAGTTTCACAAGGCATATAGAAAACCACAGCACAGTAAAGATCACAAATGTGAAATCACATTTAAAACTGGAAGTCCGTATTAATTAAACAAGAGTGTTTGTATGAAAAACATCTATTAAAGTGAAAGTACTGTAAATACTTCTTAAAAACAATAATCCATTAATGGTACCATTTCACGCGTCATTACGGTACAGCCACAATTTAAAAAATGCTGAATATTGAAGGAAGTTCTCTTATTACAATGACAAAATAACTGAAAACATGAATGAGCAAACTTATATCGTCCCCATCGAAATTGTGCAATGTACAAGCTTGCTTGCACTGTATGCATACATTGTACATATTCTCTCCCTCTGCAAAAGTTGATGTACATATACATGTACTAGTGCACACATGCACCGAATATGTCAGGTAGAAAAGAATCAAGCCAGAAGCAGAAAGTTCCCAGCGTCATTGGCTTTTGATCTGTTATGATAACACATGTATTTGCTGTGTCAATATTGTATACATGTACATTGTATCTATCTGATACCTGTATCCTCGGGCCAAAGTTGAGAATCCCTTAATTAAAAAGAAAACAAAAATTGTCCTTGTCAAGACAGGAACAACATAAAAGCTGCACTCAATGATGTGTCTGGCTATGAAACGAGCTGTTGTGCACAGAATATCAAAATCTTTACCATTTTTAGAATGCGCTATCTATGGGAGCTGTTGGTGAGCTTCCTTTATTGTATATGCGTACATGTGTATGTGTATCTTGGACCACATGTAAGGTACACTGTAGACAGGGACATGTGATCCAGTGGTTAGGGTATGTACATGTACATGTAGCTTCTGATCATAGGGTCAGGGTTTCGAATCCTGGTGGGTGGTTATGTGTTGTGACCATCAGCAGGCTACTGTACCTCTACTTGCCTCGTTCCACCCAGGAGCAAATTGGTACCTGTGAGGGCAGATATGGGTTATTTATGAAGCCATTTTCTGTCTGATGTGGCAGCATCGGGCTAGCATACTCCCCAGGGTGTATCAAGTTTGCTTGAAGATGAATTTGTTTGAGCACATGTAGTTTTGAACACAATCCTGCTACATTGTAGATGGGTGAAGACATCGATATCACGGTGGCAGTAGACTACATGGTAATCATGAGATCATTCTATAAGATGTTGGTTTTAGAAAAGTTCAGAAGAAAAGGTTAAAGAGGCCCAGTGAAGGGCAGACAAAGGGATCATTGAAGAAATAGGAAGCAGTGTAATATTAAATGATGCCTTCTTTCTTGGATACTTCAGTTATGACAATAAAATATGGACATCACATTTTGTGCAATGGAGAGAGGAACTTGCACCCTTTCGGATAATGCCACAATCTCCAGATCTGGACAATTTTCAGACATTTTTATGCTTAAATATACATTGTAGGGACGCTACTCTGCGCAGGAAGTGGTCCAGTTGCGCGTACTGTAGTGCTTCTGAGTTCCACATTCCACAATGGGTACATTTTGTTAAGAGTTGCTGTTTGTGAGCTACAGTCGCCATGCCCCTTAGACAACCATATGGAATTTTACATGTACCTGTTACACTTTCAGTTTTGTTTGTCACAGATTTATTGCGTCCCACGTCCATTTTGCATGTTCTGTGTTGGACAATACTAGTACTGACTACCGGTATCTTACAAGCTGCATTGGCGCGATTCTATTGCAATACATGTAGGTCAATTACATACTTCAGGAGAGGAATTAGTCCCCTCCGATCCATCATTGTGTAAGTACAGTGTTTTCTGGCCTAATGCACACAACATATCATATTGGTGGCACGTTTCTGGGTAATTCCAGAAATTAGGGGTCCAAGAGTGTGACATTTTCGTGTCCTTGTTGCATCTGACCTTTGTTGTTTGACATGGAAATGTCGCCAGAATCGATTTCAAACTATTACTCTTTGTTTGGCAGGTAATTTGCATAAATTCATTACTCTCAAAAATTTGAAAATGTGTTCTGAACTTACAAATTCATATGTCAGATGTGACAGGGACACGAAAAAAAGTGGACCCCTAATTTCTGGAATTACCCTTGTACAGACTAGTAAAAATATTGCACTTAATACATAGAGTCATTCCAGTATCTAGCTATGTAGGTCAGGATCATCAATCCAGGAAATCTTGTAATATCCTTCAGTCTTTCTTGACAGTGGTGACTAAGTCCACGGGGAAAGCCCTCTACATGTACTCCTGAAGTCCTAAGGAGGCGTGCCCTGGGTGATTTTTGACTGATTCTTTGGCATCATCTTAGGATGAGCCAAGACAGTTTGAAAATTTGACCTGTGAAATTCCATTGTTGTCCACTGATGTGCTAAATTCGCAAACTTGCCTCACATGTATACATGTGCACATACTGTACATGTACATGTATGATGCACCTACATGTACATGTATGAAGCAATTTCCTGATATTTGTGCATATGTACAGTCTTTAGGGGTTGAGGGTATTTGAAATTGAAACCCACCTACGTGTCCTTGTTATTATGTGGGGTTCTATGAGAGCATTGCTCACCATACATGTACTAGAACTTCATCCTGGACTTGGGCATAGTACAGACTTACATGTACATGTACAGGTACATTTTCATGTGCACCTGTTCTGTCGGAAATAAAAGCAGCACCTTTTTTGCTTTCCCAGTTCATACATGTATGCAGGCATGGGGTTGTCACTTAACTACATGTAGTCCCCCAATAGTAATCAAAGATAATCCCATCCTAGCTCTGTGGTCACCTTCAGTCATAATCACTTAATCTGGTCCTGGATACTGTAGGTACTGTACATGTAGCTTGTCCTGGGAGAGATCAGAGGCACCTGTGTATTTAAGTGATCATAGGCTGACAGCCATTAGGCACATACATGTACATGTACACTCAGGGAGTCTCAACTTGGCAAGTCCAGTCATTCATGTTCAGTCATTATAAATAGACATGTACATGCACAAAACGGCAGTGTTGGTTCATCTCTAGTTTTAGGAAGCATGCTGTGCACTGTACGCATGTATGCAAGCATGGTACCAGTAGTACAGTACATGTTTGTACATGCAGACGATCAAATTCAAGTCTTGTAAATGCTTCATGTACATTGGTCACATACATGTACAAACATACATAGTGCACTAACATGTACATTGTACATGTTGTGATTATTTGTTTCTCTTTACAGTTGCTTCAGAATTTGTGGTTATGTACGGTACTGCGCAGTGTACACATGTACTCATAAGTACATGTCATAAGAGTGACCTTTGATTTATTGTACCGATACATGTACATGTATCAGCATGAAAACTATGGAAGATAATGCTCTGAACAAGCACTGAATACATGTACTGTAGTTGTCACCATACTGTTAACCCGGGCCATATGCCAAACCTAATGAGATCTTGTGTGATTTGAATGCACAAGTAATAGTGTATACATGTACATGTACCGGTATGCACTTTTCTTGGACTGTGTACATATGGCATGTTCTTCATAAAATGGACCAAAGCGCAACTCCGCATGTCACTTTTCAAAACTTCTAAACGAGTGACTTTGTGTAAAATACAAATTAGCACCTTCAGATTATGATTATGTGGGGATAATTACATGTAGGCATACTTTGCACCTTTGTTGGACATTTGATTAGCTACAATGTACCAGTGCAAATCAAATGGAGTTGAATTCATTTAGAGGTTTACGTCAAAGTATTCGCACCACAGGACTTGATTTCAAGACCTCTCTCAACAGCAAGGAAATTTCAGTATATTTTTCAACTGATGTATTTTAGAGCACCTTAGAAATAACTTTTAAAAAATATAAGCCATGAAAAAAGAGAACAAATTTGACAGAAAATGATGAGAAAAGTTTGGCTCTCTTCATTCTCTTACCGTTTATAATCACTCTCACTATACCAGCACATTGGCCAGGTCTTATACCTTTCAACCACCGAAAATAATCTTTCAGTTTGGCTGCATCAAAAATGTAAATGAGTACAATATGTTTGTTGTGAACGTCATATTTGACAGAATTTTGATAACGCTCGAGAATTTTGACAAAAAAAGCATGATGTTCGAGAATGCCCGGAGGAGCTCTAGACCTGCATGTAAAATTTCGGAAACAACAGGGCCTGAACCTGTTTCTCATTCTCCCCTCAGTAACATTTTATCAACCTCCACAAAGATTAAAATTTAGAACTCAGAGAATACTTTGTATCATAAGTTTCTTGGTTTTCCCACCTCCACTCGTTTTTTGGGTTTAGGTGTCGTTCTTTCGCATGGTGACTACTGCCAACCCCAATGAGCCAGCGCTCAAGGAGCTGGACTCCCTGCTCTCCAATCTTCCCCACACCTTTGCCTCCACCCCGGGGGCCAGTCTGACCCCCCACAGTGGTCTCTCACCCAAGGTCCCCAGCGGGAGTTCCTCACCCAAGATTGGCAGTGGACACGGGCCAATCACCAAGAAAACAGGCAGTTCCTTGAAAGGTGAATTGTTATTTTGGGCAGTAAAAATGCAAGTGCCCTGGAGAAAACTTTTGTTTGCGAAGAGTTTTTTCTTGGCAAGTATTACACTGATGGCATACATGCACAGTTGGGGCAAAAAGTTTACATACATTTGGTAGAAAACAGTTTTCTTCAATTTTTCGCTGTTTGAAATGGTTTTGCCAGCTTTTTTTTATGAGGTCAGACAAATTGTATCTCAACTTAATATTCATAGTGTGTACTTCAATTGAAAATACTCGGAGACATTTATTATGGGTCAAAATATTCATATTTCTGAAAAGTAACCCCCCTATTGTGGTTTAAAAACACTTCAGAAAGTGGTCTGCTGTGACCACGAGATGTGACCAAAGTGGCACTAAATATTAGGGTTGGAGTACGTAAAATGCAGATTTTTTGTAAATATAAATATGAATCATATAAAAATATATGTGTCTGGGTGTTTTTATTTGATGCATACACCATGTACATGTACATCCATCTTGTCAGCCCTCAAGAAAAGAAAAGTTGGTTGGAATGAGTGAAGTTGTGAAATTTGGGGAAAAGTCTATTTGTTCTACCAGGTGCATGTAGATTTGTTGCCCCAACTGTACGTGAACATGTACATGAACATTGTTCGTTTGTTTTTCATATCAAGACTTTTGTCTTTCTCCAATGTGTAGTGTATTAATAACACTATAAGTATATGTGACCGGCTCTAGAAAAATGGGTAATAAGTCGCCAGATTCAGGTTATGAGTTTTTGATACGGCTGGATTCTGTACATCACAAGCTACAATTGCTGCGTTCCAGAGATATATGGACATTTGTATGTCTACATTTTTGGATTCAATGAAAGCACTTTTCAAGAAAAAACTCATAAAGTGTAGCACTTAGAAACACAATGCTATGTAGGATTTCTTACTGAATGATCAGTATTTCATCTTTATTCATCAGTATCCATGTTTGTAGTCACAAATTCTATTAATATATATACATGTATGTATATTATAGAAGCTTTTATAGGAAAAACACAAAATCACATTTTGGAAGAAATTTTGCCCTGTCCAAATAGAACAGGCCATTACATGTTTTGGCATTGCATAACTTAATACCCTTTTTTGCAAAGCGGGTTACATTTGCATAAAGTAAACTTTATTTATTGCTTTATTATATTTCACACACGCGAGTTTTAGAAATAGACCACCTAAAAAAAAAAGAGAAAACAAAGATTACACATGAATAGATTACCTGTCATAAGAACATGTATCTGAGAAGGTACCTACAGTGCTCTGATGACCAGATGCATAACATGATCTCTCAGGTCCATCTGAAACTGGGCAAGTGTATGTATTATGCTATTGAGTGATATATTACCATCTCCTGTTCTGTGATTTAGGGTCCAAGAAATCCCTCGGTGGCTCCATAAAGGTCGGCCAGAATGCGCAAGATGAAGACGAAGGGCTGGATGCATCCATCTCGCCCGATACTCCGCCGGTCCCCCAACCAGAAGATGTGTTGGTGGTGGCATTTGGGAACCAGGGAAATGAATGCCCCGGAATGCTCTCCGAGGCCAAGGTATGTTCTGTCGCCGAGGTCGTCTCCAACATCCCAACGTTAGACCTTTCAAACTGCTCACCAGATGCAATTTACTTCAAAGAATTGTGGGTCAAATATCACTTTACTGCCTTGGGATTTTTTTTTTCAACATGCATTTACATGTAACCCTAAAATAGCAGGGCGGAGGGAGACTTGGGGTCCCCCCTTGACATTTATTTACTATTTCTACTCAAATCTGACAGACAACATCTAGTGATGCTAATATATTTCAGCCAGGCCTGCCGCCTCGTAAAAAAGAGCCCAAATTTTGCGGTGTTACATAATTTTCTTTTGTTCACGATACTGGCACAGTGCGCTGCAGACCTCTGTTCAATAGGGGCCAGATTAGCGTGCAGCAGTACTGTGTGGCTCATCACTGCGGTGGTGGAGCGCTTTTGTCCCCGGTGGTAAACTGCTTGCGCAGAATGCCCCAAACCGTAGAATACTGTTTCAAAACAAGGCTGAATTATCTCCACTATTGAGAGTGAAAAAATGTTGGTAATTCCCTGCGGCCTGATCTTTTGTATGAGTATGGTCTTTTGTTACAAGGTCCAACTTTGGAGGTCCCGGCCATGCGTATAAAGAATATGAAACCGGAACAGCAAGTGATTAAGGATTTCTTCAGTAACATCTTTAGGTCATTTTGACATTAATTTTGTTAAAATTGAAATTGTGGTTCTGGCTCAATTAAGAATTCTAAGACAGGTCTGTCAGAAATGCATACTTTTACCACTGACATGCTCAACACATACTGGCCAACGCGCTTGAAGCCATGAATTTCAACTGACTACAATATCTAAACCTTGTGTCTGATTGATTTGAAACTGCACATTTGTAATGATACATACTACGTGTAAGTTTCAAAACAATCAGGCATTGACAACCAAGTTCTTGACTGCTACAGCAACCCACTCCCCAACTGTGAGATGGTCCTAAACAACCCTGGCTCTGTTAGGGTTAAAACTCTGAATGCAGAGTGTTACCTTACATGTATATTCACCTCTGAAAACTCCCTGGCCATTTTTGCTCTGGAAATACCACGAATCCCTCAAATTTTTGTCTCTGCACTATCAGGGCAATAATAAATTGGACATCAATTTGGATGTATAGTTTTGGTTTTACCGCTATGAATCTATGACATAAAACCTGCAAAACCAGGTTATACGAATTTGGAAGAGTTACTTTTGAGATTGCTTAAGGTATCGGCGAGTCCACTTAGCGATACTTTCCACAAGAATGTATGTATGGAAAAAATCACTCACAATATTGGGTTTTGCTGTTCGCTGCAGGTGTTAAGCTCTAACCCGTCTCGTCCCAAGCCCAAGTTGAGTCCCACGACAGTCCAGGGCAATCTGGCGGCCATCAGCGAACAGCCTGAGAAACAGCTACGATTCTCTGATGATGCCGACGCCTCGGGGAACAGCGATCATCTCATGGAGGCCATGTCCATCGGTGAGTATGATGCATCATGAAGTACACCCCCATCGCTGCTGTAAGGGGTACGTATAGGTAATGCAGTGCAAATATCAAGAGTACGTGGATCATGTAACCTTGTTGCCTTGTGATATTTTGACCAATCACAGTTGTGATTGTGCATTGCATTATCCGACCAAAGGTACCTGGCGCAGCTGCTCACCAGAGAAAACAAGTTCTCTTGATGTCCAAGCAACCTTTATCACCCATATGTCTGCACAAGGCATTGTTTACAAAACTACTGTTAAGATTTCTAAAACCCAGTGCAGTGTATTAACTTCGGACATTAATTGGGACAAGAACTTCATTTGTGTATAGTCTTCATACAAGCGCTAGATTTCCTCAGTGTAAAGAGTGTCTATGAAGAACACAGGGTTATTACATGCCATGCAGTTAGGGCTGTACTGAATATCCAAATATTAAAATAAATATTCGATCGATTATAAAATATTTGAATATTATTTTTCAAATCTGAATATTCGAATGCAAACTTCAAGAAAAGGAAGGAAAAATGTTCTTTTGTTTTAAATGAGAAAACTTGCACTGTGGAAGCTTGTAACAAGCAGATTCAAAGAAAAGCGAGAGCAATCTTACAATGATTCAAAAAGTAAATTATTCATCAAACAATTTAAAAGGAATAGAAATTTTCAACAGGGCAAGAAGTACAGTTCATCTCTTAAATCTTGCTAAATCGTGGCAGAAGATACTCCTAGATGTGAGAAGCTAGTTTATTGATCATAATATACAATTGTATCTGCTATTGCTACTGATTTTGTATATGGTTAGTTCATCAACAATCTGCCAGTTTGTACAATCGAATATTGGATCAAAATGAAGGTCGAATATTCGAATAGTGAATTATTCGAATTGACTCAGCCCTACATGCAGTATTATTTCATTGGTTTGCACGTAAATGATGTTGAGCTAGTTGGGTTGATTCTCGGCTTCATGAGCTTAATGTGTACAAGACTTACATAATGATGTGTAAAGTGATTGAGAACTCTTAAAGGGGTGTGTGGGTGTCACCTTTGTTGTAACCTCGTACGTTCTGCATGTTTCCTGATTGCCTGTTTGGAAGAACTGTGTTTTTAACTTTCACAATATAGCCAAGGAAAGGCTACGTATTAAACTTGTTAAGATTAGTGTTACATGTTCCCTTTTTGCCGTTTATGCTACAGTGGCCTCAGAGTATTCCATGGATCTGGAAGGGGAGATGGCTAGTAACCTGAGCGGCCGTAACACGCCGCGGTCAGCGGTCAGCTTGGCCAGCAGCTCCACTGACCACAACCGGCCCGACCTGATCGATTCCACCCAGCTTCCCAACAATGCCAACATCACGGATCGTTTTGGCAAGTTTGAGATCGGGGATGCCCTGGAGAAGAAGAAGGCACAGGGGAATCCCGGTAGGTTGGAGACAGATTGGCATTATGACCTTCGTGAATAAGTCCCTCACAGAGGAAAGGGCCTAAGCCCCAGATATCTATTTTCTACCAACTAGATAGCACATACCCATATAACCCCACAGTGCGCTACAGACATTTGTAATTTGCCAAGCTTGAGAGCAGTATTGGGTAATAATTAAATCTTTCTTGTGTTAAGGATGTAGGAAAATTTTATTTGAAGCCCCAGGTGTAAATATAAAATCACCGGAGTGCATGTACATGTAGATGGGTCTGTAAGAGTTTTGATGCAACAGCCCACTGTGGCTAAGAATTTGGATCTCCCGATGAGACTTTATTAAGCACACAAGTGCAGTTAAGCCTCAAAGGGTGTGCCTAGTGACAATGCAGCCCTCTGTCTCTGTGTGCTATCCTGATGATTACCATGGCAGTAGTGTGATGCCACAATCAGCATCAGAAGCCGTCACTGTGGTGGCACGGCGATCATGGACAGGTGGTACGCGTGCGTTACATGCCTCTTCCAACAATAGGGTATCATGGTTTGCTAAATGCACGTGTGGTGCTACTGCAGTTGTGGCGTGTAATCGGATTTGTGTCTATTTATACTGGAGAAGAGGGTTTGATTTTGAGAATTTAGATTTGAGCACTTTGCACTTCTCTGTTTTAAAGTGATCTGTTCAAAGTGTAATCGGTTCATTGTATGTGGGTCAGATGAAGATAGCAGGTCATGGAGACTGAAGTGTCTAAAAAAAATTTGTGTGTGCTTGTATGCTTTCCAACAAAGAAACATTCAGTGAGACTTGGAGCACGGAGGTGATCGGCAGCGACACCTCGGAGCCACCCTCTGAGCCCAACCCCATTGAGCGCCTGCAGGAGATCGCCGAGTCCCAGGAGGACATTGAGCTGGCCGGGGCCCAGGCCGCCTCCCTGCTGGGCATCCGGCACTCGGCGCCGGACATCTCGGAGACGGCCAGCGAGACCTGGAGCGTGGATGTCCTACAGAGCGACTCGGAGCCGCCCGAGGACAGGATGCAGGAGGTGGAGGACGTGGCCCATGAAGAGGCCATCCAGGTATGACTCTAACTACTGGTCATTAACTTTGGGGGGTGGTTAAAAGTGACATTTATAGCACAGGGTTTATATGATGCACATTATCTAAAAGTATCTGTCCTTCAAAGGCTACAATTTAGTATCAATTCCCTGTCGATTAGGCGCACAGCATCTGAACATTCCCGAGACCATCCCACCTCCTTGAAGAGTGCTCTAACCATGCTGCCATTTTGGCTACAAAGTGCTGAATGCAATATCATCTACTGGTACAACATGTACCTTTAAAGGTACCCGTTGGCTCCTGGTTGAGGACGGTGGGTTGCATAAAAGGACTTTCCCAAGGTCACAATATGTTACCACCTGCCAGGATTCAAACCCCCTCCACCCAATTTTCAGAAGCTACTTGATCACTAGATCACGTCTCCACATGTTGAGGTGTTTTGGGATGGCAACATAGGGAGTAAATTCAAGCTCTTGGAGATGGAATTAGAATCTGACTCTAAAGTCTGCTGAGAACAATTGTTGGCAACGTTGTCAACATTGTCACTGTCGGTTTATTTTGAAAAGTTGCTGTCGTGGCCAGTGGCTAGGTTGTGCCAATTTTTACATCAAAAACCTTGGCTGTGCCCACCGTAACAAGGACAGAAATTGAGGTTCAGCAGTTACAGGTTTTAAAAATGATGATATGGAGAAAACCTACAAGTTGCCCTTTGCTGTGGGATGTACTGAAATGTTTACTCAGAATCCTGTTTTTCAGGCTTCCCTGCTAGAGGCTGACACAGATAGGACATCTTCCAAAACCAGCGATGGGCCCAGCTCAAGGCGGAGCTCCTCTGACAGTCCCAGCGTTGATGATGGGGCCATCAAGAAGGATACGGTAAGACCATGAGCGAGTGGATGCTCTGAATAAGGCACTCGTAATTATGACACAGGAGACAGTGTCATTCACATACCTGCCAGCTCTTTTAATTTAATCAGAACTGTCCAGATTTGTAAATTTTCAGACTAACAAAAATTGGAATATTCAGATTTCTATAAGAAGGAAGGAAAAAAAATTGTAACAAAAGAGGACCCTATTTGTATAAAAAAGGAGGGCATTATTTGCTGGTACACTTCAACGACAGTAATGGTATTTGTTACAGACCATACCGCAGGGGCTTGCTTTCTGTGAAAATTATTTTTCTGATATTTCTGGGTTTCTGGGGTCATGCGAGGTTCATAACCTGTGCAGCAGTCACTATGGAGTGAAATTATTAGAAGATGATTCTTTATGACACAAAATGATAATTTAATTGCATGCATGAGGTAGATTTACCCAAGATAAATTTTTTTTTTCTGTCAGAGCTCAGACGCCACAGAAGATTCCAACACCCACTACTTTGACCCTATGGAGGATCCATCCATGCTGAAGGGGTCTTCTCCCATGGGACCATCAAGCAGCTCTTCCTCACAGACCAACAACGACCACCCAGAGGGATTTTCAAGAAAGCCACTGCCGCCGCAGGAGGAGTTCATGCTGAGGCGCTCCTCCCCGCTCGTGGACGACCGGCAGCGGAAGCTCTCCAAGGAGGACCGTCCCTTCTCGAGCTTCCTTGATCAGTTTGATCCCGTGGGGATCAGGAATAACTACACCCTGAGAAGCGGTGCCGAGCCAAGTGGAACTGCACCGGCCAAGCCGGACAGCAAAGCCCAGGAGGACCTCCTGCAGGATTTTGATCCTTTCGCCGCCCTGAGCGCAAGATCATCCAGCACACTTCCGCCGTCGATTGGACGACAGGGAGACATCCCCCTTGGGGCCAAGCCCAAGAAAAGGAGCAATTCCACCCAGAAGATCTCCTCCAGACAGGCCGGATATGTATCCTACAATGAACTCCATGGGCTAAACCAGGATTTTGGTGCCCCGGGGAGACAGCAGCGCAGCAATCCCTTTGATCTCGTCCATGACGGTCTGTCCCATGTCAACCACGGTTTCTTTGAGCCGAGTGTGCCCTCCACCCAGCCTGACCCGTTCCAGCCAGACGTCTTGACTCCATTTGGCAACCTGGACCCTGCGGCACCTGTCAGCCACACTTCCCAGTCGCTTTTTGCCCTACAGCCTCAGCAGCAGAACGCCTCCTACCGGACGCCGGGACTGGACTCGGACAGCGGCATGGTGTCGGCGGACTCCAGCGAGCATCTGTCCAATCGTGTGGTAAGCTCCATCAGCACGGCCAGCAGCAGCAGTGCCTCCTTCCTCAACGTGTCCCTGGAGAGCTCCGCCAAGCCCCCTGACTTCCTCGCCCAGATAGGGGGCCAGGCCTCGGACGACTGGAGCGGGCTGGAGCAGCGCGAGTCCGGCAGGGTACAGAGCTTCCCCAGCACCTCCTCAGGTTCCAGCTTTGGCTTGGGCCCGACTGGATCCACAGAGATGGAACAGAAACAAGGCAGCAATGTTTTGTTCCAGAGGTCAAACAGTACAGATGCCTCCTATCTGATTGATGACAACAAGGCTAAACTAGTAAGTCCAAATTGAATTGTCAGTCGCTAAAAATTCTCCTTTAATGTATCTTGTTAATCATTTGCTGATGGCATTTGCTTCAGGTCACACTTAGCCTGCGTGTCATATTGTTTTCGGCCAGGAATAGTAATTTTTTTTACAGCAGCGGGATACCATTACCACAGTCCACAAAGATTGACTTTGCAAATGCAGGTCCTTGATTGTCATCTTTCCAAGATTTGTGGGACCCCTTTTTACTGTTTTGTCAATTTTGCTAACTCTGAGACTGTGTTTTGCAGCCATGTTTGTGTCAGTGCCTGCTAGTGGCTAAGGGTGGGGTGTTTATATGTTCATGCATTAAAATGAAAAAGTTACAAATCCGTTCACAGACTTTCTCAAACGTTTAAACGGAACTGCCACTTTTTAGGGGTCTGACGTTCGGATTGACGCAATCTGGCATTCATTTCTATTGTAAACGATGCCTGTAAAATGGAATCTGATTTTCAGAACACTTTACTGCTCGGTCGTATCAAAGGAATGCCGTGAATTCATCACTGGAACTTTGTGTCAACTATTTACATTGTATACAATTTGTTGTGTTTAAAGTTTTCAATGCCACAGTGGTACAGGTGGGGTGCGAGGGAGCGATCCAGAAGGGGCCCCGGAGGTTTTACGCGGTAAACCTCGCGGGGCCACTGGGTTTCTCGAGGTTTTTCTCATAGTACTATAATGAGCTCATTATCCACAGGTCAGCGCTCATCGGGCAGCCTCAGTAGAGGAACACTTTTGATTAACCGCCACGCAGATGACCCCAACACA
Organism: Acanthaster planci; assembly: GCF_054643075.1. Classification (NCBI taxonomy): domain Eukaryota; kingdom Metazoa; phylum Echinodermata; class Asteroidea; order Valvatida; family Acanthasteridae; genus Acanthaster; species Acanthaster planci. The sequence goes on from NC_141787.1 coordinate 5,952,503, forward strand.
CGGACAAAAGAGTAATTTAAGCCTCAAAATAATCTCCTAGTAATCCCATATGTAATTAGATACCTGCCTTCCCAAGATGAGTAAACACCTTTAATCCTTATCTTATAATCCCTAATAGCAGCCACCATCCGTCATTGTCTGCTGTAGCTCTGTTGTTCTCTGCGCTGAAAGCTTCATCCTGTGACCATTCATGCCTGTGAAGTTGACCTGCAGCTCAAAGATTATGCATGTATATTCAAGAGCCATTCATGCAGCCGAACCTCAAAAAGCCTCGAGGTTTCCCGCGCAAAACCCCCGGGCCCCTTTCTGGATCGCTCCCAGAACATGTACATTTAAAGGTTTAAATGGTATGGGAAAGTTTTCGAAATGTTTTTTCAAATTAAACGTAAATTCCCAGCCTTAGCTGTGGCCCGTGGCCATTTGAGGGTTCCAGACTCAACCTCCAAGAACTAGTTTGAGCCCCTGTGCAAGCTTACAAACTTTTGATAGGAATCACTTGCTCATAGGGAGCAGTACACACATAACATGGTACATACAGAATGCGCTGGAACGTGTTTGAGCAGCCTGGTCTTTTGTTCCGAGTACGGTCTTTTGTTACAAGGCCTGGTTCCCTTTGTCTGAGGTCGCAGACCCCGGCCATGCATATAAAGCATACGTGTCCAGATCCGGAATCCCCGGCAGGGAGTGGTTAAGCATCCTCTGTGTTATGACACCTGATATCCCTGCATGTTTACACGTCATCTGGCAAACCAATAAAGTTGTATACATGTCCTTGTTTTTTGCTCCAGGAAGAATTATACAGTTCCAAATTGTCTAGAAAATGTCAGTTTTTATTCCTATTATTTGTAAATAAACTTATCACAACTTCAGTACCATTTTGTAGTACTGTAGAGCATCATCAGATTGAATGAACACATTGGGATCCACAGCTCTACTATGGTACTCGCATTATTACTATTTGATATCATCTCAGAAGATTAAGGTTTTTAGGGTTGTATTCGAGTCTCAATAGAAAAAGACATGCAGGTATGTAAATGGTGACAGTACCGTGTTGCCCATGACAAGATTGCTACTCACATGTACACGTAAATGAGAAACTGTTGTTTCATGTTCTGCCCCTGTTCAATGCAGTTCTTATTCAATTATGACGTAGCGTACCCATCTTGGTTTTTTGTTCCAGGATGTTGGTGACAGTGACAAAAGTAGATCCTGGCTGAAGAAGAAAGTCATTCAAATACACAAAATAGGTGAGTTTTTGGTAGACCTTCAGTTATCTCATGTATTTATTTTTTGCCTACATTTTTGACACAACTCGTTTTCACAGTATTTATCTGGGTAAAACTACCCTCAGCCACATTGTCAAGAGTTCCCAATTTGTTTCGGTAATAATTTGCGTAGAGTGACTCATGGCCACCCAAAATATAGGGTCAGTGAATGACAGCTGTCTATGATATCTGCTCCGAGCTGGAACAAGAGAGAGCGTGGGTTTTACACAGTAACGACAGTCCTTTGGTTGAAACTCACGGCCTGCAGGCACGGGTTCACTCATGTCTAGTGGAGGTCGGGCATGACCAATTTCCGTTTGAATGCATGGTCATTGCGAGTGTATCAGTTGTACGCAAGAGGCTGGTTGAAAACCTTTCCTCTGGTCTGTTCTTTTCTGTGCTTGCGAAGATGCACTTCAACTGGGAGGGGGGAGCAAGATATATTACTTGGGACACTGTGAGATTGATTGCTTCAACTGTTTGCTCCACAGCGGCCCGGAAACCAAGCAAGAAACATGGAACCGTCGCAGAGCGAGAAGACCGGGAGAAAGATCGCGAGTGGGAACAGGAGAAGAAACACTCGGAAGTCGCTCAGATCATCCCAAACCTGGCTCTGGTGCAGCACACATTCAAAGGTAAAAACACTGGACCCACATGAATCCAAGGGCCGTTTTCCAATACTCAACTTCGGCTCTGTCTCAGGCTTCGTTCCCAAACTGTCTCTCCAGGCCGTACTTAGCTAATTCTTGAACCCACTGCATTATTAAGCCAGCCTTTCCTTAGCCTGCTAAGTAATGATTTGCAAATGGACTAAGCATTTTGTTTCAGTAATCCGTGTGTATGTAATGCTCTGTTCTCACTAGGACAGGCTGGTTTCATTGGTACAGTACATGTAAATCCATCAACATTAACAGATACCAAGACCTCACATGTATTTTAACAATATGTCTCATGTGTGGTCACTTTGTGTTTGCCAACTCGAGTGACTTGTATTCCACATTACCACGGCAACACACAGCCGTACCTGCTCCTTGCAAAGTCCAAAGATCAAAAGATTTATTGGCATCTGTACCAGTCATACTGTTGCTTGCAATCCAAAAGTCACGGCAAAAATACCTCAGCAAAAGTGCTGGCACTTGTGATTTAGATGTTGAAAGTAGTGTATATTAAATATTTGAAGTAATGTACGTGCACGTATGAAATAGCATAGTAAGATTTGTACAGTGGTGAGTTGTGAGCTATGTTGAGTTGGGTTTGGCTGGGTTGAAAACTGTTAGACACGAGTTGCAACACAAAGAATAGAAACTTGGATAAGCTAGTTTTTGCATGTGCACTTGTACATTTCATCCGTACAGTGCTAATTGTTCATCTCTTGAAGTGTTGCATTGAATTCAATGGAACATCTTGTAGATTAAATTGAAATTGTCTGTAGGAAATTGTCATAAAAATGTACTGAAACAGTTATTGTATTGGGGGTTCACATGAGGTCAATTAGAAGCAGTAAGACGGAGGCATTATTTTGGAACCCATTTCATGCAGATGACGGGCTGAAAGCTGCTTCGGTTCCTGAAACCAGTAGTGAAGACATTCTGAACAAGTACCGTGGCCTGCAGCGGTCACAGTCATCAGAGCTACTGGAAAGTGACCACCTAGGACATGGTGAGTAGGACGATAGTTGGGTCATCCGGAAAAGGGCCTTTCTGCATCGTTTTCTGAAAGGTTATCCCACAGAGAAGTGGTATTAGTTTTCTAAGTGTAAAAAAACTAATGTGGTCACTCAGAATTCTTCCAGATTTCCTGATTTTGGACCATAACACTGCAGATTTTTCTAGGATTAACAACTTCTTGCTAAGTGGAGTTTGCACAGTTGGGATGCATTGCTGTGCGATTATTCATGATTTTTCTTTTCAAAATTGTTAAAAAATCATTACTTCATTTACTGGACATTTACACCCACACAAATGACTGTCTAGTGGCTACTCTTATCTGACAGGCAACCTCCATTGACACCGAAGTATTGCAGCCAGGCCTGCCGCCCAGTAAAGAGAGCCCACATTGTGCAGTATTACGTACTTTCCTTTGTTCTGGAAATTGGCCCAGTGCGTTGGTAGATGGCTGTGTTGTCTTTACAAATGCGGCCAGATTAGCGTGCAGTGGTATTGTGTCTCTCATTACTGGAGTGCTGGAGTGGTTTTGTCCCCACTGATAATACGCGGGCGCTGAATGCGGCAAACAGTGCTATATTGTTTCATAACAATGACGGATTATGCCAGCGTTCTTGATTGGCAAGTCCCAGCAGCTCGGTCTTCTGTTCCGAGTTCAGTCTTTTCTTACAAGGCCCAGTTCTTTTGTTCCAATGTCGGGCATCCAGCCATGCTTATACGGCCAACGTCTCCAGTACCGGGCACCCAGCGCTGAGTGGTTATTTATTAATATTTGCAATTTTTTCATTTGTGCCCAAAAAACTAAGGGCAAGATTGACATAGCCTTTCGGGCTAGAACTTTGTGCTTAATAGCTATCAAAGCTATAATAGCTATCATTAATAGCCCTGAAAAATTGTGCTATTTTATTTCAACAATCGCTCTGCTAGGTGTTTCCGGGCTTTGTCATCTTCCCCCAATCTCATCCCTGAAAGCTTGACAAGGAACAAGCTTGTATTAATTTCTTTCTGTCGTCCATTGTCTAATAACATAGGAATAAAATATTTGAAAGTACCTTTGACTGAATTTTTACACATGATAGCTGCTGCTGCCTTTTGCACCTGTCAAAAGTTTTATAATTATGACTTTATATGTGAACCTATATTGATACATTTGTTGAAATTTGCATGCAGTTATTGATAGTATTGACCATTGATTGTTATTTGTGGAAGGGAGTGAAAGTTTAATTTGTATTTTGTGGGCAGAGTTGAGCAACTTGGAATCGTCTACCGAGTCCAGCGGCAGCCGCAGCTGCGACAAGCCCGACTCGGGTGGTGGCCTGTCGGACCCACCGGACGTGGAGCCGGAGAACCTGGAGGAGTCGTACGCCTTCCTGGATGCCAAGCGCAAGCTGCGCATCGTCCTGCGTTCGGCCGATGTCCACAGCCTGCCCTGGCTGACCAACCTGCGCGTGCCCGAACGGGCCGCCTCGGAGCGGGCCCTGGGCATCTCCCGGGGCTACCCGGAGAACAAGCTGGTGGCCTTCCTGAAGGTGCAACTGGCTGAGGCCATGAATCTCCAGGACAGGTCCTTGATGGCCCAGCTGAGAGAGACTCTAAGATGCATTCAAGCCTTTGATAATGATGGGTGAATACTCCTTCATGTTCCATTAACTTTTTTCCAGGATTCACTGGCAATTTGCTGTGTGTTCACCGTAACCCTGCCATCCTTATGCAGCGTAGTGCAGAAGGTATACACATATAAATAAGGTACACTTTGTTGCACCGGGCAAATCACCTACAAAAACTTCCCACGTTGAGACTATAAGAGTCGGTCCCATTGAACATCGCGACTGTTGGAAATTGTGGTGGCTGGTAACCACGGACTCCAATGCCGTTTGGCCTGGGTCAGCCTGTTGGATCTGGTTGCACTGGGAAGACAAGCCACTTTGACTAAAGATGCAGACTGATGCGTCTGGCAGGATTCCTAGCGAAAATACCCCAGGGGGTTAGGATTAGAAAATTATAAAGATCAGTTAGTTTGGAGGAATGGCATTGTAGAACAGTGATTGTGCTATAACTTGTACATAGTTTCGGTATTATCCCTTACAAAATTGAAGCATGTCCATAATATTTTCAATGAGTAATATTTCTATCCTTGAATTTGTTTGAGATTGGCAAAATTAAGTTAGTATATTACTTTCAATAGATTTCTTTCAATCACTTCTAAGAAGTTTTTTAATCCAGAGCAGAGCTTATTTTGATTTCCCCTATGTCTCCATTTACAGAAGTGCTCACATTAAAATTTGCTTCTTTGACAGAATAAACCGTGCCCCCCAAAAACTTGGTGGTAACTTTCCAAAGGTGCTCTAATGAACTCTTCAGATACATTCTATGGAATATGTTTGGAGTAGGAGACAACTTGAAATGTGATATGCTAGTAGGCTGTAATTTTAGTGCCTACCAATCAGTTAATCAGGAAAATTGTTAGTTCTGAAATTGTAGGCTGTTCACCTGCCCAGTTTTGATGGTAGCTTTGTGAATAAAACACTGTTAGTTTTTGTTTCTGTTTGAGCAGGTGTGGAAGGCTACTTGCCTGCTTGAGGGAAGACTATGAGAACCGCGCACCGTACATAGCCTACCTGGTACGCAGTCGCAAAGGGCTGGCCTCCTCACGGGCTCACCTTCACCGACTGCTAGACAGAGTGGAAAGGTAGGTTGATTGGAATTCGGTGTGTCGCCCAGTGCCTCTGAGATGCCTGCTCTGTTGGATTGGGTTGTCATCTCAAGTTTGACCATGGCCACCAGCTTTTTTCTCCCCTACCACAATCGACCTATCATCAGTTTACGTATCTCTTTAGACAGCCCCCATGGAATTTCGTACATTGAGTTTCGTTTGTCTCAGATATTGGCATGTTGCGTCCTGTATCCATTTTGTATATCATGTAATAATTGGACGGTATTTCCCAAGCTGCATGGATGCGATACCACTGTGATTGGTCTGTCAATACCACAACACTTGTCTGACCATTGTCATCGCGGCCATTCAGATTTGCTATTCATATTTTCCAGCAGGAATAAATTTGTTATATTAATCTGGGTGCTGCCTCTCCCACAATTAAAATAAAGCTCCAGGATGGTTTCTCGTGCACTGTGGTAGTTCTAGCCCGTGTATGTCACTTTTTCATTTGTTCAGGGACAAAGCAGTGGTCAACAAGTATTTTACGATGGTACTGGTGCGTCTTTTCCTGGAGAGACAAGAGAGGAGTGTTTTAAAATTTATTGAGGACTTCAAGGCCCTCACTGCTGCCGATGAGAAGGTCAGTGAACCCTGTTTTGATTGTGTGACATAATTGGTCATCTGTAGCTCGCTGGGCAATTTTTGCCAGGAACCCTTTGTGGTCCTCAGTCCATCTTGAGTCTTTGGTCCTATGAGGTCCTCAGTCAGTCCTGGGTCCTCAGTCTTCCTGTGTCCTCGGTTTTCTTGGACCCACCAATGGATAAAGCAGGGTTCCCTTTGTCATGGAAAATCCTGAAAAAGCGGCCTGAAAATCATGGAATAATCATGCAAAATTCAGGGATATTGGGGTGTTTTGGAATCCTGGGGTTACAGGAAAAGAGGAATGGAAATCAGGATCATGCAAGGGCTATTTTTGATGGACTGTCTGTGATGTGATAACAGAATAATGGAATGATTTACAGGCTTATATCCTTGTCAGTCTATAGTGCAGTCATTTATAAAAGTTTAAGACCACCTGGAATTTTATTGGTATTTCTGTCACTGGGCCTGCATTATATTGGCCCTATTGAATGATTATTGTTGTCTTACTGAATGATGTTTTACAGTGGTGCATAGCATCAGTGTAGTACTATATACCCATTTGAATGAAATTTTTTGCAAAGGCAGGTCTTGTGTGACATTTGTCTGTAAGGCAGCATGGGTAAAAAAAGCCTGTCTGAGTAATCAGAAGTAAAGGAGGGCACACTGAATATTAGACTGTTAACATTTCAAATCCTGGAAATGTAGTTAGCTTTTAAACCAAGATACTAAGGTTATACATTGAAAATAAACATAAGTTGCTGTGATTGATTGGTTTAAGTTTGGTTTTTCGTCAGGTGAATGCATTTTGTATGGGTGGTCCTAAACTTTTGCAAATGAATGTAGTAACTATGGGCAGGCTTCCAACTCATGATACCTAACCAGAGCAACCTTTCCCTCCAAAATGGCTTAAATGTTGTGGAAATTGTTCTATTCTGTCCTGGACGTCAGTCCTGGATGTTGGTCTGCTGATCTCTGTGTGAACCTTGATAGGAAACCAAAACCCGGTTTTCCATGTGCTTTAACTTTTAAGGGGCTGAGAGGAATAATGGTGGATAGGTTTTACCTTCCTGAAGTCTGGAAAATCCTGCCAAAAACCTCCTGGGGGATTTTGAAGGACCTTGTAGGGTTAGGGTTAGCCTTCTTGCGTATCTTTACAGTGTACTTCATTAATATGGCTTTTATCTGACTTGATTTATCTGCAGACCCAACTTGTGAAATTCTTCCTTACGACCCTCAACAACTGGATAATACAAGATCCTATTTGGGAAGGTATGTCAAGATGAGTCTCCTTGAAGAAAAAATACTTTAAAGAATTTTCTAAGAGTCTTTTATCGAGAATTTTGGAAGCGAGAGAACTTTTCAGAGTTAGGTCCAACTTCATGTAGAAGGCAAAGCTCATGTGATATGGCAGTTATTTATCTTTTTTTTACATTTTCCATCTTAAGGCACTCTGCCTTGAAAGTCACATGAAGTTTGAACAGGGCCGAGTTTTGCATTTACACAATAATGTGAAGAGTTCATGTCATACAACTGTTGAACATTGAGCCCATCTGGTATTCCATTAGCGCATGTCCCAAATGAAGAGCGTCAGCGATCATTCAGGAGCAGCAATACGCTTGCAGGAGGTCTGCCTGCCAAACGTGGCTGTACACTGACTCACACACATGCGGTGTTCTCCAACGATGTTGCCTTTTTGGTGTACCGAATTGGCTCATTGAAGCAGAATGCAGATATAAACGATGATAGTGTTGATCTTGATAACATATTATCAAATTGGGCCGTGGAAAAATGAGGCCTAAATATGCACAAAATCTAATGTCAAGAGGGTTTATTTGGAATATGAATGTTCCTATTGCATCAGCCGCCAGCGATGCACAGATGAACGATGCAGAGGTAGCAACAGAACGGGCCATCATGAGCCGCATCTACAAGCTGGCTGTCTACCCCAACGACGAGGCGGACGTTGCCAGGGACAGGTAGGCAGACTAGAGCCGCATTCTCTCATCTCGTCGTCCAGGGCTAGGTCTTTGCCCATAGTGAAATGCACGACGGAAAACACTGCCATAGGTCTTAGAAGCCTGTTCTAGACATGGCCTGACAGAGCCCAATGACAGTGGAGTCTGTAGACCTCTCGGCAGCATTTTGAAGGATGGCGCGGGCTGTGCGTGAACTCAGTTTTTGGATTGTGAAAGCGTTAGTGTTTTGCGCCTTGCAGTGTGACGCAGGTAATGTACTTGGGTTTCTTAAACAGGGATCCAAGATTTTCTAAAAAGATGAATGTATAATCTTTAAGTTCCAAATCTAAACGATTGCATTTGTGACCCACTCTGTGAAAATGGGTCTTAAGTTGCCAGAGCCACTTTGGAGTAAAAAGTCCTTTAGAATAATTTTGCACAGTGCAAATCAGTAGGATCCCACGGCATTTTTCACCATGGAGTATCCACTGTCATCAGGATGCCAAACTGAGTGATACATCAAAACAAAAAACTCAATTTGCTCTTTCCAATACAAATGAAAACTCAAAAAGTGGCTCTGGTGACTTATGACTCATTTTCACAGAGTGGGTCACATTTGTTAGTGGGAGAGCAAAGGCCAGGAGATAATTAATTTCATTTACAAAAAAGAAAATTCCCCGTTCCTTTTCATGAATGTTGCATTTGAATATTCAAATTCAGAAAATAATATTCAAATATTTGATATATTGGACTATTCAGATATTCAGCACAGCCCTACTTTGGCGGGTTTATCTAGCCCACATTCAGATTCTCCCAAAACTTAATTTTTAGAAGGGCAAACTTTACAAAATACGTGTGGCATTGTTCCACTGGTTTTGGTTGTTGGAGTTGTTGGATTTTTTTAAAGTAAAAACAGGATGGCTTGATTTGTGTAAAATTTACATTCTTTTCTGGTTCATCTGGAGCTGTCCATTAATTGTGTTTATAAATTAATTTGGACTTGTAAACCTATTACTGTGGGTTTTTTTCAGAGAACTGTTATCAATAGAGTGATTAACTAAAACTGAAGATCGTGTTCTGTTATTTTTATCCCGGTGAAATTTTTTTCTTTCATTGCTATTCATATTTAAGGGTTCTGCAGGCTCACATCTTCAGGCTGTCCAGAGTGATCACTGTCAATCACAAGGCCCTACAAATCCCGGAGAAATACGGGAGGGAGGCCCCCTGGCCTGCCGCCCAGGCTGAGATACTCAACATTAATGTCTACAAGGTGCGCACGATTACGCTTCAGTGCATATTCAGTAAACACGAACCAGTAAACAGTAATTGTATTGTGAGGTAGCATAGTTTCCACGTGCAGATATCTATCACTGTTGACCTTCAGAGGGCAGCATCTTCATTATCTCTGCTGATGAGGCTCAGGAGATACTCTACAGACGACCCCAGGTTTTCAAGGAGTTTACAGCATGATTTAGGCACAGATGATTTTTTTTTACTCAAGTGCAGATCTTGTGCTCATTTTTTTCAGTTCTGTGAAAATGAGTCAGTGTGCATTACATGTACAAATTGAAAGGCAGAGTGGAAATCAGTGAGTGGTAATACAGGCAGGTATCTTTCAGCCGCAACTGAAATCACAAGTCTGGCACCCAGTCAGTTTTGGATTTTGAATGCTAAGGAGTTGGAAGATATGCTTTAGTTACAGTCCATTTGAGCATCTTTCAACGTTCTGGAGACCTACTTTGGGAATTAATGAGTTGTGATTGACTTTTGATTAAAGAGATTTTGAGATGGTGTGGGATGACTCTAGTTTTAATATCACAGAAGTTACCTTCTAAAGAAATTAGGAGTGCGCGTAGCCTTAGTGTGTGATTAGGAGTTTCATAATGCATGGTGCATGTTGACAAATATAGGCCATGAACTATTCCGGGTATGTATAGTGTACATCAACCAATCAGAAACGTGCATTGTGCTAGGTCTTATCGCTTTGTGTAGGGTTTGCAAATTTCTGATTCCTGTTTGCTGATCTCGTTTCCAGACACCCAAAGACAAGCTAGGCTGCATCTACCGCTGTTGTAAGATCATCATGAACCTCCTCAGCCTAGCCAATGAAAACTCGGCCGTCGGCGCCGACGATTTCTCGCCAGTGCTCATGTATGTCCTGATCAAGGCCAACCCACCTAGTCTCCTGTCCACTGTCCAGTATGTCAACAGCTTCTACTTTGAAGGGGAGCAGTCCAGGGAGAACGGGGACGGGGAGGAGCAGTACTGGTGGATGCAGTTCTGTGCAGCCATCGAGTACATCAAGACGCTGGACGACAGGAAATAAAAGAGCGGTACGCGCTCTCGCTTTCCTGTGACCCAACCTTTAAATACTCTCAAGTTGGGTCACACCTTGAGGGATGACATACCGCGCTTCCGCTTCTACCACTTCCAATCCCTTCCAGTTTTGGATGAATTAGAATGTTCTATAAAAGTTTGACACTGGGGAGGCATCATTTGAGGGAGGGATGGGCAAAGGTTGATCCTAGGACCAAAGTTTAGTTTTTTGGGGGGCCCCTAAAATTCTGTAAATATTTTTAGTTAACGCTTTGCGGCCTTTCTGAGGGTGAGGCTGCATTTTGGTGCTTTTTACATGCATTGGATGAAAGGGAAAGAATTCCCCCCCCCAACTACATGTATTTGGCTTTGTTTTGTGGAGGGGTCTATGGCCGTCCTGTTGGCCTCGGTGGATTTGACCTTGGGGTTGGGAAGCCTGCGTCAGTCTCCTCACTGTTGGGAAAATGGAGCTGATGTGAGGAGTGCCACCAGGTGTTGTTAGTATTCGCCTTCTTTGGACATGTTAGCCCCATTGTTTTGCTAGTTACCTCCCCACACCCCTATGCCACTCTCTTGAGGCATTTAAGGGTAAGTCGCCCAAGGTCACATCCAACATCACACGTGGCACAGTGGGAAGAACGCAGGTGTGTCTGGGATGTGTTCCCTGTAGTCCAAGTGTTATTACAGTAGTGTTTCATAGGTCAGGGGAATTCTGTGTTGCCTGGCTAGGCCTCCCGACAGCTTCATCAGTTTCAAATCTTTACTCCAGTGTTAGGCAGCACAGCTCTCCAGTAACATAAGAAAAGGTTCCATAATTTCAGCTGGTTCTGATCAAAACTTAGGTTTTTAACATTTGCCAATAGTATCTTCACTTTTGTTGGGATTGGATTCAGTAGAGTGTTGCTGTTTGTTTGATTGTGATAAACATTGATTTAGCATACATGTAGCTTTGTTGTTATATTTTATATCATTGCATATATCTTTTAATTTCTATCAAAGAATGTCTATAGAGTGGGATTGTATGTACATTTGTATTTTATTCCTAGGTTCAAGTTTCAGAATATTGATTTTCGTGATTCGTTTATTGTCTGTTGTATCTTTCTTGGACAACTTGCATTTTTCATTTATTCGTTGCAAGTCCTTTTGCAGGGGTAAAAGCAGGCTTTGTGAGGTTTAAGTTAGGATGTTGGTACCATACGGTATACATGTCGATTTTTCCCCTGGGTCAAATTTAAGGGGAAAATACCAAAGTCTCCCCTATACGTCTCTGTGCTTAGCTTTCAAAGATGGTATTTCATGTACATTCAGAACATTGTAGCACACAATTTGTCACGCATTACATGCACACCTCTTTACATATGTAAAAAAAATCCTATCTGGTTATATCTTGTCTACCATGTATGAATGTGCTTGTTTCTTTCTGAATTATTGTGATTAAGTCAAATTCTTTGGATGAGTGTCAGAGTAGATACGAAAGCATAGATTGTACTCGTAGGCGTGCATATACCTGCCAAGCTGTCGTACTCCTTCCTGAGGTCAGGCATCGCCATATAATAGATTAGAATTATAAATGAACCGAGTGTTCATCTAAATACCTTTTAATGTATTGTGTGGTGATGCCTGACCTCAGGAAGGAGTATGACAGGTTGGCAGGTCAGCATGCATACCACAAAATGTTTGTATATGTAGTATGGACTTGTATTAGGGGCTTTCCACAAAGTACAGGTGTAAAAATGTTGCTTTTTAGATCGTCCCATATATCATCCCATATTGCCCTTTGATTTTTCAGAACCGTGGCAACGGTAATGGTGCTATCCAAATAGTTCGGGTGAAAGATATCACGCTGTGTTTGTTGTCAAAGCTTGCCCCAGGAGGTACCAGCGGAAGTTGGAGAAAGTGCATTCAATTCATGCCACTTTGTTGAGCTAGTCTTCTCCAAGACATTGGATTTTTTTCATACTCTCCAAATTTTTTGTCAGGATAATCGTGATTCCGGGATTTTTCAAACAACCTCCTAGAAAAGCTGGGAAATCCTGGCTTCCATGCAATGGAACCTTTGCTGCCGTGGGGCCCTGAAACCCTCTGGTAATTGTTGTCATGGATAATTGTTTCATTTTCCTCCAGTCTCAGCCCTGCTGAATGGGTTGACACAATGTCAAAAGCCCCTCTCCCTATACATCCATACATACTTTATGGAAAACTCCTTTTTTTAGTAATTGGCGTGCTTCACAATTCTTTTGAAATAGTGAACAGGGAATGGCATGCCCATTTCAGATAATGAAGTAAGTACCTCTAGTTTAATTCAGTTCTGTGCCAAGTGCTGCAGCCAGTATTAAAACTGTATATATAGCAACCATGCTCATGTCTGTTTGTGCTGATGGATTGATATCTGGGGGAAATGAAAGCTTTGGTATATGTAATTTAGAAAATGACTGTACATAGTGTGTTGTAAACTTGTCACTGATAAATGTATATGATCATGTGTCAGGGATTGGAGACTCGTAAGGTTTGGTGTGATTTTGACAGCAAAGACCAGATTGTGTATAAATGTACTGTACATGCCTTCACAGGGCAGAGTTTAAGCTGAAAGTCACGTAAGTTTGAATTATGATTGTGGGCTTGAAAATATGTGGTGCGATAATGTTGACTCCAAAAGTGCAGATCAGTGACTACCAAACCGTACACTTACAGTGCTCGACAGTTGTTAAATTTGCCTTTTTGAAAGGATGAACCAACAAAACTGACTGGAGCAGGATTTGAGCCTACAACTCCTGTCCATCACACCAGCACTGTGCTGTCTGAGCTGTCTAGTTAATTATTCAGACTTGGCGCCTGCATGGCTTTGGCAAATGGTGACACCCTATTGGCATGATTGGTGTTGTTGCGCAGGTGTACCACCTGGCCACGAGCATTGTACCAGCATGGCAATGACTTCCAATTCATATATTTTTACACACACCAGAATTCAGTGGATGCACAACATTGTTGTATACAGTGGGATTTAGCAGTCAACACAAGTGGAAGGTTACACTGTGTCATAGAGGATTTGCATGGCTCTCATCTTGCAAGCCTCTGCTTTTGTGCCACAGGGTGTGCACGAAGGAGGCTTCCCAGTGGAACAAAAGAACTGCCCTGCAAGATGGCTGCCACGCAAAGCCTCTGTAGTGCATAGGCCAGTGTATGTCCCATCCTGGAGGAATAAGAACTCTCCACAATCTCATCCACTGCTGCAGTGCTGCAGAATCCACTCCGACGCTGTAGTCACACATAGTGGGGATCTTATTTTCAGTGTTGTTGCAGTTCAGTGCATTTGGCAGTTTGCTGCAAAATGCAACCAGCTGGCCTGGAACAGGGTGAATGCACAGTGCCAAGGCTGAAGTTTAATCAGTGAACTGTGCAGTGTAAAAAAATCCACTGTTGGGAGTCTGGTTTGCTGCAGCAGAGCCATTGGGACTGTCAGAGTGTGAGTGAGAGAGAGAAAGCCCATAGGGGTCATGATTATAGTAATTATATTTCATGTCAAAAGATATGTCATGTAATAGCTCTTAGGTATGCAATATGTCATGTCCATTATATACCATGTCATATTATATGGCATCTTGGCCCATGAGATGCAAATTATGACTGCTTCATGTGCAGTTGCTTGGCCTCTGCATTTGCATCATGAAAAGATGTGGCAGTTGATGTTGAAAATGTTCATGTCGATTAAACTGCAAATATTGCATTTGATTGGTGTCTACAGCCTGTAGCTTAGCCTTGCAAGTGTTGTCTTCAGATAGGTTTGTAAAAAGTTTGAATCAGCAGTCACATCGTTAGCACTGTAGTTTCAGAGTGTGACATGAACCAAATGTATAAAGTGATCATTTTAAGTTGAGCTTTCTCATGGAAATGTGTACAAAAGGTTTATTGGATTGGCCAAAGCTGATGTACGTGTAGAAGTCTAAAGCAGATTGATGTTCCTGTAATTTCTTGCAATTCATAATTTGGCAGATAGACACGAACAGAGACCAGTTGTGTACTGTGGATGTTTTATTAGCCATTGTAACAATTTTCAAAAGATTTTTTCTAGGAGGTTTTGGACAACATTTGTTTTGTCGTGAGTTATATGAATTACAATTGATTTTTTTTTCATTTCTCTCTAGGGTTCCGGGGTCAGACTGTACACGGACGTACTGAAGAGTTGCATTTGAGTAAATGAGACTTTCCCGGGTAACTGAGTCCATCTTGGAATGTTCCACAATCGACTTACACTGAAGCCAAGATATTCACAATGCATCCGAACTGACACTCATTCTCAGACTGTTGTGAACAAAGCGTTGTCCAGATAATGACGGCTGATTTCCGGGTTGTTGCTGCTGCATTGTGTGTTGAGAGGGGAGGGGGTATGGACCATAACCTGACAGCTGTAATGACCACGGAGTGAAATTTAGTAAATTAGGTACAGACTTGGATTAGCATTCATAGCCAGTGGATTACTTCATTAGATCCAACACTGATTTTTTTAATATTATGTCAGATGTATTTTATTGGTTGTTTTGATTGAATATGGCTGCAGTCATTCATTTGATATCAGAGAGAGTAATTTTTAAAACGTCAAATAAATATCAAAGAATGTTACCTAAGTTTGCGTTTGGTGATAAAAAAATTATCCACGAAGTGTGGAGTCGTGTACCGATTGTTCAGGAATTTCTCTTCGAATTGGCCTTGCATTTATTAATCACCGTGAAATAAAAGCGCACCCCATTGCTGTGTTACAGGTTGGCAACTGGTAACTTACATTGACAAGATATACAGTAGCCTTTTCTCCCCTAATGCACATTATTGCACGTAATAGGTTGGATTTTAAGTCCATTTATTTTTAAAATCGTTACTGGCTGTCGTCCCATAAAAGTCCTTTGGTTTGTGTTGATTCATTTTCTATTTGTATGTTTTAATAATTTTATTAAGGGAATAAATGTATTGGATCGGTCTTTAACAGTTAAGACTGGGCAAAGAACATTTATTCCCATTTATTAATACATTAGGCCTATGTTTCAGTTAGAAAGTCGGAACAAGTTTTAAAAATTTGTTCGACAGTATTACTTAATTTCTGTTCAACACGCCTCTATCGA
Organism: Acanthaster planci; assembly: GCF_054643075.1. Classification (NCBI taxonomy): domain Eukaryota; kingdom Metazoa; phylum Echinodermata; class Asteroidea; order Valvatida; family Acanthasteridae; genus Acanthaster; species Acanthaster planci. The sequence goes on from NC_141787.1 coordinate 5,968,112, forward strand.
TTTTCCGCGAGCCGGTGCTTTGTAATTTTTGTAAGACTGGCCACGTCTCGGGCTCTCGACCATTACGAACAGCTGAACCATCTTGGGTATAATATACAATCTAGCAAAATTTTCCCTGCCTTTTTTTTTTGGCAGGAGGTGGTTCAATCGTCTCAAGGAAGTGAGGGCGCATTATGATCTGCACTGTCCACGGCCGTGGTTCCGATGAGCGGCTTCCACGTACCGTACGGGCCCGCGCTCAACAAGCAGAGCGGTTATCGAACTTCAGTCGCTACGTCATCACAGCGAGTATTCCCAAGATTAGCTTCAACAATATTATACATGTACCACACCTACAAGGCCAAGGCCAACGATGTTTGTATTGTTTGTTGGCCTGCGCTTACGGTTCCAAAGCATAATCATTTTGCCAGTTGAACTACCTTGAATGTAATTAAAGCGTACATATGATATGTGTAATTGATGGGATAAAATAATGCGAGCTTCATGTTTTTCCTGCACGGGGATTTCGCAATTTGCCAAACAGTCTTTAATAACTTCAATGACGTCCACATGTTTTCACTAGTAGTATGCGTCGAATTCGGCTGCCAGATTTGAAAGGACGACGCTATTTTCACGATCGTACGTCGCCGTGCTTAAGGTAATACGGTGGCCGATGTGGGACACATAAGCAACTCTGTACATTGAACTGCAAGACAAAACATAAGAACTGAAAGATAGAAATGAAAGCAGGGTTGGATCCGTTGGGATCGAAAGCCCCTGCTCTGAGACGAAAGGTAATAATTGTTGGACAATAATAAACAGTTATTAAAATAAATTTAAAAACGCGCTCAACAGTACCATTGCAAGCAATGTGTGCCATGTAATGTTTCATCGTCCTTGCCGCTTGTCCGTAAATGTGATATTTAGAAAAAACACTCCGGCCTACCCCATGGAAAAATTCCTGTATCCACCCCTGGAATGATAAAATAAAGTGGCCAAACTCAAATTAGTAAAATGAAGTAAAGGGATTAGGCCAATGCAAAAATATGTCAATGAAATGTTCCACAGGTGTACAGGTGTTCCAGTGTCGTAATTTTGTTCTGGAGACTGGGTGCAGGGATGGAGGATGACGTAAATAACATTTTTAAAAATGCCTAACGGGGCGCTGTTCAAGATACGTCTTTTACATTTTTAATTGGTATACTTGACACCCACCCTACCTTACATCAAATAGCTTATTGAAAACCATTTTTTTCTTCATTTTTTCAATTTTTTTTTCTGTGCTAACGAATACATGTTGATTGTTAGGAAGTTCGAAATCGAAAATAAGGAAATCAGCAAAAACGTCCAGTCGAATCAGCTTTGCTAATTGAATGACGATTGTGCGTCACGGAAAAGAACGAGGATGTCCTAAATTGAACAAGAAAAACTTCTAAGAGGAATCCAAATAACTGAAATCAAAATTGAGTACCTGAAATATAAATTTGAGCAACAGTAAAAACTTGAGTGGAAAAAACGGTTGTAATTCCAACGCATGAAAACTTAATTGGCTGCTCTTTTGCCGAAACTGACCTGGAAAACCTATACAGAGAACACAAGCTTACCAAACTTGATTTGGAAAAGTTCAATAATAAAGGAACAGGAACAATAATCAATCAACCAAAACCAATTAATCCAATGAGTCATTTTCGTTATTATCAAAATAGTATTTTTTCCGGTGGATTAAACATAAAAAACCACCTGGAGTGGACGCAAGCATCCGAAACATGGGAGGGCGTACTCATGTTAGTGTGGAAAGCAACCCAGAACTATTTACGCTATGCTTCAACCTCGCCCTTAGTGCGAGTGATTTTTGCCTCTGCTAAAATAGAGCAAATGATGCCTGCGGCACCTCAACAGGAACCAACCAATTCACCCATTTTACACATTTGAGGAGCTTTGCTTTGAACGCATCACCCGCACATTTGTACGAGTATTCTTGGTTTGGGAGTCCGACGGGGTCCCGCTTCGCGACTTCAAGCCAAGTTTCTCCCTCCAGAGGTCCCGGATGCGGTGGTTGCAGCCAAAAAAGAAAAAGATCAAAACCCCCTGCAGAGAGTTGAGGATGACGAAGAGGTACCAGAGGACCTCATGGTTGATGCGGTTGGCAAGGCAACCGAAGATCCACGTGAACCCCATGACGCCAGAAATCTAAATGTTCAGAAAGAGTAAATGCTGATTAGCACGATTTTCTAAACTTTCCAATTTGCTTCATTTACCTTTTCTACATGTAAACTTAGAGTCTTGTGCACTTTCAGAGGCAGGTGCACTTGGCACGTGCTGGGTTTTAAAAAAAGCCTCTTTCATTGAGATGCAATGGGGCATTTCCCCGGGAAAGTTAGATATTTTTCTTTTGTGGTAGTGAATTCATGTGCTGTTAAGGGTGGAACTGGCGTATCAAGAACCTGTGGTCAGTGACTGTGCATTTAATCTTCTTTTTATGTATGGCCTGTAGTTTATTCGGCGCCCTGAAGGAGCGAAAGTTAATAATTATGCAGTCCGCAATTCCACATCGTGTCCTTGCCCTGATGGCACCAACATCCACTACAACAAATAGTCTTCTCGAGTCCACATTTCACTTCTTCGACAAGGTTATGCACCTTGATTAATGCCTGAGTGTAAATTGTGAAATTGTAAACACGGGTTTGTGTATAATCCATGCTAATTCCAGGTGTTGCAGCGGTGAAGAGTAATTACAACGTGTCATATTTATTAATGGCGGAGCAATATGTAAAAACCGTTAGTTCAGACACGGACCGTCGCGTTAGCGCTGTTCTAGAACTTTCTAACGTGTGTGTCCCTTTTTCGCTGCTGGATTTCAGCAACGCCCAGGTGAGGAAGTTTGCTCCTATATTCTCGATTTTAACTTTCTTCGGTTAAGTGCCCCTCTTGACTTACACCATCGGGACCATTAATCACCTTAGAACATGTTAGTTGACCCTACACTTGTGGCTAGTCAGGTTAAAGTTTGTTTAGGAAGTGTTTTCATGACCATAACATAGTGTTTTTACACAGTACATCGCTGTTGGGTGTTACGATTGTGTACAGCACACTTTGAGCACATTCGTTTACATGTACAGTATTAAAGGTGTACTTGATTATGTATGGTGGGACTTCTGTGTGACCTGCGAACGCGTCATTCAATTCACTGTAATGCCTGGATGTCGCGTGGGCCCATCACTATACATGAACTTGACATCGGTGGGGGTATGGCTGGGATTATTCTTCCATGATTCCTACCGTAATTTATAAGTTGGGGAGTAGATCTCCTAGGGTTCATGCAGTGTACATTCCCATACGTACATTCCCGATTTCGTACAGAGTTATCGTTTATTATGTGTCAATAATATTTATTTAGGGATATTTTGGGAACTCCAAACATTTTGAGCCAGCCAGCCTACCGGCAGTGGCCCTGCCTGATTTCAGGATCTTCTACCACACTAGGCTATTGCCTAAGTGTACATTTTATATTCAAACAGTATTTTGCAAAAATGAATAACTTTATTTTACAACCTCGTGTTATTTGACATACTTTTCAACTTTTAGTGTACGTACATGTAATTATTTTACACGCAAGGATTTCTGTCATGTCATTTGAGCGATGTTGCTAATTAAGTTTCCGAATATGTAAGTTCCAAAAACACTGGCAATCAATAATATAAATATATGTACTCACCCAGCGTATCAACCACAATCCTTTATATTACAGTCCAGAGTACACTTAAGAGGTGATTTCATTAACATGAAATCGAAGTAGGCTTTGACTGCATTTCAGTTTCAGTATTAATTTTAGTTTGCACTGCATGGGCTGAGCATTTCGGTTAATCTGTCACGCTTATGCATGCGCAGTTAACCATGAATTCTAAGATGCAGATCAATGCTAGTAATTTACTGGACCCCAGCCTTTTTACAATTTGGAAACTTTATAAAAAGCCTCTACTTCTTGCCACGTGTTAAATTATAGCGAGAATCCGCATAAATCACTCCATTTCTTATTATATTTTTAGAACACTGCTGGCCCACTGCCCGGCTAACAATATGACAGCAAAACAATGTCTGGTATAAGTAGTAAGGGGAAATGCTTGTCAGCTTGTTTGGAATACGTGTGCGTTCAAATACATTACATGTATAGACATTGTGGGGACTGAAAACTTTATGGGGACAAATTTTCGTACCCACAACTTGGCCTCGACCTTCTTAAAGAAATGTCCCCTTAACGCGGCGAAGGCCCACCCATACACACCTACATCTTTTGTAAACGCCAACAATTGAGGACCTTTTTATTATAACTTCAAGCACGCTTACTTGCTTTAAAACCAAAATCATGACAAAAAATGAAATTCTATATACATGTATATCTCACTAGCCGTTGTAAGGCCTATTTTTTCGTGAATTTCAAATTAGGTGCAACACAAACGATAGCTAATCAATTGTGCCGCTCTATCCCGTAATAATGACGACTTGAGGATATGTTTATTGTGTAGGGAAACTGTGTAGGCCTACGGGAATTCCATATTATTCTCAGGAGAGCGGATAATATGAGTGCAAAGGCACAAGATTTGTGCTGCCAACTGTGAGGAATTTGATACATCAATGAAAAAGGATTAACTTACTTTGAGATAGATCCCAAATTCTCTGATCTTCTCTTTGGCCTTGGATTGACCAGTATGAACCAGAGCAGCTGCCACCAGCGATGCATGCACACTACGCACCGTCCAGGCGAACATGATGATGTTAGCCACCAGGCAGCATGCGATTGGAGCAACAAAGGCTACAACAATGGCATACTTTCCAGACAGCCAGCAGGAGTCCTCCCCAGGACCCATACCATATCGGAAATCAAGCTCTTCACCGCCGGCGAAGTGGACAGCGAGACACACCGCAACAATAAAAAGAGGGACGCCCCATCCGTACGCACTGTACACTAAAAAGCTGCACATGCCGGGGCGGCTGGCCTGCTTGGATGAGAAGGTCCTCACAAGGTCAAAAGCGAGGACATTGGACCAGGTGAAGGTGGACAGCCACAGGAGATGCATCACTGGGGCCACGGTGACGCAGAAAGCTTTGGGTTCCGTTTTTCCGGAAAATATGAGAGTCATCAACTGAGCCACTGTCATTGCAGCACTCAGGCTCATGATGGCACGACCTGGAACATTCCTTAGGACGGGGAAAGCACAATAAGTGATGAACGTTGCAAAGAGGGCTGCTGTCGATACGCTGTAAGCCACGCTACTCAACTTTTCTAGTGGGTCTTCCTTTACGAAAACAATGTCACAGATAAGGATCCGATCGTCAGGCAAATACACGACATTGTCTTTGAAGAACACTTTTCTCTTGTATTCTACCGCTGGTGCACCTCCCATGGTCACCAACCTCGTCGATTGAGCCATAGGAGTTCGGCACTCCTCGTTGACGTAAGGCTCACCGCACACTTCTATACCGGTGTCTTTAGCAGAAGTAGGCATATTCGAAAACTTCGGTTGATAACGGTAAAAGCGACTGAAAGAAACCAGTTTTGCCTCAATTAGAAGCCCCCCACCGACATAAACGACCTGGATTCCACTGAAATTAAAGGCTTTCAAGATCTCGGCTTTGGTCGTGTACAAAGATTCTTTACAGGGCTCGAAGGGACCATCGATCAACCCGCAGGTTTCGACAAAGTCCGCTCTGCGGATACCGCACCTCACGACCCATTCCCTTGCACTGCCTGCCTCGTTTGATGCACTACCATCGAGCAAGGCCTCGAAGTCAGTAACATTACCAAGATACGGCGTTGTAACTCCTGATGCATTCCCTTCCAAGCCAGAAATCTCTCTTCCTTCGATGGCAGCTAAATAAAACGGCCAGGTTGACTGCACATTTTGCTGGCTGAGCGTAAGAAGGTAACACATCATCAGTCCTGATGGTTTGGGCTGTGTTGTCTTCTGATCCGTCTCAGGAGGGTCTGTGGTGGATGATTGGACGAGTAACGCATACTGCTTGTCGAAGCAATAAACATCTCCCAGTAACACGAAGTCAGTAGATTTCTGTGGAGTGAAAATATAAAGTTGTCTGCCAAGGTAATCACGGATATTATCATTTAGAACGATGGGATCCTCACAAGCGTTTAATTCCAGTAAACAGCGGCTGTAGTCCAAGGCAAAAAGATCCAACCCGTTACAGTATGCACAGTGTGGATTCTTATAAACCAACCCATCTGGTGCAACGACGGGAGCTGAATACGCGCGACAACCAGACCTGATCGTCGCACTGACGTTAAGAGCACTACAGTTGTCAATCCCAACATCATAGCTTGTATAGATAGAGTCAAGCCCTTCTTCATGTGCGTCGTATTCGGTAATGATAAAGTGATAGGAAGAGCTATATTCCTGTCCTGCAAGCTCTGTCGTAATGATTACGGAGTCGTTGTGAAAACACAACACGCAGTACGTATCATGAACAAACGTTGCGTCGCTATATGCAACCTGCACCAATCTGGAGTCATTCTGACACGGTTCAGTCTCGTCCTTATCCAACCACTCCGTAGGACATCCGCGTGTGGTCACTGCACGTTTGTCCTCAACCATGACACAAGACAAAAGTTCACGTGACGACACAACCAGCCAGAGTTCTCTCGGAAAAGTTGATTGATCCGAAGGACACAATATAAGGTAATCGTAGCAGCAGTCCTCACACTGCACACACAACGCATCGCAGCCACATTGCCTCTCACTCGCAGGGCTTCCGCAGCGTCCTTGGCAAGACTGTGATCGACAGGGGTACACTGTTAACCCATACATTGTGACACCTGAAAGAGATATACAGAAATTAGTTGAGTGTCATAAAAATTGCACTGAATAATCAACATAGATAGTTTTGTTTGTGCCGTTACTACGAGAGATCACAGAAGTTCGAGAATACGCAGAGTGTAAATCAGGTTATCACAAGCTATAGTCTCAAGTCTAGGCATACGACAAGAACCAGCACAAAAGTACCCCTGTGCCATGTTCTATTTCCTTTTGTTATGCTAACAATCCAGAAAAAAGAATGAGAGCCTAAAGGACGCTTAATTGGTGGCGGCAGACTAACCGGTCGCATTTGCCATTTCTGAGCATGTGCAGTAGTTGTGAGTATGTGTACTACTTTTGGAAAGGACCGGCTTGTGTGGTGCCACCAAACATTTCGAAGTTCCCCGTGGCGAGACAAGCTTGTATTTTTTTCTTGTGAAATCTGCAATTCTTAGTTCCACTGAAATGCACCCTATTTACTTTTGCCAGTAGTTTCGTCTAAAACCTAGTACATGCCTTTAATTACCTGTATCGCATTCCACGAAGACTACAAAAAAATCGTTGTCTTGACAAGCTTTCTGTCCATACAACCATCGCTGCCCATTGCCGTGCTTTTCTTTCACGTACGTGTATCTCAGCACAAGATCATTCCCGGTGCCATTGAAGTTAGACTGTGAGTACCGTATCTCCTTCCAGTGTTCGGCCCGGGGATAGCCAATGTCTCGGCAGGCTGGGTTGGCGAGATCCCTGAAGGAATTTGGCAGACATGCTTCGGGTCGGTGAACGCAGATAGTTCTCCAGTCGGAGCCATTGTAGCGGCCCTCAAGAAATCCAAGATGCCACGATCCACTCAAACCGACGCCCCGAGGATTGAGCCGAAATTCTGGTGTTGCACTAGGCGGTAGTATTTCATTCTCTGATGAAAAAAAAAAGGTTGTGCGGGATATAAATTACGCGTAAAGATATTCATGTGGTGCGGCCAATGCTATCGTGAATGTGTAAATTATGTGGGTTAATATAAGTGCTGCTCAGTGCACTCCAAATCGAGTTTGAGAGACTCCATATAAGTCGCAGAATCAGCCACTTTCAAAAGGTTTGAAGTTGGTCTCTGTATGTTTGTTGTCTAGGTGTATAAACCAGCGGGTTGGTATTCAAATCAAGCTGCGCTGCCAGCATGTGACTTATTTGATTTGAAAAACTGCCAGACAGCACGGGGAAAAGTACAACACGCCGAGCCCCAGTGATAAGGGCACAGTGGATACATCACCTTGTTTAAAAGAAGGGAAACTTTATGTCAATTATGTTTGTAATAATCGACAATGCTCGGTCTGTGCTTTGAGAAATTAACTCGTAAAGTGTCATTAACATCGCTGGCGTCTCACCCGTGGCGCAGACTACTCCAAATAGGATTGTGGACTGCCTTTCTTGGTTTTGGCACATCGTCAATGGGTTTTCATCGATACAATCGAAGAGGGCGCCCCTTTTGCCCGATGACGCCCAATCGCACGCCACAAGTGTACATATGAAGCTCCCAGTGCCATTGTCGGCCTTTTCCGGAGTTGATCCGACCGCAGATGGGTAGCCCAGGTGTCTGCAGACCAGGTCAGACGCTAGCTCGTGGTTTTTCACATTGTTGTATGCCAGGGAAACCCACTCGTCATCTCCAATCTGTAGCTCTACTTTTCCAGCATTCTCGTGCCTTCCGCCGACCAAGCGAACCTTACCTGCAAATCGAATTGGTTATGTTATCTAATACTTTCAGTAAGTCAAGATCTTTGTTAACAAGATGGTTAACATTTTGAATTGAAGAAATAATTTGGCCTCAGAAAATAGACAAACATGTTACCAGCCAGTTGAATATGACAAATTATATTGATTGTAAACATTCATACCTATACTTGATGGAATATTGGTAAAAAATTGTCTTACCAGTGAAGCACCTGATCCCAACATCATGAATATGATAGCAGCCATAATATTCTGGAATCCAAGGATCCAAACTGCATTCGTCCAGGGGTCTGAGGGTTGTTCCACAATCTATTTCCTGTAGCCATATTGGACCAGTGGTCCGCCCAAACTGCGCGGTGTTGCTGGCCCCAAACAAGGCGGGAAACCCGAGCTGACGGCAAAGTGCGCGTCCTGCACCATGCAGGAGGCCATGGTCATTGGTGGTGCAGTATGACCCCCACCACTTCTGGCCAGTTAGGCGGACCTCAACTCGCCCCTCGTTATGGTAACGTCCATCCACAATGCGAAGATTTGATGAAGAAAAATTTGCTGTCGAAAGAAGAGAAAGAGGATCTGAAGTTAAAAAATATTACCTTCATAGTGAAAGTATAACGGAAAACTGTGTAGGAGCCGAGCAATTAGAGGCAAGCAATCATGCATTCATTTAGGGACTCAGAACAAGGCCGAACCCACAATTATCCAATTATAATGCCCATAGGGATGTTCCATTCCTGTGTCACAACTCTGCCCTCAAGGCACTGATGTAATAAATGTGAACGCACATTAAAACAAGTAAACATTTTACGTTAGTGTTCAAAAACCAATATATCATATACCAAAATCAAAATCGTGAAAACGACAAGAAAACTCTGAAATTGTCATAGTCTATCTATCCAACTAGTCTGACTACATCTATAAAATGTTGAGAATGGCATTCGGCTCTCATCTCTACAACTTGAAGGTGTAAATATCCAAACTTCAACATACAAGATGGTTCTAATTAGACGTACGTACCTCGAGTCACGGCAACCACTTGAGCATATCGTACCACTACTGTTAGACCGAGAAGGCAGAGAAGAATAACGTTCATTGCGAAGGTGTACCGACTGCTTCACTCAGGAGTAATGCGAAGAATGTTCGAAATACCCTATCATTTCTGGTTTTGCATGAGTTGTTTGGAAATGAAATTTCCAAGCTTAGGTGTTTTATTTCAAGAGTAAGAAAAACAATCGCCAGAGTCTTGCCGCTCTGTTGGAGCAAGACTGATTGGGAATTCTATCCCGAGAGACTTCGAATTGGCAGCGCTGCATGAGGCTTAATAGTTAGAACAAAAGAGAAATGAAACCATTTTTTAAACGCATATTGCAATGTATATTCCCGTTCATTGAATAGAAATAAAAAGACCCCATTTGCTCTGCATTTCTGCAACATGCACAGCTTTTCATTATTATTAAAATGTTTAAGTGCTCCTGACATATACGATATTACAAGCATTTTTTTTGGCGATTCCACTTTGAATTTTCAACCCACTGGTTTTCTGCGTCAGACCGGAACCCCAGTGTACTACTCACTAGTCTAACTGATGTACAGTACATGTGTTGATTGCGCAAAATACAGAAATTGAAAATCACAATAAAGGCAACACAAAGGTGCAAGGATTGCCTTTATTCCCCTTTTCTCTGAAACGATACCAAATTTGAATTTTCTGTTGATGCGGTTTGTTATTTTGTTTGGTGTATTCGAGCTGACATACACATCGAATGCACATCATGGGTTGGAAAGATTTAAGTTAAAAAACGGGTTGAATCTGAATGGATTTAGATTTTATATGGTTATACCAAAATGTCAGCAAAGGGTTCAGGAGAAGCCAGAGGCATTTTCCCCATCCAATTTTTATTTCATTTGTGATGCTATTACAGTAGGCATAACATACAATGAAAAAGCATGAGGTATAAGGACAAGTGACTTCGACAGTAGCCTACACTACATGTACAGCAAACAAGATTACATTAAAAAGCAAGAGACGAATAGGCCACAAGAGTTACATACAGTGTTTGACAGAAACAGTATCCTAGAAATGGCAAAAGAAAAACATACACACACACTAAATCAATATTGAGTTTCCCTCGCCACCGGCGTGGAATTAGTGAACGATCACGCCGACATGTGGTGTTACACGGGGTGAATAGATTGTAATCATATGCCAGACTTTTCTTCTGATCAAATTTGTCCCAGGTTACATATAAAACGTCTGAGGACAGAGGTCTTACTTGAACGTGGAGGGAGTTTAGATAACCTCGTTTTCATCGAAGAGAAAAGGCAGTGTGTTAGTTGCTGCTACAAATCGTGGACTGAGCCTGGCCGCTTAAAATGGGACAAGTTCTGCAAACGACGGGTTTCAGTTCAGACAGTCCTCTGCCTATGGCACACTATTTGGCACTGTCTGCAGCACAAGCAGTGAAGTTACACGTACTGTTTAATTTGCTTTCAGTGTCCCTTGGAAATTAGTGTGCATGCACCCACTGCGTGGCCATGTCCCCAACATTCACCACTATTTCTTTCTGTTGTAAATTTGTATGCATACTCGAGGTGGTGAGGTGTTCGAGATCCAGAAAATATCGAGAGGGGTCTGTAATACACGTTTTGTAAGTGTAATTTCTGTGCAAAACTCGGTATTCATCTCCCCTCCAGTTTAGTCTAAGTGGTGATACCCGGTTTCTACAGAAGAAGGAGCAATTACAACGAAGTTCAGTGTCAACTGGACACAAAAATTCTGAACAAGGGCTGTTGTACTGAAGAGGTACCAGAGGACCTCATGGTAGATGCGGTTGGCAAGGCAACCGACGATCTACGAGAATCCCATGATGCCACAAATATAAGTGTTTAGAGAGAATTAAGAATAGATGTTGTCTTAATACAGAATTCAGTACTTGCAAACCTTTCTGACTTCGCATTAATGCAGTCTCGATAGCAGTTTGTAAGCACGCTTGATAACTGTCACGTTTTAAAACGAAGTATTAGCAAAATCTTATGAGATAGGAAAAGGTTTAAAAGATGCTAGTCCTACAGGTTTGCTAATCAAGACAACTAGCAACGTGGAGCAATTTCTAATGTGCATGTTAAGTATCTTAGATTTGATTGTCTTTTTAGTTTAAATTAAAACTTTGTTTTAAGAGGATATAAACGTTGAGTTGGGGAGTCAGCTTTTGCGTGTTGAAAGAGCAAATAAAAAAATGTGTGTTGCCACCTTTTACCGAAACAAAACAGAACAACTCGCACCGATGGCGTGTGTTGCGACTGGTTGGCATTTGGGCAGATTGAAAGCCGACATTTCTGTTACACTGCCTATACTGCCCTTCAACCCGGTCATCCTAGAGAACAACAGACGTCATAACCCAGGCGTAACGACCAAAAAAGTCCTTGATTTCACCATGCAGAATTCAATTAGTAGATCTTGTCACAGACATGAAATCGAAGTACAGGGTTCGACTCTCCGTTTCAGCTAACTGGGTTGAGAACGTTGAGGAATACTGCCGCACAATAAGGTGAACAGACGTCCTAAGCCAGGCGTAGCGACCAGAAATAGTCGTTGATATCACAGTGCAGAATTCAATTAATAGATGCTGTCATCTACATGAAATCGAAGTGTTAGCTTGCCACTCTTGACGTCACTGCGTATGACTTGAACACGTGTATGTCATCGTTACCCAGTGTGTAGTTAATAAACACTGCACCCTTTATAAACGTGTCATAAAAGTGTACACATTACAAACAGGTTTACGATTCATAGTGTTTAAAAACCTAACATATGCTGAACACCTCCGTGTTATTTTATCACAAATATAAGTGGCGTTTATTAACAAAATAGTGTGTTCAGCATATGAACGTGTCGTGTTTATTTATAAACGTGTCAAAATGTTTAAAAGGTGTATTTGCGTTTGATCTGCATTTAGAAGTTAAACGCTTGGGTTGTACAGTGTAGCATCTCCCCGAACCTGTGTGCTGTCTTCCCTGGAGAGTACTGCACCTGATAGGCAACACTCCGCCCCGGCTGGAACTCCAACGGCAACCCTTTATAAATAAAAGGAACCCCAAGCTTCCGAGCCCAGATTGGGACAATTTCAATGACAAGGAATTAGCAACAATAATTAATTTACCACAAAGAATTAACTCCACTATGGCATTTTTTTTATTAACCTTGCCTGAGCGGATCAAAGAAAGATTGAATTCATTTGTAGAGTAAACTTAAAACGGAGGTTAGGAGATATAACGATATATGTTTGTGTAAAGCTGTCTGTGACTTGCTTGGTGAAAGTTAGCACTCTTTGTAATTAAAATTATTTAAACATCTACAGGCCACAGAAATTAAACTTTTGGATTGTATACGTACACAACCTATCCATGCAAGCCACTGTTCATTGAAAAATACAACCAGTTACAGACTTCTCTCTGTTATAAACGTGGAATCGCACTTGCGCTGGCTTGAAGTGGCGAGGTGTTTGAGATCCGGAAACATCAATAACGATCTATAATATATGTATTTTCAATATTATTTCTGTACAAAAGTCAGTGTTCATCTCCCTTTAGATGGAGTTTACGAGAAGATATTTGGTTTCTACAAGAGAATTATGAGCAATTGAAAAAACTTTGATATCAACTGGACATGAAAATTCTGATGTTTGTAAGCAAAATTATCTTTTATATATATTACTGTTATATCTGTACAACCTCTCCGTCATGCAGTTGGTGTTTTTTACATGCCAATATAATTATAACCGTCCGCACATCCATTGAATAAGAACCAAAATATAAATTCATTCTACACATTTGAAGCGCTTTGATCTGAGCTCTTCACGCGCACATTCTCAGAGGATTTCTTGGTTTTTGCGTCCGAGGAGGTGCCGCTTTGCGGCTTCAAGCCAAGTTTCTCCCTCCAGAGGTCCCGGATGCGGCGGTTGCAGCCAAAGGAGAGGAAGATGAAGACCCCTTGCAGGGAGTTGAGGACGACGAAGAGGTACCAGAGGACCTCATGGTTGATGCGGTTGGCAAGGCAACCGAAGATCCACGTGAACCCCATGACACCAGAAATCTAAGTGTTCAGAGTAAATTATAAATACAAGTTTTAATGAAACGCGATTCAGTGCTTTGCAATTTGCACTGATGCTGTTTCAGCGACTGTCTGTGCATTTGATATTTGTTTGCGTCTTAAGTATAAACCGAAACTGGTTAGACCAATTAAAATTAATTCCTTGTTTTTCATCAACCGAGACCGGATGTTCTCTACCGCCCCGGTTTTTTGATATTTAATATTTCCAACTTTTAACAAATTTCCGGCCCTTTTCAACCTTGAAAATGTGTATGCCTCACAAAAATTGTCTTGTTTTATCTTGATTCGTTTGTCTTGCCCTCAACCATGACCAATTGAGTTGGGCCGGGTACGGTCGATCGCTGCTGCTCACGTTTCAATGTACATGTATGTACGTGCATGTACATGTCATGGGTGTTAAGAAAAATACAGGCTCGAGGCGATGGTGATGAGGGCAAAAATTGAAGCCCAAGTCAAGCCTCACGTGTCTGTTAAACGTTAAAATACTGTACAAGAAAGGTAATTTTAATCTGAAAAGTCTGGAAAATACTTACTTAAAGTATATCAAATATCAAAGGTCCTCCCGACCCAAAAATATACTTTTGAGTGATGATAACCAAGCCATTTTAACCGGCCTTAGCAATCGGTGTAAAACATGCTAGTCCTACGCGTAGGCTAATCAAAACAACATACATGGAGCTATATCATATGTGCACGTTCAGTTAATAGGCTTCTTTAGGAGATAGACTGTCTTCGTGTATATTTTCAAATAGTTTTATAGGGAAGTGTTGGGGAGTCAACTGCGACGCATTAAACAGCGAATGAAACATATTTTGTCTTTCGCCATCGTAAACCAAAACAAAGCAAACCTGTGGCATGTGTTATGACTACCTGGCATTTTGACGGACACAAAACTCAGTTGCACTTCTTGGTTACACTACCCACTGCTGTTCAACGCGATGAACTCTTTCACGTTCAACGTTTACTGGGATAAGAACTTTGGAAAACAGTCAAAACACTGCCGCACAATGAGATCAGCAGACGTCCTAGCCCAAGCGTAACGACCAGAAACAGTCCTTAATGTCACAGTGGAGAATTCAATCACGAGATGGTATCATTTATATGAAATCGAAGTATATGGTTTAACTCTCATTTTCAATTTTAATTTTAACGTGCATCCAGCCGAGGAGTTCGTTAGCCAGTCTGCCACGCATGATGCGTATGGGAGCAACTCGTGAAGAGTTAAGCAGGTGCAGGGCAATGCAAGCTGTACCCTGCGAGCGGCCACGCCCACAAAATTGCAGGGCCTAGCCGCGTGGAAAAAAATCCAGGTCATTTCCCGGTCTTGTCCGTAGCGCAGTGCACCTATATGAACCAGTTCGACTGTTTTATGGTTGCTAATACACCCATAAACTAAAAGAATAATGACATCGCAAGATGTTCACATATATGTGCACTTTCACATGGCAGTGAGGTGAGACAAGATTCACTGAGCCCCAATAGGACACGAAAACAGATTGGCATCATTATGGTGTCTACACGTGTATTAGACTTTGCCAATTGCATTTAAAGCTTCATCATGTGTTCAGATTTCAGTAAAGATTTTCAAACTCGCTCAATTCCTGATCGCGTATGTCGCTCACTATATAGGTAAATACTTTGTAAGCTCTGAAGACAACGCATGGCTTAAACAATCTTGAAAACATACACAAACATCTCTGTTAACACTTGCTGTCAGAATTATGTAGGCCACCTATGGCCAACCGTTTGATCATATCAGAATGTTTTCGGTATAGGCCTAACATTATTCAGACCAAAGCATATTACGATTGCTGATGCACTATTGGCTTTAGAAATTGTGAAGGGTTAGGAAGAGAGAGGTCTAATTTGAATCAACTTACTTTGAGATAGATCCCAAATTCTCTGATCTTCTCTTTGGCCTTGGATTGACGAGTATGAACCAGAGCAGCTGCCACGAGCGATGCATGCACACTACGCACCGTCCAGGCAAACATGATGATGTTAGCTACCAGGCAGCATGCGATTGGAGCAACAAAGGCTATAACAACGGCGTGTTTTCCAGACAGCCAGCAGGAGTCCTCCCCAGGACCCATTCCATACCGGAAATCAATCCCTCCACTGTCTGCAAAGTGGACGGCGAGACATGTCGCAACAATCAGAAGAGGAACGCCCCAGCCGTACAAACTGTAGACTGAGAAGACGTACCTACCAGGGCGGCGAGCTTGCTTGGATGAGAAGGTCCTTGCAAGGTCGAAAGCGAGGACATTGGTCCAAGTAAATGTTGACAACCACAGGAGATGCATTACTGTAGCCACGGTGAGGCAGAATGCTTCGGGTTCTGTTTTTCCAAAAGTTATGATAGTCAGCAACTGAGCCGCAGTCATTGCAGCACTCAGGCTCATGATGGCGCGACCTGGAACATTCCTTAGGACTGGGAAAGCACAATAAGTGATAAACGTTGCAAAGAGGGTTGTTGCTGACACGCTGAAAGCCACGCAATTAAATGTCTGCAGTGGGTCTCTCTTTGCAAAAACAATGTCACAGATAAGGATCCGATCGTCAGGCAAATACACGACATGGTCTTTGAAGAACACTTTTCTTTTGTATTCTACCGCTGGGGCACCTCCCATGGTCAACAACCTCGTCGATTGAGTCAGGGGTATTTGACATTCTTCGTTGACGTAAGGTTCACCACACACTTCTATAGGCCTACCAGTGTCTTTAGCGGATGTTTTTGAGAGCTTTGGTTGGTAACGGTATGACCGATTGAAGGACACCCATTTTGATTCAACTAGAAGCCCCCCACCGACATAAACGACCTGGATTCCACTGAAATTAAAGGTTGTCAAGATCTCGGCTTTGGTCGTGTACAAAGAGTCTTCACACGGCTCGATGGAACCAGCGATCAACCCGCAGGTCTCGACGAAGTCCACTCTTGTAATACCGCACCTAACGACCCATTCCCTTGTACCATCTGTCTGGTCCAAGGCACTCTCATCAAGCAAGGCTTCAAACTCGGTAATATTTTCAAGATACGACGTACTCACTCCAGAGGCACCCTTTCCAAAGCCAGAAACTTCTGTGCCTTTGATGGCAGCTAAATAAAATGGCCAGGTCAATTTGACATTTTGCTGACTGAGTAAAAAAAGATAACACATCATCACTCCTGATGGTTGGGGCAGTGATGAAGTGTTCTGTTCCTTTTCAGGAGGATTCAGGATGGGTGACTGGACGAGTAACGCATACTGCTTGTCGAAGCAGTAAGCCTCCCTGAGTAAACTGAAATCATTTGATGTTTCTGGAGTGTAAATATGTACCGTTCTGGCAAAGACACTCGGTGATTTTACACCAGAACAAACGGGGCTATCTCGACAAGGGCTGTAGTCCAAGGCGAAAAGATGCATCCCGTTACAGTGTGCACAGTGTGGATTCTTATAAACCAACCCATCTGGTGCAACGATGGGAGCTGAATACGCGCGACAACCAGTCTGGATCTCCACCCTGATGTCGGGAGCGCTGCAATTGTCAATTCCAACATCATAACTCGTGTAAGTAAAGTTAAGCCGTTCGTCCTGTGTAGCGTGTGTAGTATCGCTAGAGTTGAAGTTATATTCCTCGTCGCTGCTATCGCTATTCAAAATATCAGCAGAGCTCTGGTGTTCTGCAAGCACTGTATTGATGATTACAGTATTCTTGTAAAGACACAACGCGCAGTACATACGAACAAACGTTGTATCTCTATAAGCAACTTGCACCAATCTGGAATCATTCACACACGGTGGAGTCTCCTCCTTATCTTGCCATTCCCTAGGACATCCGCGTATGATCACTGCACGTTTGTCCCCAACAACGACACAAGACAACAGCTCATGTGATGACGCAGCTAGCCAGAGTTCTTTCGAAACGTTAGATAGGTTCGACGGACACCACTTATAGTAATCATAACAGCAGTCATTACACAGCATACATAACGCATCGCAGCCACATTGCCTCTCACTCGCATGGCTTCCGCAGCGTCCTTGGCAAGACTCTGACGGACAGGGGTACACTGTTAACCCATACATTGTGACACCTGAAAGAAATATACCGTAACTAGTTGAGTAGGCCTATATTAAAAAAACGAATTGAATTAGGCCTAACCTTTGTAAAGCTTTTTACACAGCAAGATATATGGAGATCGAAAGAAAGATTACAGAAGTTCGTCTGTGTGTGGATCAGGTCATCACACGCCAGAGTCTAAAGTCAACCCTTTCCAAATGAGCCAGCACAAGGCACTCCTTTGCCTTTGTTTCCCTTATTACAAAGAACTCGTTTTTGATCGACCAACTGGACCTCTGACAAAGTAATATTTGCGAAACACCAAGAGTCCTGTCTTTTTTGAATCCTGAGAAATCTCACCGTGAACGATCTACAAAAATGTAAAATCGCTTCTCGTTAGGATCGAGTTTGGTAAGGGATTATCCAGTATCACATCCACACCACCACAATCACATCCTAGTCAGAAATAACAAACGGGATTATGTCATATCCCGTTCCTTTCCAAAATCGCGTCCACTGTCTACCACTTAACCAATATCACACCATGATACTGGGCTCAAATTTCGAATAGATGTGATTTAATTCAGTTGGTGGTTGCCAAAATCACATTTTGTCTGCAATGTCACATCCACCCAAATCAGCTTTTCATTTTTTTAATTGGTAGCGAGATCCTAGACCATTCCATGGATTGCAGCGTTTCACTTAAACCGGTAGCTTCATCTGAAGCACAACAATAAATGCATTTGAATTACCTGTATCGCATTCCACCAAGATCAGATTATAATCGTGGTCTTGACAAGAGTTCTGTCCAAATAACCATCGCTTCCCATTGGTGTGTGTTTCTCTCAGGTACGTGTATCTCAGAACGAGATCATTTCCGGTGCTCTTGTAGCTAGCCTGTGAATACCGAATATCCCTCCGATTCTCGGCCCGGGGATAGCCAATGTCTCGGCAGGCCAGGTTGGCGAGACCTCGAAAGATTACCCCCGGACACGTATCGAGTTTGTGGACACAGATAGTCCTCCACTCGGAGCCATTGTAGCGGCCCTCAAGAAACCCAAGATGCCGCGATTCATTCAAACCGGTGCCCAGTGGATTCAACCGAAATTCTGGAGTTGAAGTATTCGGTAGTATTTCATTCTCTGATAAAAGAAAACAAAAGTTGCAGGGGGATATCACTTTTTCCTGAAATGCTCAGGTATTGTAACCACCTAACGTTATGGTGAATTTATAAATCATCTCGATAGTTATTATAAGCACTTGTAGTCATTACTCTCAATCGAGCTGTCAAAAGATTCTATGAAAATCACGAATCACAGTTTCAGCCGAATTTTGGGAATTTCACTAATCGGTAGTATTTGATTCTTTGATAAAAGGGAGGGGGAAGTGGACCAATTTCATTTTTAAAAAAATTAAGACGTGTTTCCCAACTTGACGGAGAAAGTTAGTTATTTTAGTTTTGTTTGTCAAAGACATGAAGTGCTTAAGACAAAGATATAGCGGTACCAACTATGGGCAGGTTTGGGCGCCCCACAGTTAAACCAGTCATCGATTGGTTTTTAATATTGACCATGCGCAATCCTGTTACACTCTAACCACCCTAGTTGATCGATTTTTAAAAATCTCATCGTTACTCACATTTCACCTTTGGTTGCGATTCTCGCAATGGTCACTGAAGTATCGTACAGTTACTTTCATGGGAATGGTTCCCTCTGTTTATGACGTTACTATTATTTATTGTTATTAATAATTTTGACCATTTCATGGGTCGTGAACCAGACCTCAGTCCTTCTAAAAATCGTTCCCCAGATAAAATGGTAAATGATCAAAGACAAAATAAAAACGACATACATATACTAAAACTAAAAAAGCTAAAACTAAAAAGAAAAAGCAAATAAAACTATGCAAACCAAGAAGAAAAGTTGTTCCACCATAAGCAAAAGAGATAGCACATACACATTTAAAACGACTAAAATATAGACCAATAAAATAGACAAAAACAGTAATGATAATTGACCACAAGAAAGGGCAACCTATAACGTCCGGTAATTTACTATAGTAGCCACTGGAACTTGCCTTAATTGATTGCTCAAGCTAGCTCAAGTTCCCCTTTGTCTCTGAGGGCCCTCAAAAGACGGGATCCAACGTGACTTGTCGAATCCCAATAAGGGTCCCGTTTAACATCCCGATATTGCACTGTTCAGGGAATTTGCCATAAAATGCTGCAGCTGAATATAAATCAAGTCATTTGAAGGCATCTCCCTAATCGTAAAAAATCGCATCACTGCTGTCTTACCTGTGGCGCAGACTACACCTAACAGGGCTGTAGACTGCCTTCCCTGGTTTTGGTATAGTGTCAACAGGTACTCGTCAATACAGTCGAAGAGGGCTCTCCTGTTGTCCAGTGTTTCCCAGTCGCACGCTTGGAGTGCATGGATGAACCTCCCTGTGTCATTGTCCGCCTTTTCCGGCGTTGCACCGATTGCGAATGGGTAGCCCAAGTATCGGCAGACCAAGTCGGATGCCAGCTCGCGGCGTTGCACCTTGCCATGCGCGACGGAAACCCACTCGTCGTCACCAATCTGTAGCTCTACTTTACCAGCATTTTCTTGCTTTCCACCAACCAAACGGACCTTGCCTGCAAACCAAACAGTGCAGCATCGGATGTCATTGTTAAATAATGCTACTCGAAATGTTTTAAACACTGGTAAAGAAAGCCGGGCAAAATCAGTTTTAACTTAGTCTGTGGGTCTATCTGGAACTTTTGGCTTTGGTATTTTTCGCCAACGGAAGAAAAATGACAAGCATATTTCGCGATTGCTTTTCTTTCATTAAATTTAACAATTCCATTCGCTTAAACACCACACCTACAAAGTATAGAGCATTAGCGAAACTCTTAAAACGGAAAAGCAACATGCATGTTTTGAAGAACGGGTACTTTGGTTAATTGGCTGTGAGGTTGGTTAAGGTAAAGAGTACGAATACCAATAAACAAAATTTAACGGTTAATCATAATCCAATGGTGTAGCTAGGATTTAATAGCGAGGGGTGCAAAGGGGGCACCAGCATCTTATGGGAGGGCACCAGTTTCCAGTGGCGTGGTTTTTGGACAAGTTTTTGTCAGCCTTGTTCAATAGGGCCTATCTATTCCGTATTTTTCAGTGGGGGTGGGGCATCTAGGGGGCACCGGAATTTTGTGTGGGGGGGGGCACGTGCCCCCTCCCCCCGCCTACACCACCGTCATAATCGCAGAAAAGTAATTTTGTCCCTGTAATCCAACTGGCCAACATCAACTGGTTGGTAACAATGGTTTCCGGCGAGCATGGTCACAAAGTACCAACTGCAGGTAATCTATTGGCAAATATTAACTGCAAACATTTCATATCTGTGCTATTGGTCAGGTTTTGATTTACCTTGGAAATTTAGGACACTTGGACACTTCTCTGTTACTTACCAGTGAAGCACCTGATGCCAACATCGTCCATATGATCACAACCACCCCAGCTTGGCATCCACCGATGGAGGTAGCACTCGTGTAGGGGGTGGAGGGTGTATCCACAGTTGACTTCCTGTAGCCATATTGGACCTGTGGCCTGCCCGAACTGCGCGGTGTTGCTGGCCTCCAACAAGGCAGGATATCCTAGCTGACGGCAGAGCGCGCGTCCTGCACCGTGCAAGAGGTCACGGTCATCGATGGTGCAGTACGATCCCCACCACTTCTGGCCGTTCAGGCGGACCTCGACTCGCCCTTCGCTATGGTAACGTCCTTCCACAACTCGAAGACCCGTTAAATTTGCTGTCAAAAGAAAGGAACAAATAATGAAAGTAAACTTCTCCTTCACATCGACAGCACAACAGCATTATGTTAAGCTGCCTGGCACCATAATATACTGGAAATTAGAAATTAATGCCCAGGCATTTGACGGGACGGCGGAACAAGGCTGAATCTACAAATGTTATGCTTAGCATGACGGGCAAGCGACTTGCAATAATGTTCCCGTAGTTATATGTTGTTATCTCTTTGCATTGAAGCCACCGGTATATAAATTAAAGAGCGCGCGTTGAAACAGATAAATATTTCTCAGTACACCCACGATGCTTTCCCCGGGCCTTTTATAAAATTTCAAAATCGCAATAGTTGTTATTCTGACAGTTTTCAAGATGAATCATTACCTCCGACATGTTGAGCAGCCATTTAATATTATTCCTGTACAAAGGATGAAATGTCCAAGCTTTGAAGCATAAAACGTGAATTTCAATAAATCTGCACAAATTTACCTCGAGTTCCGGCAACCACTTCACCATGTCGCAGCACAACCGTGAGACCGAGAAGGCACGGAAGAATCACGTCCATCGCTATCGTGTGCCGACCGCTTCACTCAGAATCAGGGAGAACAGTGCGTCGTCGGCTCTTTCCATTATGGTTTTATCAAACCGTGGGGGTGTCGGAAATGACATTTCTGGCTTAAAACGTGTGCTTGTTCCCACAAAGGGAACACATTTCCCTAGACCATTGCCGCTCTGTTAGAGCGAGACGGATTCGTGAGGATTCAACCCGCTGAAAGGCTTGTAATTGCTGACACACGAAACTCGGGCTCAATATCAGGTAATCTGAGATCTGTCTCCGTGGGTATACCGATATTTGACGAAGAGGCGGGAGGGTGGAATTGGAACGCTCTACGTGTTCTTTGAGTGCACCGTCCACTCAAAGAGTCATATTTTGTTGAAACTGCAAAATCTGTGAAACTTTGTTAGTTCCTTCGCTTGTAACGAGAATCTACGTATAAAGAAAACCACACATTTTGTGTTTCTTGCCACTAGTGCAGAACTAATGAATGTTCACCATCTATGGCAGCGTCGTTTCGATCCCTATGGGCCCGTGTAAATTGTTATATCATACTTCCTCTTCATTCATTTATTCCCAAGACACAACATTTGAGAACCTTGAATATGTAGTTGGAGTCAAGATTGGATGTTGCAAATTTTCGGATAATGGTGTTTTCGTCGATCTAATTTACTGTTATTAGGTGGGCCCCGAAAAGTCGGCACTGGATCCCGTGTAAGTGCAGAGGGTTGGGTAAGGTTGACATTTGTTGTCTTCAACATCTCTCACTTCCTGTTTGAGACTTGCTTATTAATCAACGAGGGTGATGTTTAGGCTGAATCTTCACGAATAGCGATTATGGAGTCGGGGAATGATCGTTGGCTGCCTCCGTCGGGTTGATTCGTGCATAGTTTGGTGAAAGACAGCTATAATGGGGAAGCACGCACAGACAAAAGGTTATTGCATGGCGTCTCAGTGGCTTTTTGGCCATTTACAGCGAATGCACAAAACGTTTAGTCGAGCCTACCCCAGTGATACAAAGCTTCTCCCTCAGTAGACGCGTTGATAGATAGCATCTGTTCAGTGAAAGATAGCTAAATATTGGGAAGCACCTTGATAATTTTGCCCTGTCATATTGTCAGAGTGATTGTGGAACATTCTGCATTCAGTCTTATCGTTTTTGAAAATTCGTGTTCACATTTTCCTGGGTATTTTTTTGAAGCATTTGTAGCGAAATAGAGAGGTTAGAGCGCCCCCTGTAGTTGTGCTTGTATCCCTTATAGTTCTGTATAAATTATGCTTATTAGTCTGGCGTCTCGACGTCTTCGCACAATTTAGAGCGCTGGCCTTGTTAGCGCCCTGTGGTTGGTGCGTGGCGGGAAAAGGGCCACACACGCGCAGTTTGCTCTCTTCTGTTGACGCACGAGCAGCTCGGTGAGTCTCTGACGAAGATAGTCCCCTGGGAGATAAACAGTGCTGTAGGTTAGTTCCGTACGTCCGTTAGGGTGAAACAGGACCTGGGCGGCTTCATTTGAGCCTCCCCGCCACTATAAATTACCAGCCCTGTAATCGTTAAATTAATTGCTAGGATTGTAGTGATTGCTTATTGACAGTTGTAAATCATAAATTATGCGCCAAATCACCCACGTAGGAATCACCTGAATAGGAGACCATTTTGATTAATAAATAAACGGGACTTATCTGAGAATCCAGCACTTGTCATTGTTAACCTTGGTGTAGAGTTCCCCTAGAAGTTCTCACATACTGAGATTAAAGCCCCATCGCCATTCTGAATAGTAGCGATCCGCTAGTGTTACGAGATAGCTTTGGTGTCTTGCGGTAGAACGCCTCCAAATCGACCTGTCCGCCGGTCGCCTCTTCAACCGCTCGTTGGGTCGGCCGAGGGCAAGCCCGAGGCCCCGTCAACAGAGACCGCTACACATTCTTACAAGTTTCGTGAGTTATCATTGCAATCAAGAGTCAAGCCGAATCAATTCGAATGTTTGAAGCATTTTATGAATACATTACACACTGCATTGTAAGATTAAATTTCAGATTTTGAAGTCACCAAGACCCGGGGTCATTTTTTATGGTTCTAGAGTTATTCATGTAGTACTCCTGAAAACATTGCCTCAATTTAGTCTTATTCTGCTTTAAATCGCAATCACTGTTCTATGTTGATTGTCCATTGTTACAATGTACATGTATTCTTATCTCAGACCGAAAGTTATTCCCAAAAACTGTGAATTGGGGCTGAATTTTCCCTATGTCATAATGAATTTTCATTCTGGGTTTTCCTGGCTACGTGTGAACCCGCCTTGGCGTAACACAGTAAGGCCATGGATTGGTTATGCGGCCTCTGTGCTCTCAGACGTTGGAGACTGTTTGTTTGATGCCATTGGAAAAGAAATCAATGAGGATCCCAAACTATAGAACAACCGATAGAGATTCCGTTCAAAGTAGTGGCTTTTTATAGCTGCATTTTTCTGTAAAAATTTTATTCAAATACATCTACACAAAGTCAAAAGACTTTTACGAGTCATGTACAAAACTTTGATCACTAATCCCATCCAGTAGGATATTAATATTGTTAAAAACATTTTTGCGTTCAAGAAAGAAAGGCGTGCAAAATCAATACTAAATTACGCATTGTATCAAACATATTAATTATATGCAATTAAAGAAATTTCAGCTGAAAATGCAATGTTTTTCAATTGAAATTAGTGTTCAATTAAGTTTCAAAGAGCCATACTATGTGTATTTCAGCAAAATATAAAGCTTGAATTAACTAGTGAGTAGTATTGTTTGTTATTGTTCTTGATGCCAAATAAATAATACATGTAATAATAATAATAAAAAAGTTACAGACACAGATTAGTTAAGGACATAGGCGAAAAATACAGTTGCCATCGAGGCAAGGAGTCCAGGCGCCAGACCACCTGCACCATTGTCGCCAGGTTCGGGTTTCTCCACAATATTGGTGTCGCAGCCCTGCCACGTGGAGGCGACATTTCGCGGGTACCCAGTGTCCACCCGGAAGTACCGATCGTTGAATCGGTAGTAGACGCCGTCGGAGTTGAAGAAGTACGTGCGCGAGTTGATCCACTGCACCGCTGCACCGACTTGGTTACCAGGGATGTTCCAGACACTCAGCGGACGAGGGTAACCAGTGTCAACACGACCACTGCCGAAACGGTAATACTGACCGCCTTGGTGGGTGAGAAAGAAGAAGTGAATTAGAAAAACCGACAGGCTGGGGAAAAATCGGGGAGGGGCGGAAGCTTAGGGTCTATCCCCTTACTGTTGGACCAAGATATTGGATCAGCCTCATTGCTGTTTAATCGAAAAAGGTCGATTTTGGTGGTATTCTGCAGATCACACCAACATGTTTCAGTTGTACTGAAAAAAGAAGTACAAACGCTTGAAATATCCCCCTTTTGATGTAAGTACGTGTACATTTACAGTACGCGTATACATAACATGCACATGGGTATCCCTTAGTGTTATGTGGTGTCCAAAAATATCTCGCGCGTATTTCTAATTTCCACGCACGGTCGCGCAATTTTTTGGATTTGAAGTCATCTACAATCCCCCCATCGTCCCCGGTCCCATTGACACCACTAACTGCAGGATTGCAGTCTGTAATTGGAAAAAGCCTGGTTACAAGTTAACAACGAAGCTGCTCCTGTACAAAACATGAGCAGAACGACATGTAATGTATGCATGTGGGCTTGTGTTGCATGAGCTTTCGCTGAAATGTATAATCCCTATCAAGGGAAGTTTTGACAATATCTCAACCTTTTACTCCTACTACAGGTATTCACTCATCAAGCCCCTTTCGCAATCATTATCATGTGAATGATATTTCGCACATGGAGTGCAGTGAACACTAGGCTTACCTTTGACAAAGTAAAGTCGACCGTTTCCGCTCCACACAAAAGCTGCGTCCAGATCATTGGGCAGGCCAGGCCAGTAGGTTGCAATGCTTTTCGGGTAGCCTGAGTCCAGCACTTCGTTGTCGAATCGCCAGTACTGGCTCCCCTGTGGGCACCAAAAAGAATGAAATGGAAATGAGTGCAAGGGAGTCATTTCGTTTCATAAAGTCTTCTTTTAAAGGCTGATTCGTGCTCTTGGGAAAATATCATCCTAAAATGTAAGTCTGTTAGGTTTATTTTTTGGTTTTATTCCTCTGGAAGAGCAGAGAAATGTTTTGGAGAAACAGCTTTCTTTTCCTTGTTCAGTAATGAGCAGGACGAAATTATCGAGCATTTGAAAACTTAGAAAAAATACCTTAAAAATGTAGGTCTTGCCGTTAGGCTGGTAGAATAGGGCAGCGTCTACATTGTCGGGCAGACCAGAAAACACTGAACCGATTGCTCGCGGGAACCCATCTGCTATCCGGCTTGCCCCACTCTCAAACTTCCACACTTGAGTTCCTGTAAAAGGGCGCAAAAATGAAAATGTTTTCTGGTCAGCACTAAAAAGTTTGAAGTTACAAATTAAGGGGGAGGGACTTCACCGTGATAATAATTTTCAGTGCACATTTTCAGAGCACCCTTTCCCCATTTTTCATTCCCACGTGTATTGCAATTTTGTGTCGTTTGTCCATGTGATGTGTGGGAATACGAATACAATGGGTAGACATCGTTTGGGGGCATTTTACCATTTCCACGTTAAATTAGAAGAACCAGACTATTTTGGAAAACACACGCTGAGAAGGTTGTGGTTAACAGTTTGTTACCTTCAAATAAGTATGTGCTCCTGTCACGTGACGTCGTTACAGCGTCGACAATTCCAGTACAGACCTCTGCGCTGGGTTCCATGGTGACCACAGGCGCGCCCGAGTCAGATCCTGTAAATTACAGAGACAAATCAGTTTCCTTGATTTTTACACCGACATGCAAGTGGGTCGAGGGCCAAAGGTAAGAAGTAAAGGCACGGTGGCCGACAAAATCTCATCTAGTCAGACCGACAACCTGAGTCTCCCTGTTTTCATTTGATACATGTTATTAGGTTCTCTCAAAGAACGCCTTTAGTTATTGTTCAAAAACGTTTGAGCATCACCGTGAAATTTATTATTTTTTTTACAACCTTGGGACTCGTTGGGTCATTTTTTTCAATGAGGGTAGAAACTACGTGTACCTATGCTATATTTTGTAGTCGTGTACAACACACAGCGATCACACTCTGTGGATATTGAGCGCTAATTAATTTGGAAGCAGAAACTCAAGCGGAAGGGGGATATTCAAGAAATTCTTGTTGCTAGATAACAAGGGCTCGATGTTTAACTGACCGTATTGGGCCTGGATGCCAGCGATGTCGTCCTCGTGGAGCTGGAAGTTAGGCACGTAACCCCGGTAGAATGGTGCCATGAGTGCTGCATCAATGTTAGAATGACCAAGGCCCAAATTGTGGCCAAACTCGTGGGCTGCCACCTGGAATAGGTTGATTCCTGCACAGAGAAAAGTCAGTGGAAAAGAGCTCAATACTCGAAGCTGTTGTCAACATTTTAGTCAGTTTGAGGCCATCGCGTGCGATTCTAGTGAGGACTTAACTTTTACCAACAGTTGATATAAATGGCTGTAATTGATTGTCAAGTCTACTTGACCAAGGGATGACTTCAATTTTTTTTTAACGATACAAAACATTTTTGCCGTAACAACATCACCGTCAGGGTCTATTTTAACTTCAGTGATAGTTCGTCAGAGCAAACAGCCAGAATATGCGTTAACCTCCAGTAACCCAACGAGTTGATAATGCAAAAATCTAACAGGGTAGGGTGCCCCGCCAGAAGAGTAGCTTTTACTATGATGACTTTAACCCCCTTGAGAAAAGCTAACCTGAGAAAGAATTGATGGTCCACGTTTCGTCCTCGTCAAAATGCGCTCGCCCATCCTCTGGAAAGAATGCGTGGGCTAGAACGCCTCCCGGTCCGTCAAAAGGCGCGCCATCCCCATGAACTCCACTGTTGAAGTTGATAACGATGTCGGCAGGCGTGTTCCCACTCACACGCGTGAAAGTAAGCGGCGTTACGTCAGCCCATACCTATTTCAAATAAAAGACACAGTTGGGAAAGATTGATTTTGAATAAAGTTCAGGAACAAAACGACGTTCATGTCTTTATGTATCTCTGATTTGCCAGTGCCGTGGAACTTTCTTGTACATGTACACGCATTAGCATTCGACTGGACGAAGAAGTAAAAAACAAAAGACGCTCTTCGCCTTTTTTTCCTAAAATGCAAACCAAGCATTTAGCGTGGAATGTACTTTGAATGCACATAGCATCTGATTCTCCAATGATTGATAATTATGATTGGTTACCAGCCCACAGGGGAACGTAATGCCTTTGATTGGGTCCTTGTCGCAGGAAAATTTGTGGCATGAGACAGTGAAAAGGGACTGGCTTTTTGTGGTGTTCTGTGTTCAGGGCTGATTGAAATAGAGTTCACTCGGAAGGGAAATTTCCAGAATTTTCGGAGTAGCCTGCGGCAAGTAAAATATAAAATTGAAACATAAGACCAGTATAGTTTTCTTTGGATCTCTCCAGTCACGTGAACTTTGACCAAGTCAAGTCCTACATTCGGCCCACCTACATTTATTTTTACCCCAGGTGATGGAGATTTCGATTGGGTCGATGCAACCCATTAAGTTGTATAGTGTTGCTCACCTGGAGTGCCGCTTCCAGGGTGTCGTCAATGTCAGACCTGCTTGGTATATCGGAGGTCACCGAGTCGATGCGGAATGTCAAATCCGTCTTGGACCACCTCGATCCCAGGGAGTAGCGTCTCTTCCGTTTGGCGTCCAGGCTGTGTCCGACCACGTCCGGCATACCGCAGCGCGGCATGTTCATCATGCGCATCGTGTCATTGTCGAGCTCCCCTGTGAATGAATTGGGAGCACACCATTTAAACAGCATTCAGTAACAACCGTGTGCAAAATCGTGAATAAATTGCCGTGCAGTTAGTGTTGGATATTTAATTTGAGCGCTCTGCAAAGGTTAAACATACCTGTCTGTGT
The DNA here is from genome assembly GCF_054643075.1 of Acanthaster planci. Taxonomy (NCBI): domain Eukaryota; kingdom Metazoa; phylum Echinodermata; class Asteroidea; order Valvatida; family Acanthasteridae; genus Acanthaster; species Acanthaster planci. The sequence goes on from NC_141787.1 coordinate 5,997,111, forward strand.
TATGTTGGCCATGTACTGGAACTTCGAGATGCCCTCTCTCATCTCCTCTTCAGTCATGAAAGTTCCATCGTCCGAGGTCATAGGTCTCAAATAGCCGTAATAAGTAAGATACATCTGGAAAAGATTTGAGATATGCATTTCACGTGTAAATTTAACTGCAGTACATTTTTCTTGGACACAGTCATTTGGCAACTTTATACTCTTCAGTGAAAATGAATTGACACCCCTATCAGGTTAGATGTGCACTTTTTTAAAGATTTAAACTATCCACACTTTTCCTGGACAACTGCGGGCGCTGCTGCTGTGATGTCATTCATGGAAGATGCGGCTCATAGCATGGGTGTTCTCTCATTTCACACTGCGAACACAGAGTTTACTGACTGAAAACATTTCTAGGAAGGGTTGCTCGCTTGCTTATTGTTCCGTACTCACAAACCAATAAATCAAGCAAAAAAAAGAAAGAAAATGTAGCCTATAGCCTGCAAAATCTTTAAAAATTAAGTTTTTTGTGCCCAAAACAATGCAACATTTAGGTTTTCTACCTGGGACGACACAAGTTACAATTTTGCTCATTAACATGGAAATACTTCTTAGCATAAAACCAAGAAGACGCCACAAACCCTTTAAAATAGAGAAACAACCATTGGAAATGAGGTTAACCTTGGCAAACGATGCATTTCAGAGGTTAAATTATATTAACGGATTCATTTTTGCTGGGACCCCTCAAGGCAGAGAACAAAAGGATACCAACACACTGGTAGTTCAAATATATAAAAGGATAGAAGAATATATGGAATACGTGAATATAGTTTGGGAAGAACGATGATACGAACAGGGTATGCAAAAAGGCATTTCATGAGTTTACAGATAATAACTGAACTAAACCCAATTTTATCTCTTCATGTGCAGACAAACAACATTGGCAGACATCAATTTCAAACAGGTGGAAAACCCGTAGAACAAAAAAAAACTTGTGGAGTGTGGGTTCCTGTAGATCCCAAAACCATTCCATCATAAACGTTGTGAACAAGAACTATGAGAGAAACCTCAAAGATGGATCAATAAAATTTGTCGATAGCCAATTTTAGGGCAGATACAACAAGAAATAGTATGAATTGTAATTGTGAAGCAAATGTTCTGCACTGATTAATGTTTGTTGAAGTGACAGAATGGCAAAAACAGCGAAAACAAACGGGATATATCGAGTAGAGAAGATGCACTGGCAACGGAACCGATCAAACTGGAGCTAAGCAAAAACGATAAATAAGATAAACACGATTGGGCTTCAAATGAAGAAAATGCACTGAAAAATACGAATAAAAGCCTTACACTGCTTAACCATCTTTTAAAATCATTTACATAATTGTCTAAATCCTTGTTTAAATGAGTGAAATATCAAACAATTTGGGCAAAAATGCTTTTAGGGGAAGGATTGGGGGAGGGGAAACAGTAGTTGCCTAAGGAGGTCCGTAATGTCACGCCCAATTCATCTCAACGTGCGCTCCTGTGTAAATACTATTTAAAATGTCCATTACTTCAAAATCATTTTTGATTGTACAGCTGTCGGCAGGCGGCGCTTGAAACTTTTCTTTTTCATTATTTGTTTTAATGAAGCCTAAACTCTCAGTCTTAAACTTGGTTTATAAGGATAGAGGGATCCCGGATAGTATGTGGGGCAAGTTGGAAGTGTATATAAGTACACTAAAGATTCGTTTAATCAGGTAAACGATATCTAACTGTCCAATTTGGTACATGTAATACAAGTAGAAAGCATTGATCCTAACTTACCATTGCATCCGCTCCCGTCTCAACAGAGGAGTGGACCACCGTGACGGCAGCCACCAGCAGCACCGACATGAACAGCGTCTTGCCCGTTGACACTTCTGCCCGCTCCATGCTGACTTGCGTCGGTCCTGAGTAAACTGATGCGAAGAAACTTCGGTGATGAAGGCAAAGATTCGGTTTTGCTTTTCACTAAGGCTTGTCTCACTTTAGCTGACCAGCAGCATCTGACTTCCAAGTCTCGTCTTGCCTCCTTTTTATCGAGACCTTCCAATTGAGTTCTGACTCAAGTGCTTTGTCACCGGGCGCTGACGTCTTCGCCTGGAGTTAATTCCAAACTTTTTCTTTTCTGTGGACCTTTAATGATTGACGCATGCTCTTTTCACACACACACGCTGATGCCCCCTTCCTAAGAAAAGTGCGATTGACGTGTAAGCTTCTGAATAGACCTGAGCTATACTTATTTGGGCATTTTGCTATTGTTGTCGCTTAACTCACCCACCCTATAATCCGGACCAGTGCGTTATTTTGTTTCGTCCTCTTGTTACCGTGTCCAATGCATAGGATTCTCAGTAGACAAAAGGACGGTGGTTTATTTCCTTGTGGACACAAGTCGGGATAAACGCGCGTAACCGGGGAAGCGAGGTTCACACATTACGCACCATGCGGGTATATGTTATTCTCTGGGGTCTTCTGCGCGATGCCGTAACTCTGAATATTCTACCCCGAACACAAAGTTGATCAGGCACGGAATCCGCAACCGCCAAAGTATCCGAAATACCAGCCAACTGCGGCGGAACGATTTTCAAAAAAGTGGGGGCAGTTGTGTGACCATCAGGCATCAGCCATTAATTAAGCCACACCCCATTTTAGGATCTGCAGATAAAAAAGGTCGACCACCCAGTCAAAACGTGTGTGGAGGAGGGTGCATTGGCCCCTGCCCCCTCCCCTGCTTTCGCCGCCAGTAATACCACCTGGGTTACTTGTACAATTTGCAAAGTTGAAATCTCTTGAGAAAACATACCGAGAAACAGTTACAGGCTGCGAAATACTCGTGGTCATATACGATGTGGCAGATGCACATGTACATAATATAAAAATCGTTGTGTAGAAAGTGGACCAATAGGGGGGCTGTAGCTTAACACGCCAGATTCAATTTCAGTCCCGTTTTCATAGGACGTCTTCACTGCACAGCCGGGATTAGAAAGAGACACAACCCCGTCAGAAAGAGGGCTTGGAAGCAAAACCGCCAAAGCAAAAATAAACATATTTAATACTCTGTGCTAAGCAATATAAGGAGCAAGTTTTTCTTGCACTTGGTTGAAAAATTTTTGTTATACAACGAGTTATACAACGTTGGACAACCATGGAGGAAGGAATTCCTTCCTCCGTGGACAACCATGGAGGAAGGAAAACAGATTTCCTTCCTCCATGGGACAACCGAGGCAGAAGAAACCCCTTCCATAGCTTTTAGTAATTTCACTTTTTTGCCCAATGTTTAGATCGTCTGCTTAAGTGGTGCATGTTTGTATTTGGTCGGGGGTGGGGTGGAATTATTGTTTCTTAAAAAATGACGGTCTATAAATTTTCATCCACAGGTGCACCAATCCTCTGGCCTTAGTCATGGCTGTGTGTTTAGCTTTTCAGCTTCTTGATAGCGCCCTCTCTTGTGAATACAGCTGAGTCACATACGGGCATTCTGGCTGAGTTCGGGCGGCTTGTTCTGGTATGTTCACGAACAGCTCGATTTGTTGTTCGTGCAACAAAGTGGTTATCACAAGCAACATGCAACATGGCGGCTTTCATGTACGCTATTTGAGAGTTAAGGTTTGGATGAGTTGAATTATTTTCTATATAAACAGAAACATTCATTTCTGTGTTACGGAAAATACTTAAGGTTAATTTTGAAAAACTTCCCATTGTCTACATGGTCTATGGCTTTGGAAGCCATCTCTCTACTTTTTGCAGCTGTTCAAAAAATCAAAGTCTCACAAGTTTTTCCCTGTGTTCCTGTAAAACCCTGACAAGGAGGTGGTGTGTGATCCTGTTCCGAGAACAGTGTTCTTGAGTCATGTTCTCGCCGTTCGAGCGCGAGAACTTGACAAGAAACCCGTGTCAAGAACAGGCCGCCCGAATTTGACCTCTGTGCATACCATCCAAATGCAGTCTTTGCTCAAAACTGTCATCCCGAGAAACGTGAAAGTGCCGTTTTCAATATGTTGGCGCTTTCAATTTCTCTTACAAAATGGCAACAGGTCGGGGGCGGAACGCGTCCCCCGCTCATTCTCTCTTACTGCAGCGATATAGGGCAAGGTTATGTGTCTGCTGAGTGGTCAATAAGAATCATTGATAACTAATACAATGTGATTTTGATTAAAATTAATAAAAACAAATCAAGTCAATTTGCTGACGTGATAGCCATAAATAAAATGCACAGTTGACGTGGTACGCGACTGATTTAATTTCGACCCCCCCCAAAAAAAAAGCGTCCCAGAGGATGGACTGCCAATAATTTTCTTTGCTGCATAATGTTCGCAGCCACGGCGATCTTTTATTCGACTCATTCGAGGTATTCCAGGCGATGATGCACACTAAAAACTGAAGCCTCCTGAACATCAACATGTACATTCGCCTCCCTTGTGGTTATGCCTGATGAACACAAAGCCACCCAGTTCCGGTTTTGCAGCGATAAACCGAGCCTCTCTTTTGTTGGATGATGCCACACGCTGGCCAAAAGCATTTCAGATCCTGGAAACTCAGTTCATGGGACTTCCTAGTACATAGCTATTCATTTGATGTTTTCAACGGTGCTGTCTGCCCTCTATCCTTATTTGGTATCGTTACAACAGCTTCTGTCAAGAGTCATACCGGTGTATGACGTCAAACTGAAGACGCTATCTCGTAGATAGCTGGTTTATTGTTGGTTACGAGTATTGTTATGACTCCGCGTGGTTTTACATGGACAGCAGCTTTGCACTTACGTGTATAGCACAGCCCTTAACAATAGCCAGTAATGAATAAACCCGGTCTTGTAAGCGTGAAAACCGGCCGTTACGTAATATCACATTGTGCGTGGACAGAATTACGTGATGCATGCATGGACGTAAATCCTGGGGAAGGGGGGGGGTATCCCCTACTTTTTGAGGCAGGGGTGGAGCTATTGAATTACCCCCACTTTTTCTTGATGAGCAAAAAAATAAAGTGGATTTTAATGAATTATCAGGATCTCCCAACAACTAAAATGTTTGTAATATCACTAAAAAGGGAAAGCAATTTCAAAAATCCATAAATATACCATTCTGATGTAGGATTCTGCATGAATTTGATACACGTTACGTTGGACATCTTTATCATGATCATCGCCCCCTATGTTGTGTAAATGTATATTAGTGTCGCCCCCCCCCCCGCTTTTCGAATTTCCATGGCCAGGGAAGTCGTCCCCCCTTTCCCCATCCCCCAAAGAGGGGTTGGGAAGGGGGTTACTTTTCAGCAAATAATTTTTTGGGACCGATTATTATTCATTAAAACCAGGATAACCCTATCATTTACCAGTAAACCGTTTTCCTGGGGATGTTATGTGAAGTCATAGGGTTGCTGAAACGTAGCATGAATCTCCAACGAAAGATCGAATGCTTGGTTAAGGTCCAAGTATATTCCACACTTTCAACATGTGGCCCAGTAAAATAGTTACTTATCAGGGTTTTTTTGGGGGGGTTCTAGTGAAAATTTATATTTTTACTCTGTTACTGGGATTCGGGGTGGTAAATTTTTTGATGACAGTTTTGTTTAACTTTTACCTTCCCTGGGCAGCCCCAGCCAAAAAGGTTTTTCTTTTTTTAATATCCAGGGATTCAAAATGAAATAAATAAATACAGGGGATGATGCGCAATGATTACGCATTTTGAGATTTGAATAATTATGACAATGCGGCTTATTAGCAATCTTTACTTTATCGACTTGTTCCCACATATTTTCTTTTGCGGTCGTGTGGAAAGTTATTCCCTCCCTCCAGCCCCTTTTCCAATTTCATTTAAATGATGATAACATTTTTCTATTAGAACCCTTTCGCACAATATGGTTCCACGGTTGAAACAATAGTTTGAATGCATTTCGTCACAGGAACTCGCAGCTCAGTTCAGTTGCTACACTTCCCAAGAGTGAGAATATGGGGAAGACTGTTATAATAAAAGCATTATTGTCTCGATTTTCCAGGTGTAATTTATTGAAAGCAGAACTTTATATTAACATTGTATTTAATTCCCCTCATCGGTATCCATTTATCGACGTTATACTTAAATGTTAATTCACAAGCTTAATACCAACAACACCATTATCCCCAGTAATTTCGAAGTCTCTTTGGCGAGTTTTGCAGATAATCTGCTTTAAAAATGTGTGCATAATACCAAGAGGGCGGCATGTTTCCCTCATGTACAGGTATTTAGTAGTAGGCACTTCCGCTTGTGAAACGTGTTGTTTTCTTATAAATTGAAGGCGTTATATTAAATGCTACGGACCCACGGTTGAGTACAAATAAAAGTAAAGAACATAAAAAATGGGTTCTTGTCAGAGTGGCCTTTTTATTTCGCAAACGAGGTTTGACCATTGTATGTTAACGTCCTCAATTTTCCTCATGTAGCCTACATTTACAAAGGAGGCGTAAAAATACTTCTTTCCCTCAAAAAAACCCCTGCCTTTCTTAATTTGTTTTTCAATTTTGCAAACCATGGGTCTGGGAAATGTATTGTAGTTTGATTTTTTCCGTTGAGACTCAAATGTTTACCATTTCAGTATTCCAACCAGACAAGTTTTACGTCGATATAGATACCCTTGGCTTTATGAATAGGGTATGTGACAACCGATTCCGATTCTATTTTGTTGTTTTTTGTAGATGGAGATTTCCTTGTGAACAAATAATGTAGCATAAACTCTTGAGCCTGAAATGTTTTAACATCTGAGAAAAATATTTTGCTTTTATCTTGTTTTATACTATATAAAATATCGATGGTGTAATTATTTCCAGTACGTATGCAGGTCTTTGAAGTTCGAAAGGGGGTCTGGCAAAATGGAAATTTTTTTCCGAAAAATAGCTGTCCAAATCTTTTAAACCTAATAAGAATCCTTATCCCCCTAGAGAAATGGTGTAGTACTTGTACTCTTTCCAAATATCACCGCTTATGTCGAGAGGCAAAATTGCCAAACCCTAATGGGTGGGTCTGTGGTAGGCATACTCAACCCACAGGTTTACAATGATCTTGCTAACTTGTCTTCTAGCGGCACTCGTAGAAGTTATTTGCACGGTACGGTGCGGCGGGATATTATGCATACATGTACATGTACATGTACGTTAGTCAATGATCAAGAACGTGTACATTACATACATGTACGTGGGCGTACGGGTATCGTACCGGTTATGCCGGTACTCGTGGAAAACGTGCAGTGGTAGGGCGTTTTTGAAAGAAAAATAGAGAAAGATGGTGACCTAGAGTCAACTTACGGACCAATAAAATGGTTTGGTTCTTGTGCCTTGGTATATGGCGGATATTTCTGTTTGCTTTTCTTGTATGGTGAGTTTATCGAGTTATGCGGTAGCTAGCCTAGTATTAATCAGGTAATACGAAATGCCAGTGAACTGTCAAATACATGTACACGTAGCCTAAACATGAACGGGCCCAGATTACGGACAGTGGTGCTTTATTTTTCTCGTCATGCTTGTCCTGCTCGTGGTCGAGTTGTACGTCTTTCTAAACTATGTGGTTTCATTGGTAGACCCTCTCATTATAATTTCTTGGGAATACATCTGAGATATTTGAGCAAATGTCTTCGTGTTGCATGTCCTGGCTGATTTTTATGAGGAGAGGAGCCAGGTCGACATGGCCGAGGGTTGCAATACATTGTGGGTTTGGATGACGAACAAGCAAAGCATTTATGCATTACCGAGTACCGTATACTAAAACTTACCTGCTAAACATTAGTTTGTTTCCATTTTTATTACATACTCCGATTCAAGTCGTGCTCTTTTCGCACTGTTGGGAAAGAGTTTCATCCTTGGACATCACTTGACTCCTTGTAAACAAACCTAGGCCATGGGACCGGCCTGAAGTGTTTTGTAAAATGCATTTTCCACGCTAAATATGACATTTTTGGACAAATCACTTTCTGATTGCTAGTTGTAAACCACTGCAAAAGGACGTTAGTGATGTGCGCATACGGAAGTTTATCGAGTGTTGTAACTTGTACTTGTAGTTGTACATCTTGTATGTTTGGGATAGGATAAGAATTTACTGGTTGCTCACCAGAAAAATAAATTTAGGAAATTCCTTCCAAGGCCACGAGAATGGAAGGTTTAGGTTTGCATCTGGAGCATTTTGGAAAAGCATGAGGCTTTTTTCAGTATTCATTTATCATTATCTATTTGTACTAAGATGGTATGCATAATGCATAGTGGCTGTGCGCCGTGCATACCCAGAGCAGTGCATATAAATAGAAATTTAATCGTTTGTGTAGTAGGCAGGTGTGGCCAATGCGGAGGTACATTGTACGTAGGTATGTGCATTTTATACCCTTTTACTGCTGCTTTATGATTTGGGATTGGACATTTTTTTTGGTAGCCTTTTTGTGAAAATGATGGAATTTTTTCGTAAACTAATTAATTGATTAAAAAAATGCTGTTTTGGCAGGATGTTTTGGAGCATGCGGGCTGTGGACGCAAATCTACAACTTTCATTCTCATTGCCATTTTTTTGTCTTGGACTAAGACCATGAATATTAATGTTACACTGGCCAGTCAGAGTCAGGACTTTGAAGCTCATTCATCCTGCATTGACCAGTCACATTCATTTTCAGCCTAAAGCAAATGGAGCACGTTTAAAATACAAGAACAGTTTTTTTTTTGTGGCAGGTGATATTCCTTGACGTGAGAAGCTATAATATATAACCACTGTGATAGCTTCTCACATCTAGGAGTACGTGTAACTCCTCTCTCCAGCCAGGATTTAGCAAGATTTAAGAACAATATTTCTTGCCCTGTTAAAAATTTTCTATTTCTTTTTAATTTGTTATTAATAATTTAAATATTTTGAATTGTATAATGTGCAAATGTGTGTGTTATTGCAACTGATTTTGTATATGATTTGTTCAACATTCTGCTTGTCAGCACTACAGAATATTCAGATATTCGATCGAATTAGAGGTTGAACTGTGAAATTATTTGAATTGACTCAGCTTCTTCAATCTTGTTCACATATGACTGAATTTAAAATTGGGGCTGAATTGACCTGGATCCAGCTGGCTTCGGGTGGAGTTGACCCAAAAACTTCCTGCTCTTCGTAGTGCTGTTTACACAATCATTTAATCTTGATGTGCTATCGGTCGATCTTGAGGGAAATCTCATTTCACTTTTTAAAAAATCTTCCATAACCTTGAACCAGAAAGGAAAAGTAATAGCTGATATGGACAGATCAACAGATTACAAGATCTTGACAGAAACGTTGTTTAGCTTTTATGAACGATAGGCCTGTGTACATGTGGTATGCATGCAGTTGTCTTGAAGTTGAGGTTTCTTGCTGGGATTTCTGAGACTTGCATTTCAGCAGATAACATAGCGCAGGTTTCCTAAAATAAAAATTCTGCAGTTCTATGTATAGGATTCATCCAGTCCATTCGCAGTCCCTTCGTAGTCTGTTTATTGGAGTTCGAACGAGGACAGCCGGAATCATTGTTTGCATATTGTCTTGTCAATACAGGGCTCACTCTCAGACTGGCCTGGCCAGGGTGAATGTGAAAGCTGACCATGGAATCAGCGGTAATCAACAAGGCTTCCAGGGAACTGCCAACATTCCTCAGAGCTTGGAAGACAAGGTAAATAATGCATTGCACCCAAACAATTAAAGTTTAGCTGCTCTAAAGTTGATTTAATACAAACCTTTAAAATGCTTCTTTGTGTCTCAGTTAATGATATTTCCATATTCATGAGCAGAACTGTGATGTCATCCCAGGAAGAAAGGGTAAATTTCACATTGTACATATACACAAAAGAGTCCTACATTTTTATTTCCTGGACAAAATTTTCTCCTTGCGAATTTAATGTTGTTTATGCATAAGTGAGCACCAGTGCTATTCTCAGAAATGTTTCCAGTAAGTAAATTCTTGGTTTTCAATATAAATTATCGAAAAACCTATGTGTGTGCAATGAACCATGTCTTCCCTGGATGACATCTTTGCAACAGCGCCCTCAGTTGTCTAGGAAAGCATGGATAACTTTAAGTGTTTAATAAAGGGCACAAAATACTGTTCATCGTTGGTACCAGGCAAGTTTGAGTGATGACCCTGTCAACCACAGTTAGATACATGTACCTGTTCATTGTGGGTACCAGGCAAGTTTGAGTGATGACCCTGTCAACCACAGGTGGATTTTCCTTTGTAACCTATGCACAAAATACACATACCTGTACATCCTGGGTACCAGATGAATTGACCAGCAGTTGATAAGTGGCAGTCATTCGAATATGCCCAGTGCTGCAGGGCCAGCCCAACCTAGCCGGGTACCAGTACATGGATAGTTGGAAATGCCCAACCGTTGTTGAGATACGTGTAGTCCAAGCCATTGCTGAGACTGTAGTTGGGATGTAACATGCATTGCCCATACAAGTCAATCCTAGACCAGCACAGACTGTGTGCCTCAGTGAACAGTATTTCTGGACAAAATGTACCCCCCTCACCAGGAGAGAGAGGTTACTGGTAGTGAGCAAATACCCGGTATTTTATCAACAGGCTTCCAGCACCCACACAAAAGCAACATGCCTCAGGGATAAACTGGTCAGGCCGGCATTGCATGCAAATGCCGAATGACTTGACACTAATTGCATTTCTACTTCGTTGATGGGATGAAGACTTCAATCAGATGAATTTTCTGGGGGAGATCAGATGTGAATATGTCTGTGAATCTTCCATCTGGTGGCTGTCATTATAGTTCGAGAAATAACTGAAGTTTATTTCTGGACTTTTGTGTGACATCAGCCTGTACTGTTAATCTGTCAGCCACTAGATACCGTTATTCATTAACAGCCACTGGACAGTTTTACAAAAACGCACCTGTCCGTTAAAATGAAAATCATGTCTTATGCTGTGGCATTAACCTGCCTTCCTCAGATGAAAAGGCAAACAGAGGGCATGAAAGTACAAGTTAAATTAAAGAGAGAGGAATTCCATACACAGATATCACCAGCTTTATACTAACTATCTGCTATCAGTAAGCAACAGCATGTCCTAAACAGTCAAGTTAAGCGTAAAAAAAAAAATGAATCATTTACTTAAAACCACTTGCAATTTCGTCAGACCTACATGTATCTTATAGGGTTTGTTTTCAGGGTGTCACTTTATGTACATGTATTTGTTTATTAGTCAGTTTCTCATGCAAAATACAAAGCATGTAATATTACAGTATAAATATACAGTTTCATGTACGTGTACGTAAAAATTACAAAACATGATGCGAAAGATCGCATGTCTGGGTGTGGAATGTTTTCTGATAAAAAAGGCAGACAATGTTAATTGCTGCACTTTCACAGAATCTCAGTTGAAATTTTATATTTCTTTTGAATGTGGATGCACATGTACACTGTACGTCATTGCATTATGAAGTAAACCGAAAAGATGCAATTACTGCAGTTTAACTAAATCACACGCGACCGTATTTGTTCTCCAACTTTATGTACACACAGTTGGGCAGTGTCAATTAGGGTCATCATCAGATACATGTACTGGGGAAACTCAAACGATTTTGAGTGGATTACATTTTCTGTTTCACTGACTACCATTTACATTTGTCTGAACTGAATTGTTTACCATTTTGCTGCATGCTTTAACTGTATCACTGTTTGCATTCCTCCTGTAATGTTTGGGTTGAGTTATTTGACACTTGTGTCTTGTTGTTTGACTGAAGCAGTGCCTTATGTGTCTATGGAATTACCTTTAGTGTTGATTCGTTTGATGTTTGCACAAATCCTGCACTGAGTCATTTGATGTACATGTACGGGTAGTTACATGTACATGGGTACATGTGTGAAGAGTTTATCTGCTGGGTTTCTGCAGTCATGCAAAACTCAGAAAATCCTAAAAAATTGTTCTGGAAAGTCATGGAAAAATCAGGGAAATACAGTAGGGTGTCCTGGAAACTTATTAGAGGGAAAAAATCATCGAAGGTCAAGGAAATTGATCAAGACCATGCCAGGGTTATATTTGATGGGCTCTGTTAAATGTAATAACGGCGTGATGATAAATTTACAGGCTACATATATCCTCGTAAGTCTGCTTAGTGGCTGAGGCAGTCTTCTAGTTCATGACCCTAAACAACTTGTCTCTGTAAAATGGTGTTAAATGTCATAGAATCGGGTTTTTCAGATTTTAGCGGGAACCCTGCGCTTGCCACTTACTTGTACTGGTAAATGTCTACAGCCCTGGTAATCCACAGGTCATGGTCTGCTCTGTCCATTCAGCTTGATACCTTTTGTGGCCCATCTACATGCTGTGTTTATAGCCGCAGCTGAAAGGACAAACTAGGAGGGGTTGAAGAATTACTGACTGAGGAAATAAACCCTTTTTTGACATTTTCAGTGTGCCATGGGATTACTCGCCGAACTGGGATGCGACGTCCGCGCCGCTCCCACGTGGGATGCGTGGGAGCGGGGTGGACGTTGGATCCCACTGTTCTGGGAGTATCATGGGATTGGATCACAAACCAGCTATTGATACATTTTGCACGCAATCCTGTGGTAGGAGCATGAAAAAATAACTCTGTCTAGTTCCCCAGGTTCTTTATACATGTACTTGAAATAAAGTCAGCCTTTTTCTAGCATTGCATCAATGATCAAGGCACATGTACATGTACATGCACAAAAATCAAATTTAAAAGCTCACCAGGAAAAATTGAATTCTGCAGTTAAAATGAAATGCATGTACCATCAGTAACAATTTTGAAAGCTTGGTGCAATATTGGTGTGAAAATAATTTAAACAAATTGGAAAGTAGTGAAACAAAACGTTATCTTCTAATTTGACATTTTTGTCACAAAAGAGCTTTATAGGTTAAAGAGTGATTTCTGCTTAAATGTAGATTGATGCCAAGGAAAACCCCTCCAAAAACAAGTTTACAACAGAAAGTCACACACCGGAAAGCCTACCAGCAACCAATCAGATGCAGGAGCTACAGTCATGTGACAGTCAACAGCCTGTCCAAGATAGTGTGGTTACTCAGGTAAGAGTCTCATTGTCACATACATGTACATGTACTAATAACTATTCGAACATAAATTTGAAGTTCATCTGAAGATTTTTGATTCATTAAGTAGGATCAGAGACCTAAGTACGAAACATAGATGGCACATTATACTAGTCAACAATTTGCAATACAAAGAAAACATTTTCTTTTTTTAAGATACTGTAGGATCATGCGTCTTGTAATTCAGTAATATACCTCCATGTTTTTACTTTTAGTGGAAATTATAAAAAGAAGAGAACCAAAAATACAGTAGGAGAATTTTAATACAAAAGGATGCCGCAATGGAGCAAGTTCTTTGCCCAAATTGGCCCCATGAAAATGGTAGGTGAGTAACAGTTATAGGGGCTTTGCTGGCCGCCTTCATCTGCCACAGTAACAATTGATCCTCCACCTTGTGAATGGTAAACTTCATCCAGCAAAGTTAACACATTGGCTGGTGGTGACCGCCTTGATCCGTTTGCATTGGAGGATGCACAAACATGACCTGGCTGTCTGCTGCCAGCATGAGTCTCCGCCTGTGGACATACATGTCTCGTCCCTGGTTTGTTTGGCGCACACACACTTATAATGTGCATCTGAGAACTCCGCAGAGGCAAACCGTGGACTGAACTTAAACTTCCCCTTCGCTCACCACCCGTCAAGCAATGTCGCTCAAATCCCGAACCTCAGAATGTTGAAAATACAGGATTGCAGTGAGAAATCCCAGATAAAGATTGTGCAACTGACTCTCTGGTGTCATGTACATGTACCGGTACATGTACATGAAATGATGGCATTTGAAGAGTTGGCTGCCACAGGATCTTCCCTTTCTACAACTCAGTCGTGTTTTTGCCTAACAGTGCTTGGTAAAACTATGGCTGGCCATCAGTTAATAAAAATAATATTAATAATGAATTTTTAATGTGCCAGCTTCAGCAACGTGCTGTCTGAAGGCGCGGCACACTTCATTCAAAATCAGAAGCATATAATTCCTTTAGTTGAAATTATGTCTGCACAGCTATCCAAACACAGAGTAATAAGCCCATATCTGAAGTCATTCGTTCCATTTTCAGTTAGAGATTTTAATAGTACCAACTCACAAATTTTAGATTTTTGGGTTTTTTAGTCATATCGGAACTGTTGGTTGAAAAAAAAACCCAGTTTATTCTTATGTTTTTAAACGTTTTATCTTTGTTTCAATGTTTATAATTTATCTACATGCAGTACAATCTTTCTATCTTAAATATTATGTATTATTCAAAACTGTAATGTTTTAAAGCAGACATGTAAAGTTTCTATTTTATTTGTTTGAAATGGACAATAAAGAATCCTTAACCTTAAACACTTTGTACATGTCATCACCCTGGTCATGAAAACACGACCTTCTTAAGTAATGCGGAAAAGTATTCATATTTGTGTAAATTCTTACGCCAGCCAAGAGGGATTCTTCAGCAAACTTTGGCTGCCCATATTCTATTGAAAAGTAGGCAGAATGAAAGCAGTCTATATCTTGCTTTTTTCAATTGTAAGTAGGATTTTTCTGCAAAAACAAAAACCAAAAACCATCATGCGCAAGTGTTTTAGCAAAGTTGTTGCTAGGTTACAGAGCACGCACTCTGAAATTTGCTTTACAGATTTAACTAAAAAAAAACAAAAGTGTTGGGTTCTGGTGGATTTTTTCCAAAAATCAATATGCAAATATGCATGGCGCAGTCAATCCGTTATTTCCAAAAGTTGTTTGCATGTCTGTTTTGCACAGCTGGGCCGGGAAAGGGAGGAATTGCAGAATATTAATAGCCTGCCAGGTGACAGCATCAAACAAGAAGCTAATCCCCTTGAAAATGGTCCACTGGGAGCTGAACTAGGTGCAGGACGTTCATCAGCTTCAGAAGAAAACAAGCAAGCGATGGAAGATCTGGAGATACCAAGCAGAGATGGAAAAGGGTAAGCATGCTTGTTGGTTTTATTTTGGTCCACAGTACACGCTGTATGTTGAATGTGTTGGACGTGTACATTTTGTGTACGGTACACTGATGTATGAATTTGTTGTCTCATTTTTTTGCAATTCGCTTTTTGCCCGCTGCCACCATAGGCATGCAGAGCCTCGATCTGGCAGTTTACACAATAAATATAGCCGGCTACGTTAGTTCTTGTATCATGCCATTGGACAAAGCGATTCTGGCATGATTGTATAAGCTGTCAGTTCGAGGCTCTGCATGCCTATGGCGGCAACTTGCAAGAGCGAATAGTTTCTGTGTGTGTGAATGTAATGTTACCATGTGTGCCTTTACATGTGCCTGTAATCAACTTGTACATGTATACATGGTTGTATATCTTGTAATTAAACCTCTTTCCTCCATAGTAATTAATCCCATTTTCTAGTCCAAGTGTGGGGTACCGGTAGGTTGCACCACAGAGAAAGGACACAGTTGCACCAGCTTGGACAGAATATGCTCGGTGTTGATTTTAGTTATTTGATCTCTGTTCTAGGATATACTGTAAAAAAAGAAGAACTTCAAGGGAAGCCAGAAGCTGTATGGTGATCCCATATGGTTGGTCTTCACAGAGAGACTTTGTATAAATTACACACTCTTCCTGTGAGCCATGAAACTCACCTGATTTTTCCTTTTTTATCACACTGGCATGAGTATGATCAGTTAATTTAAATTTGGTTCATCTTGAGGTACATGCGTTTGTCTTCAAGCAGACTTGAACTCTCAATTGTGATTGGTCAGTCCATGGCAACAAACAGTGTGATACACGTACTGTATTGCAGGGTTCATATCAAAACCTGTGTGATGTGCTATTCTAACTCGGCGCATTGCGCGCTTTTTACACTAAAAGCGTAGTTGCAAAATTCACTGTAATTTCAAAGGTGGTGTGTTTGTGCGCATAGGCCCCTATAACATCTTTACTGTTTGTCAAGATTGCTTGAAGATACTTATAAATTCATTATCACTCTCATGGAACAGAGTAATGCAGTGTGTCTGTGTCCCCTACACCACTCGGCCTTGTGGTACATGTACATGTTCATATGTATGTGTACATGTATATGGGACACAGACACCAGTTGCATCATGTTCTACTCATGCTTGTGTGATAATTAGTAGTGCATGCAAAAGCATTGATGAAGGGCGGGTATGCTTGTACATGTACAGTACATGTACAGTAGAGTAGTAGTTTTTTCAAAACAGAGGTTTCACAAGTAAGGGGATGTTGTGCAGTATATATGTGACCCACTCTGCGTAAAGGAGTCTTAAGTTGCCAGAGCCACTTTTTGAGTTTTCATTTGTATTCAAAAGAGCAAATAAAGCTTTTTCTTTTGATGTACAATGTATCACTCAGTTTGGCATCCTGACGAAAGTGGATACTCCATGGTTAAAAATGCTGTGGGGTCCTATTGATTTACATTGTGCAAAATTATTCTAAAGGACTGGTTACTCCAGAGTGGCTCTGGCGACTTAAGACTCCTTTTCACAGAGTGGGTCACATATGTCACCGGTATCTAGGTGATAGATTGTAACTTCCAACCTTTTAACTGCCGTGGCTGAATAATGTACACGTGTACGTACCAGTTGATTGGTTTTTAAAACTGATTGATTGTGTTTGCGTGTTGGTTGTTTTTTTTATGGATTTGTTCCCTGGTTCAGTAGAGGATCTGTCCTTCCACACATCATTTGATGTGGACTTACCTGTATTTAATCTGGAAGTCTAGGAATACAACCACACTTAGAGGATGAATATGGAATATCAGTTTTCTGACCTCCTGTGTTTGATTAGCAGAAAAGAGGTCAGACCTCCAGTCAGCTTTTAAACTGCAGTCCTGGGGCAAAATTGTTGGGACACATGTCAGTTGCTATACCCTCATCAGGTCCCCCACTCTCCTGGTCAGTCTTGTCATCTCCAGTAACACATGTACATGTAGCTCCATGGTCAGACCCCTGCCCATTGAGGCCCAATATTGAGAGGGAGGGGCGCCAAGGACACTTGCCCCCCCCCATTGTGGTTCCCCTTGTGGTTAATCATGCATCTGTTTTACAACTTTACAGTTCAAGGTTTATATGCATAGTAATTTTCAGCTGGACTATGTGTGCTCAGTGGCCTGCAGAAGTTGGGTCCAGCCAGTAATTAAGTCAAATTTATCAGCAGGTTATCAGTAACAGGTGTTTTATGGTCAGGTCAGGATTTGCTCACCCTGTTAAACTCCCCAGTATGTTGACTAGTACCTGTGATATCAGAAATCTGAGCAGCACTCTTCCAGGTTTGGTTAATTTTCTAACATCAGCATGAATTGAGGGTTGTTGAAAGTCAAGATTTTAGAGGAAAGATTACAGCTGCTTGTATTACCCATGATTTGAAGTCTTTGTCGCTAGAGTAACATCTTCATGTACAGTTATACAGGCCTACAGGTTGCTCAAAATTGTGGCATGAATGATCATTTTGGGGCTCTGTGGATTGGTTCTTCTGAGTGGAGAACTTTTGAAAAATTAGTTCAATATGGTCACGACTCACGTTTTGAAAATTGTCAATTATAACATGTGACTTAGATTTAACCTTTAGGATTGTGAACAATCTGGGGACCCTATCAGGAAGCACACGTATACATGTACATGTACATGTACAGTATGCATGATTGGATCCCACAAAACTAATCTGACATGTCTAAAGGCCATTTTGTCAGTAAATTTGACTCAGTTGGCACAAGACAGCGGGAACTGAGCTCTTTCTGAAAATGAACATGTATCACTCACTTCGGCATCCTCACAATGAAAATTGGTATAATATGGGTAAAAACTGTTGAAATGTTCAGACAATGAATTTACGGTACATTGTGCAAGATTCTTTTGAAAGAGTCAAACTCAAAAGTGGCTCTGATGACTGGCCAGTTATTTCGTTGGATTGGGCCATTGTAATGTGGTCAGCCTGTCATTGCGTCATGCGCCAGAAGAACCTGTCACCTTTATGAGTGGAGTGATTGGTTTTGCTCCAAAGGAGCCTTTTGGGTGCTCCGACATTAATTGCACTTTTTTTGCGCATTGTGTAAAAATGTTGTACAAGAAATACATGTAACTGCATTCTTTTGTAAAGTACAACATGCAGTCCTGAATCCATTAAATTTCTGCATAAGAAGAAGTGTGGTTTGGGTTAATACTTACAAGGGCACTATTAAATTTTTTATTACTTTGACATAAAACGGTATAATAACTGATTTCATTTGTCACTTCTAAGGACAAGATTCATAAAGGCCACAAATGGTTAACAAACTTTAAATGAAATGAAGATTAAAAAAAGTGCTATCATATGTACATGTACTGTAGGTACCACACATTTGCGACTCAGAACCAATATTGATACTCCACCATATGAAGCCATAGAAACAAAAATGTGGAATTATGAAAAATGCAGATGTGTGGCATACTGGTACATTGAGTACCGCACACAGGTGGCTGAAAATCCCGAGCATTGAATTCTGAAAGTGATTGGGTGTTTGTTTATTTCCCGGATGGATGGATGGAAAGACAGTGTGTAAATGTACTGGTGGTAGCAGAGTACAGGTCTGTTTCCTGTTGAGTTCTAAACTGTGTGGAATGCTTTTGTGCCAAATCTCAGTTGGGAAAGTGAGTACATTTTCCTTTTTGTGGGTGTCAGTTCACATACTTGTACAGTGTTTTGCACACTTGCAAACCACATGTTACGTGTACGTGCAATCTACAGTACATGTAATGTACATGTACAGTGTACTTGTAACAAAAAGTGAAGAGTCTGCAGATTTTAAGGTCTGGGAGGCACTGATGTATGTGCAGCGTGTAAGATAACAAGTCAGCAGTTTTCACTTTCCTCTTGGATGACGTGTGTGTGTGGCTGACCGGTTTGCTCATTGCATCAGTGCAGCAGGCCATGCCAAATTGACTCAAAGGGTCCTTGAGGGTCCTTGCAACGTGGTCGTAGGGCAACAGCACTGTAAGCGGGGGAGCGAGAGAGAAAGAAACAGGTGAAGTTGTTCGGTTTTCAGGCCTTTAACCCATTGCATGTATGTAGGGCCATTGAAATTGGCTCATGACAGTTTGTGCTCAGTTCATGCCAACCTGGGTACATTGATTGTCAGTGCTAAGACACGTGGTCTTGATTTTTAAGACAACTAACCTAGATTCATAAGTTCAACTTTTTATCGAGCAGTTCCTTTTAATTCCTGTATTGTGCTGTTTTTAGGCCTATGTGGCATCGATTACATGTAGGCCTATTGCAGGGGTCAACCTTTGTAATTTATTTCAAGAGATTAAACATTCTGGATGGCAGTGATGAGAGATAAGCAGCAGGTTGTGGTCACACAAAGCAATGGGATCTCCTCACATACATGTACATGTATGATAAAACCTGTGTGAAAATTGTACCTGTTCGTGTTCAGTTAGATAGATCTGCAAAGTGTACATGTAGTCTGCATGTAAATGTGTATTCATTAATAGAGGAAAAGCAAAAACTTGACGTGGATTGATTGAAGGTTTGCCACAGACCATATGTACATGTACCGTACCTTATTTACTACAAGTAGAAAGGATATGAAGTACTTGTAGAGCGTCTTAATTTTCAAAACCTGCAGGAGAGATTCTTTTGAGGCATGAAAAGTTGGAGCAATTTGGTAAATTTGTGTTAAGTCAAATTCTTGTCTGCATTCGTTTTTATTGATGGGCTTGATAATTTGCCAATTTGTGGTACAAAGCAAACACATCGTGCAATCAGCAGCCATGAACAGATGCATCAATGGAACATGTAACAATGCCTTGTCTATCAGCAGAAGGTGTAGGCTGTGCACTTTACCTACATGTACATGTAGGTAGTAAGAGGAGATGGTTGTAACACGTGTTGCTAACTGATAAAGCCACGTGGTCTTATATTTGTGTGCTTCCAGTAAGCGACTGTATTCACTGCACAAAACAATTCACAATGAAGTCAGCTTTATGAATGCTGGTACCTGCAATTTGTGTTCGCTGACTTGTGGACCTAAATCCAACCATTTTACATGAGGCTGGAAGTTATCAAGTTTGTATTGACAAAGGGTTATCTCGTGAAGAGACATCCGGCATCGGCTGTCATTAAAATACAGCAGGTTTGATTAGGAGAACAGGGGTGGGCGTGTATGTCTGCTTGTCTTTATTTGCCTCATTTCAATTGCCATGTTAAATACGTGTACGTTGACTGCTTTCTGTAGAGTGTTTTGAATAATTGAATGATTGACTTCAGCACACCAATACAGAAAATATTTGAGAGAGGTTCACAATGGGCTAAGTGGAAGCTGTTGCCATGGTTTACACATATTATATTTCGCTGTTGGTTTATGACTCAAACACTACAGATTATACAGCAGGTTACACATGCTAGTCTTGTTCTGAGACACTGTTTCTCAGCAGTTGATGACGAAGTTGTCCTGTTATTGTGTTATCTTCACACCGGTACCTACGTGCACTTGTACATGTAAGTTTACCAGTTATCGTTATCACCTCAGGTATCCTGGTGGACTGAATGCATTTGCCCACTTTTCTGTGGGATTTCTGGCAAAACATGTACTGGACCTGGTACATTGTGTCTGTTTCTTGCGCTGTACATGTACAATGGCAAAGGAAAGAAAAGGATCAGATAACAAGGTTGAGAGAAAGAATACCCTGTTGATACCGGGTATGTGGAAGTGATACTAAGCGGTAATTATCACCCTTGTGGTCTGTCCTGGGTTAATATTTCATGATGTGGTACATGTGTTTACCAGATCCCTTAACGGCTGCAGGTGCAGATGATGCCGGTTGACTAGCCAGATCAGACCAGTCGTCTGGTACTGAAAGTTGGTAATGGCACAGACATGCACTGGATGACGTGTAATTAGAGTTCAAGTCTGCATACTCGTATTTAAACGCACATATGGTAGTTCAGCTGAATAGCTGCTTCTGATCATCAGCTTGGTTGGCAGCTGGGCACTCCCATGCTACTGTAGGAGTATTCTGGTCACCTGCCTAGGCTAGGACCCTGCTGGCTAGGATGCTGGGAGTACAATTGTGGCTGGTTGCCTGCATACTCTGAACTCGGTGGCTTTTCAGCGTGGCATCATCGATCAGGATAATCGTACCTTGAGTGAGTCTGTTATTGCCTCGCTGTGCTTGTACACTGATTCTCTCCAATCCCATGTGCAGGTGCTTTTCAAGCCCTATGACTATTATGTGCAAATACTAAGGAGTGCTGGTAAATATGTTGGTGCCCATCCCCACTTGTAAAGTGTACAATGTACTACGAATAAGCACGCCCAGGAGATGCAGGTGTTCACCTACAGGCATACATGTACTGTACATGTACATTGACTTGAGCCACATAAACAGTGA
Source organism: Acanthaster planci (assembly GCF_054643075.1). Lineage (NCBI taxonomy): Eukaryota > Metazoa > Echinodermata > Asteroidea > Valvatida > Acanthasteridae > Acanthaster > Acanthaster planci. The sequence goes on from NC_141787.1 coordinate 6,018,509, forward strand.
GCATAGTGCCTGAGGGGGGTTTTACTTTGCCTGTGAATAGGACATCAGAGGGGGAGAGTCCTGATTGGTTGAGCCCACAGACAAGCCCCCTTTGTGTTGCGTAATTCATCCAGGGCTACATGTGCACCAAGGACGTCTTGATAGCTGCATTGTGCCGGTTTAGTCCCGGTGGCGAACTCAGTGGATGAAAAGGGTGCCAGCATTGTTATCTGCAGACACCAGGGACTTGCTTAGAAACATCTAATTCTTGCGGTCTGGTCTGGGAAGGGTAGGGTTGGTTGCTGTCGTTGGTTGCCGGGCATTGTCGCCTCCTACTTGTACCTTGAGCAGTATTGGAGGAATTGAAGATGTTGGTTTGTTTTATTCCTCCATGATTAGCGGGGTAACTGGCTGGAGCTCAGATAGGACAAGTCCCACAGTCTATTTTGCAGTGAGGAAAGCTTAGATACAGCGAGTACCAGTTTCTAATGAGGACTTCTGCCAAGAGTATACTGGTACCGGTACATGTACCGGTACATGTCTTTGCTCAGTTGCGCTGGCTACTACATGCATGTGTATTGGCCAGTAACAAGTTATTGTGAACACACCAGTACATGTGCGTGTACATTGTATTGTGGAAATACTGGGTGCATCATCGTAACTACATTGCATATGCAGTTTGGGCCGTGTCTATGGTGCCTGCAGTTGTGCCGTGTACATGTGCAACTTTGTCAGCTTAAAATACATGTACATTAACTTCCAAGATGGGTGTTGGCCTTGCTACCAGTCACATTGTGCAGTACTGCACGTACTACTTGTGACTGATGCAGTATATCACAAAAGGCGACCCAGATGTACTTCACAGGAAGTGATAACGTTGCCCATTATGTCAGTCCACGTGCAAACCAGATCATTTGTGTGAGAAGGCATTATGCTTTGCCTGTATGTTCCAGTGCAACTTGAGCACCACCAACTTGACATTAACAGGATCTGGATGTCAGTTATTGAGGTCAGCAGACACCCTGGAGGTTACTTTGAATTGGGGACGCTGTCTGTGACTCTCATCTTGCTGAATGGCTTGAATTCATGCAAATAATATCAAACAAACTGAAAGACACCACGCTTAAAAAAAAACAAAGTCTGAAATTATAGAGATTAGCACTAATGTGGGATTGGCCACCAACCTAAAGAGAATTCAGTATACAACCGGACACATCCATTAGTGCACTGTTCCAACTTCAGAAATATAGTGCTTGATATTTTCTTGTGTGCAGAGATTGCACATCGTGCTGCTGAAGATACAGGGTGTGAGTTGAGTCTGCCAGGCATCAAGGGTGTTGGCTTGGTGCACGCTGTCAATTATTAAAACAAATCCTTGTCTGGAGTGAATTTCAACAGAGTCACGGAAATTAACTTGACCAGAGCGTGGAAAAACTCTTATTTCTTCGTGTTCAGATGCCAGAGTTACACACGTCTGCTCCAGTCTCTGTCAAAATGAAGCCTCACTGTTCTGCTTGTGCAATCGTCCACCAAGAATCCCTGGAAATCAAGGCGACAAGTCTGTCCTCTTGGAATGTAGTGGTCCCGGGAAAATGTGGCCATCTTGATCTGTAGGGTCTGGTGGAAAGTTTGTCGGAACTTTAACGACTGTACGCAAATTCAGCCTCCTGCTACCAGAGGAGTGAGCAGGTTTAATGCTGGTAGATGTCCGCACAGGCCAGAACATGGTGAGGGTGTTGGAATACGAATCATGTATGTCAGCAGCCCTACCACCCAGCTATGGGAAACCATGCATCTTCTTCTAGTCCTGTGTCTTATGATAGCGGCTTACCTGGGATCCGTCTACCGACAAGGACTCAAGTACGTCCTGCATTTTACCTGTTTGTGTTCTGTGCCTGCACTTTTAAACTTTTACATACTGGTACATGGTCATTCCTTGGCAACATTCATTACTTTTGTCAAATTGCATTTTAACATTATCACCTTTTATTTGGGATTATTTATGTATATTCTTGCATGGATATTGTGGAAGGTTAGTTTTGTTCTTCAGGTGCGGGTGTTTTGTGTGTGTTTCCTCATGAGTATTGGAGGTTTTTTTTTGAATAAAGATCTGCGCTATGCCTAGACTTTTTTTGTTGGGTTGAAATTTAACCGGACAGCTGAGATATTCGGATGATAAATCGAAATGCCATGCACTATGTACAGTTTCCTTTTAATATGCAGTACAGCCACAGGTTTTGGCTTTTGATAATGTGCATATCTGATTATTTTATTCTGTAAGTCATTATTCAGTTTTAAAGTCAGCTGTGTGCATTGTAACTTGGGACAAAATGACATATGTTTGTGAAAAGGTTGAGACAATAATCAATGGTCTCCATCCGCTTTTATCTTGACATTTTACACTGCATGCAGCAGTGTATTCTATGCATTGACATACAGAACATAGATGATCACTGTGAACCATTTTTTTTTTATTTGAGGGCTATTCTGGAGCAGTGCTTTTGCACATACATGCACGTTAGCTGTCTCTGTTATAAAGTCTTTACAATATTAAATGTATTTCATGGCGTGGAATTAGACCAAAAGGCCGATCACAGTCAGGTTTTGTTCTGCTGTTTTCAGCTTCTACCATTTGCTTGGTTCTACACGTCATTCACTCTGAGGAAATTCCATTTGTGCCCAACCACAATCGGTCATGCAGTGACATGTATGGGTGCATGCACGTGGTCAGAAAATAAGGTCACAACTACAATTTCATGCGCTGTATAATCCCCAGCTTGCAAAGCAGAAAAAACAAAATGCACCAAACAAATTACTGCTAGAGCACTTGGAAGCACGCCTGTATAAAGTGTAACATGTATCACTACGTGGGTACATTTACCGGTAGTTGGGCCCACTGTAGGGGTGGAACGTGTATATGTACACGTTAACACGTTTAAACAAAAAAAGTTCCGAATCTGTTTACAGATTTTCCCAGACGTTTAACATGGAACCGCCCCTTTAGAGGTTTGACGTTTGGAGTGACACAATCTGGCATTCATTTCTATTGTGAATGATGCTTGTAAAATGGAATCTGATTTTCAGAACACTTTACTGCTTGGTTGTATCAAAGGAATGCCGTGAATTCATCACTGGAACTTTGTGTCAACTATTTACATTGTATACAATTTGTTGTGTTTAAAATTTTTAATGACACCATGGTAAGAGTGGGACCTTAAATGTTTAAACGTTGCAGGAAAGTTTTCGGAATGTTTTTCAAATTAAACGTAAATTCCTACTATGTCCACTGCACTCCATTTTCACTGCAAATGTACATATACATGTACGTGTACATGCACATGTCTACGTACATGTATGTCCTTCAGTGGCTTTTGTTGTACCGTTATACATGTATGTAGACTTCACTGCCTGTATAGAGCCTCTGCATGTGGCTCATTACAACAATATTGCCACATGCTGTATTTACTCAAGAAGAGGATTTCTTTTTCTTAAATGAATTATATCCTGATTGGATTTTTCCAGTATTCATGCAGCCGAACAAGTTTCTTTTTTTGGAAATGGCGATGGCATATTCATTAGCTGCAGGCAGCGTGCTTTTATAATGAGGTACATGTATTTTTGTCGTTGAATTTTGACAGTATGAGAGAGGAACGAGCTGTCAGGGAAGACACGGCTAGCCACGCAGATGAATTGATGGAGAGCAACCTACACATGCCAACAGATCATCAGATCAACTCCAACAATAAACGGTATGTGCTTATCTCTCTTATATTTTGGTACATTACATGAGGAAATAAAATCAGGTCAACTAACTCAAACTTGTGCACTAAAAATTCACAGAACATGTTGGATATCGGCATGGGTATAGGTCTTCACCGGGTTAAGGGGACAATTTCTTTTGTTAGGCAAATTACCGGTAGGATTGAGTTGTCGGGACATTTCCCTGTCCCAATAACATGTTCGGTCCCCACAAAAATACCGGTAGATGAAATATTGTGTGTTCCACAACTAGGGAACGAGTACGTGTACATACGTGTGTGCACACTTACACCAAGCTCATGAGGGAAACCCTGCACTAAAGAGAGAGGCCTGACTTCCTCTGCCTTTTCAATTGTTGCCATTTCAACACCCCTCCCAGTGCATCTTTTTAAAACCCTCACCAAATAATTCCTGGTCATCTCTAATCAAATACCAACAAATTTTGGTTTGCCTGCCACTGCTTTTGAGCACTGAAGCATGAAATTGTTAGAGTGTTCCGGCTTTGCTATGGTCTGTTTTAGTGATTTGAAGTTTGCAGAGTGGTAACACAAAATGCACAGTTTTATCTATGTTAACTTGATTCACTGCATTTCAAAGTGATATTTCTTGAAGATGATCGGTGCTTATAAATTCCCCAGAAATACAAGAATCAAGATCAACAAAGGATTAAAACCATTAGCCTCCCAAGTTTATTGACACCAGATAAACTGTGCAAACTAAGAAAGAATCTCAAAGGTAGTGCTTTTCAGAGTTAGAGCCTCCTGACTGGGAAACTCTCAAGTGGAGTAGGGACAGCATATTGGTTTTCGTTTTGATACATGCACATTACATCCTTTTGACTTGTAAAGTGAAAAGAGCATTCTACAGGGTTTTTTTGTCTGGATGATATATGTACATGTACACATGTAACTTGTGTCTTCTTTTTCAATTAAACTTGTGACTTGTGATTGTTTTACAGTCCTAGATTAGGGTCGGCTGTGGATGTAGCATTTTGGTTTAGAGGATAAACAGACATTCTGAGTGATATACATGTATTTATGAGCCATTACATTAGGGCCCCATAAGTTACTGTAATGTAGATTATTGGAAGGTATCTTTAATTTTTGGCATTGGTATGATTGGCATCTCCTTACTTTTAGCGCACAGCCGAGAGGTTCAATAGTTCCTTTTACTCTTTGCCTTAATTCTAGATTGGAAGCTCATGAAGAACTTCCAGACAGCCTAGCACCTCATTCAGAAAAGCCAGATTTGCACAACCAGAAACCGACAGAGACAGAACAAATGGATGCCAAAGAGGAAATCCCTTCTCTGAATTTGGAAAGTGTCAGAGACACTGCAGACCTTGATATCCAAACCCAGCAACTGGACCAAAAAGAATCAGATGCTGACCCGGGGAAAGCCACAGCGCCCGGGACAATCAGAAGCCAAGAAGCAGGTGAAGACATCGCACCACCGATAGAGGAGGAGACCCAACGGGGTTCCTCCGAACCCCTCAAACAGGCGGATCTCCCCAACCAGGACGTGTCTCTCCCAAAAGATCCTGCCGAAGACTCGGTTGATGGTGCTTCTAGTAGAGAGGATCAGGCCCCTAGAGAACGCTCGGCTTCTGTTGATGCACCTCCTGAGACTCCTGAAAAGAAAGTGGAAGAGGTTTCCCCAGAAGAACCAAAAGTAGAGCTAGTAATTGTCGACAAGGATGAGCCTACAAAGAAAATCGAAGATGAAAAGAAGGATGTTGCAGAAAAGGTAGAAAAATCGGAGGAAGGAAAGAAGTCAGACATGCCCCAGAAAGAAGAGGAGGAGATGCCCTCATTCGATGAATGGAAGCAGAAGATGTTGGAGCAGCATGAGCAAGAGAGACAGCAAGGTAAAGTTTCACCCTTGGCGACTTTGGTAAACTTATCAAAATGTGCATGCAGTCTTGGCACTGAACTTGCACAGAAACCGAGTACATGTACATACATAGTACCGGTACATGTACACTGTGTTACCAAAGCACCAGGTGCTATATGTACATGTACATCTGCATGGAAATACTCCGCCTTGTGTAATTCTGTCAGAAATTCATAAATGGCAGGAAAAGCCCAAGAGATGCAGGGTAGTACATGTTAGGTTCCTTCCAAAAAGTTGTTGGCTGTTGCCAGAAACATCGCGCGTAAAGAATCTGGGTTTGGTCTGGTGGCCATCAGTGTGACATGTCCTTTTACATGTACTTCAGTTAAAACTTTCCCAGATTGTAGACATTTCGCAGGTATTCAGGTACAGTGTACATCATATGGTTCTTTTACATTACATGGGTCATTTTGTAAATTAAGGGCCCATTTTTTAATGACCCTGTCACATGGTTTTTTAAGTTCAGAACATATTTACTACTTTCCGAGAGTAATACAACTTACCGGTACCTACCAAACAAATGAAATAATCTGAAGTCAATTCCAGTGATATTTCCATGTCAGGTGACACTTTTGGACTTTGGATTTACAGAGTGACCTATTCTTTACCCCAAATCAATTTCAAAGCCCAAAGTTTTTTGAGAAAAATGTTTATGCTTCCTGCAGAAACACAACATATTCAAAATAATGCGAAAGTGAATATTCTCTTATCCCATTTCCAGGGCCCCTACACTGTAATTAATTATTTAAAGTGATGTCTATTAATGTTTATTAATTGTTATGAAATGTTAAGACATGGTCATGTGACATGTTGTCGACCAGTAGGAATAGTGGAATTGTCCCTGGTGATTATGAATACTTAATAGCTAGATTTGATCTTTGTAACCCATTCCTTGCTTCTGTTGTTGCCAGGCCAAGCCGGTAAAGGCAATGCAGCCCCTCCCCCACGCACCTTCAGCTTAACGGAGAACAGCAAGAACCATGCCTCGTCAGATTGCGGTGCCAAGATCCTGAACGTCAACAAGGAGTCCCAGAATGCCCCTGCCATCCTCCAGTCCAATCGGGACGTCTACACCTTGAATCCATGCTCTGCAAGTATATGGTAAATCCAGCCCTGAGTGAAATGAAAACCAGTTTGGGCTACAGTCCCATTTAAAAAGATGTTCATAAATACCTTAGACAGTTGCCCTATTCAACAACATTCTTTTGTCTGGCTTACTTGAATGGTAGAATGGGCATAAGTATGTGCTTGGTCAATCTTAACCCTAACCCCCAGGATGTATGTACATGTAAAATCATATTGTAATCAGAGGATTTGGGACTGTCAGGGCTATACTAATGTCTAAAACCGGCTCAGGAGAAGGAATGCTGATAATATCCTCTCCCGGGGTTCAGGCATAAATGGTGTCCACTCTCCCTAGCCGGTCTTAATTAAAGGCACCTGTCCAAGCACATATTTATTTCCTTGTCATCCACCTCTGTACTTCTGACTTGACTGAGGACCTGATTTGTGTACATACATGTACCGGTACATGTAGATTTATGATTAAGTAGATTACAAATTGTTGTCAGATACAGTTTTGTTTGGGGTTTGTAATCTGTTCTCAACTAACATGCACCCCCCCTTGATCTAAATCTAAAAATAATTATTGTGTACAGGTTTTCTGTGGAGCTGTGTGAGCCTATTCAAGTCAAGTACATAGAAATAGCCAACTATGAGTTGTTTTCATCTGTACCCGAGAGCTTTCGTGTCTCCATCAGTGATAGGTCAGTATCAGAAAACCTCAGAATTCCTTTTCAGTTCTGTGGATTTATTTTCAGTGTTTGAGCCATCGTAATTAGTTATTCATATGTACACAAAGGACCACACAAATACAAAGGAACTGGAAACCCTGAAGTGAATTGAAATAAACTCATCATTTTTCACTTACAGACGACTTTAATTTTATGGGTCAAGCGCTTCCAGTCTTTCAAAGTACTCTTTAGGCAAGATAAATATTATATTTTTTCAACGTGCTGTAAGAAATATGGTCACTCTGGTCGTTTGTTGTTGGCACACTTTATTTGGAATTTCACCTTGTGCAGTAAATGCTAGTCTAAAATCACATAAACTTATAACAGATCTAAAAAGTTTTCTGAAAGACTCATGTACACACAGTGTACATGTACGTACTATTGTCCCTAAGCATTAACAGCACAGTCTTCAAATCACAGTTCAGGGTACTACATGTTTATTCCTTCGTTTTGAGGCTGTTTCTGCTGTTTCATTGCAGTTGTGTTTTTTTCACCAGATTTCCGACTCGCGAATGGCGACAGCTGGGAACATTCCACGCTCGTGACGAGCGCACACTGCAGAGCTTTCCCGTCCACGAGGAGACCATGTTTGCCAAGTACATGAAGATTGAGATGCTGACGTTCTTTGGTAGCGAGCACTACTGTCCTCTCAGCACGCTCAGGTAGCCACCCATCGTGTTACCCATTTTGTGATGAGTTCATCAAACTGGTGCCCCGCATGTTCATCATTTATGACCATTCATACAAGCGTACATTCATACAAGTTAAAAGCAATATAAAGTCAAAATGCATCTTATTTCGCAAACAAGTTCACAAGTAACAAAGGGTTCAGCCGTACCCAAGGACTGAAAATACATTTATGGAATACACTTGTCATATCATGTGCAGGTAGTTGGTGACTGGAATTCACACTAGACGACTTGCGAGAGAGCCGCACTGACATCTGTTGTCACTAAAAAAACAAGCCTGTCTGTATGGGAATGTTGTTTTTGCAAGTAGCTCTCTGTGTTCTGAAGGAGCGGAACATACAACCCAGCAAAACTGAGGGTTTTAGCTACTGAGTTCTGTTAAATCTGTCGACATTTGATAGTCTTCTTTTCCATATGATTGGAGCTTATAACCTGTTGTGTTTTTTTGGTCATGTTCAGAGTGTTTGGCACCAGTATGGTCGAAGAGATCGACGAAGAGAATGTTGCACCAGATAGCATACATGAAGATACAGGTCAGACGCCATAAATCATTTGTGAATCCCTCAACCTGTGCATTTCTTTTTCTGTTGTGTTTGGGAAAGGAAAAGGATATTGAAATCTAATCAGATAAAAATTTGGGAGCGGTGAGGGAAGTGAGGTGCTTCTATTATTCAAACCATAAAGAGGCTTTCACATCATTCAGCAAGTTGTTCAGACCTACACTTGATATGGTATCCCATGATGCCCTGCTACAGGGGTGCCAAGCCATTACAAGTTGCGGGTCGGGGTTTTGCATCTACCACCGTTGGCTTTTGAGTCAGCAGGTTCTCGTAGTCTTTGCATGGAATACATCATTTACCAATCAAACTGTAACCTAAAATGTTTACTAGGGTACTGTTGAGGTACCAGTAGTTCATTTTTCATTGCCCTAAAATGTTCCCTGGGCTGTGTTTAGGAAAGTTTAGAGTACCCGCGGTTACATTGTGCCACTAAGGTGCACGCGAGGGAGAATACTGATAGGAAATGGGCTTAGAATTTTCACCCGCTCTAATGACTGAGGTGTTTGAAATGTTATTTTCTTCAGAAGTCTTGCCAGCCCATCCAACACAGGCCCCCAGTGAGGGTGACAGCGGCTTGTTGCAAAGCGCCAAGGGTCTGGTCAGAAACCTCATGAACGCCATCACGGGCAATGGCAACGGGAAGGAGACTCCTCCCTGCGATGGTGAGTGGACATTCACGTCAGTGTGCGTAAAATCAAGAAAAGTCATTCTGTCGTGAATGAGGGATGGCATGGGTTTGTCAGTACATTGCAACTGAAACTTAACATTGTGACCGAGCACAGTAAATGCCATGGAAAGAATTCCTGTGTACATCCACATTTGCATTTCTCAGGGCATGAAAACATTTTCCCACTTTTACATGAAAAAACTTGAACATGTTTTCCAACTCACGCGAAAAAAGCTTGAGAATGTTTTTCAACTTGTGTGAAAAGGCGTTAACATGTTTTCACACACCTGTGAAAAGATGTGCAAATGGTTTCCCATTTATGTGAGAAGAAAAATTTAATTTAACTGGTTAATTTTTAGTCACAAGTTGTATATACCAATAAAGCCCCTTTGGTAGGGACACACAGCATACTCTGACATTCCTGGGTGTGTGCTCAACCATTATTGGTTGGGATGTATGGGCTTGGCAAGTGCATCTGGTGCTAAGTTAATAGTCCTTGGCAGACTCTCTCTTCTTTGCTAGTGATGGCTTGGGGGCTTCTACTCAGTAAATGCATTGCAGACAAGACCATGGTTGGTCACTTGGAGTGCTTGCCTACCTGAAAATGTCAGGCAACCTTTAATATTTCCAAATAGGTCACTTGGGAGACATTTTGTGGTAAATTTTTCAACATTAGGGAGACATCGGTCATTGGGGAGACATTTCAATGTCTCCCTCATGCTCCAACTACCAAAAGGAGGAAAATTTTTACCCTCCACATTTTGAGAGATGATAGATTAAGGTCTGAAAGGAAAACATGCAAAGTTTGGTTAAGATCGGATTAGGGAATATTGAATAATGGGACGGTAAAGTTTGAAAATTTTTGTGCATGTTCCTATGGGAATGTCTCCCAAGTGACCCATTTTCGGTAATATTAATAACTGAAGTGTGTGTGAACTTTTATCCATGTTTATTTTGTAGGTAAGAATGGGTCTTGTCCCGAGACAGAGATGCTGCCGTGCTTACCAGAAGATGAACCGTAAGTTCTGGTTTCTTTGTTTGCCACAAAGCGTGTTTGGCTGGCATTTTAACAATCATGTAGGATGAGGCGTTTAGACTGGTTCATTGTCAGCTTGACTTTGAACACTGACTGTGTGTGACTGTGTGTGAATTTTTGGCATGGTGCCAGGATTCACTTCTGTAGTAATTAGCAAGGGTTGAACTTATTTCCAACTTGACAGAATGTTGCTGCGTGTGCTTTGTGACGTCTAGTTTGCCTTCATATTCATATCTGAAGCTAGTAAGAACTGCCTTCAAAGTTCTGACATTATGTATTTGTTTAGGGGCTGGTTCTGTGTGTATGGCATGTGTTTGTAAGTCCAATTACGCATTACCTTTTAACTTGGCTATTGGTGTTTTAATGGGTTTGTGTGAACTTCGGCTGCGTGGATTGCAGTTTTGAATTGGCTTTTTTGTTCATAGCATGTTATTGTATTTTCTACTGCTTGGCTGCTGGAACACGCTTTTGTTGTTGCAGTAAGTATCTGAGCAAGGATTCCAAAGTTTGGCTTGTTGTAACCGAGCAAAGTTTTGACTTGTTGACAGGAAAGAGTTTCAGTCTGAGCGTTCCAATCGGTCAGTGACTGGGGAAGAAGCACAGCAGTGCAACTACCAGAATACGTCCGATTTTAGTCTGGACTCGGCACGGTTCGACAAGGAGTGCCGAGGATTAACGTTTTGCTTCAGTCCAAATTATGGTGAAAAGTTCCAGGACTGCTGCGTGAGGGAGGTCGCGACGTCGTTAACTACTCATTCGTTTCTATGCTGCAAAGATATGCTGAAATTGTCACTTTACCGCAGTGTCCGCACTCCAGAGCCTTCCGCAGGTCAGAAGGACCCATTGCACCCTTTGAAAGAGGTTCAGCATGCTTCTCAGATGAAGGAGCAGACAGGAACTTCAGTAGATGAACTCAAAATTCTGTCGGATTCGACCACATCCAATGAGACATCTCAACAGAAACTTGACAGTGATAAAGACCCAACTCCGCATCAAGGGACTGTGCCAGGCAACAGTCTAGAAGTCCCCCCTAGTGGTGCCACGTCATCCGCTTCCACCTCACCCTCTGAAATACAGAGACAGTCAGAATCGCAGGTGAGGCCAACAAGGTCCCCGTCACCACCGCGAGCCCCTACAGAGGCAGAGACGGGTAACATGCTCCCCTCGCCAACCCCTTCCTTAAAGCCCACCTGCGCCACCATGCCTGTGGAGCACCCTGAGACTGCGCTACGCCCACCGATCAACATTCAGCCTGCTGCTGTGCAGGGGGTGAGAGAGAATCAGGATCTGAGAGGTCCGGAGCAGATGCCTTCCAGCGAAGTCCAGCTGGTTGCAAAAGGCACTCCAGCTGTGTCCCTCAAGGCAGAGAAGGTGAAGACTGAGACCACTGATCCACAGCCGTCAGCTGAGACGGACGACAGTGCTAAGGTAGGAGAGCAAAGAGCAGAGGTGAAGAATGAACAGCGGGAGAAAGCACCAAGTGAAGAAGCATCACCCAAGGAACCTAAAACCCCAGTTGCAAGTTCTGAGATGGCCTCCAAAGATTCATCAGCTGCGAATAAATCAGATGCTGCGAACTCTCCAAGCAAGAGCGGACAAGCAGATGCCACGGAGAAGGACTCGACCAAAATGCCGGAAGCTGACGACACAAGGAAGAGCATTAAAACAGAAGCCAAAGAGACCCCTGAAGCAGAGTTGGAGCCCAAATCGGGAGATTCCAGGGGCAAAGTGCCTGAGAGCGCCAAGCCGTCAGAGACAGCCGGGAAGGGAACCAAGACCCTCCCGGACTCAGGAGCCAACGGAAGCAGCAGCATCGGTTCTATTGCACAGAAGGAATCGGTCTTCATGAGGTTGAACAATCGTATCAAGTCGCTGGAGCTGAATATGTCACTGAGCAGCAGGTACCTGGAGGAACTAAGCCAAAGGTAACATAGCTTGTTATACCTGACGTATTCATGTCCCAAGCACCACCCATTGGTAGTGCCATGCAATGTTAGACTGATTTCTGTCCTTACATTATTTTCTGCTTTCTTACTGGGAAGGAAATATATGAAATGGGGTGGGAACCAGTTAGGTGAAGTTTTATTCAACAGGTAACCTGGAATTGAATGATTTATTCACTGATCCACCAATCGGACATCAGATATTTGTGAAGGTACTGGTATTGTACCCTGTAGTTGAACATATTTTTCTAGGAGAAAATAGACCTTGTATAACTGCACATTGTCAGTCAGCTCATGGAATTTACAGACTTTCACATTTTCATGGCCTGTGTAAGGAATGCAGGAAGAAAGTTTGCTGAGGAATAAAGTCTTGTTATTGGGCTGAATCACGATGCTCTCTTGTGCGTGTCTAGGGCATGGAGTATACCAGTACATGTACATGTACATGACTTGCTCTTTGCACAAACCCACAGTCCTGGATTAAAAATTGCTGTCACATGAAAAAAGGTGTGCATGGATATTTTAATGTCTTCAATTTGTATCCAAATTGAAGAATGTACTTTTTACATGTATAGTAACTTGCAAAATTGTGTCAGATGTAACAAGGACACACAAAATGGGACTCCAGAGATATAGAATGACTCGCATACCTGTATTCGGCCTACTTTGAATGTCTTGTGCAGTACATGTGCCAATGTTACTGTGTATGCCTTTACTAGCTTGCACGTGAAACTTTTACCAGTGAGCTGAGAATACCGTTTTTCTCAGGTATCGCAAGCGGATGGACGAGATGCAGAAAGCCTTCAACAAGACCATCCAGGCACTGACAGAAAATGCCCAGAAAGCAGAGGAGAAGGTAGGCTAAGCTGGAAAAAGTGTTCCCTAACCTACATGCAGATAAGATACGATTGAACTGACCACTCATAGTGGGTCAAGGCTGGATTGGGCTATTCATGTACATGTAGGTAGCTTATGAACATGAGGATAAATCAGTCTACACAGGTTTTGATTGGCAGCAATTTACATATTAGTATTTAGAGAAATATTTCCTTCTTGTTGAAAGCAAGGACCTGGCTTTAAAGAAATGTTGCATGTGTTTCATTTTGTTATCATCTTCATCGGTTTTCTGTCTAGGACCAGAAACAGCAGGAGTATATTGCCCAGCTGGAAGATCAGATGTCAGAGGTCATGATGAACCTTGAGGCAACCAATCAAAGATTAGAGAGCCTCCATAGAGAGGTAAATGAAGATTGCGCCCTCTTTGTCCGTGATCTGTCCTTTTATTTCAAACTCCACCTCAAGGATTTTTTTTAAGCGAGTATAGTTATGAAACGTACATGTGTTCATGCCAGTAGTCAGTCTTTAGATGTTTCACTTATAGACACATATTCTAAGCCTGGGCATCACCAAGATTTTTCCAAGGGGGGACCACTTGTTTCCATGTGGGGGAGGGCAAAGGACTCATCAGCTAAAAACTGAACAACATCAGGAGGGAGTCCATTTTAATTTTTTCTTTTAAGTAAATGGGTAATTTTCATCTCCGTTCATCTCTTTTTTTTCCCAGTTCTTTTGCTCTCCATCTTTTTTTTTCCTGTTGTATTTTCATTTTTTTGGGCCACCCCTGACAACACCCATAGCTCTTAAGGCTTGAAGCAGATGGCTTTAAAATGTGGCATATCGGGATATCCAAAAACACCAGACACGATGAGCTGCTATCTTCATAGGTTTATTTGTCTGGCCTGTTTCAGGTCACTGAGCGACACCTGTTCCTCATGGTCATTGAGATTCTCCTCATGAGCTTCATCTTCCTCCTCTGCCTGAGACGGCTGCGCAAGAGCCGCCCCGTGGCTAGTCACGGCCCGCCGGTTGTGGTCCGCAGCCACGATAATGGGATCCGTAGAAACTCACATCCGTCGACTCCAAGGAGGAAGGAGCACGAGGAGAAGCACCTACTGCCCCGAGTCAGCCAGCGAACGATATCAGGAGGTAATGGCACTGCGGATGTTGTCTCGTGCCCTGAGAGCAGATATGTGGGGGAGTGTGGTGATTGGATTTCAGTGCGGATATCGAAAGGAGATCACAATGTTATCAAATCTCTAAAGACCTTGCGCTTCTATCAACCACTGAAAAAAAACCTAAGTGACCCTATTTAGAGACCCCTTGCAATGAGTTTTCATGTTCACCAGTCAGCACGTTGATGGGCACGGCTTTAAAACCAGTGCTGTGTACATTTGCAGGGATATTATGCCCTGTCCATACATGGTCAAACAAACTATGCAAGTATGCCGCTTTCTGTCCTGTGCTTCAGTGGCAGCCCAAACCCTCCCTGCAAAACGATCCACTTTGAGGTTGCCAAGGATTTTGCAACTCGGTCGTGTGGCCAAAGAATCCAGAACTTTAACTTCATGTAACAGAATTCTGCAACAAGCTTTCAAGTAACTATTCATTTATCAACCACAGGCTTAATGCTTTTCTGTATAAAAAGTCTTGGGCACCCTTTGTTATCCCTAACCTAGAGTGTTAATCTGTCTCTGCAGGTAGCTGTGATGATCTTCTAATCATTGGCCCCAGCACTCCTTTCTTAGAATCCCTTCAACAGGTAAGAATTCATTTACAGCAGGAATTCATGGGTACAAACCAGTGAGGAAAAACAGCAACTGACCATGTGTATCTGACCAAGAACTGAGGCAGTCAGCAGTGTGCATACTTGAGAGAAACATCTGTTGTTTCACTCTTGTCATACATGCAAGTGTCGGATTGTTCAACATGAATCTGTTCCACTAACCTGCCTTGGTCAATATCCGTTGTTTTTGGCATTATGTTTACCCTCTAAATATCCTCTCTGTAATACGGTGATTCACTGTAGTGCGCCTCCAAGAGTTTGCAACGTGTTTGCCAATCACAGCGCATGAAATCTATCGACCCGTTCCAAATGCACATTGGGTCGACAGATTTGGCACATTGTAATTGGCCAATGCGTTTGCAAACTCTTGGAGGCGCACTCTTGTGAATCGCCTGTATTATGTGACAACAGAGATATTTTTGTTAATGCTAAAACTATTAAAAGCAAACACTACTTTTTTGTACCACAAACTTTTGATAGATGGGTGTTAAGCAGTCTGATATGTCAAGCACAATGCACGTACATGTAATACTAATGTGCAAGACTCGCTCGAGTGTATGACTAGTTCACATGTGATTTATGTACAGTGTGTTGGCCTGAGGAACACCATGTGACTGTTTCGGCCAATTAGGCCAAAGTATCAGCTGTGTATAAGTGTGTCCATTGTATGTGCTGTATTTTGTGTGGAGAATTATCGAGGTTGTTTTTTTCCCCTAACAAAAGGCCAATGAGCCTGCGCGACAGAAACCAAAGAACAAAGCCAAGCACAAACCTTTGAAGAGCGTCTCCAACCCCTCAGTGCTGCAGAACCACCAGCCCGGTCCCCCAGCCAAGCGGGCCACCAAGATGACGGCCGCTGGCGTCCTTTTCAGAGGGCCTGCCTTCGGCGGGGGCCGGACACCCCCGGACTCGCCCACTGATTCCGTCCACAGGACGCTCAGCGCTGAGGAGATATCCAGCCGCGTGCAGGACGTCGGGAGGGGTGCTGCCCCTATGAAGCAGCAGTATCCAAGAGCGGGCGGCAAGCACCCGGCGAAGAAGCAAGGGTTGATGATGAATGGCCGCAGGTAGCAGGAGATACGGCTGTCCAAAGATACCCAGATATCCTACCATATCCAGGCATAGCAGATATCAAGGTCTGCTTGGGCTAACCAAATTACAAAAAATGTGTGCTAAATTTGTTCATTGTTCGATTCGAGGTACTATGTACAAATACTCACCTTGTTATTTCTCGTTCCAAAAGGAAGGTTTTTCATGTTCCTCTAAGGCACTTTCAGAAACGTCTCTTTTTGTCATTGGACTTGCTTGAATGAGACATCAAGTGCTGCTGTTTTTCTTTTCTTTTTATGGTTATCTTTGTCCTATTTAAGGAAAATTTTTGCTCCGGGCTGTTAGTACCATGCTTTTTCCGAGTTCTTACTTCTTACAACTCAAGTATTCATTGACCTGTAACCTTCTAGGGCATGCAACAAAATGTATTGACTTGTGTTAAAGGCCAAATGAGCAGTAGATATTTTGATGTTTAAAGGATAGTGTGTTTGTCCCTGTGCCATTTTCCACTGGCATTTTACTCTCCAAAGTCTGTGCTGTCTCTGATTAAATATTCAATATTTAGATCTAGCTTTCTGGCTTGATCTTTTATTGAACAAGGAGCACCATGTTACCTGTCTAACATTACTTTTTTCTGCATGTGGTCAGTTCAAAGGCATTCCTTTTTTCCCAGCATGAAGTAACGTCGTAAATATCTGCACAGGTAATGCATTGCATTATTTTTTTTGTATCCTTACCAAATTCTGTACAGAAATAGTTATATTTTAAACCTACGATAATGTTCATATTATATACTCTTTATTCCTTGTTTTGTTGCAATATTTACATTTGATGGGTTCCCTTAGTTCCAAAGTGAGTCCTTTTTTCAGATTTGGTTTAAAGCACAGGTAAAAAAAGGCCGAGGCTATTTCTTGGCAGAGACACTTGCAACCAGCAGGTGGATTTCCTTGACTCCGATCGATCAGGTTGAATGTTTGAGCCCAGCTGGGGAAGCTGAAGATTGTCAGCAGTTAAATGTGGAATGTTGGCATGTGCATGCAATGGGCTCTTTGACTGATTGTTTGAGTTGGTTTGGTTTGTCATGTATTCATTTTTGTGGCAAAGCACAATTTGGCACTTAGTGCAGTTATGTGAAATGAGTCCCATATTAGTTCTTGTTTTTTTCCTGCAGGAGATAAAATTAGAAACACAACCATCTCATTGTAATAGATGACAGATTTATTTGAATGACACGGGTCAGGCATGGATTTCCATAGAACATTCTGCAAAAATTAGCAGATAATGGCCATCACAGTTCACAAGTATTTACCCAATATTTCCCCCTCAGATATGTACTTGGTTTGAGATGTACAATACTATTATATCTTCTCTGCAAGTCAAAAGCATTTGGGTATTTTTGCTCTTTTTGGGCAACTTTGGCAAGATGATAGCTCTAGAAAAATGGGAAATTGCACAAATGACAAATGTTTATGATTACATTGGTAACGTATAACGATTAATTTCCGTGAGGTGATAGAATGTTCCATTCCCATGAGTTGAAGCCGAGTGGAATTGAACATTTCATCTGCCACTGAATGAAACAATTCTTTCCTGGACGTAGTTCCTGCATTACCCGGATTATCCCTGAATAAATCAATCTTGAATAAATCCCTGCTTGAGCTATGATTTCTTTTGACTGTGGAATAGAACTTCTATTTAACATGGATCAGAACTGCTGTTTACCATGGAATGGAACTTCCATTTTGTTGGGCACCCATGCCAGGCATTGGGACCAATGATTCAATGATACATGATCAATGACCTAATCAGACGACAGGGATTTATTCAAGCATTGTTTAAGACCAAATTAATGTGGCTTTTTCATCTAAAAGATGATCAGCGGAGTGAAGTAAGCCAAGTTTCCCATGTTGTCACTCGCATGTACCAGTGTAATGCACGTTTTCTGCTTTTGTTGTATTCGCTTCACAAATACAACCCATTGGAATGTTAAAAAAGGATGGACATAGTAACAGTAAAAAAGAAGGCAATTTCATGAAACAAGCTGCGCTAACGTGACAAGTGCATTAGTGAGTGGAGACTTGGAAACTTGGTGCATGTTCATACAGAGTACTCATATGCCACTGAAAGCGCATCATATTGTGTGCCATGGTAGAAAGGTGCACGTGGCAATTAGCTTTTTTTTTACCAAACTGCTAAGACATTGTGACCTGTGAAAATTGGTTTTTATTTAGGATGGTAGAAGTTTTTAAAAGAGGAATACTTGATTAGGAGAATGGACGCTGATTATGGCCGAGCCGAAGACATTATCAGCGTCCATTCTCTTGAGCCGGTCTTAAAACGAACGTTTAATAAAGGCCGGCTGAGCACAGTTTATTCCCGTTCTTTAATGAATTGCGAAGTGAAAACGTACAAAATTACAAATTTCTAAACGATTTTGTTCAACTTTTTTTAAGCACCGCTTTAGCCATGCTATATGTGTTCCACTCGAGAATAATCCAAAACAATCTCTTTATATTTTGGTGTGGAGATTTGCGAGTTTGGGGCACACTGCGTGAGGTGGTCAGTGCCCCTCGCTGCTCTCACAGTCTGGCTGGGATGGGCAAGCGTGTTTCGCAGATTTTTTGTGAAGGAAACACTACACAGCTGTGGTCACGCCGAGCATTATGCGTTACTCGCTGTCTTATTCCTTACAAGAAGAAGTTCAAAGGAACGCTATCCGCTGAGTTCTCGACAAACTACCGGTAAACGTCTGATACATTTACCCTTGCGCCAGCACCCCGTAAGGGCGGTGGGGGCCGAGATGGTAGGTGCACAGCTAGCCACTGGTTTCAACTGTGATGGGCTCTCGGCCAATAGGAGCGGCTAAACCCTGATAATATCCACGAATAAAGGCGCCTTTCCGTTTGTGTGTCAACACTTGCGCCAAGCGTTGTGTATCAGTCAAAATCGCTCCCAGGCGGGGCGATTTGGAGTTATATTCATGGGTCGGTTTTTGTGTCCATGAAACGCACCGAAAAACGTGCATGTGGAAAAGCACCTTAACCCTTCTTTGATGCAGGGTTGTAAGCACTGTTCTCTTTATGCATTCTGAGAGCTTGCGAATAAACAATTTTGGGTTCAGAATGGTGGTTCTGTCCACATGAGTAATGTGGAGGTTTATGGGTTTGCGTCGTAATCAACATCGATCAATGTTACATTAATATTGGCATAAGGGTCATGCTATAAACTTGGGGTCTGACATGTGACAATTTTCCGGTTACACCTGACTTGTATAATATGGCAAGGGATATATCACTGAAATTGATTTAAAACTAGTTTTATTTGTTGGCAGGTAATTTGCAGTACTTAGTCAATTTGAGAAATTACAGCATGACTTCTAAACATGAAACAGTCGTACGCCAGATGTAACAGGGACGGGGAAAATTGGACCCCAAATTTAAAGAATGACCCATTATCTAGTGATGTTTGGGCACTTGCGCACCTGTGTATAATTGTGAATGAAAGGTTTATTTCAGAGATGTCTTATTGACCGGATCGTCAGTTCTGTCTGTGATAGTATTGTCTTTATGTTCGTTCGTTCGTTCGATTTAATCAGTACATGTAGACCGGATTCTAATTACAGGTACTTTACGTCAAATGCCAGACGCCAGCAAGTAGTTCCACTCACAGGGTTGTTCGTGGCTTGATTAAAAAAGGAACTTTGTTTGGTTTAATTAAGGTTTACCGCACTTCATTACCTGCTAAATATGATTTACACTTGTAATTTTTATGCAAAGTTGTTTTAAAAACATATTTATGCATCTTGATCACTGTGCCTTCCCTAGGTAATTCTAAACAGCTGCACGGCTGGAAATATACAGCATTTTTGGAGAAATGCTTAAGTGCACACCATTGCAGTGGGGCTGTATTTATTCTTCCACCGGCGTACAAATAGAGGCTATGCGTGGTAACCATATTGCAGGGCAGTTCTTTTGTTCCACAGGGAAGCCTCCTTTGTGCATACCCTATGGAACAAAAGCTTTGACCTACAAGATGGCAGCAATGCAAACCCTCTATAATCAGAGTGAACGAGTACGACAGAGCAAATAGAATTAAAGTTTCTCCTCGGTGTAAATACAGTATTAATTAAGCGTTCACCAAATAAGCAACCAAGCTAATTAATATGCAATATGAATGTCTCCACTGTGTTCTATCCAATTGTAAGCTCCATGAGTAATAAATGTTCGCACGTGGACGGTTTTCAAAACTACAGAGGTCTCTGTGTAACCCCTCCTGTTGTGTCCTCCATAAAAAAATGTGATGGATTGTTACATTTTTCAAGAGACATTATGAACGATGACGATATCGGTGAACTCTCAAACGTTTGACAGCTTTTGTTGAAAACACCTTTGTGTGCAATTGGGTGCAGCACAGGCCAGTGGCACCGCAAATTTGCCGGAGGGGGGGGCAAACCGCTTGCTGGCAGCAAACTGACAAACTGTCAATGGGGAAGGTGGTCACTTCCGAGATATCTTCAAAGCAACTTAAAAATTTTTCCGCCCTTTTTGTCGTCTCTTTACACTTTGTTCTTTCCCCATTTTATTTTTCAATTTGTTCCCGTTTTCCCTCGATTCTCTTTTGTTCTTAACCCCCTCCCGCGCCACAGCCTTAGCTACCATTCGTTAGAAATTGAAACATCCCGTCAGATTGGACCAGCCGTACCCTGTTTGGTTGTTTTCATCAATAGTAACATTCGCTGCAATACAACTGCAGCATTTGCATACGGTTGGCATTCTGAAATGTGGCACTTTTGAATTGGGAAAGCTGACATTTTTCTTTCACGAGAATGTTTTTCATAGGTTCATCCTCGCTCATTAGTCGGTAGGCGGATGATACAAGTTTGAACTCCGAAAACAAAATTATCTTTTTAATTAGCGATATCTGGAGTGCCGTTCCTGGTGACGAGGGAAATGGGAGTGCAAATGTTTGCTTTACGCAACTGTATGAAAACGTTTTGGTGAAAACGAAACAAAAACGCTGAAAATAACTTTGGTCCCATCAGTCGTTTAACAACCCGCGCTGTATACTTAGTGTCAAATGTAATTAACTCACGTAATTAAGTTCTGCGCTGTATTATTCGTACGATAAATTTCATCATGCATCGACAAACGATGAAATTCTAAACTCGTTATCGGCATGTGACATTTGAATGACGTCGAGGCAAGTCTTCATTGTATTGTAGTTTTACAAGTTAGAATTATTCCTCTTTGTAGACACTTTAACATCGAGGAATTTAATACGCGAAGGCATAGAAATTAAACTATTGTGTGACCTCATTTTATGAGGTATTAATGCCTTATATAATACTTGTGGCCATGCTTGGTGGATGGAAGTACTAAATACCAGAAGGTATTTTGTCAGAACCTCAGGTGCATTTTTCTTATACAGTTGCAGATTCAGGCTTTTTCGCTGAGGGGATTTTGAAAACTTATTTCGCGCCAGGGAGGGAGATGGTAGTTACTGTATCTGTGGCCATTGTAAAAATCATTTACTAACTTTGTTTTGTCCTTGACCGAACACGCAAATAAAACCGATACACTGTACAGGGTTTATGCTCAGACGTTAGCCGTTTTTACCACTGCCTCCGGATCCGTGCCTGTCCTAATTCAGGAGAATTGCTCACTTGATGTTACTGGCAACCTTTCGTAATAAGGTCTAGATCTTACGCAGTTATATTGATCTCATTGTAGCCTATATTCTGAAATTGTAATAGGCCTATGTTGAATTAATTTTCCCTGTAATTGATACATGTTATGTCGAAGTAACTACATGTTGCTATTGATACGAACACACACAAGCACCCACATACTAAACATTTAGCCTACTCGTGAACAACCGCCAAAATCCTCAAAAGTTACGAAAGAATGTGAAATTATCTAAATTTTTTTATGTGAATCGTCACATCCAATCAACATTTCAGTTTCAAAACGTACCGGTATGTTCACTGGTATAAAAGATTGTTGTAGAGGTATTTTGCGTTCAAGCCAAAAACGGAACGTTTTCAAATGAATCATCAAATTCATTCCACAACTTGGTGCACAGATTGGTTGGATGCAGAAAATAGCTTAGAAGTCACGGATTTTCGTTTTGCATTATTTGGTATACATGCAGTCCCACAGTTAATGAACCCCAAAGTTGTTTTTCTCGTAATTATTATTAAACTTTCGCCAAACCTTAATTTTCCTGGTAGCAACTTTTTAATACAAACAAACAGGTCGACAAAATATGTTGTTTCAGTAATGAAAGCTCTATATCGTAGATACTGAGTTATTTTGTTCAATTTGTTGGGATGTGCCGTCTGTTGAGCCATTTAGGAGGAAGATTGATGTGAGCCTCGAACATCACTGATACAAAAGGCAATATCTAGGCCACAACAAAAGAATGACGGATTAAGCAGTATTGATTTAGTGTAACCCAATCCCATAGACCGACACCAGTGCTATGCGCAATTTCGGAGCGGGCCTCGTAACTTCGCACGCAACTTTTTCCGGAGTGAGAGCCGATAAAAAGGGCGAGGCTGACGCAAGCCGAGCATCAGTTGTTGGTGGAGCGTCGACCGCGGTCACATATACACGGCTGCAACATGGAAGTGGCAATGATCCTTCTGTTGTTGGTCGGCTCTGCGCTGGCGGGGACCGATCAAGGGGTAAGTCCACTCTGACTAAACGCATTCTAATCCCAAGCAGTGCTTTACACCCTGACACCTCACGGCCATCCTGCTCTGTGCTTTCAATTTCCAACAAGAAGCTAGAACTACAATTGACATAATGAAGGGTTTCGTATAATGAATTATTTTCTCTATGCGCGCTCTGATTGAATGAGGCATCCTCCCCTTTTTTGAAATGCTGTGATTAGATTTCTTTTCAAGTCAATTCCCCAGTTTGCGCGGGCTATATGTTTTCGGCGTTCTGACCAGTTACGATGTCAAGATTTCTTCGAAGCAATTTTTCCATTACCGGCGTTGCTTTGAGCGCGCGCAAATTTTGTGTCACGACGCCGTCGCTTGTTTGTTTGTTGTTTTATTTTGTAAATATCGAGCACTTAAATGTGACTCTATAATATTAGGCACGAGACGAATTCACTGGATTGGCGGTGGACTTCTTCATGGGCAAGGACAAGTTGGCATCCCACCTTGAGATGACTCCGTCCGAGGACTGTGTGGAAGGGGACATGCAGATGAATGAGGAACAGAAGCAGGCGTACTACATGATGCGAGAAGTGACGGCCAAGAACAGGGCCCGCGTGCGACGAGCGGCCACCAAAGCCTTCCGCCTGTGGCCCGACAACACTTTTGTTTACAAGTTCGACCCAAGGCTGTGTGAGTACACAAGACTGTGGCGCAACTTCCCGGTAGTCCAAATCCCCTAGTTTTCTTAGATTAAGCTGATTGAAATAAGCCTTTTGCGAGTTCAATTTGAATAAAATCTGGCACACTGAGTTCTTTCAATTCATGTGAACATAACAATTTGTATTCTCCACACTAAAGACACTGTTGCTGTACATCCTGATTGAGGGCAAGCTTTTCCTTAGTTACATAAGAGACGCCTTGCCTCAATAGGCGGTTTTCAATGGATGAGAAGGACGAAAAGGAACCAGTCCATTCCAGAGATGATGGTCGCTGTGCAAAAGCTTGCCCCGAATCATGAGGTATGGCAACAGTGTCTGGGGAATTCATATGGTCATGTTCATGTGCAATCAGATAACCTACTTTACCAGTTGATTGTATGGCGGTGTTCATAAACACTCGTATATCGCTTCACCGGCGAATGTAGTCGGTCTTACACTGTTGTACAATGTATATGTTAGCAGTTGTCGAGGGCCGATATTCATAAAAGCCTACTCAGCCTAATTAGCTACTAAAATGGCCCCAAGTTGATAACTAAGCCTAGTTGAAAGCTAAGTGGTGTTCGTAAAATTTTGGTAACTTTAGTTGGTTGCTAAGTTGGCTGCTAACGTTGGAGTTGATCTGGGGGTGTTTCAAAGTAGTTGGAAACTAAATCATTTGTGGGTTACACATTGAGCAGCGAATATGGCGAGACGTAGGCCTATACTTGAGCTTGCACAGCTAAACTGTGCGATTCATAAAAGCTTGCTAAGCCTATTTGGCTGCCGTTCTTAAAAGTAATTTGACCCATCCAAAATATCACCATAGGGGCCTATCCCATTGACATGCAATTACACACTTTCCGGTTTGGAGGTTTGAAGAACTACTGGATGTCCCAGCTGCGTTCTAAACATCTACCTACCAACTTGCCTGGCAACATTCTCAGCAAGGTTGCCAAGTTGGTAACCATGGAGTAGAAAACTACGGATTCAGCAGGCTGCTAAGGCCTGGTTGGCTGCTAAGTCAGCCGGCTTTTATGAGCATCGGCCCTAGTCACAAAAAACGAACGTGTAGTATTCTTTTCCCCAAGCTTCGGCAATGCGAGCTAAGTTCATGCAGGCTGTTGAGACATACAAAGCTACGACATGCATCCAGTTCCATGAAGCGAAAGAAGGCTATAGTGGCAGCATCCCTCCACTCACGGTCTACGGAACTGGTAATGGGTAAGATTTACTCATCCTAATACATGTACAGGTGCTGGTAATTCTGAAAGTAGGGTATGTACAAGTTAGTCCCCCCCAAAAAAGTCTCCCGTTTCGGCGGTTTCTGGTTAGTGCACGCGTCGCCGTAGACCTGTTCGTCGGCAAAGGGAAAAGATTTTATTTTGTATAATACGATGTCTAAAAGTTGCCAACTTGAAACTTGCATGATCGACTGGAATCCTCCTACTGCATAATTTTAACGTGTTTAAGATGAGGTATGGTCGAGTAAACATGTATGAACACTAAAAGAGTCCCTCTAGGCCCCATACATTTGGTCGGCCGGGCACTCTTTTTCAGATGACGTCATTTCTGTATTATAGACATTTACCCCTGGAAACCATATGCAGCAAGGTATGAGACAGAGAGAACCCCCCTGCTTTGTGTTGGTCATTGTCTCGCAGGAATCTGGGGAATTCCTTTCAGACATCTTGGGGGGGATGTGTTAAGTAACAATAGTCTGGAATGTGTATAGGGATTGGACATGTGTGGGGGGGGTACCCCTCGGTCTCATTTCTTGCCGGGTATACTGGAAACCAGACAAATGAGGTAGTCTTATGTCCTTTTTGCATCTATAAGCTGAAAACGCTTTTAAACAGTAAATAGTGAGGGGCCAGTCTATTTCAGTGTTGGCAACGGCGATACGAATGCATAATGCTAATATACAGGGACCGGTAGCTAGCTGGTTTAGGTCCGTAGTTTGCGCGACTGCATTCGCATTTTGCTTTTTTAAAGATATGTTTACCAACAACTTTTCGTTTGCGTGATAGTCGGGCCTAACACATGCCTCACTGGAAAACTTAAGAAGTTTTCCCCTTCAACACTGTGAATAACGTGTACATAACGTGTTTTTATCTACTAGTAGCACTTAGTGCATAATGCAGAACTCAAATCAGCACTTCACGTGCTCATGACATGTGCGAACTGAATGTGGGTGTGTGGGCAGCAGGCCGAGTGTTTAGAATGAGGTATCAAGTGCAATATTGGACCAGTTAGGTTCACCATGTGTCAACCGAGGGAGAGACAAAGATTGTCTCTGAAAACGGTTGCCATTTGTGTTTCATGCGTCCAAATCCTAACTCTTGGAGAAGGGTTGTATTTCTGAAGTGTTTTGAAAAGAAAAAAAAAGGCAAAATGTCTCCCCGATGTGGGATTCGTACACCTGCCCGTTACCCCCTGGGTAAGGCCTTTAATCGAGTGCCACAAAGAGGTTAAAAACCTACCGTTTTTATGATCAAGCCCCAGTAATATTCTGTAATTTGCGTTAGCCCTGAAACCCGTCTGCCAAGATAACGTTGAAAAAAATACCCCGACAATATGGTTCGAGACAGCTACATGTATATGCAGTTAAGCTTAGTGCCTAGAAAACGAGTCAACATTTTATTTTCGTATTTTACAATACGAAAAGAAATTTATTGACGAGGTCTCACTTTATTCTTTGGAATGCCGGTTCTACGTATGTTTTCCAAGACTTGCTGTGGTGCTGGAATTAAGGGTGGTTATCTTTTTATGGGTCAAGTTTCGATATGGGGATGTACTGGATAACAGGCGCTGATAATGTCTGAGCTGAAGGCTATCAGCGTCCATTCTCCGTGAGCCGCTCTTACACGACCCCAGCCAAGCACATATTTATTCCCTGCCATTAAGAATTGTTTGAGTCACGCAGTCAAAGGTAAATTCTGTTTTAAATGATAAATTAGCAACGGTTTTGATCAACAGTTTTACTTCAGCCCTCTACCCGTGTTAAGTTGCTCTTGAGAGTAGTTGAATACAATCTCCTCATTAGAGATTGGCGCGACCGTGGCGCGTACTTTGTGAGGTGCCACACGGCCAGCCGGTGATGTGTACCCACTTAATGGGTCCTCAATTGAATGGCTAACCTGGGTATAGTAAAAGTACACAAAAAACAGTTGAACTTTTCTGATGAAGTACGCATTTTACAACGAGTATTTCCTTTTATCCGGCAGGTGCTTCTCGACCGTCGGTGGACCGGGCGGTAAAATTAACCTGCAGGAGGGTCGCTGCAATCACGTGAGTCACAGGCTGCAGTTGAAAGCCACGGCTGCGGCAACTGCGGCTCTCCATAGACTTTTATGAAGATGTTTCCATGTTTGCCTTGTTACCTGTAGACCCACTGGCAAGAGGAATACAACTTCACTTATTGATGAAAGGGGACAGACTAGTTTTTCCTTCCAGCCTTAGGCTGCATTCAAATCTGTTGTCCAGAGCTATATCTAGGTCTTCGCTCCATTGGAAATGCTCATAGACGCGTAGACAATAGACCTAGCCCGTTTTGGACACAGCCTTATTACATTGCTTTATGATAGAAAAGCAAGATGGCCGCCGTATGACAGAGGTCGATGGATGCGTGCTTCGGCGAAGCTAAGCTGAAGCTATGATCAGATAGCTTCAAGTTCTGCAATGCGCAGGGGAGATCACACTGAACCACTCCTCTCATTCAAACCATCTTTACAGAGCAGATATTTCCCACTGCGGCGTGCCATGATTTCATGCATGGTACCATCATCGTCAGTGTTACTCTCATTTCTTCATATACCGCATCGGTAGCTGTCGTCTCTGAATACAAGACGACAACAACTCGCATTTGACCGAAACTATCAAACTCAAGCACAATCATGGAGAAAAACACGTTGAAAGTTTGTGTTGACAATATCAACTTTGTACAGTTCTTGCGGATTAATTCTCGGAACACCGACAGCGGGAACTAGACGCCAGGGGCGGTTGCGTGCCTCCTTTCAAGGAGGCCATTGGAGGCACGAAAAAATTGACCCTCACCAAAAAATCTTGGATCCGCCCTGTTTGGGCTTGTCCCACCACGTACAAACTGTTTACTGTTGCCATCTCAGCAAGATAAACCGAGGTACTATAAACTGGGGCCGGGCGTAGGCAACTCAATTGTTGACAGAGTTTTGCCTTTTTTATAAGAGAATGGGCAATTTCAAAGGGGCATATAGGGCAAAATTTTATTAGCGTCTCAGGAATTACATAGTTCTTCGGTTCCACGGTAGTTCTTCAAAAAATTCCCATATGAATCCCCCACCCTTGAAGGCCTGGATGGTTACGGCACCGTGGGTGACTTGATTTTCATCTGATGGAATTGGACATTTACCTTAGGAAACTTGTTCTTTTTAGTTTCTTCTTCGGAACCGTGCATGAAAAACCTCTTCACTGCCCACTGCACCTCTTGGCTGTTTTCTTGTTCGCAGCTCGGAGTTTGCCTGCATGAGATAGGTCATGCCCTCGGAGCCTACCACGAACATACACGCCCCGACCGCCGTGAACACGTCTCCATCAAGGAGGAGAACATCAGAAATGGTTACGAAGGTAATTTCAAGGTTGTGGACCGTCTCCTCGTCGGGATCTACGATCTGCAGTCCGCCATGCATTATGCGTGTGATGTAAGTCTCGACGTCATCCTAGGGGAATACTAGGCTCGAATGTAAATTTTGTCAAGAACTTGAACTATGTCCCCTGTGTGGGAAATCTGGTTTTCTTCGTTTTCGTTTTGGCTTTTTATGACGAAATAATTATATTGTTAATGGGACGTCTGTTCTTCCCTGTGCGTATTCCTGCAGGCTTTCAGCAAAGATGGCCGCTCGGAAACAATCGTGCCTCATGACGAGTTAATGAAAGAAAAGATGGGCTTGCAGAGGAAACTTTCGCGATTGGATATATATAAATTTAACAAAATGTACAGTTGTTATGGTAAGTAAAGGAAGTGTGCTTCCCAAGGATAAATAATAAACATGGATCCTGCCCCGACCTAATTCGCCCGAGTCAAATTTTAGGGTAAATAAAAGAAATTGGGATTGGAATTCGAGCACAGGTTTTTTCTTCATTACAGAAAATTTAAGGGTTGAGGGGTTACCCACCACTGTAGATAGACAAAGTGTGAAAATCCTGTGAAATGGAAACGGAGAAATGTGGCATCAATTCTAGTCTGATATCTTTGGGGAGTTTACTTTTATAGCGTGTTTGACTTCTGGAGCCTTTGCTTGACCGAAATAAGGGAATCTGTCATTTTGGTGTCCTACAATTTATATTTTCTTCTGATACTTCTTTATCGCTGTCGCTTTGTCAAATGTTAGAGAGTTGTCCCGACGATCTTGAGACAGCATGCAAGCATGGTGGAGTGCCGTCCAAGGACTGCACTTGCCTCTGCCCAGATGAGTACACAGGAATCTACTGTGAAACTTTCAAGAAGACGACGGGTAGGTTGAGACTTGAATCTTCAAGGAAAAACTCATTGGGTCGACTTGCTTGGCACAGCTCAGTAGGAGAGACGAATCTTAGCCAACTACATTATTGTAGGAAATTCTGGGCAAACCTGGTGACGTAGTTCACGGGCTTCAGCCAGAGCTGTTTATTGAGAACTGCAACATGGAGTGTCTCTGCTGTTTGAACCGAAATGGTTAATTATTCCTTAGTGTACATTGACAGTTAGCACACGATAGCTGCTTGCTGTATTGCACACATAATGAACAGCCATTTGGGTTCCAGTCTGAAGCTGGCGCTACTCTACAGCCATGGCTTCGGCCGGTTCACTGCGAACCCACCACTCTGCCGTGAAGCATGCACTCACAACACCAGGTTTCTGTGCGAGCGCCGGCACCGAACACTAATCACAAGCGTAGTTTTTGTTAACAGCTACGTCTATGAAAATGTGGGGTTTTAATATTGGTCGGTCACTCATGCAAAGGTGGAAAAGAAAAGGCTTTTTAAAGGGGGGGGGCAATTTGTTTTGGGGGGCCGAACTTTGAAATTTCTAAATGTATTAAGTTTTTATGGCCATTATAATGCGTGAGAGGTGTCTACGTGCTTTTTAAAAATGGGGAAAAGAAGAAGTCCCGCAAATCGTGTTTGCCTATATTTTGGGTATTGTGGCCTCTCTTGGCCTCTCTGGATCCATAGGTGCCTTGAAGTTGGAATGCTGCTGTCGCGGAAGGACCAAACGTATAGGCCACAACTTCATACAGGAGGTCCTGTAAAATTGTTCTGTGCTGTAAACTGAGAGGAACTCTGCCATTTTTGTCACAAAATGAAAAAAAAAATCGCTCACCTGGCCATCATGCTAAAAGTAACTCATTACATTAGACTGGTTCGACATCTTTCTGCTCCAGAATTTTGATCAGTCTGTTAGCTATATCGTGAACACTGTTGTGAATTGTGTGCGTTCGTTTTGGCCTAAACATGCCTGGTCAACTGCAAGTAACTTTGAACTCCACTCTACTCCGTAGCACCCCCTACTGCACTGAGGTCCCTTTTCAAGGACGAACTTGTCCAAATTGATGCATGACAAACAGCCATGCAGAAACTGGTTCACAATTTTGCCAATTTCGAAAATGGCGTGTAGTGGCGGTTTTACGTTTAACGAAAACTCTCATTTTCCAAGTATAGCGACGAGTGGTATTCCCTTTTTTCGTCTATGAATGATTTAGAGTGCAGTGCAGAATATAAGGACACATCAGGGATAATCCGGAGCCCTGGATTCACCAGAGGAAGCAGATACCCAAGCAATACCGAATGTGTCTATGCCATTGAGGTGAGTGCAGTCTCCAAAGGGCAGACCCAGAACCACATTTTTAAGGGGCTTATTTTTTATAGTTTATTCATTTAATTGATTGGGGATCTGGAAATTGGTATACGTGATTTTTTAGGGCTTTTCTGAGGAGTGTGGCTACACATTAATTTTTCGAACTTTATTTTTATGTTTTTTTTCTTGTGTATGAAGTGTCCCGAAGGCACCAAGGTTCACCTGACATTCAGAAGCTTCGACATCGAGGGATGGGGCTGCTTCTTCGATACTTTTGAGACGAAAACTGGCCCTGCCGTAGAGGAGGTTTACCCCAACTTGTAAGTGTCACAGAGTAAAGTACCATTTTTAGCAAACCAGTAAACAGGATGTATGCATGTTTCCGCCATTTTGAATTGAAGGCGAGGTAAAACCTTTCATTTTGGGCGTCTGAGAGTAAAGATGAAAGTGGCAGAATTAAAAATCAATTCAAATGCATCCCATTTTTTGATTGAAATCATTTAAACCTTGCGACAACTTACAACAACATGTTTTAAGCCACTTTGACCGATTTGAAAGTGAGGTCTGGAGTCTGACACCACTGCATTTAACAGATTACATTGAATGTGTTAGATGCAGGGAACAAAAAGAAAAAAAATTGCTTCCCGTGGATAAGGCCTGTTGCTGGCTGCCATGGTTTGGATATTTTAGAGCATAACCCAATGCTGATAATTTCGCAATTCTGTCGCAAACGCAATTTGGCCTTGAAAGAGTGATCTCCTCACAATCTGATAATTTGAATACTGCAGGGAAATACTCAGTACTGGGACTTCAAACGGTTTCTCAATACTGAAGCGGCTTCTGAACCAGTAACATAACCTTGATATTGCTGCCCCCGTGATACTTGCTCCTCTCACAGCAACTTTCTTGAATGGGCGGAAAATTCTCTCCAAATTCCATGTTTTTCAGGAGAAGACAAATGAGAGGGAAAGAACAAAGGTTCACAATGCACTTGAAGGGCAGAAATAAACAGCTTTACGGTAAAGCCTCCATGTATTTTTGATTGGCAGGTACTGTGATAAGGCATTGCGCGGAAAGACTCTGACGTCGAAGGAAAATTTGGCATTGCTGAAGTTCAATAGCGACTCATACTACAACTATCCTGGATACGAACTGGAATACGTCTGTGAGTAAATCCATACCGGACAGCACTTACCTGACAAGGAACAGTACACAGTTGATACCGTCTCATGAAAGCTGAGATTTAGTTGTAGTTTGCACGCCGTTTAGTTGCCTCTTAGCATATTGGAACAAAGCATCTTATACCACATTTCTGCACTTAAAATTGTCATTAATTGAAATATTACCATAAATGTTGGTCCCCAAAAGACTGAGGAGAACTTGTAATTCCAGAAAAAAGTAGTTCATATCGTCATCAATATGATTATCAGTGTATAGTGTCCAGATGTATAAAAAAAACCCTAACATACAAATGGTAGCATGGTTGGAATATAATGAAGTTGACGTGTGATAATTTAGGTTTTAAACACAACCTTAAAATCTATAATATCATAAGATTTAATTTTTTGCAAACAATACTCATTGCTGGTGTGGGAATGGATGTACTGAGGATCTGCACCCTTCTAGTTTGAGAATGGATAAGCGCGTTTTACTGACGGAATCGTCCCAACTAAACGATCCAAGAAGATATGCGTTTGGACACCATCACAGGTACTTCACAACAGTTATAAAAGTTCTCCGAGATGTTTAAATCAAAATTGTTTCTAGTTAATCCATATCATAGGGCAATCTTACATTAAATGCAAGTCCTGTTCAGAGAGTGTTCAGAGCAACAGATACATGCAGAAAGGGGACTGGCATTTTCTTTCTTTGGGGGGGGGGTGCCAACTTGTAACTTGTTCGCCAACCTCGTGTCGTGTGAAATTTACAAGGTGATCCATGGTACGCTACATTTCATGCTTCAGGGAGAATGCCGACGGCCGATTTTGGATTCATTTGCTGACCGAAGATCTATTTGCCGATTGGAATTGGAGGGGGGGGTGCTGCACCCTCACGCCCCACGGTTGCTACGTCCCTGAGAAAGGTCATTTTAGGTCTTTTCCCGCATTTATTTTTACGAACTCACAGACACATTCTTTTTCTCCATTGATTCACCCGCTTAAATAAGCTCGTCGGTACGGGGATGGGCGTCTCAGCATGGACTGAAGTAAAAAGTAATATTTTGGAAAATCTTGTATAAAAATGTGCTTCACATAATTAAGATCAGGAAATGATTAAATACACCTGATTAAAACGGTAGCTTTGCCGTAGAAAAATATATGTCTGCACATCAGGAAGATTGCTTACCTTGCTTATGTCATTTCTGTGTTGTCATAACACTTGTATTTTATAGCAACTTACAAGAAAGGCTTGCGAAAGAAAGAACATTTGCAGCTATATTTTTCAAACCAAATCTGCGAAGAAGAACAGGACCACTACTTTGGTTGGTTAATGGCATTTAAATGCCTTCAATTTTGGTGAAGGAACCCGCGTCTTGCTTCAAGAAAGGTATTCCGGAAAACACACCCCAGATCAGTGTAGTGACACCGCCGACGGCCCCTCTATCGTTGTGTTTTTAAACACGTATTTTACAGCGGTGCCGGTATGTTACAGCGTGGCAGTCGAAATAAGCATGGGGAGTCGTTAGCCTGATTCGGGTGACCACTCGGCGAGTGGGATTCTAAAGGAGCACACATGTACGTTTACATTATATTCATTATATTATTTTTTCTCAGCCATAGATTAAAAAAAAATGGGTTGGGGACTCCCTCGCCCAACAGTTACCTGATTTTGCCGACAAGAAAGAGAATCGACTTTCACCATGTACTCTAACCCGATCGCCGCCCCTCGTTTAAAGGCCTAGTAAGACCTTTGCACCGAATCGGCCAACCCCAGGCCCAATCCCCTCTACTTGGTTTCTTAGCTGGTTATGCATTTTTCAAATAACAATTCGCAGACCCCTCAGCTTTGCATGTTAGTGGTCTGCATAAAGGTCTTAATTGGCGCAATATGTCCCATTTTTGAAGGATTATGGCTTCGTATTAAAGAAGTCTCACCCATTGTCATAGAGCTCTGAAATGAACTAAATTAAAGGTATGACTAAATTGAATAATACAGAGAACAAGCCCTACACTGCTCCTTAGTCGTCACAAATGTAATAAATATGAAATTGAAATTTTCATTGTATGCCAATATGGTCAAAAATGCTAGATAACATAATTATAGTCCTGCTCCCCCAAATGATAGAATGATGCAAACGATAGCCAGCCAGCTGTTACAAACCAACCAAGATCTCACAGACTTGGACTACACTCATATCATTGTAATCAGTCAAGTAATAGCGCAGCAAATAGCCAAAATCAAGATTGTCCTGATCACGCGTTGTTTACCAAGACGGCTGGCTCTGACCAGCTTTGTCCGACGTCAACTTTGCGTGTTTGGAAGCAGTTTTTGTTTCGTTCGCGTGTTGAGGCTGCTTTTAAGTTCTGCTGCTCTGTCCTTTTTGCCTCGCTTCCAATTATTGGGGCCAGTGTCTCGTCGTAACTATCGATCTTGTGGCGAACTTAACAAATAAGAACGTAAGTAACAAAACTTCAATTAATACAGGTGTTTAAAAAGCCATCATTTATTAACGGTAACTTGGGATATAAGAAAAGAATAGTTGAACATTATGAAACTCATTCTGAAACTGAACTTTATCAAGAAGTGCAGACTTGATCAGACAGGCCGCACCTCGGGTACTGCTGTTTGCGCTGATTTTAAAAGAAGGTCGATTTCCTTCCTTTGACAGGATCAGCATTTGATAACTAAGCATGCCTATAGTGCAGATACACACCAACTTAAGCGCTGATGCCCTGCCGCCTGAATTCCGTGTCAAATTAGTGGAGATGTTCGCCTCCATTTTCAAGCTTTCTCAGCATGTAGGTATCATATTATATGTTTTATATGTGTAGCCTTTCGAGCATGTTTGTAATGGGAAAAGAGGGGATTGCGTTGTCCATTACCGAATCTTTTAGACAATTTTCATCTGGTTCCTGGGCTCAATTCTGTGATTTCAATATTGGATTTCTGGGGATTTTTGAAGGGGCAATCAATTGAGAGATATATCATCGTATGACAACATTTAGTAACAGTAATATTTTTTGGTAGGCACATTTTCTGGTAGACATAACATGTAAATTTGAATCTGGTGAGAAGTTGGAAGTGGGCCCGGTTGGGGCGCCCAATAACGGAATCCGTAGCGTAACCAGGATAAAGGTATATGGGTGTTCTTTTCCACACGGGCACTTGCCAACTGCAGCTTGTACATATATAGGTTGCATACATTCACGTTTTCAAAGGAGCACCAAGGGGCACAGACCTCCCCTGGGGCAGTCCTCCCTCAGTAATAACATCAGTGCTTAATGGAAAAAAGAGTTGTTTTCGTGTTACCTAGTATTCGCTGACCACTTTTTTGCGTTCATTCTGACCAAAACAGCCAACCCCCAAAAAACTAAAAACCAAACCAAACCAAACCAAAACCACTAAACGATCAGTAGCGCAACAGCAGCAGCAGTCCCACAACGACAAATAACTTACAATTATGAACAACAACCCCCCTACAATGTAACAAAACAATTGTAACAAAAACAGAACCAAAGAGCAGTCTTCCATTTTCTCTGTAATTATGCAAGTCTGTGTTGGTGGGGTTGTCGACTGACGAAAGACTGTACGGAGGGGTGGATGGCTCTGACCCGTTGTTCGTCATGCAAGTCATTAAAGCCGACGGATTCGAAGATGTTGACGAAAACCGGCAAACCATCAAGGCGCTGTTGGGCCTCCTGATTGGGGAGATGGGGGTTCCAGAAAAAAGGTTTGTGGTATACTATTGTGCACAATAAAGGCACACGTGGCAGGTTTTGTCCTCTACAAAAAAACAACGTGCAACACATGACTGACCTATGAATTGAGCAGGCAGTGCATACAGGACGCCCCTGGTACATTAATTAAAACCTTGATGGGGCTGTATTTATCCAAGTGTTTAAAACTGACCGTTTTATAAGTGGCTTTGCTTTAGCTTTTAGTTGGGGGTAGTTAAACACCACAGCACAGTCCAGGAAATCAGATTTTTTTTCATTCGCTTGCACAGGCATTTTTAAATCCTCCATCCGTGGGCCCCTAACGGAACCAAGAGAGGGCGCCATTTGTATAGCAAAGACGCTCCTTTGGTGGGAAATGCACTTTGTTGGTTCATGAACGACTACGAATGCATGTGTTTCGGTCGTATGGCTACCAACAAGGTGAACACTCCCCACCAATGTGAATCTTTTCAACAGATGAGGGGGTCCTTCTGCTCAAGGCGGAGAGGTCTACATGCATTATACCCTAGGCCGCTTTGATTTTATTCTACCATCACCCCCAATCGATGCTGGGTGCCTTTACCAGTTGTACTAATCCGTTATTTTCTTTCTTGCATTCTAATGGCTGCAGCATTCGCATCATTCTGCTCAACGTTCCTTCCACTCGCATTGGCATTTCGGCAGGATTGCTGACTGACGTCATTAAGGAACGCCAAAAAGCAAGTGGTACCAAACAACCGTCGCAAGATTAGATCGACACATATGAGTGTCAATCCAGAAGATATATTCCTTCTGATAGATATATTTTTTTAAAATACGATGGAAAATAAAATCAATTACTGCAGTTTTTTGTGCCGACACAAAAAAAGTTACTATGCATGTAATCATTTAATTTATAGATCAATAAAATGGTAACTCAATAACACATCAGCATAAAATTTAGTACTGGTCTCAGAAAATTAAGTCATACGTACAAATTGATTAGTGTGCCTATGTAAACCCTTTTCAACGTCCGCGACGCATTGTGGGTTTGGATATAAGAAAGGTATTTCGTGCTTTACCCTATGGAAAACGTGTGCCTGCAAACCAATCTACTTTCATTCCATTACATACTCTGATTCAAGCCATGCTTATTTTACACAGTGTTGCATTGTGGACTTGGGATAAAGATATGAAACGTCAAATTGAAAGGCTAATCAGAAAAAAAAATCAAGAAATTCCTTCAAAGAGCATCAGCTTATGTCTCGGACTAAGATTATGAATATTGAAAACCTTGTACTGGCCAATCAGAAATAGGACTTGAAGTTTATTTCTGCCGCATCTACCAATCACATTCACTTTCCAGTTTAAATTGACCAGTGCCATTTGGAAAAGGCAATTACGGACAAATTCTTTCCTCCTACAAATTGTGAAAATGAATTCGTTATTTGGAAATATATTTTCTTTCTAAGCGAGTCACTTTGATATAATGAGCTGGCTTAAGGAGTCACGCTCACTCGCCGCCGGGTTTTAAGAAAGATTGTGAAGAAAATTGTAAATTGATTTCTGACAGGTTTACTCCCCCATAGGTTTGTGCGTAAAATGCATGGCTTGTTTGCCATCCAAACCTCAAAAAGTACTGCTAACGTGGAAAAGGTTTAAGATGCTTTTCACAATTTGGAGGACTTTTCACCGAAGTAATGTCGACCATTTCAGTAAGTACCAATTTTAAGGAGCCAACCAAACCCAAATTCGTCGTGTATATTATTACACTTTAACGGCTGGTATGCGTCAAAAGAGGGCGCTTTCAAGTGAATCACATGAAATGATGCGCTACGTCACGCGCGGGTGAGGCTATGTTGTCTTGAGCTAGGTCTAGGTTTAGGTCAAGGTTTGGCTCCGTAGACAATAGACGTAGCCGTAGCTCTGGAAGCTCGTTTCGGACGCAAAACTCGCGCTGCGTCGAAAACCCGTAATTTACAGAACACGTGCACGGCCGGATGCATGTATGCGTACCGACGACGGACAGGCGCTAGGCACACTGCAAACCGAAGATTATATAGCAAGATGGGTAATTCGGCCATGAAGGTGTTACCACCAGGGGCGCCATTCGAATGTGAACGTTAATGTTTGTGCGTGCCTGTCGCGGCGCCTGCGTCTGCGCATTAACATGCACTGCGCCGGCGTAGTCCAACCAGAATGGCGCCCATGTGATAACAACATTTACGCGTATTAATATTCATGGTGAAGTTCCCCATCTTCCGCCGCTACGCGGCGCTATACGATCTTTGCTGCAAACCGTGAACACGTGGGTGCGGTGGCACACGTGCATGTTCTCTAGTGCAGGCTGAGCGCGTGTTGGTCGCTTTATTTAATCGTTTTTTTCCGCGACTTTATGTATCATCATGACAACACGTAAGAAATTAGTCTCTGAGGCGTGATATGGAGTAAGTACAATGTATTTTGCTTTTATTATAATGATCTTAATCTTGACTAGCATACTGCACAAATCGCCCCAGACATGCTAGATGTGGCTGTTAACGTGCAGTCCCTCATGCATCGCCCCCATTACTAAGATATTATCTAACATTGCCTTGAACATTTTCACATCTGGTGCTGATTTAATTACAGATGGCAAGGCATTCCACTCAGGAATAGTACGAGGATACAGTGACTTCCTGTAGCAGTCCTTGGGGGATCTTATAGTTCAAAGTATGAGCTGCATGTGTAGTCTGTTCACCTTGATTAGTGCGCAGATGACTAATATTTTGTGGAATAAGCCTGTGAGCTTCCTTGCAAAGAGTGGTCAGTCTTGCCTTCCGTCTTCATACATGTTTCCAGGGTTTCCCATTTAAGTTCTGAAATCATATCTGTGACACTGCTGGTTCTATTTTTTCACACTTGGGCCAATACTTTATTGTAGTCCTTGAGACCATGGAGAAAGGAAAAGGCCATGTTGGGACTAATCCTAGGAGTAGGATCAACACTAGGCACACTCACTGGCTACAGTACATACATGTACATGTGCATGGCCCATTTCTGTGAAAATGACATGAGTAACTTTAGTAGGCCTACATGCATTTGCCCTCTTAGATTTTGCACACATCTTGCAAATTGTTTATCCCTCCCAAGCAAGTCATTGGGTGTGATGACGTGCTCACCAGCCTAATACTTGGCTATCCCAAATGATATAAGTCCAACAACATTAACAATGAAGGACCAAAATAAATTTGTCTAGTGCTTGTCCAACTTCACTTTGGCATGCTGTGTATGTTTGAATTTTTAAAATGATATTTGATTTGACTGCACTTGCTGAACCGAGAGGTATTACTTTGTACCTTACCATTCAGGAAGTAACACGACTGCATCAGGATGATGAAGATCAGTTAATAATAGTTTGAACAACTTAGACTCTACGAATTGCCTTTTTAAAGATTTGGATATGGTCCGGCGAAACATGGCACACACTGTATACTCATCAGTGTGAAGTCACCAACTCTGTCTGGAATCAACTCCCTCCGATTGGTCCCGAGTCAACTCGCTCTCGTCAACTCCTGAAGGCAGGCACATGGCTGCAGCATGAATAAAAATCTTCCAAGCAAGTTCTGCGACACTTTATTACTCCTGTATTAAAGTACACATATTTCCAGAATTCTGAAATAGCATACATGTACAGTACTGTTCACGTAAATTTACTGCCAGGCACTTGGATGCATCATTAATTACCACAGATGAGAAGGTAAAATCCCAGTCTTTCTTCCTAGACTGACAAACTTTGTTATGTACATATTTCCAGGTTTCTAACAATGCATGTACACTGCATTTAAACATACCTGTACATGTATAGTCCTATACTGACATGTGCAGCTAATACGCAACGCCCTTGGCTGGTTCCCTGTCTAGTCACACACTGCTTGTTGCAAATCATTGGTAGAGTGGCTCGCACTTTGCGACATACACTAAAGTGACGAAACAGCCGTCAGTTTTGTGCAAGTGGGGCAAAGTTCGTCCGGAGTGGGAAAATGGCGACAAAAAGGTAACATCTTTTCAAACGAGGAAAAGGCTAGTTTTCTGCAATTAGCAACCTAGTGGATTGTTTACCCAGTAAGTAGTGAACATACCGGTGCAATTTCAGATCCTAAAATCAAGTGGATGGTTAGTTATGCCCCCAGATATCCCGGATAAGTTATTCGAATGAAATCCCTATGGACTGTGACAGGGCTTAGTATATGATTGAGGAGTATACGTTGGGCCCTGTTTACGGGTCTCCGTTTTGTTACAATCCCAGTTTACCCCAATCCTTTTGTGTCTCCCCGAAAAGGTACGTGTGGAATTTACGCACTTTTTAAAAACCTATAAAAGACTCCGTAGTCATTAGTTTCGTTCTCAGTCAGTGCCTACATGTATATGCTCTTGGCATGTGCTTTCCAAAATGGCCAGCATTGGGTCAGCACCTCTGTGTTGTCTTCTCCTCTTCTCGGTGGCAGAGGCTGACACCGCTGTGGGACCGTGGACCCTGGAGTGTTGTGGCTCCATGCTGAAGCTGAATTTCGAGGACCGACACCAAACTACCTGTCTGAGCTGGGCTGTTCTGTTGCGGGATGTGGAGTAGCCCTAGCTTTCGTTTTTTCAAAATAGTGCCGTCCTTGGTCAGCATGTAATACTACAGGCAGGGTTTTTCAAGGTGCCACACATCGGAAAATTTACCATTTTGGAAAGCTTTAGGGTGCTTGTATGAAAGTCCAAACTCTGAGGAATACGCCAGTTAAGTAAAATTTTCAAGTCATTCTCATTTCAGAAGATATAGGATTCAAAGTTTGTGACAATCCTGCAGTTTGGATTTCAGGCATTTAAGACATGCCTTGAAGTAGGGCTGTGGTGGCGACAGAGAGACAGATTGTAAAAGAGAGCCACTACAGCCCTATTTGTGGGGCTAGGTGTGGAAGTGCTTGGCCTGACAACTGTACTCCTTTAGCCATGGTGCTGACTGTGCGGGGCCTCATTTTACTCTTTCTTGTGTTGGCTCCTTAAGGTAATTAATGCTCGGCCGAATATAATTTGCCTCTGTCCAATAATGATTTTGATGATAATTGTGCTTGGCTTGCTAATGTAAATATGTTTGTTTTTATGCTTTTGCTTGTCCAAATTTACGGTGTTTTTGCATGAGAAATTTAAGTTGCAAAAAACACTAGATTTACTTTGCTTTAACTTATTGCTTTGCTGGTTTAAGTTTATAATTAAATGTTATTCCAAATTAGTTCCTTTGTTGTCCTTTGACCGTATTTTAGTGTCCTTGTTCCCGTCTTTTGATTTTCTTCTGCCGTGCGCTCTCCGTACGTAACACTTTCAATAGGCCTACATCCATGATCATGTAGGCCTACCTAGGCCTGCATCATACATGACAAAAATGTTGAGTTCACACATTGCTACTGTCACTGTGTACTATACTGAGTTCCAAAGCCTTTGCAATTACATCAATCAGGTCTATTGACCTGATTTCTATTTTTAATTTTTTATGAAGTGCAAAATGAACACTTTGAAAATGTACCCACGATGAAGAAAGTAACTACTAACTTGGCAGCGATGCATGAAGAAAGTTAAGGAAACTTCAAAGAGTGGCATGTTAGAGATTCAACTTCATTTAGGGCCAGGCTAGTGGACTATACCTCTGTATATGTGGCCCTACTCCTAGAAACAAGTTGAGGAAGGATTAAACATTGGGATAAAGCTCCGCTGCTGTGAACGGTATCGGCCACATAAAGGTATTTCTCAATTGCCCTTTTGATTAATTCACCCAGCAGTTTATCGTGTTCAATTTGCCCAAATGGCATATTCCTGACCATCATGCCTGTTGGTGATTACTTGTCATCTTGATACCTTAATTTTGTTACAACTGTGATTTGCTCAAGATCTTCACTGGTAGTGAACGTGTACAACTCCAGACACCAGCAGTTGTAGTGATCTCTGAGAACGTTAACCCTAACCCCTGAAGCCCTTTTTGCTAGGGACCCCCCTCAATCCTTCAGAATCCTCCAATTTTTGGGGTGAAAAAATTAGATTCTCCCTCAATCCTCCGAAATCCTCCAAAATTTCATGAAAATGTTACCCTGTGTGCCTACAGCCTCAATCCTTCAAAAGCTGGCAATTCGTGTCATTATGTTGAGGCAGTGCAAATGGCATTCTTGAGCAGTGCAGTTAATTCAAAAGAAATATTGGGCTGAATAAATTCATGACGGAGGAAGAACAACACAAGGTCAAACCCATGACATTCAGTCATGGCATCCTTTGCAATCAGCCATACACTTTTGCCATTCACCCTCAATCCTCCAAAACAGCCCAAAGGATTTTGGAAGAGTGAGCTAGGAGGGTAAGGGTTAATTACTGCACACCACATTAGGTGCGTTGCACTAGCATCTATTATGTGTTTGAATGAATCTATTTTTAACATAAGAGTTGCTCCCCTTAGGCTTTCATGCCTGTAAAAGTATGTGGTATACCAGAACAGTTATTGCAAAAAGTTTAGGACCACTCTACAAAATGCATCAACCAAAGAAAAACCAAACTTAAACCGATCAATCATGGCAACTTATGTTTATTTTCAATGTGTAACCTTAGTATCTTGGTTACACAGCTATTTGACTGCATTTGCATGATTTGAAATGTTAACAGTCTAATGTTTAGTGTGACCTCCTTTTTTCTGATTATTTTTTTTTACCCCCGCTGCCTTACAGACAAAATGTCATACAAGACCTGCCCTTGCCAAAAATTGTATTCAATTGAGTGTACAGATAGCACTACTTCAGTGATGTTATGCTTTATTCAGTGAGACAATGTTATGCAGGCCCAGTGACAGAAATACCAATAAAATTCCACTGTGGTCTTGAACTTTTGCAAATGACTGTAGTTTAGAGTTCCCCTTCCTTGCATTTGGCCACATACATGTAATGTGACCATGATACTCAGTAAAGCAGATCAGCAGAGACAAGTCAACTTAAATGTCATGTATTGTTCCACATAACTGGAGTGTGGTTTTCTGCTTGAGTCCTGTCTGCTAGAGTCAGTGATTGAAGTCTCATAAGTTCTGTTTGACACACTGACTGTGCTGATGAATGCTAAAAAAGCCGGGTTATTTTGGACCATGTGACTTGTTGCAGCTTGCACTGTGACTCGGCAGTCCCCTGCTTCATTTTGTAAAAAATTAGGTACACTCAATCCAACATACTTTTCTGAAGTTCAAGACGCACACACTGTATGTGCCGGCCCACCTACGTGTACATGTACATGGACATTGAGCACGGCAGTGGAGAGGTATAAAGTTTTGGCTGATCTGTGATTCCACAGCCTCCCCCAGCTCTTTTTTGGTTAAATTTTAGTTCATAGTTTCCAAGTCTTACTTAATTTTTCAGTTTGGTCTTTTTTTTAAGGGTTGATTTTTTTTGGGGGGGGGTTGATACTTACATGTAGAATTGGTGTGTGAAACCCTATTGATTCAGTTCCTTGCAACTTTGCCGTTGAAGATTCTTCAGTTAGTTTGAGTTTCTCTTATTGTGATAGCTTGCTATTTTTCCAGGTCTGCCTTGTACATGTAATCGAATGCACCCTATACGCTTGCATTACATTGGCACACTTAGATGCTGGACCCCACGCCACCTGCATACATACCTGGCACCTGGCAATCAGGTGACAGATGACTGGATGTTGGAGACATGTAAGTCTGGATATGACATCATGCTCATGCACAAGTACATGTAATGCTAACCCTTCTGATTTGATCGCAATTAGGCAGCTGAGGTGGCTTCACCCTCCACCCATGAAAGGGAAGAAAAGAGCAGAAGAAATTTTTGAAGGGGGGAGGAGGACTGCGTGGGGTGGAAAGCGATGGAAGGTGTTATGTCAATGTGTGTGTGGGAGGGGGGAGATAACCTTTCCTCTATACAGTCAGGAAGATCAGACATAAATTGAATATTGTACCTGCTTCAGCTGCAAATCTTGCCTTATTTAAAATAAAGTTGAAGTTACCACTTGGTGCAGCCAGCAAAAAAATGTACGGTTCTGTTAAGTTCTGTTGTCGTAGAGAACTACATTGTAAATGAAAACCTAAAGAGACTGCACAGTACTGGATGTTACCACTTTGTAGACATGATGACAAATACTTTCTGGCTGAGAACATAACCGACGGTAAACCTGTCTTGAAGTATAATTTCCCCCAAAATTTACTGACAAAAGCCCTAATTTTGAATCTTTGAACTGGTTTTTTTTGCAGTTCCTTAAAAATAACAATATGAAAAAGAATATTTGTCTTGTGTTGGTGAATAAGTTAAATCATTTTATGATTATTTTAATTTCACAGATCGAGCCCCTTATTGTCATAATATCTGCACTCTTGGAACATTGATGAAGGTCCAAGCAAGACGGTCAGATTGTGGAATCAAAGAGGGCCAGCAGTCTACAACCTATAGAAGAGGAGTTTAAAAAAATGGTGAAAACTGCATGTATCACATTGAAAATACTGACCTTGACCCTAACCCTGCCAGATGCAGCATACTGCAGCAGATGTAAAAGTCTGATGCACTATAGCCGTGTTCCCATTGGCCTTTGTCTTCCGTGGGCATGTGGAAATTTACTGTGGCATTCCTTCCTGTCAATCTACTGCGCATTCCCACATGGACAACCGTAGCGGAACATTTATTTGCTCTGTTAGGCCTAATAAGACCAGCTGATTACACTGCCTGCGCTGTACAAATCATGATGAAATTGGCAAAATC
The DNA here is from genome assembly GCF_054643075.1 of Acanthaster planci. Taxonomy (NCBI): domain Eukaryota; kingdom Metazoa; phylum Echinodermata; class Asteroidea; order Valvatida; family Acanthasteridae; genus Acanthaster; species Acanthaster planci. The sequence goes on from NC_141787.1 coordinate 6,062,298, forward strand.
TGACAAAAACAAAGATAAAATCAGACAAATTTGACCAAATCTGCCACAAAGACGACAAACTCCTACAGGAAAAGCTGGACACAATGTGTGTATAGCTTTATCCTGGCACGCCTCACTGTCTGTGCACGACTCCCATGCTGCTGTACTTATGGAGCTGGAGGCTTGGGACCATACAACCCTTTTTTCTATGTAAGCAGTAGTCTGGCTTGTATGTTTAGCATGGTCGCGGTCAATCTACATTGTATGGAAACTGTTCCCATTGGACTTTTTGCAACCCTGCGAACTTACTGTGGCTGCGCGGAAATCTTCTGCGATCTTTTTTGGCCCCTTAGTTTTACATTGTGATAGCGGTAAGTTGACAGGGACTTTAGTTTACCGTATGTTCCCATTGGATTTAATTTTGTAATTCTGCAGGAAAGTTGTGGTAAGTTAACCAAAAAAGTCCAGTGCGAACACGCCTTTTGATGCACTGGTCGAATTAACAGCAGCCAAACAAACTGGTGATGTTGAGACAATGGGATCTTGTACATGTGGTGGCTGGCAATCACAGACTCTCAGCCGTTTGGCGGGGGGGGGGTAGTTGACCTGTAGGATCTTGTTACACTGGGCAAGCAAATTACTTTGACAAATGATGCAGACTGATGTGTCTGGCAGGGTTTCTAGCCAAACAACCCTGAACAGTTAGGGTTATATATGGTGCTTGTTTTAATTATGAAAATGGCTTTCATATTAATTGACAGAAATGAGGCCTTTCTATTTCTCCAGTCCAGTTAACTTTTTTTTATTGTTAGAGCACTTGCTGTCAAGTGGATAAAAGCAGAGATGGTAGTGAGAGTGGAAGAAACGTGCTGTCCATCCAGGACAAGTCTGTTATGCAGGGACTGTAAGTTATCTTTTCAAGTATTAAAGATGATGTTGAGGCCATACATTGATGCCACAGACAAATGCACAAAGCAACGTCAAAGCAATATTGAAGATTTCAAGTAAAGACACTCAAGCCAATAGGGGTCATAAGATACTGAACCTGAACCAAATCACTTTCAGGTTTCACAACTTAGCAATCACCATTGTGCAGTTGATTGTGTGAGTTCATTTGACCCTAAAAGAACCAGGGAGTAGAATCTGCCCCCTCAGGATTTTCTCTGATGTCGCCACAGTACAGTAGTCAAGCCTTCAGGAGTTTTTCAGAAACTCTTTTGTGTTCTTTTTGACACCGATTCTGTGTAAAATCGCACATACATGTACATGTAACTTTTTCGTTACAAGCACCTCTTTTTCCTGAAAGAAAAAGCCTCCCCCCCCAAAAGTAAGTCTGGTCCAAGCCAATTTGGCTCATCAGGCCAATCTTTATTGCGGTTTCCTCGGCATAAAATGACTGAGAATATTTCTGTTCCCCCTTGGAAGGGATGCCAGTCCATCAAAAGTTGCTTCCCAGCTAATGCTTGTGCCCATTTATACTCCAGGGTGGAGAGAGGCAAGCAGGGGTGAAGAGGCTTGCCAAGGGCCACAACATACTGCCAGCAACTGGATTTGAACCTCCAACCCTATGATTGGAAACCATAGTCCCTTACCACTTGGCCACACGAAAGAGGTCAGCCTTTTCCATTTTTGTACGAGCCAAGCCTTTAGTTTCATATTGCAGCTTTGTACAGTGACTTTGACAGCAGTTCATCACACATACTGTTCTCATGCAACACCCTATTTCCCGAAACAGGTCAACCCAAAAAAGGTACCCGCACTTTCAACTGCTGTGCTGAGTGCAAACGGTGGCTGAAACGCTTGTGACCATGTTAACTATAAGTTGACTGGTGGCATTCCCAAAGGTACAAAGGCTGGGCTGGTGATTTTTTTAGCCTACATTAACAATGCAGCAAATGATGCCCAAAATATGTGCTGAAAGTATATGGACGACTTGACTCTCGGTGAAAATAGACTCATCAGTGAAGCTAGTAAGGTACAGAATGATCTTAACAATCTGAGTAAATGGGCCGTTGAGAATGGGCTTTCCCTTTACCCATCCAAATGTAACTTCATGCAGATTTACTTCGGTAGACAGGAACTTCCTAACACACAATTTCATATAGCTGGTGCTCCTCTTGATCAAGTTCAGCCTTCTGGGTGTTACATTACAGCATAACTTGAAATGGGATAGTCACCTAACGGACATCGCTAGCAAAGCATACTTAGCTCCCTTGTGGCACTCTGAAATTACATGTTCTCAATCTGGTAACTTAGAATCGATCCAGAAAAGGGTATGTCGCATCATACTTGACCAATTCTACACTTGTTATGACCAGGCCTTCAATGTCCTCGGACTTGAAACACTTGTTAGTAGAAGAAGTGATCTGTGTCCTAAATTTGCTCTAAATACTTTTAATTCTGATAGACTTAATGCATTTAATAAATCCCAAAGTAACCACAGGATGAACCTCAGATCAAATAGAATTCTTCAAGAATTCACCTGCAAAACTAAACACTTCAGCAACAGCCCATTCCCTTATTTCACAAAACTTATTTTTAACTCCTGTCATCTGTCTCCTATGTTTTGTCTTGTAACCCCTGTCACCTTTATGTGTTTTTCTTCTTCGCTTGAAATGTCTTTTATATTTTTTTTGTAAATTGAAATTTAAGCTTATCCGTGTATGCTGTTCAATTTTTTTTAAAAATCTATGAAGCCCTTTTAAATTCTGTTGTAAAACTGTACTGCAATTCAGCCCTTGGGCTGCTATTGGCCGTGTGCATTAAATAAACCACCAATAATAAGAATAATGAAAACAGTTGTATGTCAGATTGATTTGAAAATCACATCTGTATTGATAAGGAGTGTTTTACGTGCACACCGAGTGTTGAAAAAAATCGGGATTGAAGACGGCCAATATCTTGATTGTGAGATGATACAAAATAACCCGGCAACTTCAGGGTTAACACTGAAATAAAATTGACAGAGCTTGATTTCATTGATTGGTTTGTCCTAGATATCCTGGCAGAAGGAGTTTTCGTTATGGTTGCTGCATCAGAGGCTCCGCTATAAAATGCTGACCAGTCATAGAGGGCGCTATTACCACTCCATGAAACCTACTACACTGTACATTATACAATGGTAATGGAAAGATTAAAGGAAAAAAGAACTGAACACTGCCTTAATTGCACCATGGTAATGGAAAGAGGAAAACACGAAGTGAATGCTACCTGATGATTCCCTGATATACATCACAGCAGTAGCGCCCTCACTCACCCAGAAAAGCTGACAAATTGTAATGTTTGTAGCAAGATAGAGAAAATTGTAAATATTCTCTAAATTGAAAAATTCAGAGGACCTGACGTTTCAATACTAGCAGAATTTTCTCCAAGTTATGTGCTCAGGTTTCAACCAATACAGTTAAATTTGTAGTGACAGGTACATGATATAAAACTGAACGTTTGGAAGTGAAAATATAGAAAGGTTTGCGAATATATGTTTGACCTCAAATAGAGTGAAATACAAGCAAAGTCTGAATATTTTGTGTGCTTTTAACATTTAAATTTGTTATTTAAATACATGCAAATCTGCTGTGCCCTCTAACCTTTTTTGAAATTGCGCAATCCTAACCTTTAAATATAAGTTCCGAAATCATATACCTTAAGAGGCCTATGGCCTGGTGGTTAGCTTGCTTGCCTCCAGGCCAGGGGACCCCGGTTCAAATCCTGGGGTCCCTGGGAAAAGAAGGTTTTTTTTTTTTTTTTTTTTTATACTAAGTTTTTTAACAAAATTGTGCATGCCCACCTGGAATTGAACCCAGGTCCTTGTGCATAGCAGTTAGTGTCCTTAACCGCTATGCCACGGCACTTTCTTGAAAAAATGTGCTCGTTTCTAAATGTTAAACCTTTCGTTATTTGGACTTAGAATATTTTTCAGCCAGACTATGTACTGGAGATGGGCAAGGGTGGAAGTCCTAGGGGCTGGAAGTCTGAGAGCTGATAGGAATAGGCTAGAGTCAATGGCTGAGGGTTTGGGACAATCAGTATTGTAGCTCTGAGGATACCATGGGGTTGAAGGACATTGCTTCTTCATGATCCATATTGCCATTGGGTAATTGTAGCCCTTATAAAATTGAGACTAAAATGCTCCAAGAGGGAACTAAAGGAACTTGGAAGACTAGTAGGGCTTCCGTGTAGCACGAGGCTGTAATGTAAAACCTAAAGATGTAAACAGATGTACCTTAAACTATGGCAGTTTAAAATGGTCCAGATTAGGAGAAGGGTGAAGTGGAAAGTACACAGTTTTACAAATAGATATACATGTACGAACAAGTTGTTCTGCTAGGTTAAATAAATGAACATTTATTTCACTTGAAAATAGAAATTAACTGGTTATAGCAATAGATGGGGATAGTTTACATACACACAAAAGCATTTTTGCAAGGTAGTATTTTCAAAGGAAACAAATTTCATGTCAGTGCTAAAAGGTCCTTAGAATTTACTAAAAGGTGTTTAGTGAAAAATGCTGTTTTAGACATTAATTACACATTAGAATTGGTACAAATTTAAACATGTTGGCTGCAAAAAAACTAGTTTTATGACTAAAGAATAGAAAACTGTTTAAATCAAATATTTCTTTCGTGAACAGAGTAAGGCCCTTAAGAGTTTTTTCAAAAATTACATATTTGCAGTAAGGACCTGTCAGCGCTGAGCCAACAATTTGCGACTTGCAGTTTTGTGATAATTTCAAGAGAAATACTTTTTTCTTATGCTCTGGCAATGTGGATGTACAACTTGGAAAATATAAAAAGCTCAAGGAATTGTGTCTAAGGAAAAACTTATAAAGATGAACAAAAAAAAGGTGTGGGATTTTAAATCAGCAACCTCAGGAACACTGTACCAGTGCTCTACCAACTGAGCTATCCAGCCCTATGTCAGTGGTTCTTCCCATTTGTTAAAATCTCTGTTTGGGAGAGGAACTTTTTAAAAGTGAGGTTCAGAAGAGCCACTGGGTTGACTGAACAGTCCTTGTATTTTGGCTGCCTGAACGGGAGCATCATTCAATTTTTAAAAGTATACAATAGTTACAAGCTTTTAGTCCTCAAAAAAGTAGTTCATAAGTGTCTAGAGTCTTTCCAAATGCTAATTATTTGCAAATTTTGAAGTACATGTATAACATCTCGATAACTTAAATGTACACACGAATGTTTTAAATGTGCATTAATATGAGTCAATGCGTTACGATGAAAAGAAACAAATTAAAGGTGAAAAATAGGTTTTCTTCAAAAGCAAACTGACCAATTGTCAGTTCAATTTACAGAGTACCTCTTATTCATGAACAATTTGAATGTGAGTACAGTACAACGTCACTATACTGAACAACTGGGTATATGGGACATACCCCTTGGCTCCCAAATTTTCTGCGCACTTTTACCGAGCATCACAATTAAAGAAAAAAATTTAGGACTGATGACAGTGACTCAAAAGTTAAGATGTCAATAAACTCCGAAACTGGAACGGCCATATAATCAGCCCGTAGCAATACAAGCAGCCGCACAAGAGAATCTGTTTTACACGAACAAGAACACACACACGTATGTATGTGTAACAAATGACATTTCAACGTAGGAAATGGCACCCTCTCTGTTATGGCAAATAGCGCTCTCTTTTGCCAGGACTTTTCCCCCCTTTTTTATGGAAATTGGAACATTTCGATTTTTAAGCCTCTGAAAATGCAACAATTGGAACAGTACCAATGAAATCACAATAGTTTGGGAGCTATGCTACACCAAGCATTGTGTATGGACCCTGCCCTGTTCATTATAACAGCACTGTACTGTATACCAATATACACTACTCAAAAGACAGACAGACATTTGTCTGAAAATTTCAGCTAGGTGTGTACCTCACTGATTTTACTTATTGTACAAAGAAGCTCATGTTCATGCTTGGTTGAGCACCATAGAATGTGAGACTATGCAATTGGTTAGTCGCGTCTCAGAGCCCAATAAGCCTTTTGTAAGTTAACTTTGACCCAAATCTGGTACACTGAGTTCTTTAAATTCTTGTGAACATAACTTGAATTCTTACTAAAACCATTGCTGCTATACCTCGTGATTTGGGGCAAGTTTCGCTTAGTTACGTACATGTAAGAGACACCTTGCAGCAATACACTGTTCTCAATGGATAAGAAGGGCATAAAGGAACCAGTCCATTCCAGAGATGGTGGTCGCTATGTGAAAGCTTGCCCCGAATCACGAGGTATAGCAACAGAGTCTTCAGACTGGGGAATTCAAATTGTTACGTTTATGTGCAGTCAGATAACTCAGTGCACCAGATTTTATTCAAATTGAACTCACAAATGGCTTATTAGCTGGAGGGGTAAAAAAGCATTAGACAATGACATGAATGAGACTGGCCAGTACTATACAACCCTATTGTGGTATAATGATGTGCACGCATGTGTATCACTTTAGGACATTTTGAGAAAAAGTGACTGAAATATTGGACCTCTTACCATTTTGTGTTGAGGTTTTGGAAAACCGTGAAGTTATTTTTTTCAAATGTCCTGACGACCACAAATTCAATTTTGTTGTATCATCATTTTTACAGATAATTATAAAAAGGTGATTTGGGGGCGGATTTGCAAACAGATACATGTCAGATACTGCATTATTTTTCTGAATAAAAGGGTCTCAACAGTTACATGTAATTTGTTCATGCTGAGATACACACATGTTCAAAGTGTTCATTTCTGTAATTCAGAGTCACAAACAGTGCCCTCACATTACTAAAATATAGTCATAAACAGTGCCCTCACATTACCGTGATATCATTTCAACCCATAAATAGCGCCCTCACTTTACCGCGATATTCTAATTTATAAACAGCACCCTCACATTACCGCGATATCATTCTAACTCTTAAACAGCATTTTCATATTACCGTGATTTCATTCGAACTCATTAACAGTTCCCTCACATTACCGTGATATCATTTTAACTCATAAACAGTGCCCTCACATTACCGGGATATCATTTTATCTTGTAAACAGCGCCCTCACATTACTTGGTTAAGACTCAATTTTTCAATCATTTTCAGGGCCGTAAAGGACCTGGACAAGGTGCTGACCAAAGTTTTTTTTTCGGTATCGTGAGACTTCAGTATACTGTAGCGGAAGTTTCTTGTTTTGATGCCATAAAATACCCGAATTAAATGACGCTCATTTTTACGATATAAATACCATTTGTTTAAAATATTCATTACTAGGTATGATCCTTTGAGTAGTGTACAAATGCAGATAGACTTGCTCCATCACTAAGGTGGAAGCAAGGAACTGCATCTCGGAGAAGATTGAGTCGTCAGTTTTCTTGCCTTTTTGTGAATCGATGCCTAAGATTCTGATGAGGATGCCTCATGCAATCTTGGAAACTGTTCCTTCTCAGTGATGGAGACGAGGACTGGCATCTATCTGAGTTCCTTCCTCTCCCTGACATTCTCAGGAATCATCTCTGTGAAGTCTCATAGGATCTTGTCCTCCATCTTCTCTCCAGGTTGAAAGAGGCGAGGGTGCTCTTCTCATCAGCATCATGGTCTGCTTCTCCTGGGGCATACCTATAGCTTTCATGTGAGGAGATCTGGGGAAGAAAGTTGTTGCAGAAATTGAGACATTTCTTTAAAAATTGTAGTATCCTTGTACGCTCCTTGTTTTTACACCCTTTATTTCCTAAAGAGAACTGTTAGTGTCTAATGCTTTTCAATCCATTTTCATGTCAGAAATGAACTACTTGTATGACATGAGTATTCCTTTGACACTGCTGATCCATTACTTGTGAAAGCATTTGTGATTTGTACTCCGTTAAAAATATTTTTCCAGACACCCTTTCAAAAAGTGATATTTGGAACACTTAAAATTGTCTTTCCTTTTTCCCTTTTCACCCAAGTGAGGGCGCTGTCTTACAGTAACACTGCAATGTCAATCAGGGAAGACCACAAACCTAAACTATCTATGGACCAACAGCTCCTACAGAAATCAACGATTGATCCCGAAAGTGTGGGCAGAAATATTACAACAGTGTGCACAAGTCTGTTGAGCTGGATACAAATCGCAACTTTTGGATGGTGACTGAAAATACTGTTAAGTGACAGCATGGTCCCTTTTTGTGGTTTGGTTCAACATTTGTCACAATTAAAGTAAATTGTTTTTTAAATAAGAGGTCTGAGCACTTAACCTTTTGTCCATATTCATTGCTTGCCTTCAAAAGCCTGAACAAATCTCCATAATGTATGTGATTTTAATTTTTTGACTTTATTTTTGACATGTTTTGGAAACACAGTTCTCAGTGCTCTATCAGATAAAACTTGAGAAAATACGTTAAGTTTGCTTTTCAAAATATTCACTAAACAACCACTGACAGGGGTGTCAGGAATTTATCTGAATTTCACATAATGTGCACCTTGGCTTCTACTAATGGCTTGTAATAATGGGCAATTATCAAAAATGGACACTTTCCTTATATTATACCCCTGCTGTTGGTCTAAAGGTATTTTACGTCTATGATTGGACGCTTCATTTCATGAGTTTTACTATTAACCACTTCAGGCCGGGGCATTTTGGGCCGGCATGACTATCATTTTTTCCGTTTTCAAAATCCTTCAAAAATTCATCATTTCATTTAACGGTCGTTTATAGCCGCACGAAGTAATCTTTAGGCACTACTCTAAGTTGACAGGTGACCTTCATTGATGCCCGAGTATTTCAGCCAGGCCTGCAACGATCTTTTCCTCAGACCAATTTTTTTGTGAGTTTTCCATGACTTTCCCGGACAACTTTTTCCCAGGATTTTCAATGACTGGGGGAAACCTGTACAAGGAAAAATGAGTTAACAGGTATCCAAAAGGTATCCAAAATTGTTGTCGAAAAGCATACTTGGTTCAGATAGAGGACTAAATTCTGTGAGAAACTGTTCTTTCTGGCAAGCGGTCATCATGAAGAAACAATGATTTCAAGCAGGTGCCTTCTCAAATTTTTGGAAAGTCACTATTAGAAATGTGTGCAAGCACTGTCCAATGCACAGATGCTAGCAGAGTCTATAATTCATCAGTTCAGGGGGTGACAAGGTGTAGCTGCATTCGACTGAATGTGAGAATGTTTCCCAGATGCTGAATTCAGGCAAAATTTAAAACACAACTCAGTAACTTTTGATCTGAAATCTAAGTCCTGGAATAGTTTTTTCAGAATATGGAGCATTCACCATTAAGCTGAAACTTCATCTTCATCAAGTTCGTTCTTGTGTTCCCTTCTTTAGATTTTGAGTAATTTTGTTGCTTCATAGGAAAATAATCCACAAAAGACAAATGTTGGACTCTACCTTTAAATAAATTGTTGCGATGACCAAAATCATGACTACTATTGTCGTAAAACAAGAGATGGCTTACTCTACTGGGGCAGTACGTGATGCCAGAAGATGAGCCAACAGGCAGGGGACCAACCATGGAACCAACCATGCTGCTATCGCCTTACTCTATCAGGGCTGAGATGCCAGAAGAATGAGCATACAGGCAGGGGACCAACCACGCTGCTATCACCTTTAACACCTGGTAAAAATACAGTAACAAAAAGGGAGCAGTTATGTCTGTATGCATTGTAATAAATGTACTTTTGTTTGAGAATGTCCCAAGCAGAGTTATGAGTTTTAAGGCGACGTCCAAAAGGTGTGGCTGAGGTTAGATGATTAAAGCCACAAGTGAGTGGCTTCAGTCATTTGCTACGGACTTATGTAATTCCGTCAGCCTAATCCGGCTTATTCGGAAAAGGTCCATCTTCAGCCAGTTGACACATGTACAAACAGGAGGTACCCTGTGACTGCTTTCTCAACTTAACAAATTGTGAAAACTCTGGCTGTGTGAGTGGAAATTTCTTGAAGAACCTCTGAATTTTATCCTAAAGAGCTGGGGGAGGGGAGAGGGAATCTACCCCCTTTAACATATTTTCCAATATTATTAAGGGTGCATATTTTCCAGAAGCCCTCTGGAGTACTTCAATAACTGTTTTTGGTCATTCTGATACCATTTTTGTGAAAATCCAACATACCTTTCTCACACAGCACCCTTTTTTAGAGAGAGGTCAACCAAGAATGTATGCTTTTCCGCTGCCATTCCCAACTTCCAAGTGACTGCCAAACCATATGACAGATTGAGATAAAACTTCAATATTTGTATTGAGACGGAAAGTCATGCATACAAAATTTGTAAAAAAAATCCTGTATTGGACAGCTTAATTCGGCAGCAGGCTGTGAGGTGGTCCAATGTAACCAGGCTATATTAGGGTGGAGACATAAGGCAGTACCAGGGCCAAATCTACCTGCAAAAATTGATTTCTTCACAGATGGCAAATATGACCGACAAGTGACAGCTTGTCTACCTGCTGTTTTCTCCATCCACTGTTCTTGCTCCTCATCACTGTCAGAGTGGCTGTCACTTGGGTCCTGAGTCTCTTTTGAACCCGCTTCTTGAGAAGAACAAAAGGAGATAAAATACGGATGTCATCACGGACTCTAGGTGTTAACTTCAGCAGTGAAAACAGAGTGGTGACTTCATCATAAAAAAATTTAAAAAATTAATTTTTTCCTCAGTGGAAAGCTGCATTGAATTGTTGAATTTGTCGGAAAAAGAAAGTCACAGTACAAAGGTTTTGAAAACAGAATTGTTCATTTTGTTTCTGATACCTAGGGTCTATTTATGCACAGTCTTTGGACAAGTATATGTACTTACCTTCACTGTCTTTGCTACGGCTAACATCAGAGTCATCTTCATCATTTTCTGTGAGGCCAAACTTGTCAGAGCTGACAAAGTGCAGACAAAGTAATGATTATTTAGGCAGCAAGACGTAAGGATAGGATAGAAAGACGGCGGTTCCTGGAAACCTTTCCAAATCCTAAAAAACAACCCAGAATGATACATTAATTCTCCAAAATTCTATAGACACATCAAGTCCCATTTGAATTATAAAAGGCTGGGCTGGGCTCTATCTTCCATAAATCTCCTGGTGGACTTTGAAGGATCTGGGAAGGTTGGCATTAAGACACATGTAATAGCACAGGGGAAAATGAGTAAACTTGTAGGAATAAAGTTCACTTTCTCAATCCCGCTTGTCATTGAATGGCCTGGTGCTGGGAAGGTACTTACTCAGGTTCTGTACTCTCTACTGATGCTGCCCACTCATTGGCCACTCCTTGCTCCATCATCTTCTCTTACTGACTTCCTCCTACAATAAAAACAAAAAACAAAACCACTGCATCCCTTCAGCTTTTACTGAAGTCACAGCAACATCCTTCATTTACTGTTGAAGCCCCCTATTAAACTGCGCGCCCTGTAACTTTGGTGCAGTTTGATTTTTTTATTTCCAGTGCCTTGCCATAGCAACATTTTTACCTCAAATTTCAAAGTAAGTGAAATTTCATCAAACTCCCACTAATCTAATTGAAAACTCCTGAGTTTACTCAACCACTACAACTTTTCAATGAAATTTTTATTTTGGCTCAAGTTTCCTCAAGTGCAAAACGAACGCTTCTAAACCTGCCCAAAAATTAGAAATAGTTTTCTAACAAACTTTTGTTAGGTGTAGGTAAATTTAGATAATGAGAGAAATTATCAAGTTCACTGAACTTCTCAAATGTTTCTGTAGTGGCAGGGTGGAGAATGAACTCCCGGTAAGGGATGGATTGGATGACTCAGCTTTGATCACTAATATAATTTTTCCTACTATCAATCTACAGAAAAAACCTATAAATACAAATCACACATCTTACATAATTACATGGCACACAAATTTATGTGAAAAATAAATGATCACTGTTCATTTAACCATTCTAATTCATAGTTTTGGGTGAAATGTGCATATCTACGACACACAAGTTACACTCCAAATGCACCATTTAAAGCTACAACAGCGAGTGATTTCACTCTCACAGTAGGTTATGCAAATTAATAGACCATGTGATCATACAAGACACACAGGCCCTTTGTACATAACTGAAGATTTCAAATAATCGAGAACACAAATCATAAATTACCGGCACAAAGATACCCTAACTTTATAAAATCCCACTCACTCGGATACCATGGGTCCTAGGTACTAAAAGAATGGTCTGCAGGCCCAGGCCTGAAGCCTCTTAACAGGAAAAAATATGAAGAAAAGCTGGACGGAAAGCTGTCCGGCTTCTGTCCATGAAGCGGCAGCCATGGAAGAGACAGAGACACAGCAGGCTCAGCAAAATGAGCAGGGAATGGCGTATCCATGCGCAGTATAAACAGTAAAAACATACAGTGCTCCTTCAATAAGTTTGATACTACCTTGTAATTAAAACTCCCTTGGGGTTCCCCAGGCCTTTGCGGCTAAATCAAATCGAGTCCAACGGTGACTTATTTTAGTTTACTGCTCAATCTAACAGGGTCCTTACAAGAGAACAAGAGACTTAACTGCTTAATCCAATAGGATCCAACAGAGTCCAACCGTGTCACACAGTGCAGTTGCCTGCTGAATCTAAACAGATGTGACTGCCCATGTTATTAGTTATCTGCTGAATACAACAGAGTCCAACTTGGTAGGACTTTAGCTGTTTACTAAGTCTAACAGAAATCCACTGTCTCACATCTGTCTTTTACTATTTCTATACTATATTTTTTTTTTGGGGTTCTCTGTTTTACTTTATCTTTTCCTTTTCTTTTCTTGGTTTTGTTTGTCTTTTCTTTTTCTCTATCCCTAACCCTCTTTATCTCTGTTTGCTGTTATTTCTCTTTTTCATTTTCTTTGTTTTCTTTTTTCTTAGCTCTCTTTTTCTGTTTACTTGGTATGTGTTGCAATTTCTGTGACTGTGGTGGCCAGTGACTATGGAATTTCCTGAAGCACTCTCCACAGAGCCAGACATAACAGCTGCGGCATTCAAAGCGTGTGGAAGGCGTGTTGCCTGCATCATTCTTCCTGCCAGTCTGTCTGCACCATTTGCACTGCCGAGCATGCTTCACCTCCATTCGCTCTCATCTGTGGCTTAGGGTGCTTCCTGAAGGCAGACCTCTGCTGGTTGACTAGGGAGGGATGGATTGTTTGGCATTGCTGCTGATGAGACCAGTTGCTACCAGTATTTCCATGATGAATTTTGAGTGTGTCATTGATGAAGAGTGAATGCCTTCTGCCTCCTCCAGCTCGTCTATGCTGCTGGTTGTGTCAGTGATGGTACTGTGGATATGAGGGTGGTGGTGGGTGAGGCAGATCCAGGAGTTGACTTGGGCTACATCAATGAGGAAGTAGAGGAGCTTTTTCCACCACAGCTGTGACTTTCGAGCAGGTGTAGTAGGCTCTTGCTTTGTTCTACCCCTCCCATATGCTTCGTGTCATCAATGGCCTGTTTGGGAGCCGTGATCGTGGTACTCCTGGTCCACTCCTGGTCCGTGGTCCACTCTCATCCACCACCTTTCTTGTCAGTGTGGCTCTGCGTTTGTGTCGATAGCCTTGATGTGCAGTGCTCAGCAGGTAAGGGATCTTGGAGTCTTTCCATATGGTAGCTGTGAGTTGGCCATTTTGACGGGAATAAAATACCCCCCTTGGTATCTTTCCTAGAGTTTTGATTTTCTCTGAGAAATCTTCTGGCAGGCCGACACTTGAGGACTTGATAGCTCCTGTCAGATAAGTGTCACTGGCAAGAAGGTGTCTGGCAATGGGCATGGATGTGTAGAGGCGATCGGTGTAGATGTGATGGAAGTTATGAAGATGTGGCTGGGATACTATGGTGATAATGTCTATCATCTTGGCTGATTTGCAGGAGGAATGAGGATGAGTGATAAAGTTGGACAAATAACCCGATGAGGCATCTGCCACGGCTACAACTTGAAACCTTTTCTGGTTGGTTTTAGTGGCATGAAGAACTTCTTCACCATTGCTTTGAACTCGGAATATTTCACCATAGCCTCAATGATGAATAGACGTTTCCCCAGGTTGAACTTGGTGCGACAGGCTGCCAGAACAGCATCCAAAATTGGCTGGAGGGGGTACAGGGGATGATGGCGCATGTGATGGTGCTGGTGTTTCTTATCTGGAGACATGTCTGGTTTTTCGTTGGGGTAGCTTTCTGGGTTGGTTGCAGGGTCAGAGCAGGTGAGGTATTTGCTGATGGGTTTAAATCGGTTACGTGTCATGGTGGTGGAGATGATCCTATTGAAGTATCCAGGGTGAGGGGACCAATAATCTTGATAACGGGGAACCTTTACCAAGCCCATCACAAGGTGGATCCCCAGCCAGGCCTTGATCTCTCCAGCCGTCGTCAGGGCCGTTTTCCCTGCCTTTTGCAGAGAGGTGTTTGTCCATGCAGCGATCTGCGAGAAGAGGACTACAGGGAAAAACAGCAGGAAATATTCCAAAAGTGTCCTCTTGTGAGAGAAGTTTGGCCCTCTGGGTTTGGTCTGTGATGAGGGGGGTCGGGTCATTATCTGAGTCAAGGGTGTAGACCTTCTTCTCTCGAGGCTGTCTTGCTCTCGGTCTCGATGTGGACGGCCCTGCTGCATTTGTGTCATGTTCGGTGGCGGTTGTCCCCTCCTGAGTTTTCTGTTCTTTGCTCTTTCTTGCTAGGAAGGCAGGGCCTTTTTCTTTGGGAAACGGCCCCTTTCCTGTCTTGCTACCTTTCAGTTTCTTCTTTGCTGGTGGAAAGTCTGGCTCCTTTTCTTTTCTCTTTGTTGCAGAACCCATCATTTCTTGCATAAAAACCTCTCTCTCCTCCCCCCTCAAGCCAAACTGCAACTTTTGCACCTCACAATGTGCCATGGTGGATTCCAAAGTCAAGACTGCCACAATTCCCAGAAAGTTAGGTGTTTTTATACCTTTACTTTCTAAAGCATGTTTATTTCTATTGTGTAGAAAATGATACCAAATTCATTTTTTCAATTCACATTGTCATTACTCACCTGTAATACCTGAAAGAATATTCATAATTTGATGCTTACCTGGCCACAAAATGATACATCCTTCTGACTGTACAGTATGTAAATGTGAGCATCGTTTATTCACTGGTCTCTTGTAATTAACCCCTTCATGCCGGGACGCGTTAAAACACGCCTTAAAAATTGAGATCCTCAGCCCGCTTTCAAGCTATTATTCTCGGCCCCCGCTCGAGCAAACACGGTGAAAGAAGGCAGACCCTGGCTCTTGTGTATATGGTAATTTGTTTTTGTATGTAGCCCAGAAATGAAAAGACCGAATTTGCATCACAATCACCAGCTTCACAATAGTTCCCACTTTGAAAAGAGGGTACGGGAATGTGGAAGCTTGAGTAGAGCCGCATGCCACTGAACAATCAGCCTTTTCACCGTGTAATTCACGCTGAGCCACAAACCGAGAATTTGCAGTTTGGCAGGTGGCATTCGTGGCCAAGCGAGGCTGGAATTCTTGGAGTCGGCTTTCGGACAGAAATTCCCGTCGAGAAGGGGTTAATGACTAGCTAGCAGCTGTTTATGTTTGATTATTGATAATCCCCGGCATACTACATGTAGTAACTAAAACAAGGCACAAAAGGGAATCCAACAGGGTCCAACTGCATGCATGTTCCCATTAAGTTGCATGCTGAAGGCCACCAGATCCAACTGTGTTCACTTTCAATTGCCTGCTGAATCCCACCAGATCCAATTGTGTACACATTCAGTTGCCTGCTGAATCCAACTGGATCCAACATAAAAATGTACAACCTGTAACTACTGAATCCAGCCGGTTCCATCGGCAGTGAGAAATGGTTAGAACCTGTTGGATTCAGCAGGGTTAGGGTTACATATAAGTTTTATAAAGGAAGTGTAGACCACCTCAAAAACAGTAATTCCCGGGACTGGCATAAACAAATCAAGAAAATGTCTGGTGTGTATAACAAACAGAAAACTTATCTAGCCTACGAGGCTGCTATATACATGTATACTGCAATGGAGACAGCCTCGCATATTAATGAATATTTTTTGTCAGTAGCTTGTGATATCTCTTGCCTATATCTTAGTAAGCAGCCTGCATATTTACCAGCCTTGGCACAAGTGCCAACTATTACCACACAGGAAGTAAACCATGAATTGAAAAAGGTGAAAGTACATAAAACCGGAGGCCCCGATTTAATTTTATTGAGGTTGATTAAACAGTTTGCCTATGAACTGTGTTATCCCTTATCAGATATTTTTAACTGCTCTTTGAACGAAGGTATTGTTCCAAAAATATGGAAGTCTGCATATGTGGTGCCGGTACCGAAGTGTCAACCTTACACAGTTAAAAATCTTCGTCCAATATCACTGACTTGCATTTTTGCTAAAGTCTTAGAAGGCTTTGTAACTAGTTGGATCAAAAATGATATCAAATGTAATTTAGACACACAAAAGTTTGGTTCTCTTAAAGACACCTCAGCTGCTCACTATTTGATTAAAATGTTGGATTAAATTCATCGCGATACTGATTCGGCCAAAAACTCTGCTTTTATTGTTGGCACAGACTTTTCCAAGGCCTTCTATCATGTGGACCACAATATTCTTATTCCTAAATTCATCGATTCCCGTGTTCGTAGCTCTATCATTTCTTGGATATGTAGCTTTCTTTCTGAGCGCACCCAGCAGTCTGTTATCAAAATGAGATTTCTGAATGAATTGAATTTCTATTCATGCGGGTATTCTGCAGGGCACCAAACTGGGACCTGTTGCCTTTTTAGTCATGATCAATGACGCCGGATCTAACATTCCTGAAGTCATTCACTATAAACATGCACATGTAGATGATTTAACACTATGCCAGACATTTAGCGATGTTGTTCAAACTAGCTTGATTCAAAATCAACTTGATCGACTAAACCAATGGGCTAATGACAGTAACATGACATTACATGCTGATAAATGCCAGGTACTGACTGTTTGTTTTAAAAAGAACGCTATCCAGATTCCAGACTTGAATTGTGGCGCTTCGAGTCTTGATCAACTTAACTGTCTTAAAATTCTTGGCATTAATATCCAAAATAATCTCAGATGGGATATCCAGGTAACCGTGATGAGTAATTCCTTTAATAGAAGGCTTTATTTGTTACGTCAGCGTAAACGTTGTGGCATATCACTTGAAGATCTTGTAACTGTGTACATGCAATATATCAGACCTACTGTTGAATATGCATGTCCTGTTTGGCATTCTGAATTGACAATTGAACAACAGGAATCGCTAGAAAAACTACAAAAAAGAGCATTTCGGACTATTTTATCCATTGATATTTCAAGTCATACGTTATATGATCATATGTGTAGTGAGCTGCAACTACCATCATTGAAGGAAAGACGTGATCAGAACTTTGTGTTTGAAATTTGGCAAGAAACTTCTCATTTATCATTGTGACTGGCTTCCATCGACGAGGTCCAATGATTTACATAATGCCAACACTTTGTCAATCCCAGATGCCGAACTGATAGATACAAATCTAGTTCAATCCCTTCTCTGGTTAAACTACTGAATGAGAACTACTTGTAATTTTCTTCTTGTAGATTGGGTGTCCTATTTTAATTGTTTATAATTGTAAAAGCGACATTTTAAAGAACTAGGTTTTGTTTAAAATTTTTAGAATTTTCTAACTAGCGGTTTTTATGTGAGTAATTCTTTCTTGAAGATTTGTTTTTTAGCAATTATTGGAATTTTGTTATTTGGTAAACTGGCCCACAATTCAGCCTTTGGGCTGCGACGGCAGAGTTAAAATAAACTGTAATAAATCCAGAAATGTAACAAGGACTATTCCAAAAGTGTCTTGAGGGAATCCCAGGTAATTTAAGCATCCATCATAAAAGAAACCAGAACTATAAGCAACATAGGTGTATAAAAACACATGAAAGTTTGAAAGTGATGAGATGCATGTATGTTGCCATGCAACGATATGAACATAAAGGTGAAAGGTTCAAGGCATGCTCCCCACAAGTTCCCTACTTTCGGACACCATAAGCCCTAGATGGTGATGTTGATATCATCCCACAGATTAGCAATCATTGATAGGTCAACTACCAGTACTTCCATGTATTGTGAAAACTTGGATACCCTTGCAATATAACAATCGCATTGCCTGAATGACAGAGTCATTAACGAGTGCTCAATGGTACCAATTTAAGTTATATATTTGGATAGCAAAGCTACTGACAGCACCCTTGAAATCACTGAGCAGAAACAAGCTGCCCGTCTAAGCTCCAACCATATCGAGAGTCCTTGTCTGGCGGGGATATACAAAGCCAAGGCAAAACAAGACCTGAACGCAAGGTATGACTCCATCATCTCTGAAGCCGAAGGTGGCCTGAGACAGAATAATCTCTGCCCTGCCTTCAAAGCAGTGAAGCGCTTGTCTGGAGTTGGCCAGCATTCAGCTCCTTCCTCGGTTTCCAGGGCAGATGGCTCTCCCTGCAACTCGGAAGAAAGACCATTTCTGCCAGTCGCTAATCTTCCCAGCTGCTTCCACAAGACCACTTTCAACCACATCTCCTAAAGCTGTAGGCTCTGACCTGGACTGTGACCCTCAATCATGGTGTGAAGTGCAGGCTGCTATCTGAAAGTTGAAATCAGGCCGTGCAGCAGGAGATGATGGCATCTTCTCCGAGTACTTGAAATCTGCTGAGATGCCCATAAGCAGGGCTCTTCACAAGATCTTTTTCAACGTGTGGTCCACAGGCATGGTTCCAGCAGATTGGAAGGATGGTATAATTCTACCTCTCTATAAAGGGAAAGGTTCAAGGACGGCCTGCAGTAGTTATTGGCCCATCAACTTGCTTCCAATTCCTGGCAAAGTGTTTGCGCTTATTCTGCTTGCCAGAATTCGTCCACTACTTGTTTCCCTGCAGAGACCACAGTCAGGTTTCACTCCCAGCTGCTCCACATCTCATGCAATTTTTGCATTACGTTTACTAGCTGAACTCCCTCATGAGTACAATCGCCCGCTTAATGTTGCCTACGTAGACACCAAGGCTGCCTTTGATTCTGTTGACCGAAACCAGCTCTGGGACATCCTCTCCTCAAAGGGAATTCCAAATACTATTTTGAATCTGATCAAAGCTCTGCACTCTGACACCAAAGCCAAGGTCAGGACAGGCAATGATTTATCCCCCTCCTCCTCAACTTCCTCAGGAGTCCAGCAGGGTTGTGTGCTAGCCCCCACTCTATTCTGTGCTGCCATGGACACCATTCTGTCACAGTGTGAGGCATCACTGGGGATTGATGTAGGCAACCATAGGTTTAACAACCTCCTATATACTGATGATGCTGCGCTGTTTACTGACGACCCAGATAGACAGATAGACATCGGTCTTAAACCCTCTTGAGCTAAGACCAAGGTTCCATCCCTAGGTGGACCTTCACCTGCCCCGGTTTCCCTTGGTCCTTTTGTCGTAGGTCCTGTTGAATCCTTCTGCTATCTTGGAAGCACTATCACCACCTCAGGTCTATGCAGTACCGATGTCCTACGCAGAATTGGTATCGCCAGCAACATCATGGGCCAATTAAGGGGTGAGATTGACCAAAGATAAAAATAGCTGAAAACAGCTGAAAAAAGGCATAAAGAAACTGAACTGTGAAAATCTCCTATACTTTGTACACAGCCAGTGAGGAAAAAAACTGAGATCCAAAACAAAAAAGCTGAAACCAGCTAACACCTGAGAAATTTCACCCTTGCATTAGACAGTCTTTGGAATTGGAGAAGCCAGGCCAGCCTCCCCCTCAAACTAAGGTTCTATTGAGCTTGTGTGTTTTCTGCCCTCCTCTATGGGGCCAAAACCTGGACACTGAGAAAAAGAGATCAACAGCGTCTCCAGGCCTTCCATATGCAGTGCCAGCATCGCATACTAGGCATCCAGTGGTTTGACTTCATTTCAAATGCCATTATCTCTCAGTGCACCAGGCTTGGTAATATCGTTTTGGTGGTTGCAGGGGGGCAAAACACTTTGTTTGGTCACATCCAGCACTTCCAAGCCCCAGTTCCTGCTCGTCTCGCCCTTGACGCAGTTATCCAATTCCATCTTGGTCAGCGACCTGCCATCTGGAAGAGGCTGTCCTCATCTCACTTGGCTTAAGCAGGTTGCAAACGCTGCGCAGTTGTCTCCAAATGAGTGCTGGTCCCTTGCTCTTGTCAGGGGTGTCTGGAGGTCACTATGACTCTCTTGATGGTCATGTGCAGAGTGATGATAGCAGACAACTGAACAAGAATGATACAAGATACTAAAAGCAGAACTCATCATTGTAAACTGAGAAGAATGGCTTATTCCATTCATAAACAGAAGAGTGATCATTGGTGAGGTGTATGTAGCCTGTCTCTTTTCCAAGAGCGAACACTTTTGTTCACAACAGGGCTTGAAATTCCACTAATAATGAAAAGGGTATACAACTGAAAGATACTGGAAAAGCTAATGGAGCCAAGGGCGAACAATAGCCGCTCGGAGGCCCTTACAATATTTCTTCATACCTTCCGAATTAAGTGACAGCCGTCACTCAAATATTTAAAATAATTCACCCTTCTCCGTGTAAACAAATACACATTCTGACGTTCTTATCTCAGTCTCCTACTGAAGAGTGAGTTGAACCTTTCTGACCTTTGATTAAAGGTCGACAAAGCAACTTGCCCAGATCTCGTGACTTTAGATCATTGCCTCACCAGCAGGAACACCATCCTACGAGGCGATATCCCCTTACTCTCTAACAAATCTAAGAATTTGAAGCTCTTTTGCACAAGAACCTCTGGCGTAACCTCTTGGAGGCAAAGATCATTTGTGGTAGTGTCTACAACTAAAATTTCAATAGAACTCAAAGACGCATCTTCTGGCAGTAATAATCTGCACAACCGAGTAGACAGTCCTAACGGTAGCTCAAACCTGGGTGACCCTCAACAGTCAAGCTAAATTCTCCAACCAGACTAAGCAAATCTTCAACGGACTGGCGTTCCTTGTGGGCCTTCCTTTTGAGCCTTTTTTACAAAAGAGTATCCTCACAGATACATGTACACTCCCGGGAGTTAAGACATCACAAAGCCACAAAAAACAAGAATACAGCAAATGCAACAAAGCTACTTTGCAGAACACTGGCATAAAAATTTAACAACATATACATATGTATATGTAACTCTTTAACATTAACACAGCTACCTGAAATATTTGGTGAACACCAGTTTACAACAAAATTAAAACTACACTGTGATTAGAGTAATAGATGTACATGTAGGTCTACTGTAGCCAGTAGCCTCACTGGGTTAAACAAGCCTGAGTTAGGAGGTGGCAAAATACCACTGTCCTGCTAGTCACAGGCGATCCTTCCTCTCGGCTTGTTGGGAGGCCCTAGTCATGGTAGAAATGATCACTAGCCTAAGTAATTGCATTTGGCCGGAGATTGACACATCTCCTCTCCACCTTACATTGGTGTGCCGGGCTTTTTGCTGACAACACTGTCAAATTTCCACCCAGAGGAAATGAAAATAGGGCCCAGGGGTTTCCTACTTTTTCTCTGGCCTTGCCATTTGGCAGATGAAGTGACAGGTGGCATCTCAAAACTACATGTACATAGAGCCTTCTACAAAATTGGGGTAGCAACAACTGCAATCAGGAAATACAACACATTCCTGCGGTTTGCGAAAAATAGACTTATTCTGTAAGTCTTCACAAACAGGTGCAAACACTGAAGCGGGCTCTTCAACAGGCCCTTCATCAACAGCTTTATGGTGATCAGGAACTTCCAAATTACCTACTTCATCAACAGGTTTAGAAAAAAAGTTTCAAATTCTGACACCCCTACATGTACCTCTGAAAATTCTGCTACTTCAGCATTAAAGTGCAGGAACAAACACTACTGTCAGAGATGCCACTAGCCTATGTCCTAAAAATCTGAAAATCAACATATCCACAGCGCTTCGCACGATGTCGGTTTTATACGTATTAAGTTAATTTTTAATGCATGGGTCTGCATGCATGTATGTACACAACGTGCATCTTCATCGTAAAGCCGTCTATAAAAACAAAAAACTTCTTTCTTGATCATCCCTGGCCGATCACAGAAATGAGTTGCAGCCTACATGTAGGCCAGCCTGCTGTTTTTTACTCAAAAAGACATGTACCTTTTTTTTTTAGTTTGCCCAATCAGGGCAAGCCATGTCATAAATTTGCTTGATCGAATTGGATCAACACTTGCAAAAGATTTAATTAACTACGGCTTACATCATGCAGTCTTTTATCAGGCCAAAATACATGTAATGTTGCTGTGTTCTGAATGCCTCTCAAAAATTGGATCGTTTGGTCGGAAATGTTTTTTGTTTGGGGGTAATTTGTGCTGACTGAATTGACATCAGGAGGGAGGAAAGCTTCCAAAAGTATTTCAAAAGTGAAGAACACCTGTCTTAATTTCCAAAAAAATTTCTACATACGACAATTCACAAGAAAATTATGCATGCGTGATGCATCTAGACCAGCGGGTGCTAAAATGAGCAGAACAACCTCAAATTTCTCATGAACACAGAAAATACATACATAAATAAGAGACCAAGTTCTGTGAATTAACTTGCAGAAAACTTCTTGCAACATAGCAATTGATGTCTTTCTGGCCTGACGCGTACGGCTGATGAAGAGTGGTTATGTACAGTACATTCAGTACACGTACAGTACACACTGGTACTGATTGCTACATTTGCATGACGCATTCTTTTTCATGGGTGCAGCGTGGCGGGAACCAGCAGCTACGTTTCGGTACTCTATTGTAAGGGCGATTTCATGTCTGTGCGTGGCGCTAGCTGACATGGGCTGGTGATGAGCGATCAGCCCTGGTTAATGATGGGCGTAATTCTAAAACAAAACTAATAATAAATCGGACGCCATAATCCCAAATATTGTGTTGATATTTTAAGAGCTGTTATTGAAATGTTGGTCAGACAATTTGTCTGAGCATTTTTTATTTTGTTCGGATAAGCACAATAAGCGCTCGGAGTCGGAATATGTCCGACGTCCGACCGTAATTTCATGCTCTGATTGTTATCCTTTTCTTTGAGCCATTTCCACTGAAATTTGTCCTTGACATCTCTTTCAGTATCATGAAGGTTCTCGTTTCTGTTGACAATTAGATGCTGCATTTTGTCGGCCCTTGAACATGAAGTTGATCCACGCGTTGATCATCCAACGTACAGTACAATGTACGTTCGTTGTATACATACGTTCATGCATCGCACATGAGGCATGAGCATGCATCAAGCCAGTACGCGTTAAAGGTCAATATTTCAACGTATTTCCAGTCACTGACGACACCACTCAAAAAATGTCCTTAATTTTTTGCGCCACAATTTGACTGACGTAAGCACTCTATACTGATGACTGCACTCAAGATTAAGTACCCAGTCGCGCGGCGCAGGATACATGCGCATCATAGATTTGCTTCCAGTCTTTTCTTCTTTATTAAATTCTGTCAATGTTACACACATTGAAGGGGGAAATGTAAAAAAATCGGATTTGGTGGACAAAATACCAAAAAGTTGGATTTCTGATTAAAATCGGAAAAGTGGCATCTCTGAAGCCTACTGGCTCAGAATTAATATTTGCCACACTAATGTCATTGGGAAGATCAATGGCATTTTTGGCAGCTGAAGACGCACCTGTCTGAATGTGAATTTTCATAGTTTTTCACATGATGCCCTTCAAGACACCCAAGTAAATTAAAAGTATGCTCATTAAGAGCTGTTTCTATTGTCTTTGCAACCCTTTGCTTGGTAACGGAATCCACAGATTCCACAGGCTGTTCATCAGGTGAAAGGACTTCACCATCACCACCTTCCAAAAAACTTGAAAACAAACTGGCAATACGGGCGTTTCACAATAGTGCACCTCAAAGAGTTTGCAACACGTTGGCCCATTACAGTGCACGAAATTTGTCGACCAAATGCGCGTTTGGAAAGGGTTGACAAATTTCACGTGTTGTGATTGGCCAAAGCATTGCAAACTCTTGGAGGCGCACTATTGTGAAATGCCTGTATTGTTTATGCCAAAAATCGGTTTGACTTAACAATACTCTCTGGCAAAGCCATGGTTGGAATATACATACTGTAACCGCCTACGGTCAACACATGCAATAATCGGCTTCACAAAGTTTGACCAAAAATCTGTACCTACACAGATACATGTACATCATCACTGGGTCAGGTCCCCAGACTTCTTTCGGCGGCTATTAAAGTTCAAGAGCTTCACTGTCGGGGCTCGCCGATACTTGAGGCTTTTAAAAGCATTGGCAAGTGTTTCTGCCAAGGCTTGGTTAGATTTTGTTAACACATCAGCCAAGCCCTCTGGTGTTGCCACGGTTCTTGTTAAAACTCAACCGAAGTCAGATTGTCAGAGCTTTTATGAAAACACTACACTACTTACACTAAACGTACAAAAAAGTGAGACCCTACTAAATTCCAGATATGGATTTATGTAAAAATACATAAAGTTTGAAAATGATGAAATATGTTGCCATGCAACAATATACATAAAGGCGAAAGGTTGAGGGTGTGCTCCACTCATGATCAACAATGGGCAGCTCCCTGCTTATGTGGGGTTTTTGGCACTTTTTTCAAGTGCGCCATGTGATGAGGGAACACTAACAATCAAGATGCAATGGCACAATTTCTTGATATCCTCGATGTTAGTCGAGATGTAGATGTAAATATGACTACAGTGTGTTTATGTAGGCACAGAGTCTATATTGGGCATCAAGGAAGAAACACAATTATCCAGGCCAACCCAGGCCGCTGGCTGACCAAAACTCACACACCCTATCATTCATCACATCCAGTCAAATGTCCCTAAATAAATGCACAAGATATAGTCCATAACCTACAGCACAGAGACATCCTGGTTCAACATAAAGAAAAATGGTTGACAATCCTCATTAAACAGTTATCCATTTCCCGTTGAATTATTCCTCACTGCAAAAACCTTAAAACCAGTGTAATACACCATCTATCCTTCACTATTCCTTCGCCCGTGCAGTCAGGCAGCACGCAGTCACGCCACATGTACTGTACATGTATGTATGCTACTGATACATGGCCACGAAATCCTACAGCCTTCCACCGCCCCTCTCTAAATTAACTTCCAAATATCACCTTTTAAAAAATCATTAATTTACTCTAATCTGCCATCAAACTGGTCTATAATCACAAGCGGATTAAATGAGGGAATAAACGTTTACAAATATTCCACTAAGTGCCAAAATAAAGCAATGCAAAATACAGCAAAAAGTTTGAAACGCTTACCTGTGGAAATTGGGCAGGCACTAGCCCCACGCCGTCTGAGAGAGGTATATTTAACACATACAATACATGTCCAGTAAACAATTCAACTAAGAGAGCAGGGTTTGGCTATTTGACTACAGAACTTTAGACGGAAAAATTGGGAAAATATTCAATAATTTTAATAATATAAAATCCCACAAAAGGTGCAATATTCAAAATTTCAAACCATCACAAACTACATGTACAAAATTAAAGAAAGTTGAAGTTCGTTTGTAGTGTGTGACCTCCACTGAGTGTTTTGGTTTACTCGGGCAGCTAGCACTGCAGCAGTATAAAGGAGCACCACGTGTGTAATTTTGCCTTCTCATCTACGGTAATAAATAATATGCATCTAAGTGTCTGGCCTTCCCAAATTACAAGGCCAGGCATCTCAGGCACATGTCAGTAGGCTTATAAGGGCATCCTTATTAAAGTCTATGGTTCTCATTTCTTTTACCACTTGAAATAAGGTCGGTCGGTCAAAAAAAAATTCTTTAAAAAAATCCATGTTGCTGGTGTAGGGCTATGCACGAACCTCAGTAGGCCACGGAAAGGTGCGGTATACCGAATGTTCACGCGAACGCCAACCGTCGCTGTTGGTTGTTTGCGAAATCGTAAGTTTTCAGGGCTGTTGTTTTTAAAGGTCATGCTGGCCATTTTTTCCCTTCAGTTTTTTTGGGTTTACGTCTTTTTAGTAAGTCGGAAAAAAGCCTTTTTTTCCATGATCGGGAGCCCAAAATAGGGTCGGTCGGAAATGAGAACCATAGAATATAAAAAGGGTGCCCTAATGTGTAAATGAAGTGTACATGCAATGTTAGAATTCTGGACATACATGTACTTTAATACAGGTAAGCTAAAGTGTGTCGAAACTAGCTTGGAAGATTTTTTATTCATGCTGCAGCTAAGTGCCTGCCTTCAAGAGTAGGTGAGACCGAGTCCAGAAGGTCCAAGTCTAAGTTCAAGTCTGAGTCTTGAGGCACTTGACTTGGGACTGAGTTGACCTGAGATGGAGTTGATTCGGAGCGAGCTGATTCCAGACCAAGTTAGCGACTTCATACTGATATGACTGATGAATATATACATGTAGTGTGTGTACATTGCCATATTTCGCTGGACCATATCCAAATCTTTTAGGCAATTTGTAAGAGTCCAAGTTGCTCAGACTATTATCCTGATACAGTCGCGTCAAATATCATAAAAAATGCACAGCATGCCAAAGTGAAGTTGGGCTAGCACTCAGAAAAACATTGGACCTTGATGGGCTTATATCATTTGGGATGGCCTAGCATTACAGCTGCACGTGAGCACATCACCACACCCAACCACTTGCTTGGGAGGGTTGATAAACAATTTGCAAGGTGTGTGCAAAATCTTGCGGGGCATACTTGTACAGGCCTACTAAAGTTCCTCATGCCATTTTCACAGAAATGGGCCATGCACATGTACTGAGGCCAGTGAGCGTACATGTAGGCATGCCTAGCGTATGTACCCCCAGAACTGTGGGGTCCGACGGCCAGTCGGACCCACAGTTCTGGGGGGGGTATGCCTAGTGTTGATCCGTACTAGTTGTATGGTCTTTTCCTTTCTGCATTACTCCATGGCTCATCACTCCCAAATGAAGAACTAGGCCTATAAATTTTATTCCTGTAAAAGTGTGGTATAGGCCTAATACAAGCAAAATCCATTGTACTTACTCCATCAATGTCATCACGTAGGTGTGCCACCGATTCCTCAAAGACTAATTTCTTGATGATACACCAAGTTGTGAAAATGCGCTCAGCATACATGTACTACACAGGTGCACGTGCGCCACCGCACCCGGTACCGTACCCACCTGTTGTTTGTAGTGTGTGTGTGTCCGTTGTCGGTCCGCCATAATCATGGCCAAACTGATATACGGTCGTGTCCTGAAAATGCATGCGAGTTTTACGGTGGCTGATCTCCGGGAATACACTGTTTTATTTTACGGCATTACAACGCCCAAATTTCAGGCGTAATTAACGCCCTTTTACGGCGTGTAACGCCCTTTTCCGACGTAATAACGCTTACGGCATCCACGCAAAAACACACGTGGCTCCGCTTATGCGTATAGTATTTGCACTTACTGTGGCCATCCTTGGACGGTTCGAATCTTGCAAGGTATGAGATAAAAGCCCCTTTGTCTGCAGGTAGTCCTGATGCTCAGTAATAACATGGATATAAAAATATAACGCCCTAATAGTAGGGCGTTATTGGGTACAGTCTTGATATATGTATCCAAAGCCTACGAAGACATCATAGAGATCCCGAGTCAAGTGTACATAGGTGGTACCTGCCGCTATGGAATAACACACAGACGGGCACACTTTACTTTATATTAAGGCGAGACAAAGACATTCTTTAATTGCCTCCTGGTGAATTAGACAGAAAAACTCATGTATTAATAGTGTATAATTACAACACAATCGGCCTACTGTTTATAGTACTTAACGAGTAGATAAAACCTACTTGGCTTGATGTTTTGACAGAGACCTAGCTACCATCCTTTCTTCCTTCCTTAGTCCTTATTCCATCGTTTTGGTTGTATCTTCGCCAGGTAATTCAAATTAAACCAGCTCAATTCAACGTAGCTTCTCGCCGGAGTGTTTCAACTTCAGGCTTCACGAGAGTGATTCTGACAGCCCTGCATTGAGAGTACGGAACCACCTTGCGACATTTGTCTCAGCTACAGATTCTAAAAGTGGCTTGGGGCTCCCTTGCCCCAAATGTTACTTGATTTTTCAACAAAACAAAAGAAAAAAAAGAAAAGAAAAGAGAATCAGACCGAAAGACACGGGTGAAATGGGATTTCATTACATCCTTTACCCCCGTTTAAGGGTCCAGTCCACTAATTCAAGCCCCATTGAAAACAGTGTAAAATCAGCACCGTTCAGGGCCCAATAGCATGCACGCCAACATCCCTGAGATTTCTGAAACACAAATGAAATTCTTGTCTGGTCACTTATCTTTCAATTTCTTTTCAATTTTTTGTGGGTTAACCAATTACATTTTTAATTATTCCCACAAAACAAAATCACCCCCCAAAAAGTGATTTTTCCGAAGTCTGATTGCAGCCATTTTTCAAGTGGCAACCCTCAACTTTCTCGGGCACTTAGGACCATTTTTCAACCGTAGTTTTCAGCCCTTCTGCCCTCATATGAAAGCTCAAAGACCCAGGGAGTTGATCCTGGCGACGATTTACACAATCTCACCATTTTGGGGGCCAAACAATCTCTTTTTTCAAAAGATACTGTTGAAGGGGGCACTTTTAATGCTAATGAGCTGGTCAGAAATTCTCACTTGAATTAGTGGTCTGCACCCTTTAGGGCACTCTAAGCCTGGTCCCCCTCAATACTCAGCTTTTCTGTCATACAGTTTTCGAGTTACCTACCAGACGCAAACCCCTCTTAACTTTGCTCGTAGGCCTACTGTGTGTTGTTAGAGGTTAGTTTAGAAATCGGAGGATTTATGACTGTTAGGGATAACTACGATTTCGTAAAAAGACTCACCCAACGTCAGAGAGCTCTGAAATGAACTAAATTAAAGGCAGTATATACTGAATTAGATGCAACAGGGATACTGCCCTATATACTGCTCCTAACTCGTCACTATTTGTTAATATCAACATCAGTGAATTTTACCCGGTGTGCAAGTGTGGTCCTGTGAAGTGCAACATAACGGGCGGTCCTGCAACGCAAATGATAAAATGACACCAACGGCAGCGTACCGGTTTCAACAAAACAAGCGAGATCTCACAACCTTACATTCACATGTTAGTGATGAAAGGAACGGATATACCCGCATTCTTGCTATCAGTCCATCGATAGCACAGTAAACAGCCAGAATAAAGGTTATCCCGACTTGGCGCATGGTCTACCTACTCCACCCAGGTCTGCCCGACGGTCAGTGTGTGTGTCAGTTTCTGAAGTGTTTGGAAGTTGCAGCTCTCCAGTTGGCTACACTGTCCTTTTTACTCCATTTGCAACACCATTTGCCAAGTTTTAACTATTAATCTTGTGGCGAATTGAATCAAAACGTAAGTAATGAAACTGTAGCTCCAACCTATAAGTTCTCAACACGATATTAAAGTGAGACAGGGAGGAGAACATGTAATATTTGAACATAACGTTTCCGTTTTTTGAAATTGTACTTTATCAAGACTTATCTAGACGGGTGATGGGAATCATTTGCTTGTGCTCACTGATACGGTGTTATATTCAGGCCGCATTACGCTGCACAACGAGAATTGTTGCACTGCGCGGCGAGGGTTGTTGCACTGCGCGGTGAGAGTTGTTTGGTCGATCTAACGGTACGCTCCAGTTTTCGTGATTTTGGGGCACGATCACAAGAGGCCGCCAAGTCCTTTTTAATGCAGCTTGAAAGTTGACCTCTGACATTGATCGATTCTGGAATCCACGGGTAGGGAAAATAATGTCCAAAAGTTTATTAAAATTTCATTTTCATTAGAATTGTAGAACTTGTAATGATTTTTCTTTAGTTTACTTCGGTAAAAATCACCGTTATAGAAAAATGCCTTTGCAAATTATTTTACGATTTTACGAGCAGATCAATTTAAAGAAATTGAAAAATTGCCTTATCTGAATAAAGAGAAATATCTTGTCAGAAATTGACCTCTCATTTCCGTAAATCGCTACTAGATCACAATCAGATGACTCGGTGACATCGCCACACACATTAAATGTAACGAGACTATAAATTGAAGTTGATTTTTAGGTTTATCATTTTCCTCGAGTCTTTATATTTGTATTCCTCTCTCTACGAAAGAAAATTCCAGACAAAAACCTTGTGAAATTGAAAAGAAATTGTCCCAGGGGTCATAATTTTTAATTTCAAGTAAAACAAAGAGGCAATATTCTTCCTGGGCATTACCAGGCTGCGCAGTTTGTCTCGGATTTTGCGCTATCTTCGGGCGCGTATTAGTGTAATGAAACCTCAACAACACTTACTGTACCGCTGACCAAAACACCAAAATCGCCAAACAACTCTCATCGCACAGTGAATCAACTCTCACCACTCAGTGTCACGTGGCCTGAATAGAGAACCATGCTAAATCTCAATCGGATTTTAAAAGAATGTCTTTTTCCCACCTTTGACAGGATCAGTACTTTATAGGCTACCTAAGCATGCCCATACTAGAGATACAGACCAACTTAAATGCTGATGCCCTGCCGTCTGATTTTTGTGTCAAATTAGTGGAGATGTCCGCCTCCATTTTCAAGCGTCCTAAACATGTAGGTATCACTACATGCATGCATGTAGCCTTTCGAGTATGCTTGTAATGGGAAAGGAGAAGATCGCGTCGTCCATTGCCGAACTTTTTTGACAATCTACGTCTAGTATGACTACCTGGCCTCAATCCTGTGATTCAGTGCTGAATCCGGAATTTTCTAAAGGGCCAAATCATGTATTCAGGTAACGTTAACATAATGCAAACGCTGGCAATCAGTTGGCAGATGGGTCATCTTATGATATAATATTTAGCAAAAGCAATGTGATACATTTCGCATAATTTTAATTGGTAAATTCAAAACTGGTGAGAAGTTGGAAGTGGGTGGTGGCCCCGAAAATGGAATCAGTAGCGTATCCATGATTTATAAGTGTGTAGGCCTATGGGTGTTCTCTTTAAATACGGGCGCTTGTAAACGTTCGCTTGAACACATCATGCTAGGGGCCGTCGTATACCCTAGTAGTTACAACACTGCTTAATGGAAAATGGAGTTTTTGCTGTTTTGCTCAGTATTCGCTTGACCTTTTTTTAATGTTACGCCATACAATCAATACCATCCAATCTGTCGACCCTTTCCAAACGCGCATTTGGGTCGACAGATTTCACGCACTTTGATTGGTCAACGCGTTGCAAACTCTTGTCGACGCACTGTAGTGAATCGCCCGTATTCCACAGAAAGAGATTTCAAAAAGGCAAAAAAGCAAAACCCTGAGAACCGCCATCACCACCAACAACAGCATCAGCATCAACACTGTTACAACAGCATCAAACAAGAACAACAATTAAACAAACAACAACAATCGTAACAAAACAAAAGAAAAAAAAATTTTTCTGGAATTTGATGCAAGGCCATGCTGGTGGCGCTGTCAACTGACGAAAGGCTGTATGCGGGGGTGGACGGCACTGACCCTGTGTTCCTGATGCGAGTCATCAACGCCGACGCATTCGAAGATGCTGACGAAAACCGACAAACCATCAAGGCGCTGTCGGACTTCCTTAGTGGAGAGATTGGTGTTCCTGAAAAAAGGTTCGTGGTGAACCATTGCGTACATTAAAAGGGACACGTGGCGGAACCCCACTTAGGTCACCCCTTATTTTGAAGCCTATGTGTACGCCCTTAAACCAGATTACAAAAAGCAGGTTGTGCCCTCTACAAAAAACAGTTTACGAGAAACAGCTCTATAAATTGAGCCACTATAGACGTAGCTAGTACAACGCAACGGAGCTGGATTGTCCCATTATTTACACTAACCGTGCATATAAGTTTTTCTACAATGTTTGGAGTACCGGGTCAGCTAATATCAATTTTACAGCACCGTCCGAGGAGAGACAGTTTTCTTTGTCTATAACAGTAAACATGTATAGACCTACAGGCCTACCTTTCGGCTCGACTTTTGATATTGCCACTGCTCCAACTTTATACCCCCACTCCAATCAATATTGGGTGCCTCATTACAAGTAGCAATAATCGTTTACTGGTTTTCTTTCTTGAATTCTGATGGCTGTATAGCATTCGCATCATTCTTGTCAACGCTCCTTCCACTTGCGTTGGCATTTCAGAGGGATTGCTGGCTGACGTCATCCAGGAACGCCAAAGAGCAAGCAATACTAAACCACCATCGCAAGAATAGATGGACAAAGGAGCGTAAATCCGGCGGACATAATTGAAAGGGGATGGATCATGCACAGCAGTTTTTTGTGCGAAACTAAAAAAATCTTACCAACACCATGTAATCAATCAATTAATATAGATACAGTCAGAAGGTAACTCAACAGTACATCAGCGTAAAATTAATATTGCTCTCAGAGAATTAGGTCAGACGTACAAATTACATGATAAGTTTAGTGTGCCAATATAAACCCTTTCCTACGTTTGCAATGCATTGTGGGCATGCATGACAAACAAGCAAAGCATGACCCTATGGAAGTCATCTTGGCACGACTTTTTAATTTCAGAATACATTTTCTAATTTCCAAGAATGATCACTTAATGCAAATTACCTGCCAAACAAATAGAAACAGTTTGATGTCAATTTCAGTGATATTTCCATGTCAAATTACACAGGTTAGCTGTAACAGGGACAAAAATGTCACACTTTTGGACCCTGAATTTGTAGAATGACCCTTGTAGGAACAGGCAAGACTGGATTGTGCATGTAGAACCAAGAGGGTTTGCTCAAGCCATTTTTAGTTCACACCTCGGATAAACTCATAATCATGTCACAGGCGCAGCAACAAATAGTGATTACGGTTGTTTTTACCGAGTCTGAGAGTGAGACTATAGAAGGGATTGGGCAGGCTTGAATGCCTGATTATATCGTTAGAATTCACTTCTGCTAACAAGCTTTAATATTCTGAATACGGGTACCAGAGTCATATCGCCCAAGAGTGTTATCAGGTGTCTAGTTTTTACTAAGTTTCAAATAATGTCTACCCCATTCCTTTACAGTTGGCAGAATCCCAATGTACCCGTACAGTTAGCAGTATCCCAATGTACCATAAGTTGAGTACCAGCCTAACCACTCAGCCTCTCTGCACTGAAATGCCTTGACTATGGCTGCACCCGAACCTGTTGTCTAGAGCTAGGTCTAGGTCTTCACTCCATTGGAAATGCATGGAGACGCGTAGACAATAGACCTAGCCGTAGCTCTGGAAGCCCGTTTCGGACACGGCCTCAGTCTCAAAGATGGGGCTTTATAATTGTCTCAAAAATTCAAATGACAAATTACTTTTGGAAGTCTGGGCTCTGCTCAAGTATATACTGTTCATGCAAAAGACACACTGTGGTGTGAAATGAGTGCTAAGTATTTTTTAAAGTTTTTTTGCAAGCAGCACTGAAATGTATACATGCAATACATTACTCACCAAGTTTAGATACTGAAACAACAGAAGCAAACATGAATCTTTTTAAGGAAAGATGCCATTTTATTGAAACCTATTAGCATATCATTCATTCACAGATCTTGAAATATGGATATGAAGTAATGCATAAAAACTGGCTGCTTTTCAATTTAGTAGAAGAATTCGTTTTTAAGAAAAGAGCACTGCTGCTGTTTTGCAGGTGTGTAACAGGATTTCAAGAATTTGGGTCACTTAGATTTAAATGGTATTTGTCCAACGGTCACACAATCCGTGGAGTTGACATGGTACAAGAGGTAAGCTTGGACATCTGCAGGGACACTGGCAGCCTAAACTTGAGAGGTAATGATGAAAGATCCTGGCAAACATCCTGCTGATAATATAGTGCCAATGTCTGTGTGACCGTCATTATGACTTAAACATTCCTTGGTCTGGTCTCTGTTCATGTCGGGCTTCCTGCAAGTAAATAAAAACCTTAAAATTACTTTAAAAATTATCTGTCATTTGTCAGGATTACCCTTCAGAGACGGCAGTACTTATATATTGGTACATGTACTTTTTAAGTCCACACTTGCTTGAGCTATATGTAATGACAACATGGGAGAGGGCCATGGTACGGTGCAACCAAATATTGATTCATTTTCAGAGAATAGTTTGACTAAATTTGTTGTGGACTGTTCTTTTCCGGCAGAAATGTATTTAAGTATTTCAACACTAAGTAACCAGGAGTCCCCGTCTCCTTCAAATGGAAGGTGAAACTAAGTGACAGGTATTAAGTTAATGTGGAAATGTGATTGACCACACTAAAACAATGCTCATGAGATTATAAATACTTAAATGTTATAAATATTTTATTATACAAAAAGCCCAAAGGAAATCATTATCAAGGAGTGTTAAAGCAAATGTACCCAAAGATTTGTTTTAGAAATGCAACACTTTGGCCTAAATAGATGAAACAGCAGTATTATGGCTGGCGTTACTTACATGCGTTGTCAATGGGCAATCTTGTAACTGCTTAGTTTCTGGCTAACAGGTACTCGGCAGTTGGTTGGCCGTTGACTCAGCTCAGTCAGATGTACATCTAGCCTAAATCTGGAAGGTAAGTCAGCATGTTGCTGGGATTAAGTTGGGAAATATGAGTTGCCAATTGACAGCATGTTGGTTTAAAGCCGACCACCAACTTGAGTCTGATAACTTAGCAGCTGATGACCACAGTCGCTGGCCCTAATGTGACTGGTAACCTCCTGTATGGTTTCTGGATGACAGTATACTCACTGTCAGCGAAAAATTTACTGAGTTGCTGATTTCTGGTGATCCCAGCAGGTTTTGATCTGGCCAACACCTGACTGGCTACTGGCCGAAATTTGGAGGACTCAAGTTACAGGCAGTACATTTAGGCTTTGGGCAGTCGGCTGCTGGCTAACTTATAGTTTGTTAAGTTCTTAGCCCAGCTTGTGGCTGGATTTATCCTGCCAAATGGCTTTCGACTGACCGCACTGGCAGGAAGTCTCTCATGGTCACAGACCCGCATCATACATTACCTGTCATCCTACAGAAAAGGGAGAAATTTCTTTTTCTGTTTATAACAAACTTCCCCATTTGCCGAATTCCTTTTGCGCACCTTTCAGAGGAAGGCGTAGTGTGTAGTTTGTAATTAAACACTCCATGGAGAAACTGCACTTACCTGTCTATTATAAATGACTTGCTACTGAATGAAGCACTCCCTGGTCATGGAAGAAGGCACCTTGACAGACACGGCAGTTTTGACTCTGAGCTGGTCCTGCGGTGGGTTGAAAGTGCAACATTCTTTGCAAAACTTTACAAATTACACCATGTTCAATCACATGAGTACTTTCTTCCCATACCTCCAGTATACACTGGTTATCAGCAACATGCACTGTATATGTGGTCACCAGGTAATTCCTAGAGCTAATAATCAACATTGTGACTCATGCCACTTTCCAAAATAATGTAAAAACTTATGGCATTCCTGCTACCTTTAACAAATTTGGATTACAGGTGCCACAGTATTGAATTTGATCAGGAAAAACTTCACAACAATTTGAATGTTCGTTTCATTCACTGGGTGTCTAGAAGCTAGAAGAATTCTTCACTTTTCACTTTCTTTTTTAAGATCAGAATACATGTACATGTAAGACTATAAAGGTTTTTCATGTGACATAAAATGACGGACAAAGGCATTTCAGGAGACTAGCATACCATATGCGTGCATTTCGAATGTGTTTATTTCCATTGCCAGTTTCGTGTGTGCAAGTGAGACTTCAAAGGCATGCACGTTTCTGCACATATCTGAGTAAATTGAACACAGGCCGTCAAAAATCACAAATGAATATCCTCTATATCACAAACTCAAAAAATCTCCTTAAAAGGGATATGCAATCTCTATACAGACCTTGAAATTCTGGACTTACCTCCAGCCATACATACCTGTTTCTTCACAACCACCAAGCAAGCATCACTTCAAACATACACAACAGCCTGCCCTCCACGCATGCATGCCTTGCACCAATTTCATCACTCCAGATAAACAAACAAGATTCAAGATGCAACACCATGTGTCTTCACAGATGATCCTCAACTCTTGGAACAAAATAAAGCTCGATACAACCTGTTCCAAATTGTTCAATCATGCCAGTCACTAGCATCTTACATGTCTTATCAACAAAACGTCCCTCGTCAAGCAACTGTCAAATGTTCCAAAGTCAAAATAGAATGCTTCACTCCATAATCACCACACTTATAGAGTGGCCACATTAAAAAATGGCCTATGGTGGACACGGCACTCCTGGTCAGAACAGGTCTAGACCCCAGGCCCCTAGTAGAACCGTAGAATTGTTGCCAGTGTGCACCAACCACACTGTGTGAAGCCTAGATCAAACATCCTCATACATCAAGAAACAAAGGAAAATTAATATGCAAGTGTCAACCGCTTCAAGTTTCCACGCTCACTTCAGCAATACATTAACTCACAAATCAAGCATAACAGTGCATAGTGACAATTCTGAATCTCTCTTTATTCATAACAGGGACAACCCTCAATTTTTCTATACATGTACAAAACATCTTCCTTTTTTTAAATTAACACTCCATGCACAAAAGTCACAGTAATTTCTTCCACACTATTAGTAGACAACTCAAACATCATTCACCTTCAAATGGTTTCCATGAGCATATGTACATCCTCTGATCCTCGAACACATTACAGAGATCCTACATGTATGTCCACAGCCAGAGCTATTTATAGAGAGAGTAGCACCAACTTCAAACTCTGGAACCAAAATGGCTAATTCATTATGTATGCCGTACAGCATGCAGCTACCGTGTGCTAATTGTCCATGTCCATAATCAACCATTTTGGTTCCAACAATTGAAGACACTGATGTCGCAACTCTCTGTATAAACAGCTCTGCCCACACCTTTCGTACTGTGAGTCACAAACACTCAATTTTATGCCCTTAATAACTTGCACCAAATGTGTATCCTTCCCAAACACCACAATCTAATACCGTGCATTTATAAATTCTAGTAATCTCGCAAGAACTTTAAACTCAGATAACTTGTGGCTAGAAATCAGTCTTAGTTCTAACACTCATACATGCGGGTACCACAATCAATGTACATGAATCTAAACACAAGAAAATACTTGTATTATGAAATCTTACACCTGGATGTACAATTCACTCGCCCATTACAGCCACTGTTTTGTTCCATACACTCAAACAGCACAAGCACCTTCACAATGTTTACATGTTACTCCCTATTCAGAGTTATGCTCTTTATCTACAAGATATGTGATGTATGCATACTACATGTACATGTGCATGCATTTTCCGATAAGTGCTGATAATTTTCCTCAAGCAAAATTTCACTAAAACTTCCCCTATACATGTACGTATGTGAAAGGAATGAGCAGAAACACCGCTAAAATGATATCTTATTTATATTGAGGCTCTTTAAAGTACATGTACGTACAGTTACAAAATAATCAAAATTTTCAAAGTAATTTCTCAGGTTGATTTCTCAGGTTGTTCAACCATCATCATAAACTGGTAGAAGTCCCCCCCCCTGGTGTTAACGCCTAGAACTGCCATTTCACTTATAGTACCTATGTAAGTTACAGAAAGCCTCCAAAAATGTCCATCAGTGCACTTGTTGTGCAAGTGAATAATCACCCAAAATTCTAAGAGATTAGGAGCAAGGTGAAATAAAAAAGTCTGGTGGGCTACGTTCGACTGTTGTACATGTATGTCCTCTTCTTGGCAAAGAAAAATATCTTCACTACACCTGCAGCAGCTTTCAACTACTTGGGACTTTCCGAAGGTACTCAATCATCAGTTTCAACACAACATGCATAACAGATTGCTTCCAAGCTATCAAATTCCCTTTGTGCATTGACTTCTTAATTACAATTTTTTAACAGGCACTTATATGTTTACTTCCCCTACATCCACATCAATTCACTGAAAGTTCTGTAACTGTACGGATACTTTTTAAAGTGACATAATCAGGCATTTTTGCAATCCGCCCCGAGCTGAAGTGCACCCCCCCAAATTGGCGAAAGAAAGACAGGTGGTTACAAGCGGGTTCTTGTACGCATTCTGTGCTTACGCAAAGACCACACAAGCCGGAATAAATTAGTCACGTATACTCAGCGAGCTCCTCATCAAACGCACCTCATGGCGCACTTATGCAGT
The DNA here is from genome assembly GCF_054643075.1 of Acanthaster planci. Classification (NCBI taxonomy): domain Eukaryota; kingdom Metazoa; phylum Echinodermata; class Asteroidea; order Valvatida; family Acanthasteridae; genus Acanthaster; species Acanthaster planci. The sequence goes on from NC_141787.1 coordinate 6,100,391, forward strand.
GAGTACCAAAAAAATTGCGCCCTCTTTTGTTCCGCTCGGAGCGGATAACACGCATGCACTGAAGAGCACGCCAGACAGGTACATGCTTTTGTCTAATCGTACATGGAGTCATACTTCAATGAAACACAAATAATTATGAATCGCTCGATGTTTCTACAGATTCATTGCATGTTGTTTTAAATGGTGAAATGTTTTATCCTTTTATCTTTTTGAGGTTAAAGGGAAGAAAGCCTCCAAAAGGTCCAAACCCTAAGTCAAACCCCAAGCAACAGTTGCGATGGAATGGATACCAGAAAGCCGTCATCTTATTTAAAGTTTCCATTCTTTTTTTACACCACATTTCCATTACCTTTTCACACAAAATATATTTTGCAAGGATGCACTAACAAGTAACATTCATTTGTTGTCACAATTTGACACATTAAATGCATTTTGAGACAGTCATGCCTTTCTGAAAGACAATTTAGCTCAGAAAAAAAACTTTTCAGGGTTCTTCTTTTAACACAAACTTCAAAGGTACCGGTAGCACAGAACTTTTTTTCAATGAAAATTTTTACTGGTACTGATAGTTTACACCTTTCTTTCATACACGAAGATATAAAACCCAAGTCTTTGACATTTTGAAAAATACAATTTTAGCAGATCTACCTCATGGGAAGCCAGCACAGACAATGCTGATCCTCTATTCTCTGCTCAAGAGCCCAAGTTTCGACGTCACATTCATATCACTATACAGGTAACTGCGGTCTAGCACAGAACACAGTACATCATTGCTTACTACCAGACTACTGTACTCCACTCCACTGATCATGGCACATCATCAGAGGCTTGTTACATACATTTAATGCAAATTAATGGGGGATATTCATACAACCCACCCTCTCCTGCCATCACCAAAATATATACGTTGTTACAATAGTAAATCCACACACATACAATACTACCTGACATAATACATTTTCCACACCAATAGAGCTTACAATTTTTGTTACAAAAGATGATGTTCCAAATGCTACACCTGACACTGCTTTCACCTTTTCTCAGGAACCAATCTTAAACAAGCCAAGAGAAGTAGCTTGGCTTCCCACAGTACTTCAGCACACTAACGGGAAATTTCAGTCATCAAGCACGCAAACACTTAACACAGGTTCCAAGGAATAACATCCTTAAGAAACGTATTGGTGATGGTTCAAGTAGAGTACTTACCAACTGCAACACAAAAAGAGACACAGAATGTGACCTAATTTCTGCATCAGTGGAAGAACTCTGTCCGATATGTGCATGTACATTCTTGTAGTGCACATATTTCTGACAGTTCAGCATTAGAATGTAACAAAGCTCATTTAAAGTGTTAATTCAGCTTGCCAAGATGTGAAGCAATGGGTGAACATTATATACTGCATGATTGTCTTGAAATGGTGGAAATCAATGAAGTACATGTACATTGTACACTGGCAAGTCTTCACACAAAAATACACTGAAGGAATGTGACTAAATATAAACTGTGACAAAATGTAAACTCTGTTTACATGTCATGTTAATAAAAATGAAGGTTTGCTGAAATGGATCTGTACTTACATTGCTACCACGTTCCTGACTTGGAGTCTCCCATTAGATAGGCAGTGCTGGGAGATTCATTTGTACTATTCTGGACGCCTCCCCAGCCAAGAGACTGCTGGTTAGAGCCATAGCTTCCTCCACCACCACCGCCTTGATTCTGCTGCATGGGCTGCTGGTTAGGCACTCCTGATCCCCCACCCCCTTGTGACATCCCCACCTGGGGCTGCTGGTTTGGCTGCTGCTGCTGTTGCTGCTGCTGTTGTTGCTGCTGCTGTTGCTGCAGCTGGTTCCCTTGCTGTTGCAGGCCCTGCTGCATGCCCTGGGCCAGCATGTTGCTCATCATGCCCCAGCCCGCCTGGCTCAAGGCAGCCAACATGGCCTGGTTCCAGGGGAAATTGTTCATCTGTCCAGGGCCCTGCCCTCCTGGATTGCCACCCATACCACCCCCAATGCCACCGCCCATACCACCCCCAATGCCGCCACCCATTCCTCCACCCATACCCCCACCCATCCCTCCACCAGCCATACCAGGACTGTTTGGAACCTGGCCACCCATACCACCCTGATCTCTGTCTCTGTAGTCCCTGTAATTCCCCCCACCACCTCCCATGCTGCTCCCCCCACGAGCCCCTCTCCTTGACACCTGGTTGTAATCACCACGGGAATGATACTGTCCTTGATTTCCAAAACCTGTCAAAAAATTACATCAAGAAGTCTTACAGATTGTGCTCAAGAGTAAACTGGAACAATACATCTAATACCATCTATGCAATATTTCCGGGTTGTGATTCTATTATTGCTACAATCGATTCCATCACTCTCCGTCACAAGTCACTTAGTCTCTACCCAAGTTAAGGGGCTACTCTAACGAGCTGTTACAAAAGCATTTCTTTGTAACTGTTTACCCTGACCCTTAAACCTTTGGTCTGGCTAAAGGCGTTTCTAATGGGATGGACTCAACTAAAACAATCCTATGACAATGTACAGTGCAATGCTACTATAACAAACACCACAGGTCCATATACATGTACAATGTACATGTACATGTAAAATGTTTGGCAAGCCGATTGTTTGGTCTAGCTATGTTTAGTCCTTTAATATTGAATGCACCCATTCCTGGCTCCAGCCTATTCAAATGTGTGGTGGCCTGCCTCAGAATGTTTCCACATATATGAGGATTTTGGGTCAACACATAAAATGTAATAAAATCAAGTTAGGAACAAATAACACCAAAACTCGCACACTTTTTTCACTGCATGTTCAGTTCCATTCTTTTTCACCCTTCGGGTAGTTCTCTGTAGAAGTTCAATCATGAAATGAAATCAAGTTTCCAATGAGTTTTCCTTGAGCAGTCACTTAAAACTTGTTTACAATGTTCAGTGTGGTTACACTGGTTCCCACTGCTTCTATAGAACTAGAGCTGTAATGGTACATGGCCAAAGTTGGCAACGGTAAGTTGGCAAGCGTTCAAAATGATCCAAATGCACAAAATATTGAACAAAGATTTCTGGCAATTCAAGTCACTAAAGCTAATGTACAGGTATCTGCATGTCTATTTTTATTAAAATTTTTAAGGTAAAAATTCTTCCCTTTATAGCAATAACAGAGAGAATGATTATTTTCTACATGTGTACATAAGAGTAAGATTCATCCGTGTTGTATGCACAAACTTAAGATTTTGTACAAAGAGGGCTATCACAAGCCGCCTAGTGATATTATTCCATCTGACAGGTTGTCACTTGGCCCCAGCACATATCACAGAGTTACCCTTGCAAACTAAAATCTTAGGCGACACTATGTGGCTGATAATTTCTAGGTGGTGTAAAGATAGTTATAAATGTTCTAGCATCAATCAACTGAAACTATTTCAGTGTGTATATACATGTACATGTAAATCATGTTTTTTTCCTGAAATTCAGTTTTGTCATGGCAGTTCTTTAACATTTTCTCATCAGATTTTGAGGGTTGTTATGCAGACAGTCCTTCCAGAATAATGAAGATTTAACATTCTTGAATGAGTGAAAAATATTTACCGCCTCCAAAGTTCTGGCCTCCGAACATTCCCATCTGGTTGTTTTCTGGACTATTCATTGCTGTCTTCCTGGAATTCTTTGGTTCAGCATCACTGATAAACAGACTTGAACCCTAGCAAAAGTAATAACTTCTATTACCCGCCATTTTCCTTGTTACTAATGAACTAAACGTTTGCTTGGGAGGGGAGGGGAAGGGCTTGATGGGGGTTGCCATAGAAAAGAGGAAAGTTTCAAATGGGAAGATTCCAACGGGAAATGTTTCTTTGTCCAAGAGAATAAAGAGAGAAGACCGAATAAGTAAACATACTTTATCACAAGAAACTTGGGACTTTTTCGACACTATGAGTACAGCACCATGCCTTCCTGGGATACATTATGAGCCCCACGTTGGACCACAAGAGGGTGCAATTTTCCTAGCAATGGAGGCTCTTTTTGTGGGAACTGCACAAACAACTATGAAATGCATGTTAAAATCATGTTAATACCAACAAAATGAACAACTCCCCACCAACATGGCTTTTTTCAACTGATGGGGAGGGGGTGCTTCTGCTCCGTGCAGATAATGTGTGAAGTGCACTCACTGAAATAAGACAAGACAACCCCAGCACAGCACCGGTACCTTTAGGATGTGGTCTTCACAGGCAACACGGGACGCCACCTCTGGCCTGAGAAATGTGATGAACCCAAACCCTCGGAAATTCTTGGGAATGTAGATATCAGTAACTTCACCAAACTGGGAGAAATATTCATAGATGTCCTCTTTCGTCATGTCGGCGGTCAAACGACCGATGAACATTTTATTGTTATAGTTCTGTCAATAGACAAAAACCATTTAATGTTCAAATACAATGACTTGCTTCAAATACTGTGCAAATATTTCAGTTTTTAAAGCCTTCACAAAATTATGAACATGAACAAAATGAGAGTCTCTTCCAAATAAGAAAAGCATTTGCAGGTATCTTTACACAGACACATTTTTACACTTGTCTTGGCTTTCATATTATGACGACTGTGTAAGGTTCTCATACTTACATGTACGTGAACTATGCCATGGCTTGCAGATATAAACCAAACATTTACTGTGAATTGTGCCACCATTTTTGAAGTAATTTGTTAACGCTAAACTCTAACCGACTTCAGGCTTTCTGCAGGCACCCTGCTGAACCCAATAGAATCCAACAGCTAGGACAAGAGGCCTTTTCTTCACATGGGGTTTAGCCTAGACTTGAATCAAGTCAGACTTACATTGCTCTTCCCCAGTCAGCCATTCCTTCACTGTACAGTACACATTACAGTACACAGTACACAGCTGTCGCGCTGGGCCGCTCATATAACTTCTTTTAAGGTGCCCTAAGTTGATAGCCTTTCCGCGATATCCGGAATTTACAAGTGTCCTGCGTCACCAGTCAGTAAGTCTGACTTGATTGATAAGCCAATCAGACTCCCAACCGGTGATACGTAGTTATTCATAATTACATATGAATGACATGATCTTGCATAATGTATTTCCACCAATCAAAGTGGTCAGACTCACATACTCGTTCATTATAATGGAAGTATGAACGATGTAAAAAAAGTCTGGTAATTTGACTGGCTGCTACTGTTTTTTGGTAGATGAGCTCATTCGCTGTGAATAAACGGTTGGCAGATTTGTCAAGTCAGGATTGCTCAAGTTACAGCAATAAGTGGACACAAGATGGCATGAAGCCAGTAACACCGCGTACTCAGCCTACTCATCCAAAGGCATAACGTCACGGATGATCCCGACTTGAGTCAAGTCTAGGTTTAGCCTGGTTAGGGTTGATCAAATACTTCTGTGTTTTGCAGTGAACAAGCCCTGTAGGTTTTGCACCTGAAATTCACAACCAGTGGTTGGTGTAACTAGGGCTAAATGTCTGGGGGGGGAGAGGGCACACAGAGGTGCACACATTTTTTTTAAGGGGGCGCCACAAGAAACTAAGCTGCAACTGCATTGCAAGCATAAAGCTGATTTGTTTAATCCAGCCTTATCTGAGTAATTCAACTGTGTATTTAGACATGTTAGATGCCATTCATGTACTCTGGCTCATAGGCTGTATGTGCTTTTTAAAATAATTACGTGAAGACCATAACTCAATAAAATACTGACCTTAAAACGTCACATGCACACTTACATGTATGTGTGTAAAAGGCATTAGAGTGACAACCTACGAATAAACCAACACGCCCCCCCCACTCAATTCATTTGTACTTTACTTCTTGTTCCAAAAATGACGTCAGTAACACTTCGGTACTCTATACGATTTGGGCTTTAGCTTTCATTTGAAAATTGGGCATGAAAACGGCATTCAAGTTGTAACTTTTACAAACATCTTCATCACAAAATGGGATGTCCCAAATGACTGCGCAAACCTGTACCTTGGAATCAGGGAACTTCACATCACAGTGTCTGCCGTCTATTGTGTGTCTCATTGATACCACTTTGTTTTGGGCTTCCACGTCCTTGTAGCGCACGAACCCAAAGCCTTTTGAGTTACCATCACGATCTACCTTCAGCTGTGAATGGATTAAATAAAAGATACATGCAAGTAATTATGCTACATGCCTTTGCTCAGTAAGTCCAACAATGGTTGTAGGTTATTTGCCTTTTAAATTAAGTATTACATTCTAACTCATTTTTCAAACCCTTTTTTGTAATTTTTAAAATACATCACGATGAAACATTTTTTGCACAAAGACATTATAAATCCAACCTAGTCCTTTCTTCATCCAATGGTCTGATTGCAGCCATGCATTTGAAGTAATATCATATACATTCAGGTTGGCCCTAACTTTTTGGGGGTTTTGCCAAGGACCTGTCCAAAGCCTTCAAAAGTGTGTAGGAACTCAACTGCACATTCTGCGTCCTCTAAATTTCCCGGGATGATCGAGAGCAGAGGAAAGTATACATGATTAGGGCTGTATTTGAACTTCGTAATTCCTGCAAAATCTCCCAAGTTTTGTGAATTGTTGAAGGATCTGGGAAGGCTACAACTACCGAGGAGTACTTTCTGTCAGACTAGACAAGTTTGTATAGGGCGTATCCTTTGAATTCTATTATTCTCCCTTTTTTTCACCACAAGGAAGGGTTGGTCAGGGGGGAAAACGGGGGTAAAGAAAACTGTACTAATTTTGTCCCTGAAAACTTTTAAGAAAGGTTTCTCCATTTTTTCTTAGTAGGAAATTCCAGACAGGGTCAGTAGCAAAAACCAAATTTTTTTATCCCCTATTCGACATCAGCTGCATCTGCACTGAGTCCTCCAGATTGTCCAGGTAAACATCCATGCATCTCACCTCACATATCAGCAGTTCACCAAACTTTTCAAAGTACTCCCGCATTCCTGCCTGCGTAGTCTTCCATGCCAGGCCCAGGACGATCAAGTCAACCGTCTTGTTGTGCGTGATGCCCTGGAGCTGGTCTACGCGGCGCGTCTTGGCTGAGTTGGCCTTCTCTTGGTTGTCCTCTCCTTTACGTTTGTTGTCTGAAAAGTTGCAGGAAAATATCTCAGTCTCACATCATGTTTAAAATGAACTTGATTGCCGAACTCCTACACCTTTTGCTTTTACTGATATCAGGATATGACCACAGATAAGAGCATATTCTGGACAAAAAAAAATTGCCTCTGGCCTCCATGATTTACAAGTTTCATAGACAGCACCACATTTGGGAAAGGATCTGAGAAGGCTTTCTTGTCACATCCCTTACCCGTATGTACTGATATCCCTTTCCTTACTACAGTACCTGCCCCCAATGCCAAATGAAAGGCATCCCTTGAACTGGTTAATCAGTAGAGGCGCGCACATCACAACTCAGAGACTGTCGCTATATTTGGAGAGGAACCGGTATTTGGGGACAAAACAAGTACCCTGAAAGAGGGAACGTCCTCTTAAAAGGGGACTTTTTCCCAAATGGCCTCAGGTCAAAAATATGCACGTGCTAGGCCTATCATCAATTTTTTTCTCAAATATTTCCCACCAATCATTTAACTTGTTTCTTATGAACTTTACGCCATGTCACTTGATTAACTATATTGTAAAGGACTGATATTCGGAATATTGTTCTGATACGGTCTTTTTCTCACTCTTCACTTTACTTGACCCTCAACCTAATTCTATATTCTTAAGTCCTGTTATTGAGGAGGAAATAGTTGACATAGTACATACTCTGCCAACAAAAAGAGCTCTGGCTTTGATTTAATTAGTAATTCACTGGTTAAGGAAGTGATTCGGGCAAACTCCAAACCGTAAACCTTTATTATGAACGTATCTATATCGACAGGTGTGGTACCAAATGATATGAAAGTTGCTCGTGTCACTCCTATTTTTAAAAGTGGTAATCCTGATCAAGTTAATAATTATAGGCCCATCTCCGTTCTTACTATCTTTTCAAAAATTCTCGAACGAATTATTCACAACCGTATAATGGACTTTTTAGGTGAACACGACATAATTTCTGACTCTCAATTTGGATTCCGTGAAAACCACTCAACTTCACATGCAATTATTCATCTGATTGATAAAATAATAATTTAGATGTATCTTCTGTTACAATTGGTTTATTCCTAGACCTGTCCAAGGCCTTTGATACAGTCAATCATAATGTACTTTTAAACAAACTTGCTCATTATGGTATTAGAGGAACTCCCTTGGAGTGGTTCAGGAGTTACATGTACCTTACAAATTGACAGCAGTTCGTCTCTGTTTATGGTTCTCACTCCTCGGTCAGTACAGTTTCTCATGGAGTTCCGCAAGGATCTACATGTATTCTGGGACCACTTTTATTTTCCATCTGTATTAATGATTTTGTTTAATCTTCCGCTTTGTTTCCTTTTATTTTATTTGCCGAAGATAGTAACCTATTCTATAGTCACCCTAATATTAATACCCTTTATCGTAATGTTAACTTTGAGCTTACTAAAGTTTCAAACTGGCTTAAAGCATATAGGTTGACTCTTTAATATTAAGAAGACTAACAACATGTATATATACATGCTGTTTAGTAAAAAGTAACATCATGAAATACCTGAAATCTTTATTGATGATGTACAAATTGATAAAACCAATTGTGTCAAATTCTTAGGTCTGTATATTGAACAGAATATTTCATGGAAAAAACAAATCAATAGTATTTGCACAACTGTTTAAAAAAATTTTGGAGTTACAATGTATATGTAAACTAAAGCCGCTTCTCCCATAGGATGTATTATTTAAACTTTACAATACTTTAATTGTACCGTACTTAACATATGGGATATTAGCCTGGGGTAATTGTGGGGTTAGTTTAACCAATAGAATACTGAAACTGCAAAAAAGAGTTCTAAGAATGATCCACTCCGCTGCTTACCTTGAACATAGTGGTTCACAGTTTTATTTGTACAAACGGGAAGAATTCCATATACGAAGTTCACTGTAATATCGCGCAATTACTACAAAAGTATCATTACTTTGATCACTGAATGAAGACGATTCCGATAGACATTGAAGAGCTGAACATCATAGGACAGAAATGTGGAGTTTTGGGCACACTTTTGGAGCTACATGTACATGTACACATGGACCATCTTTACATCGACAGGCGGCCATCTTTGCTCCTGAAGAACATGGCGAATGCGCACGACGTGTGCACATGAACCGAATCAGATCCGGAAAGAACCATTATGTAACAGGGGTTGGGCTGCCACAAGCATTGAGGTAATTTTATGCATGAATCCGTAACACGAGGAGTGCAGAGGGCCGTCATCTGTCTGGGTGGATCTACACAGTTCACGAAATGCCGCGCAATGTGCCCTACTGTACATGTACAATTTTTACTTTGGGGAAAATAGTGCGTGTTTTGCGACAATTTTTAAGTTGGAGGATTTGGTTAGAAGGAAAAAATGGGCCCAATTTCTTTTACAGACAGTTTGTACATGTAAGTTGGACAATTTGTTTAGAAGGAAAAAAGGGGCAAATTTCTTTTAGAGAGTGCTTGTCAGTTGGAGGAGTTTTTTTCTATATTTATACAGAGGGAAGGGGAAAAGGGAGCTGAAACCTGTCTTTAGATTATTGTGTGGCTATCTGCGCTCGAAAATGTGAGGGGAGGCCTGTACAGGAGAAGAACATCCTTAAGGATTTGATTGAAGTGGTCTACTCCTGCATGTCGGCAGAGCCACATGCATTCGGCTCACGTCATACAGTCAGTTGTGCTCAGACATGTACCTTACCTAGTTGATTTCCTTTGGCACAACCTACTTATATTAACAACGGATAGCCACATTTATTTATATTTAAATATTCTAATTTATACAAATATTTGTGAATAATTACATATTCAGTTTCATAAATATTTAATTTTTTAAATATTCATCTTGACTTCATCGTGACCTCTCCTTAATTCAACCGTAACTTTATATGGAACATATCGACTTCCTCCGGCAACAAGCGCTCGTGTGGCGTGGTCAGACTGCTGTATTTCTATACCTAATAGTTCTCTTCATTGCAGGTTCGATTCCCCTTTACGACACAATTTGGATTAAATGTATTAAATGTGTATACTAACTGTAATAATCCTTGTACTAATGACAGGAAAACTGTGGAGAAATAAAAGGACGGGATAGTGAAGGAAAAAGGAAACGGTAGAGGATATAGAAGGGGAAAAAAAGAACGGCAAAAGGACTCACTTTTTTGCCGTTTTATTGCGTGGGGCCCCTTCTTTTTAAACCTGTCCCCCTAAGTTACTGAACCCCCTTTCACATCTCTATCCCCCAAAAATAAATGTCGCCCCTTTTTAAATCTGTCCTGGAGCAAAAATTTCTCCTAAAAAGTGAACTTCGTATATGGAATTCTTTCCGTACAAACCTCTCAAAGTAAATGATATATATTTCCTTCAGCTTGGGATCCTCATGCACCAGTTAAACACTAAAAAGTTACCTACATTGTAAATCCATTTGTTCAAAAAATGAAGAAGTGCATCATCATTTCACCAGACAGCACATGGAACTTCATCATTCTTTTGCACGTACTACTGTTACACAAAATACAGTCAAGCATGAGGGCCCCAGGCTGTGGAATTTCCTCGACACCTCTGTAAAGTATATTGGGAACTTTCAAACATTCAAGCATAAATATAAAGCTCAACTATTAAGTGGGTATTTAACTTCCATTTAACACCATTTAATATTGGTGCCTTAGGCCTACAGGGTTACAAGACTTAATGTGTATATGTCTTTTGTCTTTTTGTTTAATTGTTTGTCATAATTATTGTACTGTTCGTTATACAGTTTATTGTTCCTATGGGATCCCTACTCGACAAGCAATGGTTCTACTATGGGATCCCATCCACAATCATTTTCTTATTTGTTGTACATTAACCGTATATAATTTGGTGAAATAAATAAAGAATGAATGAAAATGGACTTTTTGTTAGGGTGCTAATGGTAATGAACCCCCATGGGAAAACAGTTCAGCCACCAGGTCATGCCTTATAATGTAGGCCCAAGTTCTGTGTCTGTAACAAACATGATCAACATATTGTGCAATTGGTCTACACCATACCTTTCGGGAAAACTGCGATGTACAGGTGATCTCCCCAAACGCCATCTGGTGGCTGTATTCTGCCGTCTACAACACGTAGTCCCCGCAGACTGCCCGTGCCGGGATTTCGGTACTTGAGTCCCGATGCACAGGGGAACTGTGCTGTCAGAGTGCTCAATAACATTGTGCCATCCGGCTCGACGGGCAGCTCGATTGGTTCGTCGTCTGTTAATTCCTCCACAACCTGGATGTACGTGGCCATTCTCGTCCTAAATTCTCTGCACAACTTAATCTAGGAACCAGCAGACAGCATTTGCATCAGTCATATACGAGTGTTAGAGCCCTTATCGGCTGGATAATCCATAAGATGTTTGGATAGCCAGTGCCATACCAGACGAATAGTCGGCCATTTCCTAGCTGCCGACATTGTACTGAGGCTAGACTGGCTGCCTGTACTGTCTCATGCATGTACACAGCACGCCCTCAAGGCCGCATTTGTCGTATGGGCCTACATGTAATGTGTTATACTGGTACCCCCATAAGAACATACGCAACATTATAACATTATAATACACTGAATAATATTTTCACTTGTACATAAGGCAGTGGCTTAGCACATTCTTGTTTGGTTGGCGCGGCCCTTTTTTCATCTGAGTTCTCTCGCTCTATGACACTGCAGTATGCGTGTATGTGTACACATGTACTAGTAGAACCGATTTATAGAACGTGTAGTATAATTTGTTGGTACGATAGGCCAAGGCCTAAACTCTGTTTCCATGCTTCACTAGGATTGCCGACATGGTCCGCAGTATTATACAGTATTACATGTACATGTACACGAACGGTAGGCCTTCAGTTGCACACATTCGTTCTTTGACCTTTCGACTGTCCAGCCGCTCCATTTCCAGAGATTTGACTAAGCACTTGAGAAGAGTATACCAAGTTGGCACAGGTGGTGAGTCCGTCTATCCATATCACACTGATAAAAATGCGATCCGGCGGTAAACGAATCATACTTGCCTTTAACATCTGACCCTCAAGTCTAATTGAGTCCGTAAATGCATGGAGTCGAGCCGCGTTCGACTACATACTGCCATCAACTAGACTCAGCTTCCAAAGCATGGAAAATGTCAAGCTCTAAGCGTGCCGGTGTACGTAACAGCGTGCCTCAGCATTGTAGCATAATATAAAGCCACGATCTGAGTGAGGAGATTGAAAAGTGGAAGTGATTGCGCCGGCATATGATATAGTGGCCAGTGAGATATGATTCACAATTAAATGGATTTTTAGTATTTTTCTTTCGCTTGCTTCACAATAGGAAACGCCAGTTGTGAAAGGTGCCTCATTTCCTCCCCTTATATAGTGCTTTAACGTTTGTTTAAGGGAAACGTACCCGTACATGACCGTTCGTAATACATAATGTTACATGTAAATATGATAATACTTGTGGCAAGCTTGCCAGGCTACGTGGCCATTTTCCTGTAGACGCCTCGTTATTGTTGGGTGAGGATATTTGCGTGGCTGCTCGCCATTATAATAAAGCGAGGCGTATGCATTGTACTAGGCCTACGTTATAATAATGCTTCATCGTAGGGCCTACAGACGTACCGCATACCTTGTATGTATGTATTACGTAATGTACCGGAAGATCATGGACTATGGACTTGTTTTTTTGACGGAGTGCTTACCCACGTATATATTACAGGCTTTGACTTTGGCCCGAGATGAGCCTCTCTCTTTATTTTCAGTAATGTTTATGAGCAGACTAGTGATCCCTTTTTAATTTTAAGTACAAATTGCTTTATGTTATTTCGGGATTCTTATATAGGCCTATATATGTCATTGACATCGGCAGGCCTCATTAACATAAAGATGAACCAGAATGCTTATATCATATTTTATATTGCTGAGAAATAATCCTGGCGATTTAGCAGTGGTCATTTGAACTGGCAAAGCAGCACTATAAGTAATCCATTTGTAACTCTGTTTACACGTAGAGCTGGTGTGTCGGTTGGGAAAGTATCATAGGCAATTGAAACTTCACAAATTGTTTCATAATATTTTTTAACTCCGGCGTGCTTCATTTAACAGGTTCGAACAGAGCACGTCGTTGGCCAAGCCAATTTGACCAAGTTGGCGTTCATTTTGTCCCTGTAAGCTCATATACTAAGATTACTTGTATTTCGAAGTCGAACGCGGTATAGTGATATGATATGAAGAATGTACGCATGTTGTCACGTATAAAACTTTTTATCACGTTATACAAGATGGAATTGCAAAAAACAAACAGTTATTGAGTTGCAGAGGAAATCCAAGTGGGATGGAAATTTGTGTTATATCCTATACCTAAAACACGCAACTTTTATATTTTTAGTAACTATGGAGCATCACGAGCTTCTCGGGAGGTTGTATGATGAGGGAATGACCAACTATGGTACTAGTGAAGCGAAAAGAAAGGTTGAATTCGCTGTCAAAAAAACTGGTTTGACTGTGAAGCAAGTAAAGGTAATAAATAATTGTCTACCACGTGTAGAAATATGTTTTCAACAACGTGAGTGCACATTGTTTAAAATCGCTAGATTGTGTACACATTGCACCCAACATAGGATAGGCCTATGTAGGCCCTACATGTAGTTTCATGTGGTTTGGGCAAAATCAAGGGATGTTCAAGTTGTAATAGAAGAAACTTCTTTGTTGTTAGAAGGACCGTCCTGTAGGCTAGGGATTATGAAATCGGACATCACCATGAAGTTGCACCTGTTAACCCTAACAGACCTTAATTCTCCAATTTCAATCTAACTTTACACACACCCCATGGGGTTAGGGTGAATAAAAGTCGTACCTCGTCCATTCTTTTAATTTGTGGTTGGAATTGGACCGTATTTTGCACGGAACCTGCATTTTACTATTCCTGTTGTGTTAAATGTATACAAAAGATGACTAACACATGGCCGTGTTTAAAATGTTTATCAACTTCTTAGCGGTGGATAGATAACAAAAGAAGGCAGCAACATCGAAAGGAGGAGAACCAGAGACCCATTCGCAGAAGGCGGCAAAGTGGATATAACGTCTTTATGAAGAAGTACATCTGCTCTAAAGGTATGCGCACAGAGAAAAGAACAGGCGATATTGAAGTAAATTGGTCAGATCGCCCATTAGGATTTAGAAAGATAAGTTGACTTTTTTGAAGCGAAAGTTGGCAAAACGACGCTATTAGCTAAAGTCTGATCAGATGGGGTTATAAAGTAAAACTGAGTGTTTTCAAATTCCGGAATGTGTTCACTTTGCATATTTGAAGTAGTTAGTCCCAAGGCCGAGTGACCGTCTGTTTATAATTATACGTGGCGCGAAGTGGTAGTCTGCTAACGATCCATGGCGGCCTAAAGGGAAAACTTGCATCTTTATTGGTTGGCAGACGGTAGAATTGACATGTGATAATGTATTAATACAAGGTGGTACAGCTCCCAACAAGGCAATGGTGTTGCAGCAAGGGGCAGAAGAGTGGAGACGGATGGCGGAAGAAGAAAAGCAGGAGTACAAGGATGTTGCTGCAGAAGAAAACAAGACCATGCCCAACGTCGTACAGCTCGGCGAGTCGGGGTTTAGAGTTTTCGCCAACAAACTTTGCAAAGAAGTAACTGATATGGTGAGTTGGTGAATCTTAATTCACCGAAAGGCTCATTAAGTTGTCCCTAATTAGAAAACGAATTAAATTTATGAACAGTGCGAAGGGATTGTCTAATAACGACAGCTTGCCAAAGTCTGAGTGTTCCCCCCGCAGCCTCTGCCTAATACTAAACTGTAAATTTTGATGTACAGTGCTCAAGGGTTGAGGGTGTAGAATGGGTCTTGGTTTGCAGCAATGTAAGCATAGGAGCTTCTGCAGTCTGTGGTAGTGAGACTGGTGTGAATCTGGCAACTTCCACCTGTTTTGCCGACCAGTTATGCTCTGCAAGTGGGTACGATGAAGGTATGCAATATCTTTATTCGTGTAAGTAGTGAGTGCACACACTTATATACCATAATTGGCGACCTACATAATTATTGGTCAAGCTAAGCAGCCCCATCTCACTTCATTCGACGAAAGGTAGCCACATGACCGTGTGCACTCTTTTAAACTTTGTTAGTGATAAATGAACAGCTGTTGGCATTGATGAGAAATAAAACAAGCTCAATTATTAAACATTATTTTAACCGTGAATAATTTGCACACAATGCAACTCAAGAGAACTTGAGACAAGTTTGCATATATAAACAATGCAAATGGGTAACCAAAAAGTCTCGACTAGATCATTACTGGTGTACAGAAAAAGGACACATATAATAATGATTAAAACAAAAAGCATTATTCAAGACGTACACATCAACACACTGACTGTATACACTTGTATAAAAATATGATTGAGCTTGAAAAACATTGACTGGTTTCTTTTTTGCGTTGTTCGTTTACTGCATCTAGTTACCATATCCAGTAGCGTGACCCCAGCAGAATACTCCTCTAAGCTGAGATTCAAGGTACAGGAGATATTCAACAGAAAATACAGTAAGTTTGCTTTTCATTCAGAAACCAGCATAGCCGAATATATAGTGGTCACCTTGTTGGCGTATTACAAATGTATATGAGCAAGCAACGACAAACAGTACGTGCTAAATTGAATGCTACAATATTCACATTTGCCAGTAGCAACGTTCGAAAACCCTGTGGCAATCCATACGTCGAGTTTGTATTTTTGGAACGGGATACACAACTGTCAGTGTGTCTACAAATACCTCCAGGAGAAGCAACCGGAAAGAACAAACCTATGAGCTATCAACAGCTGGAGGCAGGGCAAATTCACAGCACAGGCCTCCCGCCCAATGTGAAGTTGAAAAGGCCAAGTGCGTATGGCAAAGAGACTCTTCAGAAAATTATCGACGCGGAATCTGCTATAGAGTTCACAGGTAAGGTACATAAATTACGTAATGTTTAGGGAGGGTAAGTTACAGAGGGCAGTAGTGGATTGACAGGATTCACAAGCCACTCTTCTTTCCACCTTTCCATAATGTCAGTGTCTACCCAGACGTCAACCCTCGCCCAGTCATGAACTCCTGACCCGCTGGCAACTCCTGCCGGGCAATGATCTCCAGTGTGGGTTTTAACCTTGTCTCAGCAATACAGTCTCGCTGTCCCCAGCCGTCAACTGTCCCACTGTCACCTTCAGCCCAGACTCGGCAACTTCTACCCTGCTGTCAACTCCCGTGATCGTAAATCATTCAAACGGGCCACTTGTCAACTTTGGCCATGTTGTCAACTACTCCTAGTTAGGTCTGTTTTTTAGTAAGGGTTGCGACTTCAGAGTCTCAATTGTTGGAACCGAAGTAGATTATGCATCAGTGATCACGGACAGTTCGCACGCAAAAGCTGCATATGCTGTACTGCATACATAATGAACAGTCGTTTTAGTTCCGAAGTGTGAAGTTGGTGCTACTCTCTCTACACGCAGATCACCTCCTAGTCATCTGTCAACTACTGCCCAGCATTTTGTCAACCCTGCATCGTAATGTACCTTGCATGCCTTCAAATCAAACCCTTGGATATGTTTGCTGAAATGATGAAAAAGCTATATTGGGGTTCACCTTCCCTCTTAATTTGCACCCGGAACCACTACAGCTCCAGCTTTCCGATCTTACATTACAAATCACTTTGTACATAGTACTTGTTTTTTAGGCATGACAGATGGGATAAAGCATTTCAACGGCATTGATTTTGCACATTGCATGTGTTAAAGTTTACGTAATGTAGTTTGATAACTTTTTTTTTTACACATTGCAATTTCGCTAATGCTTACCTAGGCCTAATGTTTATTAATAGATGGGTATTCACTTTCAAAACCACCAGTTTGGGATGTAATTTCTGTACAGAGTTCAGGCCTGTAGTTTGTTAAAAAAAAAGGATCCAATTTCCACTGTAAGAAATTTGGATTTTTTTGGAGGGGGATAACGCCACAATCCGAAGAATCGAATCTGCTTCTGTCACCTTTCTCACTACTAAACTTCAGGAGAATTTATAGGGAGCGCGCAACGTCATAATGTCAATTTTCATTTGAATCCAATTAGGGTACTTGTCTAGCGTTAAAACAATATTTTTAATCATTGTCGGAGTGAGTATTAAATAAGCCTACTCTCTAACTCAAAGCAGCAGCAAGCGCCTCCTTATTTTCTCTGATCCATTCATCAAACGACTTTGCTGACGGCATGAGCTTTCTTCCCAGCTCTATATCCTTGTACTCTTCATACTGTGGGTCTGCAGGGCCAGCCAGGATGAACTTATACCAGTTCACCAGATCTTCTATTCCAGCCCTATGCTTGTATTTTTCCCTGGTCTGGTCCAGTGTGAACTAGGACGAGAAAAAAATAAAAGACAGAGAGAGAGGTAAGGTGTGCCGGAGGTCGGAAGTTCAAATCCCGCCCCAGCCAGTTTGTGTGTTCATCTTCAGTCAGATCGTTCATCTGCGAAGTTAGGCGTACACGGAGAGCCTCTATCCTGAAAACTTTGAAAAGATTAGTCTAGTGGTCTTAAAATAAATACTCGGCTCGCACTTTTACCTCAGCATTCCTAACAGTCTTCCCCATTGGTTGTAGGTGCGTGTTCATTATGTCCGCGATTTCCCCTACTGTCAGTCTGTCTGTTGCCAAGGTAATGTCTTTGTTGATGTACTCATCTCTGTGGGTGATGATGTGGCGCACAGCTTCGCCCAGGTAGCTGATGTTGATCAAGCTGTAGGCCTGCTCCCCCGTCGGAATTTCTTGAAACAGGTACAAAAAGCAATGACCGGTGTTTGAATAAGGAAATTCGGAGACAGCATGGCGTTATAATGGAAAGGACCACTTGACCTGAAGATATCACTGATTGAAGGCATCCGAGTTCAACACGTGAAATCGCAATGTCTCTGTTCGTCCTTTAATTTTCAGGAATGAATTAAGACACTAGAGGGCTTGCATGAATGCTATCTTGGAGGCCAAAGCTTTTGTTTCCCTCAGTAACAAAAGAATTGCACTGCAAAATGGCGACCATGGAAAGCCTCTATTGCTTGGACATTACAGTAACGGATGGAAGGCCTCTAGATCTTTGTCACGGTTAGCATTCATTTGCATGCTGGAGGGAGGTAGAAAATCTGTATAATTCAAACCGTTTACGCAATAGTTTGACATCGTAATGAACATAAAACCAACACTTCAATGGTATGAATGCATCAGACGGAATGAAATCAGACCTCTCACACTTACCCAAGTTGTAAACGTCATCTTCGACTTTTTGTGGCTTAAGAACGCTTAAATAGTTTTCATAAAAGTCTGGGAGTGTGATGGCAGTCAGTGGTAGCCCCTTCTCCTTGAAATACTCGGCAATCCTCGCTTTGCTGTCGCTCCAAGGCACAGCCGCTCCAGTAATCTTCTCGCAGTTCGGTAAGGTGGTGAACATCAAGTGTGGAAGGCCCACCGCCATGCAAGCGTTGGCCACGTTCATACCGTACTGGTACTCGTCCTTTGCGGCCTCCTCTTGGACCATCTTCACAGGAGGCCGCGTCACCAGAAAGCAACAGTCCGCCCCTTGCAGAATAGGGATCAGGCTCTCTGTCTGGGCGAGCTCAGCCTGGACCAGTTGGCAGCCCGCCGCTCGTAAGGCAAGCGACTTCGGGGAGGTGGGGTTTCGCGTGACGGCGCGGACATGGAAGTTGTCTGGTTGCTCTAAGAGAGCGCGGACAACGGAACCGCCCTGTTGTCCCGTCGCTCCAAACACTGTCACAACTTTTTTCATTGTGCTAAAAGTATAGTTGAAACCAAACTTTTTGATCAGTATCAGAAGCGAAGGGGGGTGGGGGTATCTGTAGCTCACACCCCTTTTTACTTTCTCTATTAGTCCTTTCAGGCTACCAGGCTGCAATTTGTGGTTTAATTTTGATGATTGGGACCAGAAAAATATGAACTACAATGAAGTTGTTAAGAAAATCCAAGACGATAATTCTGAGCTTGGGATGATAAAAATGACCCTGTCAGTGAACATGCTGTAACCTTTAGGGATTCCAGTTGAAGTAAAACAATGAAGTGAACATCACGACAATATAGCCCTAATAAGAGACACAAGGTGCTGCTCAAAATTAGATGTCCACATCATAGCCCTTGACGAAACCTGTAATTCTGTCGAACACAGAAACAGCGATCGTTGACTTAACAGCCTTACCTTTGCAGCTAACAACTCGGTAACTTCCCGGGCTTCAATTTCTCGTCGACAAGAGCTCGGAAAGGATTGTATTTAGTGCTGTAGCACAGAGCTAAACAAAAATGAGGCTTATAGATGACCCCGGGTTTGTACTTTAGACTTGCTTTCATGCGTTGTTGATCCCACATATCTGATAATGTCTGCCCAGCCCACTGGTGAGATATCATTCAAATAGCCACAGTGTTGTCGTGTAGTGTGCCTTTGTCAGTGCCGTCTGGATGGCATCATTTTTTTCAGCTTCTAAAGAAATTGCGTCTCTCTTGTTGTGATCACCGATGCAGTGAACATTTTGCTACCTTTCTGTTTGTGTAAATGACGTAACTAACTGTCCTGTTTATTGACTGAAGTGCCAGTTTCTCACAGTACAGCTATTTATGGGAACGTATCTACTTTTAACAAGTTGTTTAACACTTAATCGTAGCCATGCTACCAGAAGAGTGCCTGTTTCCCTCACTTCAGTGCCAGCGGCTGTTTCCTTGTAACTGTAGGCTGGAGCAATTGAGCAGTGGTGTAAATCCGTGCCGGCGGGCCCAGCCTACCCTGAAATCATGGGGGCGTGGAAATTCGAAGGGATTAGGGCACATGGCTTGATATTAAAAGTAGTCGGGGTATTTTCGTCTGTGTTCGTTTTGGCTTTTAGAAGATCTGAAAACAACTTCCGCATTTTTTTTCCATGCCACCAAACGTGTCATCGGTGTGTTGTTACAGTCCAAGTTAGACTTATAGAATCCCAACAAAGATGGGACTCTGATATCTGGGATATCTGAATGATATATGAGCCTTTACCTCATTTGTTTAGAACGGTTTACTTGAAATTCTAAATGTTCACAAAACTGCACCTTGCAATATGCTTAGACCCACAAGGTTTCCTAAAGGTTTTCATACATTGAAGAAGAGTAGTGCACAAAAGGTGCATCCAAATTTCAAACCATAGAATTAATCGTCCTGTCTTGATGTGGTAATTCTTTGATATAGGCTTGCATGTAGTACTATTGTGAGGAAGGTGTAATACAACAATGATATGGCGTAGCCGTAAAAAATCAGCAAGATTTTGATTTTTTAAATGACCGTCACACTCGGTATAAACTTTGATGTTCCAAACGGAGCCAAGCATTTCAGTACCTATATGCATGGGATTGGTGCTCAGCTGTACGTGGGGATAACAAAGTTCATTCAGCTAGTTCAAGAATTGACAAGCTTAGGATTATTTTACACTTAATTCTCTCTGGAATGGAGATAATTTTTTTTCATGTAGTCTTGTTAACGACGGGCAACTTACGCAGTTAAGCCAATTTACCTTTGAGCCTATGGGGTCGGAGTTCATGTGTGTTTCACCGATAAGGCAACTCTGTAGCTGATGGCAAACTACCATGTTTGACTGCAAAAAAGGGTTGAATGTATTCTGAAAGGTCATTTGTGACGGCCGTCGAAAGAGAAAAGTTGACTAGTTTGATATACGAGCCCGAAATAACCAAGCCTAATTCTTTGCTTCAGTGACGCTTGGAATGGCTTCCCAAAACTAGTTGTAATTTAATTCGCAATATGATAATGTCTGAATTGTATGGACAAGTGAAACTAAATTTTAGTGTTGGGCCTAAGCCCCAAATTCTCATCTCTTCGGCTTTTGCCGCGGTCATTTATGATTGTAGGGAATTATGTTTACTGTTACATCGTGGGCTTAATCTCTGTGAGTAAGTGTTTATTATGAGCCGGTGGTGAGAGTGATATCACCACCACTTAATTATGCTTCAAATTTAAATAGAACAACTGTACAACACCCACGTTGCCTAAGGAGGCGTCTTCGAAAATACCCAACAAACAGCTGAAAATGAGAGCCCAGTGGGCTAACTTTACCAACAAGCGAAACAACCAAGCACCCAAGAAGGTCAACACGGTGCCAGCAATTCTGCATCTGCCGCTCTACTCCATGGCCTAGAAAAGATGTTTAGCTCAATATCTGTTACACTTGCCTATTCTCGGGCCCTTTCTTGGATTCTTAATTTCTAACCTTATGAATAATGTCAAGTATCTATGACTGACAGGAGCGGGCCAAAGTAATAAGTTTCAACGCTCTAGTTGACTAAACATAGTTCACACAAACTACAACCAATTGGCCGGTTCCGCACTCCGAGATTGAGAAATTATCTGGTTACCCAAGACACTATGTAAACAATCCGCAGCAGTCATCAGAAAGACAAATGCTACCATGCATTTTTTTTAAATAGAGGCACATGTAGGAAGTTTGCCTTGTTCCGCTAAATCTTTCCCGCTTTCCCAATAGCGCCCGACAGAAAGGCCCTTTTTTCAGCACGGGTGGCCGTGTGCGACCATGCATTCGGCGCCACAGTTTGTGATGGCAGAATTCGTATTCCGTGCATTTGTATTGATTGATTTTCATTTTAATTTATCAGGGTATGCCAATCAGTTATCGAAGAACTGTTCTCCCTGGGGGTCCTGGGTTCTATTTGGTTCCAGGTTATTATTTAGCCAGCAAGAGTGCATGTCAAGGGAGCTACTCCAGTATTTATTGGGACCTTCAATTCACCTCAATCGGCTACGGAATACTAAATCCAATATACATGAAACTGCCCTCAGTAAAATCCCCAAACAGGCGTCGGTACAGCTAATGGGTGACTTTACTGTCTTGCATCCATGTGCCAGCGCGTGATTTAACACAGTGGGCATTATCACCTCTCAGCGGGCATTATCAAATATTGTACACGGTCACGGTCTTTTTTGGCAATAGAGCCTGAAAGTTGACCCCTGATGGTGCACGTCCAGAACCCTTGGATAGGAAAAATAACGAGCAAAGATTTTAGAATTTGTACTATTTTTCATGCAGTTACTTCTTAAATAAATCCAACTCAGTAAAGGGGCTTTGGAAAATATTTGCTAGTATATCAATTTATTGGAACAGAAAAAAATCACCTGACGTTGAAGAGAAACATCCTTCCAAAAATTGACCCATCACTTCCGAAACTCTAAAATACATGAAGAACAGTGCAATTAAAGAGTCTTGTACGCAGATGAACATTTACGGTTTGAACTTTTATGGTATCCCGTCGGTAAAAGCCGAAATAAAACTGATGAAAATATGTACACAACCTTGTAATTAATAAGTAATAAACTTAAAGCAATATTCTACTTCAGTTACGAAAGATTATAATCTTTTATCTATACTTTGCTGACAACAACTGTGCGCTGTCAACTCAACGGAATCTGGAACCCATCCACTGCAAGTAGGTAAATCTATGCAACGTTGTGCAATGCCGTTTTTACGTAAGCACGGGCAGTGAAAACAAACGTTCATGAATATTAATCTACTGCAATAGTTTTGTAGGGTCATTCTGTAAAATTAGGGATCCAATGTTTTTCGTGTCCCTGTAACATCTGACATGTGATTTTGTAAGTTTAGTGCGTATTTTCTAATCCCAAGAGTGATGAACTAATGCAAATTTCATGAAATACAAATACTTTTTCCATGTCGAATAACACAGATCAAGTATAACAGGGACACCATAAATGTCACAGAGAACATGGACCCCGAATTTATAGAATGACCCATATGAAAAGTTATTTTCGTTATGACATTTAAGTGACCTGCCAAAGATAATTAGAACCAAGTCACTGGCCATTCTTTTTACAGGTTCTTGAAACGAGCCCATTCTTTTCTGAAATAGCGGAATGGGTAAGTGCGGAACCAGTCAATTCCGGTATAGTTCACGTTCAATTAAAAGGCCCTAAAATTCGCACTTGTTTTCTACTTTTGCTCTGCCTAACACGGGAGATACAAAGTTGGAACGTTCTTGCAGTTTACAAGAAGCTCCTATATTTCCGCAGAGTTAGGTTAAATTTGCAAGTATTTCACAAGTAAATGCCAGGAAGGTCGAAACTAGTCCAACATGCCTTTAAATGTATAACACCCCATAACAATATCCAAAACCTCCACAATAGAGGGCGCTCTTGGGAACCGCAAACACATATGGAAACATTGAAATAAAGGATCATTCCAGATTAATTTCTTGTGCATTGACCAATTCGTGATTTATTATATTAAAATGCTTCAAACAACATTAAAAAAAAAGAAATTTAGGCATGGAACCCAAACAGTTTGGCACCACCCCATTTGGCATATAACATTAATAAGATGGACCAGGTAAGTGATTAATTAAAAACGGCTTCTTTTGAATATCTTAGCCATTATATGAATGATCAGGACCCATAATTTTGTAGGCAGCCCAAAGCGGTCACTGAATCCCCCAGACGGCCATCTGACTGTGCCAAATACAAAACTAATAAAAAGCTTGCTAGCAATTGTTCATCAAATCCGCTCTGGTATCAATACTTACAATGGTAAACATGCCAATCACCACCTTTGAATTCGGCACAGAAAACTCGCCGCAGTAGCTTCATTCGGCACAAAGGTATTGCAAGTTCAGATTTCCTAATGTGACGCCCGTGGATTGAATGTCTTACTCTAACTTTCAAGGTGAGATATTCATAGTCTGGTTCCGTGACCAAATATTCCCTGACGACTCCTGATAAATCTTAGGTCAGGTATCATCCATATAACAAACAGATCATGACGCGGGTCACATGTCACAAGAACGTGTCAAGTGTCATTGTATATATATCTCCAAGGGTCACAAGGGTCACTAGGTGGATTCTATGTTTAGATTTACATTGGGGCTGTTAATGTTGGTTGTCACTTTGAAAACATGCTAGTGACTTAAAAAGTCAGGGCGCAACAGTGTGTTGCATGTGAACAACAAGCAAAAGAAAAATATATATCTCATTGTGCGTACAGACACGGCTGGAAATACCCGAACATCAATGATACTTTTCAAATGTGGACAGGACAATTAAATGAGAAATCTTTCGGCTTTTTAAAAATTTCCCTGCGACGAGGCACCGTGTCCAACTTAACAGCCAACGCAGCACCTTGTGCTCAAATTGTCTCAGACTTATTTGTGGATAAAGCGATCCCTATTCAATGTCTTTTTCATTTTTTCAGCATAAATCAGACGGAAACCTTCGTAGGAAGACTTCTCAGTATGTTTTGGGGGAAAGTGTCCTTTTTGGGGCGTGGTCTGCAGTGGGGGGCACTGAATTCAACAATATTCAACAATACGGAAATACATCGGCGATACCAAAAATACACGGGAAATCCCCGCTGTGCATGCTTGAATCACCGTGACTCACTCATCCAGGGCCTTCATAGCACAACAAGTGGGCGTAAACAGTGTAAATAATGACACGTGGCCAGCCTTTCCCGACCCATGCTCGTTCCTGTCAATCACAAGGGCTTATCCAGGGCTCTAGGTCAACACACTATCTGTTTACAGTGCTGGGGCCAACCAAAAGCTTCCAGACACATTAGCAAGCATTCCAGACATTGGCCTGATGCATTTTCCAAAGGGGGAAGTAGTATTTTAGAGAGGAGTAGGTATTGCGTGCATTATCATAATATAGCAGTGTTTT
The DNA here is from genome assembly GCF_054643075.1 of Acanthaster planci. Lineage (NCBI taxonomy): Eukaryota > Metazoa > Echinodermata > Asteroidea > Valvatida > Acanthasteridae > Acanthaster > Acanthaster planci. The sequence goes on from NC_141787.1 coordinate 6,125,252, forward strand.
GTGCAGAAACATATGGGAATGGATATGGACCCCCCCGTTTCAGTCACTGCCAGGGCGATACCAGGATTACCAAGACACCCCTCTCAATAGTAAGATGGGGAAAAGATAGGAACAAACACTGGAGTTGGATCAGGTCATGCATGGCAGTTAGTAGAACAATCAAATCACGTGATTTCTGAGACATTTTGGGTACAAGCTCCCACGTCGTAAGGGGAATTCTATGGAATTCCATATCTGCCGTCGCCCGTCGCCCGTCGCATTTTGCTTTTTGTTGTGTCCCAATTCTGCCATTTACCAGTTCCAAACATGCCATTTTCCGTCGTGCGTCGTGCGTCGTCCGTCGTGCGTCGCGCGCCCATCGAATGGGTTGCATGGGACATGCAAAAGCCGTTGTTTAACAAATGACAATGTGATGATTCCATTCACTTCTAAAGATCTTTTCCGAATAAGGCAAGTACAAATCCCACCTGCAAAGCATATACTAGTCACATAATTAATTCCAATAATGCTAGACTACCCCTGCCCCTTGACAAGAAAATATCGCCTCTCTGAGAATTCAACCAAGTGTTTTTTGGGGAAAAACATTTTCAGCAAAAATTGTGCCGGCCAACTTATCCACAGTGTTATTCTAATTTGCATACTGTAAAAATGTGCCGACTTGTTTTCATCAAATTCCAGGAAGAAATCTGCCAGCCGATACAGATATTCTATCTTGTCCTCTCAATTTCACCTTGAAATCCAGAAATACTAGACGTGCTGTGGATAACAAACTGTTTATTAAATGTATTGTTAAGGGGCAATTACCACTTGGTTTAAGTTTCAGAAAATATGACGTGTTGGTTTTTGTGGGTGTGTATGCCATGGTGGATAGACCAATGAGAACAGGTTGTCCAGCACATCATCATTATTTATGGGGCTAGCAAGTAACGTTACTGTTTAAAAGTTTTCTGTGAGCCAACCTGCAACTAAAGTCATGTCTAATTTGGAGTATACAGCAGATTTCATCATAGGTATACCCGCCCTCAAAATAATGTTGAATCAGTTCGTCTCTTATGAAAACTATTGGGAATCAAACATTGTAAATAATCTATTATTTACATTCCGTTCTGTGGGATATCGTGCAGGGACAGACAGAAATATCACATAGGCTATAGACCTAAAGTCTGGCTGTTAACGAGTAAAGTTACGTCTAGAGTAACTAAGTTATCGAGAAAAACAATCCACCGTAACAAAAGTCTATTTTGTTGATTTATTTATGTAACCAAAATGGTGTTATTTCATATACACGTTACTTAGCCGACGTCAGGATACTATTTCTTCTTTCAATTGGAGTTTGGCGCAACTGCAAAAACGAATACATGTACATCTTCTAGTTCTATTGCTAGAATGAGAGTCAGGCATGGTGGATCGATCGAACAAGGACATGTACATGTGAAACGATCAAGGGTCAAAGTTAAAAATACCACTGCGCAATCGTGACCAAAAAAACCCACAGGCGACGCACGACGGGCGACGCACGACGGCAGATATGGAATTCCATAGAATTCAGCCAGTTTAGGTCAAGTACACATTGAGTGATAACGGACCCTTGATTCGAAGAGAACAGTCGGAATCATTGGTTCTGGTATCCCAACTGTCCGTGTGCACTAGACATCCATCTTGCAGTTTGTTTCAAAGAGTGGTGACAGTTATATCGCTACTTTCTCTATACACGACTCTGGACAGATGAACATCTTTATATTCATACTTATACACCCCTTAATCTTCCCCCAAACCCGACACTTTTAGCTTTGTTACTTTTTTCTCCCTTTTTTAGTACTATTGGATTCACGTTTTGTGGCACCTTTGTACCTCAAAGTCCGTCTTATTTGTTTTTTCTCATCATGATTGTCAATAGGCCGCTCCCTGCTCTCCACCCCTTGGATTTACTCCCCTAGTTTCCATCGTCCTTCCATGGCTGTTCTTCACAGTATTTTAAGAAGGCCTCATGACGTTGCAAGCTGTTGCAGTTGTAGCGTGTTTGCTTCTTTGTGTAACCAATCGAATTCAACATACTCCGAATTCATTTGATTAAACCACAGCCACACACAAATCCCTCGAGTTAAAGGCTCCGGAAGTTAAAACATTTACTGGCCTTTCTGGCCTTCCGTGTATGTGGTCTTAGGAATTCCTTTCTTGACATAGCCTCAGAGGACAAGCGTAATTTCGGTGTTCAGTCGAATCACAGAGGAAGGACCTTTCTCTATGGTCCAACGTGAGCAGGTTAGGGCGTGGTGCCGTGCTATCTTTCCTTCTAGCATTTCCTAAGCAAACCACAGTATAAGACTTAAAGGTTTTCATGGTGAAAGAAACTAGATCTATAGTAAAGATTGCGGTAACTCCATGTATTTATCTCTTCTTTGAGTATGTGTGGTTCTGAGAAGAACCGGGGAATAACTCGACGTTTCGAACAGTATACTCTGTCCGTCTTCAGGAGACTGCAGGATTCTAACTGGGAGTGGAGCTTATATGGTGTAGAGAGGGATCCAGATGTAGGGATTAGCTCGGTGAGGCGTTAAGGCGGGAACAGTGATGGCGGGAACAATGGATGCTGCACTGGATCCTGGGGCTGCATACCCTGTGTGTGTGTTTACCGGAGCGTGTCAGTTGGAGTTGGCAGTGGGGGAGTGAATAGCTGGGTGCCAAGGGGTATAGAAGACCCATAGGCTGACTGAGGGGGAAACCTAACTAGGGAGTCCTAGGGTAAAGGAGACCCATTGGACTGGGATGTGAGGATGGGGCGCCAGATATCGCTGATGTTGAAGCCGATGTCTTGGGGAACTGTGTCGTGCTTGATGATTTCCATGGCTTCTCTAATGCGGCGGGGATACCATCGTTCGATGCTGGTGATAAGTTCAGCTTGGCTCCAGTTGATTTGATGGTCTTCAGTGTGGGAGTGCTTAATTATTGATGACTTTTCCAGCTCTCCCTTCCTACCATGGGCTTTGTGCTCGTTGATTCGGGTAGGGAGGTCCCTGCCCGTCTCGCCGATGTACACTTTGCCGCATTGGCAAGGAATTCTGTACACCCCCGGTCTGCGCTGGGGGTCCTGTCGGTCCTTGTGCGAAGTAAGCAGGTGATGCAACTGAAGTGGGGCTGTGTGAAAAACTTTAATACCGTGCTTGTGGAGAATCCGCTGGATGTGGTGGGAGGTGTTGCCTAAGTAGGGGAGGGTAATGGAACTAGGGGCCCTAACTAGTTGGCTTTGGGTATAGGAGACCCTTCGGCCGGGGGTGGATCTGGGATCTTGGGTCTTGACTTGGCTTGGCTTGTATCCGTTACGTTGCAGCGCTGCAGTGATGTGGTGGAGTTCTTGACCGAGGAATTCTTTGTCGCAGATGTTGTATGCCCTGCAGACCAGGGCCCGGTTGACGGATGACTTAATCTTGGGGTGGTGGAAGGAAGTATTGTGGAGATACCTGTCCGTGTGGGTGGGCTTGCGGTAGACAGTGCGTGCTAGGTTGCCGTTCTCCTTTCTGGTCACTTCAACATCAAGAAACGAAATGTTGCCATTACGTTCTTGTTCCATGGTGAATTGGATGCTGCTGTGAAGCCCGTTGAGGTGTTCCAGAAAGAGTTGGAGGTTGTCCTGCCCGTGTTGCCAGATGACGAAAGTATCGTCCACATATCGGAGCCAAACTTTGGGCCTGTGGTCTGATGTATTGATGGCAAGCTGGTCAAATTCCTCCATGAACCAAACCACAGTATATAATTTTTTTTTGCAGAGCCCTGCCTTGTGGCCGAAAACCGACGGCATTTTGGTCATGCGGGAATGGTTGAGGTAAGAAAAATTTAGATATGTCCTTCGTATGTGATTTTGAATGTGTCTGAGGTAGAATCATGTTTTATTCTCGCTCAGTAGTTTCTGTGCCACTTTTGTCCCAGTGGTAAAATTGCAGTCCAATTTTAAACTTGATGTGCCAATGTATGTATAATGTTTTGAAGATAATTTTCTTTGAAGAACAAATCGTTCAGACACATGGTATTTATTAGTCATTCGGGCGTATAATGTCCGCTGCTACTAATGAGACCAGGAAATATGTGCCCATGTACCCACCCGTTAGTAAGGTTCAGGCACTCATGTGTTTAACCAGCGTTGCCGGTGTATCAATTTAGTTAACACCAGGGATTGTACGGGGTGGTGCATGGTAGGGAGCAATATTCCAGTCCCGTCTCCTGCGATTACGGCCTCGGCGTCTAATATAAGAGTCAGCGGTGAAGAGCAGTAGCCAATGTTCGATACTTATGAGCGCCGTATCTTCACAAGGACACGCCGCTCCGCGTATTGCCCGCGTAGTGTGCAACATGAACAGTTAAACTATTTCTTGTAAGGAGTTTCCTGAGCATATAGCCTATCCCACAAGTTTATTTGCAAAGGACATTAGATGATATACACGATAAAGCCCAAAGTGCAAAAGTATGTTGTTTAAGTGACATGAAGTCATTTTTGAAAGAGTTCCATCACGTACACAACCACCCCACCCCCCACCACCCCCACCGCCGCTGCCGACGCCGCCGCCGCCGCCACCGCCACCGCCATCTTGAGAAAGTGATACCATGTCCTAAAAAGTGAATTTAGCTGAGAAAACTCCGAAGCATTTACTTAAAAAAAACAATAAGGTTTTCTTCAGACAAGTATCAAAGATTTGTGCACATGGGCATCAAGTGCATGTTGTCTGTATAAGGAAGGCTATTACTCTACTGCGACATCGTCATTCAATGTCCTCCGAAGCCAGTACTAATCATGAATATACCATAAACTGATTTTTATCTTCACCATGAGGCCTTGCTAATTTCTACACTATTTGAATATCAACTGGACCGTCGATTAGATAATGAAATGCAGTTACAGAATGAAATCAAAACGTCACCTGGACTTTTAAGTTCGCGAATCTGGCTTTAAAGAACCCTCGTAAGCTAATGTCTATCAGCATGGCCTTTACTTCAGCGCCAAATCACCTTTAGTGGTTCCACATTCTTCTAAAAACACCAGTTGCAAAAAACATAATTTTCTTTTACAAGAAGACAAGAAATAAACGAATTTTCAAACGAATTTCTACCGGCCGGAAAAGGCTTTTGCATATTTGATAACATTGGATCGCTGAATAACAACATAATTTCATACGACGTCTCATTTCTATCACAAAAGCTCGCTTTTGTTTAGGGTCAAACCCTGAACAATTGCGGAACTATAAGTTAAGGAAAAAACATACGTGGACAAATACAATGCTTATTGCAAATTAACTTCTGCAGATTTAGAACTTTGGGGCCTTTTATGCATCTAACCGATCTAACCGATTATGTGTAAATACTGTATATGTGCTGGGTTTCGTTTGTCATACGATTTCCGCTGAATGAGAGTTAGTGCTTCTTCTACTTCGTATTTTTGTGCTATTTTCGTTTTCCTCACAGCTTACAGTGCCTGTTCCCCCGGAATGACGACTTTATGTGACCTTAAGAAGTCTAAAATTATTTCAAATGTGGCAACCGTGAAGGCATCCCAAGCGGCACATCTTCCTCTATCCGTTGATGTAAGTTTCACGTCTGCTTTATGTTTCTGTGCAATTCCCCCTTTGTCCATGACTTACAGGGTCTGTTCTCCAGCAAAAATGGCACCCTATTTTAGAGCCCAAATTGTCAAAATCTCCATATGTTTGGAGCAAAAACGGTCTAAAACTATCTAAATCTTGTAATCGTGGTGGCATCTGAAAGGGCACATCTTCCCCAATGCTTGATATTTTTGCGTAATTTTAACTTTGCGCTATGCCGGGTGCTATTTTGCACAGAGAATGCTCCATATATCCGAGCATAAAAGGTCTAAAAAATATCTAAATCTTGCATTATTTTTGTCAATTAAAGGGCACATGTTCCTCTATATATTCATATAAGTTTCGTATCCATATTTGCCGTAGTTAAGGTAATACCTGCAAAAGGAAGTTCGAGTTCTTGTCAAACCGCCTCCCACTTTTGTGTAATTCAGGGTTTGTCTGCGCTTTACCGGTCTTTTCACCTTTTCTACTTTGACAAGTGGACTGAGGTCCCCACTGTGTCTTGTACCTTCGACCGCTGTGGAGGAGTCACCCTTGCATGTTAATTTTGAGTGGACCAAACTGGAAACCGTTGTGTTTTTGTCGAGCATCAAGCCTTTGACGTATCTTGTGTTATTTTTATCAAAGAAAATATTCTAATGCTGTAGTGTGGTAACAATTTGAAATAAGCAACTTAATACTGCTGTTTTATATATCCAAGCCTTGAGTTTTAAATGACACAGTGTGAAGTTTCCTCCTTTCAGTCAAGAGCATGTTGAATAGCTCCACATTAAATCCAGCCTTGAAAGGTTTATTGTAAATTTCACTTTCAAAGTGTACCATACTGAGCATTTGCCCTTTGTCAATTTGTAGCTACTCTTGGGGAAAGTGTTGACACTGAATTGTATCCTGACTGAAGTATGTCTTACTGACAGAGTTGTAGTCTTATTTTTCTTTTGACTGCAGAGCTTGTAGTACTACCGTGCAGCTGACCACGACATCTGCCAATCAATCCTCCCCTTCGTAATTCATCACTTTGCATCTTGGTGGCAGAAGTCTCAGTTGAGGTATCGTTGCATGTGATTTTGATTGGTTGCAAAACGCGACGTATATTAACCCTTCTCTCCCCATAATCAGTAGGTAAATTAATTTTACTTGTTATGGTTACGGGCAGTGGAAAGTCGGTAACCGAGACCGACGAGCCTAAACCCTATTATCGGCCTGCAGCTAAACCCAATTCTTTCTTGCTTCTACCTAGCCAAAAGAAACTCCCCACTTTTTATGGTTTGCTGAAGCTAAATTAGAACACTGGATAAGTGAGATGAAATCTGTTGTAGGGACTAGACCTCTCTCTGAACTAGAAAAAGTTGACTTTCTATATCAACACCTTAGTGGGCCGGCGAGAGATGAAGTTAGGTATCGAGGGCGAGAATCGCTCGATATAATCTTTTCTATTAGAGATACTTTTGGTTTGCAGGATCGTCTGTACAATTGCAGAGAGCCTTTTTTGAAGGAAGCAGAAGGTTGGAGAAAGTTGAGGGATTTTTCTCACGGTCTGCTGGAATTTTTTGAAAGGCTAAACGCAAATCTCCCCTCCTCATGGATGACAAAGAACATCTCCCCAATGATCAATTTGCTGAAAGTGTCACGGATCCCACCCTGCGTAAGCAGTTAAAAAAGTGTATTAGTAGTAACTTAGCAAATTATCGTCAAGATTATTATCGTCAAGAGGTCCTGTTAAGCTGCTTTATAATTTCTGCTTTATTCTGACGTTCTATTCTTTTACGTTTCATATCCATATTTGCAGCAGTTAGGGAAATATCGTCAAGATTAAGTGTGGGTTCTTGTAAAACTGCGTTGTAGTTTTGATTTATTCCGACGTTGCGCAATGCCGGGTCCTGCTCCGCACAGAAAGTGCTCCATATATCCAAGTATAAAACGTCTAAAAAATATTTAAATCCAGCAATCTTGATGTCATCTGAAACGGCACATATTACTCTATCTATTCGTATAAGTTTCATATCCATATTTGCAGTAGTTAGGAAATAATTGCAAAAGGAAGTGTGAGTTTTTGTCCTACTGTCTCCAATTCTTGCATAGTTCAGGCATTGCGCTACGTCTGGTCCTGTTTGGCACAGAGAATGGTCCATACATTCGAGTATAAAAAGTCCCAAAATTATCTAAATCTATCAAACATTGTGTCATCTGAAATGGCACCTGTTCCTCTATCTATTCATATAAGTTTCATATCCATATTTGCAGTAGTTAGGGAAGTAATTGCAAAAGGACGTGTGAGTTCTTGTCCAACTGCATCCATTTCTTGCTTAGTTCTGGCATTGCGCTATGTCGGGTCCTGTTTTGCACATAGATTGGTCGATATATTTCAGTGTAAAAATTCTAAAAATTATCTAAAACTAGCAAACTTGGAGTTTATTTGAAAGGGCATATGTTCCTCTATCTATTCATATAAGTTTCATAACCATATTTGCAGTAGTTAAGGAAATACTTGCAAAAGGAAGTGTGAGTTCTTGTCCTACTTTCTCCAATTCTTGCGTAGTTCAGGCATTGTGGTATGTCTGGTCCTGTTTAGCACAGAGAATGGTCCATACATTCGAGTATAAAAAGTCTCAAAATTATCTAAATCTAGCAAACTTGGTGTCATCTGAAAGGGCACATGATTATGTATCTGTTCATATAAGTTTCATATCCACATTTGCAGCAGTCTCCAATTCTTGCGTAGTTCAGGCATTGCGCTACGTCTGGTCCTGTTTGGCCTCCTATTCCTCCGTAGTTCTGGCATTGCGCTACGTCTGGTCCTGTTTGGCCTCCTATTCCTCTGTAGTTCAGGCATTGCGCTACGTCTGGTCCTGTTTGGCCTCCTATTCCTCCGTAGTTCTGGCATTGCGCTATGTCGGGTCCAGTTTTGCACAGAGAATGGTCCATATATCCGGGTATAAAACGTCTCAAAATTATCTACATCTAGCAAACATGGTGTCATCTGAAAGGGCACATGTTCCTCTATCTATTTGTATAAGTTTTATATCTATATTTGCAGTAGTTAGGGAAATATCGTGAAGATTAGATGCAAATTCTTGTAAAACTGCTTTATATTTTCGCTTTATTCTGACTTTGCGCTATGTCGGGTCCAGCTCTGCACAGAGAGTGCTCCATATATCCGAGTATGAAAGTCTAAAAAGTATCTAAGTCTAGCAAACTTGGTGTTATCTGAAAGGGCACATGTTCCTCTATCTATTCATATAAGTTTCATATCCATATTTGCAGTAGTTAGGGAAAACTAGGAAAGGGAAGTTTGAGTTCTTGTTAAACTGCCTCCTATTCTTGCGTAGTTCTGGCAATGGGCTATGTCTTCTCCGGTTTTGCACATGGAATGGTCCATATAGCCGAGTTTTGAAAGTCTAAAAATTATCTAAATCTAGCCAGCTTGGTGTCATCTGAAAGTACGCATGTTCTTCTATCTATTCATAGAAGTTTCATATCCATATTTGCAGTAGTTAGGGAAATATCGTAAAGATTAGATGCAAATTCTTGTAACACTGCTTTATATTTTTCCTTTATTCTTAGTTTGCGCTATGTCGGGTCCTGCTCTGCACAGAGAGTGCTCCATATATCCGAGTATGAAAGTCTACAAATTATCTAAATCTATCAATATTGGTGTCATCTAAAAGGGCACGTGTTCCTCTATCTATTCATATAAGTTTCATATCCATATTTGCTGTATTTGAGGAAATAATTGCAAAAGGAAGTGTGAGTTCTTGTTCGACTGCCTCCAATTCTTGCTTGAATCTGATGTTGCACTTTGTTGGGTCCTGTTTGGCACAGTATATATCCCAGTATATATCCGAGTATAACAAGTCTCAAAATTATCTAAATCTAGCAAAAAACATGGTGTCATCTGAAAGGGCACATGTGCCTCTATCTATTCATATAAGTTTCATATCCTTTTTTGCAGCAGTTAGGGAATTACCTGGAAAAGGAAGTGTGCGTTCTTGTCGACTGCCTCCTATTCTTGCGTAGTTCTGGCATTGCGCTTCCTCATTCTCATGTTGCTGAAGCTGGCACGTTAAAAATTCATTATTGCAGTTCTTGACTGGACTTGATGAAATTTGATTTCTTGTCAGAATCTCCAAACATGCCTTGATTCATAATACATGTAATTGCACTAGTACTATTTATGCTGTAGATGGAGTGTAATCACTCCACTGACTTGAATGAAGTGTAATCACTCCACTGACTTGAATATCATTGTGATGTCATGTTTGTTGCCTTCATTTTGGGAAAGGTGCCATATTACTTTTTGCATTGCAAGCACGAACATGATCCTGCGACTATTGCGTCCTGTATGTGTCAATATTATTACTGTACTTTGAAAGCTTTCTAGAGATGTTTTTAAAAGATTCCACCATGAAGTTTTTATCCTTTCGTAGTTTGTGTATATAATGGGTCTTAGTGTTTTTATCTGTGTATTTAGCCATTAGTAATATATTTAAAATTTGAGAGTTTCATGGTACATGTATTGCACACGGACGATTTTTTTTTAAACTTCTCTAGCCGGCCAGGTCTATGACTATGCTTTCATGCACTTTAAATTTCACCATGCATGGAGGAAGGAGATTAGTGTCCCTCCTCCATGCCTGGACCATTTGTGGCCGGCCCTGTACGTAGGCCAATAACTGCAATTCAGCTCTCTCGTGGGGTTAAGCGGATTTGGTTTGCTGATATTTAAGCAAGTGGATCGACTCAGCATAACTTTTTTGGATCATATCTAAATACTTAAAAGTTTGAAAATATATAATATAGACCTACATGTAACATTTCACTATATCCTTTGCTGTAAATATAGATACATGTATGTGAGCTTGCTGTATATAGCGCTTTTGCATATTTTATGCCTAACCAATGTATCAGCTATGATGAATGATATGTTCCAGGAGATTTGTTAAACGTAGACGTAGATGTACATGTAGTTTGTGGAAATATAATCACTCTAGCAATATTTATTACACTACTTTTAATTTAGAAACATGTAGTCTGTAGTTAACAATGAAAAACCTGTCAAAACCTGATACCTTGGAACTGCTGCTGGATATTTACTTGAGAAAACAAACCCCCAAAATTAGGAAGTGAAAGGGAGACCAACTTTTCTGAAAGAGGCTTCTTGCTCCTTGAATGTAATATGAAATGAGCCGCCCACTCCCTCAGATTCAGCTCCGTCCCCGGAATTGTTTCAAACAGCTACTCAGCTATTCTGAATCCTACCCTTCACGATGTTGCATAAAAAAACTAGTGTTGTTGAAACTTGGAAATTCATTGAAAGTCTTACGGCCAGTTTTGTAAATAAAACAAATATACTGGTACCGGTACAAACTGTAATTAATCAATTCTCTTGGGGTACTTTTTTACATTGGAGATGACACAGGTAGAACATTCTTTTAACATGCACCTCTAAAATTTGTGGATGGGGGAGAGTGGCGGGGCTTGGAGGAAGTCTTGGTAAACTGAGCCAATTGTAGAGACACCTACAGAATGTCCCCCCGTCCATTTCTTTCGAACAATTAAAGGCCTGACTCTCCAAAGACAGACTTGAGTGAGGAATTGATCAGTGACCTTGATGTCATATCACTGGTCTGCAGTTACTCAGCACATTTAAAATGCAACGTTGGGAGTCAACATGTTCAAGAAGCAATCAATTTTTTTAAATGATTTCCTTGGCACTTGCCACGGACAGACTCACGGAGAGAACCTTAAGCCAACCCATTTAAACAGTCTACATTGCTACAAAATGAATTGTCCTCCCAATCAGTCATGGCTGGTGCATATGAGTAATCATCGCGAAAGGTGAGCACTTCAGTTTGATTTCCTGCATGCTTACTCCCCTCAGTGTCCTGACATAGGGATGAAAAAAAGCTGGCATGTAGGATGGCTTAACCAATTAACTCCCTGAAATATGTCAGCTGATTACCGCCTTTGATTTGAGTCACATGACGCTCTGTCCAAGGAAATTTTATGAAACTCCTTCTAATGATGATGAATATATTGTACTCAGAAGAAGCGTTGAACTGATTTGTTCAAATGTTCTGGTCTACTCAGCCTAGCTCTCGATGTTGAACCTCAGAGAAATTTTCTCATTTAAATTTCCAATTCTCCTTGCCACAAGGCCGGCAAAAAGTATCATGCAACACAGGCTTATTTCCCCTGACGTATTTCTGGATTGAACTTTCAAATAGTGCACATTTGTATATTTTACAACTTTGATCAATCAACTACGGTGCTATTAAACACAAGGAACTTACTTGATTGCCATAGACAAAGATTTCAGGAGTCGTTGGATTGAAACAAAGAGATCTGCCTTCAGTGGGAAAGAAGGCAGAGGGTAGATAAAGGAAGAGAAACGTGAGCAATTCACAGCTCCAACCTGTAGAAGCTGGTCAGTACTGAAGGCGGATGGAGTGAACACCCTTTAAGTCATTCGAGAAGAAAAAGTGAAAAACAAAAAATGGCATAAACAAACACTGATTACATTTGACATAAAATTAGCTACACCTAATCCTTAACCACTGCGCACCGGAGAGCCCAGTTTTGGGTACCTTGGGTTTGTACGCAAAGCCAGGGTGCCCGAAATCGGACAAAAGTGCTTGGGCCTTGTAACAAAAGACCGTACTTGAAACAAAGACGGAGCTGCTGGGAATTGCCAACATTTTTTCAGTTGTCAATAGCGGAGGAAATCCATCATTGTTTTGAAAGATTATACCACTGTTGGTGGCATTCAGCATGAGCAGATTACCACCGGGGACAAAAGCCCTGCAGGGATGAGCGATACAATACCGCTGCACGCTAATCTGACCCGTATTGAAAAAATCCCAAAAGCGCACTGTGCCAGTTTTGGGACCAAAAGAAACTTATGTAACACCACACAATCTGGGCTCTTTTTACAAGGCGGCAGGCCTGGCTGAAATATTCAGACATTAATAGATGTTGTCTTTCAGATTAGAGTAGCCACCAGACAGTCACTCCATGGGGTTTTGGCATTCAGGAAAAAAAGATTAGAATTTCTGAAGATTTTTGAAAACCGAAGATTTCGAAAAATCGCCCGTATGTATGTACTGCACCTGGTGGGAAATGGTTAATAGCCTCAATGGACACAGAGTGAAATATCAAGTTCTTCATTTCTTCGTTTTCAGACTGTAAAATACTCAGGCAGAGAGACTGAACTGTCTCACACGTGTACATAAAGTTATATATGACATCTTCAGAAGCAAAAAATTACACGTAGATGAAACTTCCAAGCATAGGACAAAGCCTTAGTTAGTGTTACTTCTGACTTAGTAGCTTGATTAGGTCCATGAGGGCGTCCCAAGGACACTTTGTCTGATAATAATCAGGTCAAGGTAGTGCCTCGACCGCATTACCTCATCACCTTGAGAGGGCAGCAAGGGACCTGTTACATTTCCTATTGCGTGCATCATGGTACCATCCAGGAAGTGAGGAAGGTGGAAGTCAAAGGGACCAGGGACTCTTAACTTGACACTGACACTTAACAGCCAAGAAACTGACACAAACTTGTGACTTCCTTTCAATCTAACAATTTCACGTTGTCTTGCAGTCCCCTACAAAAACATTTTACAACTCACAAAGGTACTTCTAGTTCCAATGAAAATTGCTGATTCATTGTGTTTCACTCTGGGTCGAGTGCCAAGATGGTGTTTCATAGACACAAAACTGTGAAATGACACACTCTGTGAACTTGGTTTGCATCCAATTCCAATTACACACATCAGCACCGATTTTTGTGTTTGCTGTCAGTTGCCTGATTATCCATCGCTCAACAGTGATACGCACGAAATCTGTGGTTTCCTTTCCCCTTGTTTCCAATCAGCGTGGTGAAAACCCAGTATTTTTCCTTCCTCCTCGTACCAGATTCCCTAATAAGATGAAAATGTGCAGGCACACCAGACCCCCAACCACAAAAATGTGTAGGAATTGTAGCAATACAGATCCAGATAGAGGCGTTGAAGCATAAAATTTAAAGCAAAGGCTTTTTGATTTCAATCTTGACTTTTTTGAACAATGAGATCATTTGGGAAAAAGTCCATCAAGCAACATTATGAGTAAGTTCATTGATTAATATTAGATGGAATATATGAAAGAAGGCATTGCGATATTCACAGCTACTGTGTCGTTTTCAGCATGCGTTTGATTTTACGTCAGTGTATGCGCTTGGATCAGTGGTACGTATGGTGAAAAAAAAGAAAGACCAGTCCTCACATGGTCTACAAGGTGGAGAATGTTGCAACATGCTATCAGAAACTGTTTGAAAAAATTGCATCTTGCCTCAAGTTTTTCAATTCCATGGGCATGCTTTCTCTCAAACAGATACGTGAACATAGTAGGACACTTTCTAAAATGAATACATATCACTTGATCTCCTATTCATCAACACGTTTTCAACAATATTTTTATTGTAAGTATTTGTTTCTAATATTACTCATTTCTGGCAGTTGTTGGTATACTGCTGCATCAACAAATATGTTGACTACCTTTGGAAGGAATTTGCAGACGAGAGTTTCCCACCAAAGCTGTATATCTTGGAACGTCGCATAGTTCTTTTTATTATAAATGGACGCTCAGCCTTGGACTTCTAGGCGAGCAGGAAGGAGGAAGTGCTCTTGGCAGGCTGAACAAAATGCAGAGAAGCATGAGAGGCTTCATTGAAAATCTAGAATTTCTAAAGGCTGAAGTAAAAATCCACCTGGTGCAGACAAGTCCATCAGTTTCAAGAATTGAATAAACCCTCTCGAAACTAGCCTTTGATCAAGGCGCACGCGGCGAAATGGATAGTCACTGAAGAGCCAAAAGCTGCAGAAGACTAGTTTTAGCACCAAACCAACGCACGGAAAAAGACTACACAACGAACCGCACGCCCTCCACAAGTTAACCATGCGTGGGCATGCTGTAGCCGAACTGTGTGCGTCGCGGACTCTGCGCGCCGCGGGGCATGTGTGCGGTTCGTCGTGTAGTCTTTCTTCTTGCGTTGACTTGGTGCTTAAACTAGGCTCCTCCAGCTCCTTGCTATTGACCGATTATCCATTTAAAAACGTGGTATAACCATAACGCAAGTTCTAAATGTTTTCAGTGTCAGATCAAACAGTATCAGCAAGACTTGAGGCAAGACAACAAGATTTGAGGTCAGTTTTCACAGCCTTGACTTCTGTACACGCGATTTTTTTCCATGCAATATAAACACCTTGGAATGAGAAATTTGAATTTAATTATAGAACAAATTTGGATCTTATTCTTTTGTATATCACACATGCATATATTTTTATTTAATATAAAAAAGTATTGTAAGGAGTTCTATTTGTGGCGAAATATGTATCATGTGTATGATTTTATTGGCGTCAAGAACATTTTCTACAACAGGACGACACGGTGTTATTAAATAAACAGCCGGAATCTGATCAGCAAATGTTATCAGTGAAAGTGCCTGTCCTGTTATGGGCAGGCTATTGTAAACATGTGTATGCCGTATGTTCTCTGCTAAGTAACATGTCCATGCAGTCCACGTTGACATTTATACCAAGGCGTATTCTCTGTAAGAGAGGAAAACAATTTCAAGGGCACCAGGCCCTACTTAAATCAACTCTGGCAGAGGTGTCTTGCAACTTAACAAAGGCCTCAAAACCTGCTGGATGAATACCCAGGTACCGGTAGGGTTATAGGTCAAACTGAAACGACGTTTTTAGCCAGAAAGTTGTTTCGACATCTTTTTTTATCACTTTTGTATTAGATGTTGAGCATTCCCCGCCCGGTAATGCATAATAATGAAAAGGCACACACATAGCACTTTGGTAAATGTGGACAAACTGTTCCATGCTGCTAAAATCATGGGCAAAATTAGACTCCTGAATTTGTAATGCTTAGCAAAAAAGCCTTTATCAGATGCTCAATTTTGTAACTTATGGTATTAATTGATTAATATAGTCTACATTATGTGTTGATTGAACTGGAACTATTTCCAAATACCAGTACAAACTAATGATAAATAAATTACATATTAGTTATTACTGTAGGTTTATTACTTTCACAATTATTAGTCATAACAAGTAACGGATCTATCAAAATTACAAATATGTACGTGTATTCTCCCATTCATTCCACTTACCTCATAATTATCAACAATTCCCAGGCTCATGAGAGCCATCAGTCGACTGAAATATAATGCAAATTCAAATTAGAGTGATAATTTCTTTCATCAAGCTTCAAGGGATATGTTGTGAGTTGTGAAGTGTATTTTGGGCGACAGATATTTACATGTGGCGTCCGTCCTCCACTGCTTTTGCTAATGCACTTATGAACATGTGTGCAGTGAGTGTTTTGGGGGACTTTTGACTTAGGGGATGCTAGACTTTTG
Source organism: Acanthaster planci (assembly GCF_054643075.1). Lineage (NCBI taxonomy): Eukaryota > Metazoa > Echinodermata > Asteroidea > Valvatida > Acanthasteridae > Acanthaster > Acanthaster planci. The sequence goes on from NC_141787.1 coordinate 6,141,248, forward strand.
CGTTGTCAGAGGAAATTCGGAATCTGGGTGTGTTGTTTGAGTGTTGACATTCGTTGCACCGTGCCATGCCCAGCACCATCCACAGGTAAAAACGTTATTCAACAGTCTGTGACAATGTAACTGATTGCTAGCACAATTTCTAGTCAGTCTAGCGACCCACAGAGTTCAAGGGCAGCCCATTTCATACGCGGAATCAGCGGTGTATCAAGCGAGGGGGGAACTTGCCCCCCGATGGATTTTTTTAACCAAATATTAGAAAAAATAATATATTCATATTAACGCCACATCATACTGAACGAACCCAAAGCCGCTTTCACTTTTGACTTTGCCCTTCCTTACACCAAAATTTGTATACGCCGCTGCACATATCATTAGATAGCGTCACCGTAATCGTCTCTAGTCACAGTCGCCTTTGCTGAGTATCTTGTGGTCATTTTTAATATAATAGCCTTTGTTTAAATATAATGAGCTTTCAATGAAATGTGAAAACTAATACTTATTTATGCGAGAAAAAAATGTTCGTTTGAAACAAAGCTGCACTTTTTCAAATAAGCCAATACTTTCGTTTTATCCATGTTTAATTCCAGACAAGGATGAAAACAGGTACAGATCCGAGTCTTAATGGAATCTCCAACATTTCCTAGTATATTACCCATAAAGAGCGACGCCAGGGGATCAGCTCTACCTTCTTGGTTGTACAATTACAGATTCTATTGAAAATCACATCCGTGTATAATTTGCATGTCGAGAAAATAAGAGCATTAGTACAGATTAGCACAATACATTAGTAGAATACGGATTATTCTGTTATTAGACACATGTACAGATATACCCTAAGGTTCCATTTCTTTCCCACTGAAGTCCTTAGCTCTCTATTCCTTCTACGTTATATGACATTTTGCGTGAATTGTATGTCTATTTTGTGGACGTGAGCGTCGAAAGCCTACTGGAAGGCAGCATACTTCAACTCATTTGTCGACAGAACAGGGAACTATAATACTGGGTAAATAATACAGGGCACTTCCCTTTTGTAGTAATCTTCAAGGCACAATGAAGTGCAGAACAAAATAAAAATCATTTACTTTGTGCAGTCAATAGAGACTCTTCAAAGAAAGAGTCTCTATTTTATATTTATTTATACACACTCGCCACTTACATCTCAGCTTTCGCGTTTAGGTTATTCAATACTTGCACTACGCCTTTAATACCAAAACGAAATACGCAGCTGAAAAAAACCCTTACAGCTTTGGTCGACCACCATGGCCCGATATGTACAAAGATTGGAACGCAGGTTTTCTTATCAGTGATCAGAATTCTTTCACGTTGGCCCCAAGCGTCAACGGCCCTACAAATGAGTGAAATTTTTCTTATCTTTTATTGTTCCCTTTTTGCCAAAGGAACGCATGTGTTCCATTGTGGCATCTCACTGTAGGGCGTGGCACTGCATTGTATGCAGTTTCCTACACCGTCTTCAAACCTTGAGCAAGTACACACGGCATAAGTGAACAGTCAGCAACGTCTATGTGTGAAAGTGCAATACTCATTCTTTCGATTGACCTAGGAGCCCAACTATCGGTACAAAATCCTCTTTGGAGAGACATTGTTCAGTGTGTCAGGATGTATGGATAAACGGAGCAACATTCAAAAAGACCCTGGTTGCCTGGCAATTCGAGTCATGTCCATCCAGAGCAGACGCTTTTAAGTTCAGCAGCATACAGGGGCAGGGCAACATAGACGAGTAGAGACTTTACTGCCGTGGCGAACTAACCCTGCCTGCTGAGTGGCGGTGTGTGTAAATCCGATTGTCGGTCTGCTTATCACAACATTGAAGAAGTAAGATGGTTCTCTTTGTCGTGACAGCCCTTGCTACAGACCCAACATTCGTCCGACCCTGACGTTTGATCTTTATGATTGCGTGGCCTCACTCGGTGTAAGGACCCCATTTGGACCCAGCTGCGGTCATTGGTGTTCACAGTGTCCTCGTCTAAGGATTTTTCCGCCATGATGTGAAGAGTAAGAGAGAGTACAGTGACCTCGTTCTCAAAGTACGATGAGTAACCCTTAAAATCCCGGCAAAAAAAAGGACCTGGAATAGCCGTAATGCACTAGGCTGAGCTTCCAGGCGATCGCAGTCACGGCGATCAAGAGTTCTACAGAAATGATTCTCGCATGCAGCGCCAGTTGAAAACGCCCTTGACTAGAACTTTCGGGGCTTCACGCAGATAATTGCCCCAAATCATAAAAAGGATCAATCAGCTCAGTTTAGTCTCTTAGAGAATTAGTTAGGATATAACCTCTACAGATGTTTAATATGTGTTTTCATGGCCAATGTGGAAAGAGTTCCATATAGAGACGCAACTTGACACACACACACACGTGCACAAACCCTGTGAGACTGGTCTGAGAAATTTTAATTGTTTTCTAAATAAACTACTTGTTTTTCCTCCTTAATCGAACTTTTCTGAACGTGTTTTTTGCATTCTGAAATCCAATAGGTCACGTTAGGAACAATTACTGGCGTCCGTAATATGAAACTGTCCCCGCCAATTTCAACAAAACGTCGTCCATTTTAACACAAGGCCAATCTAAATTCCTTTCAAAAAGAATTTTTCTCCACACAAAACATCCCCAAAAGAATGGTCGTACGTTCCTTGTTCCATTTTGTACTGAAATTCCCGATTAGTCTGCACATTATTGGTAATCTTGGTAGCATCTGTAAGGCCGCATTTGCCTCTTCCCATTGATGTAAGTTTCATATTCATATTTGTTTTAGTTATGAAATTATTAGCAAAAGAAGGCAGAAGTTCTGGTTTTGCTGCTTGCTATTTTTCTGGATTTCCCGCATTGTCTACATATTACATGTCGTGTTCCCGTCCAACGCTGGCTACATATATTGCCTCATAAAAGACCTAAAAATTGATCAAATCTGCAAATCTTGGTGGCACCTAAAAGGTAGTATGTTCCTCTTTCCATTGATGTAAGTTTCATAATCAGATTCGTTTTAGTGAGGAAAAAATTAACAAAAGAAGTCAGAAATTCTGGTTTTGCTGCTTCCTCTTTTCTGGGATTCCAGCTTTGTCTGCACATTACAGGTCGTTTTCCCGTCCAAGTTGGCTACACATATCGCCTCATTAAAGACCCGGAATCTTTCCAATCTGCAATTTGTGGTGGCATCTGAAAGCTTGTATCTTCTTCTTCCATTGATGTAAGTTTCATATTCAGATTCCTTGTGGGTAGGAAAATATATTAAGTTCTGGTCTTGCTGCTTGCTATTTGTCTGGAATTCCCGCTTTGTCTCCGCATTACAGGTCGTGTTCCCGTCCAACGTTGGCTACATATATCGCTTTATGAAAGACCTGGAAATCCTTCAAATCTGCAAATCGTGGTGACATCTGAAAGGTCGACTGTTCCTCTTTCCATTGATGTAAGTTTCATATTCAGATTCGTTGTGGTTAGGAAAATATAAGCAAAAGAAAGCAGAAGTTCTGGTCTTGCTGCTTGCTATTTGTCTGGAATTCCCGCTTTGTCTCCGCATTACAGGTCGTGTTCCAGTCCAACGTTGGTTACATATATCGCTTTATGAAAGACCTGGAAATCCTTCAAATCTGCAAATCGTGGTGGCATCTGAAAGGTTGCATGTTATTCTTTCCATTGATGTAAGATTCATATTCAGTTTCGTTGTGGTTAGGAAAATATTTGCAAAAGAAGGCAGAAGTTCTGGTCTTGCTGCTTGCTATTGTCTGGATTCCCGCTTTGTCTGCACATATACAGGTCGTGTTCCCGTCCAACTTTGGCTAAATATATCACCTCATAAAAGACCTGGAAATCCTTCAAATCTGGAAATCGTGGTGGCATCTGAAAGGTCGAATGTTCCTCTTTTTATTGATGTAAGTTTCATATTGAGATTTGTTGTGGTTAGGAAAATATTTGCAAAAGAAGGCAGGAGTTCTGGTCTTGCTGCTTGCTATTTGTCTGGAATTCCCGCTTTGTCTGCGCATTACAGGTCGTGTTTGCGTCCAAAGTTGGCTACATATATCGCTTAATAAAAGACCTGGAAATCCTTCAAATCTGCGAATTGTGGTGACATCTGAAAGGTCAAATGTTCTTCTTTCCATCGATGTAAGGTTTATATTCAGATTCGTTGTGGTTAGGAAAATATGAGCAAAAGAAGGCAAAAGTTCTGGTCTTGCTTGTTGCTATTTTTTCTCGAATTCCCACTTTGTCTGCACATTACAGGTCGTGTTCCCGTCCAACGTTGGCTACATATATCGGCCCATAAAATACCTGGAAATCCTTCAAATCTGCAAATCGTGGTGGCATCTGAAAGGTCGCATGTTCCTCTTTCCATTGATGTAAGTTTCATATTCAGAGTCGTTGTGGTTAGGAAAATATTTGCAAAAGAAGGCAGGAGTTCTGGTCTTGCTGCTTGCTATTTGTCTGGAATTCCCGCTTTGTCTGCCCATTACAGGTCGTGTTCCCGTCCAACTTTGGCTAAATATATCACCTCATAAAAGACCTGGAAATCCTTCAAATCTGCAAATCGTGGTGGCATCTGAAAGGTCGCATGTTCCTCTTTTTGTTGATGTAAGTTTCATATTCAGATTCGTTGTAGTTAGGAAAATATTTGCAAAAGTTCCGGTCTTGCTGCTTGCTATTTGTCTGGAATTTCCGCTTTGTCTGCGCATTACAGGTCGTGTTCCCGTTCAAAGTTTGCTACCTATATCGCCTCATAAAAGACCTGGAAATCCTTCAAATCTCCAAATCGTGGTGGCATCTGAAAGGTTGTATCTTCCTCTCTCCATTCATGTAAGTTTCATATTCAGATTCGTTGTAGTTAGGAAATAATTAGCAAAAGAAGGCAGAAGTTCTGGTCTTGCTGCTTGCTATTTGTCTGGAATTCCCGCTTTGTCTCCGTATTACAGGTCGTGTTCCCATCAAATGTTGGCTAGATATATCGCCTTATAAACGACCTGAAAATCCTTCAAATCTGCAAATTAAGGTTGCATCTGAAAGGTTTTATGTTCCTCTTTCCATTAATGCAAGTGTCATATTCAGATTCGTTGCAGGTAGGAAAATATTAGCAAAAGAAGGCAGAAGTTCTGGTTTTGCTTCTTGCTATTTTTCTGGAATTCCTGCTTTGTCTGCACATTATAGGTCGTGTTCCCGTCCAAAGTTGGCTACATATATCGCTTCATGAAAGACCTGGAAATCCTTCAAATCTCCAAATAGTGGTGGCATCTGAAAGCTTGTATCTTCCTCTTTCCATTGATGTAAGTTTCATATTCAGTTTCGTTGTAGTTTGCAAAATATTAGCAAAAAAGAGCAGAAGTTCTGCTTTTGCTTTTTGCTATTTTTCTGGAATTCCTGCTTTGTCTGCACATTACAGGTCGTGTTCCCGTCGAACTTTGGCTAAATATATTACCTCATAAAAGACCTGGAAATCCTTCAAATCTGCAAATCTTGGTGGCATCTGAAAGGTTGCATGTTCCTCTTTCCATTGATGTAAGATTCATATTCAGATTCGTTGTGGTTAGGAAAATATTTGCAAAAGAAAGCAGAAGTTCTGGTCTTGCTGCTTGCTATTTGTCTGGAATTCCCGCTTCGTCTCCGCATTACAGGTCGTGTTCCCGTCCAACGTTGGCTACATATATCGCTTTATGAAAGACCTGGAAATCCTTCAAATCTGCAAATCGTGGTGGCATCTGAAAGGTTGCATGTTCTTCTTTCCATTGATGTAAGATTCATATTCAGATTCGTTGTGGTTAGGAAAATATTTGCAAAAGAAGGCAGAAGTTCTGGTCTTGCTGCTTGCTATTTGTTTGGAATTCCCGCTTTGTCTGTGCATTACAGGTTGTATTCCCGTCCAACGTTGGCTATATATATCATCTCAGAAAAGACCTGGAAATCCTTCAAATCATCAAAATTCATGTAAGTTTCATATTCAGAGTCGTTGTGGTTAGGAAAATATTTGCAAAAGAAGGCAGGAGTTCTGGTCTTGCTGCTTGCTATTTGTCTGGAATTCCCGCTTTGTATGCGCATTACAGGTCGTGTTCGCGTCCAAAGTTGGCTACATATATCGCTTCATAAAATACCTGGAAATTCTTCAAATCTGCAATTCATGGTGGCATCTTAAAGCTTGTATCTTCCTCTGTCCATTGACGTAAGTTTCATATTCAGTTTCGTTGTAGTTAGCAAAATAGTAGCAAGGAAGGCAGAAGTTCTGGTTTTGCTTCTTGCTATTTTTCTGGAATTCCTGCTTTGTCTGCACATTACAGGTCGTGTTCCCGTCCAAAGTTGGCTACATATATCGCTTCATGAAAGACCTGGAAATCCTTCAAATCTCCAAATCGTGGTGGCATCTGAAAGCTTGTATCTTCCTCTTTCCATTGATGTAAGTTTCATATTCAGTTTCGTTGTAGTTTGCAAAATATTAGAAAAAGAGGGCAGAAGTTCTGCTTTTGCTTCTTGCTATTTTTCTTGAATTCCTGCTTTGTCTGCACATTACAGGTCGTGTTCCCGTCCAACTTTTGCTAAATATATTACCTCATAAAAGACCTGGAAATCCTTCAAATCTGCAAATCTTGGTGGCATCTGAAAGGTTGGATGTTCCTCCTTCCATTGATGTAAGATTCATATTCAGATTCGTTGTGGTTAGGAAAATATTTGCAAAAGAAAGCAGAAGTTCTGGTCTTGCTGCTTGCTATTTGTCTGGAATTCCCGCTTTGTCTCCGCATTACAGGTCGTGTTCCCGTCCAACGTTGGCTACATATATCGCTTTATGAAAGACCTGGAAATCCTTCAAATCTGCAAATCGTGGTGGCATCTGAAAGGTTGCATGTTCTTCTTTCCATTGATGTAAGATTCATATTCAGATTCGTTGTGGTTAGGAAAATATTTGCAAAAGAAGGCAGAAGTTCTGGTCTTGCTGCTTGCTATTTGTTTGGAATTCCCGCTTTGTCTGTGCATTACATGTTGTATTCCCGTCCAACGTTGGCTATATATATCACCTCAGAAAAGACCTGGAAATCCTTCAAATCATCAAAATTGATGTAAGTTTCATATTCAGAGTCGTTGTGGTTAGGAAAATGTTTGCAAAAGAAGGCAGGAGTTCTGGTCTTGCTGCTTGCTATTTGTCTGGAATTCCCGCTTTGTCTGCGCATTACAGGTCGTGTTCGCGTCCAAAGTTGGCTACATATATCGCTTCATAAAAGACCTGGAAATTCTTCAAATCTGCAATTCATGGTGGCATCTTAAAGCTTGTATCTTCCTCTGTCCATTGACGTAAGTTTCATATTCAGTTTCGTTGTAGTTAGCAATATAGTAGCAAGGAAGGCAGAAGTTCTGGTTTTGCTTCTTGCTATTTTTCTGGAATTCCTGCTTTGTCTGCACATTACAGGTCGTGTTCCCGTCCAAAGTTGGCTACATATATCGCTTCATGAAAGACCTGGAAATCCTTCAAATCTCCAAATCGTGGTGGCATCTGAAAGCTTGTATCTTCCTCTTTCCATTGATGTAAGTTTCATATTCAGTTTCGTTGTAGTTTGCAAAATATTAGAAAAAGAGGGCAGAAGTTCTGCTTTTGCTTCTTGCTATTTTTCTTGAATTCCTGCTTTGTCTGCACATTACAGGTCGTGTTCCCGTCCAACTTTTGCTAAATATATCACTTCATAAAAGACCTGGAAATCCTTCAAATCTGCAATTCGTGATGGCATCTGAAAGCTTGTATCTTCCTCTTTCCATTGATGTAAGTTTCATATTCAGATTCGTTGTACTTCGGAAAATATTAGCAAAAGAAGGCAGAAGTTTTGGTCTTGCTGCTTGCTATTTGTCAGGAATTCCCACTTTGTCTGCACATTACAAGTCGTGTACCCGCCGAAAGTTGGTTACATATATCGCCTTATAAAAGACCTGGAAACCCTTTAAATCTGCAAATCTTGGTGGCATCTAAAAGGTTGCATGTTCCTCTTTCCATTGATGTAAGTTTCATATTCAGATTCGTTGTGGTTAGGAAAATATTTGCAAAAGAAGGCAGAAGTTCTGGTCTTGCTGCTTGCTATTTGTCTGGAATTCCCGCTTTGTCTGCACATTACAGGTCGTATTCCTGTCCAAAGTTGGCTATATATATCACCTCAGAAAAGACCTGGAAATCCTTCAAATCATCAAAATTGATGTAAGTTTCATATTCAGAGTCGTTGTGGTTAGGAAAATATTTGCAAAAGAAGGCAGGAGTTCTGGTCTTGCTGCTTGCTATTTGTCTGGAATTCCCGCTTTGTCTCCGTATTACAGGTCGTGTTCCCATCAAATGTTGGCTAGATATATCGCCTTATAAATGACCTGAAAATCCTTCAAATCTGCAAATTATGGTTGCATCTGAAAGGTTTTATGTTCCTCTTTCCATTAATGCAAGTGTCATATTCAGATTCCTTGCAGGTAGGAAAATATTAGCAAAAGAAGGCAGAAGTTCTGGTTTTGCTTCTTGCTGTTTTTCTGGAATTCCTGCTTTGTCTGCACATTACAGGTCGTGTTCCCGTCGAACTTTGGCTAAATATATTACCTCATAAAAGACCTGGAAATCCTTCAAATCTGCAAATCTTGGTGGCATCTGAAAGGTTGCATGTTCCTCTTTCCATTGATGTAAGATTCATATTCAGATTCGTTGTGGTTAGGAAAATATTTGCAAAAGAAAGCAGAAGTTCTGGTCTTGCTGCTTGCTATTTGTCTGGAATTCCCGCTTTGTCTCCGCATTACAGGTCGTGTTCCCGTCCAACGTTGGCTACATATATCGCTTTATGAAAGACCTGGAAATCCTTCAAATCTGCAAATCGTGGTGGCATCTGAAAGGTTGCATGTTTTTCTTTCCATTGATGTAAGATTCATATTCAGATTCGTTGTGGTTAGGAAAATATTTGCAAAAGAAGGCAGAAGTTCTGGTCTTGCTGCTTGCTATTTGTTTGGAATTCCCGCTTTGTCTGTGCATTACATGTTGTATTCGCGTCCAACGTTGGCTATATATATCACCTCAGAAAAGACCTGGAAATCCTTCAAATCATCAAAATTGATGTAAGTTTCATATTCAGAGTCGTTGTGGTTAGGAAAATGTTTGCAAAAGAAGGCAGGAGTTCTGGTCTTGCTGCTTGCTATTTGTCTGGAATTCCCGCTTTGTCTGCGCATTACAGGTCGTGTTTGCGTCCAAAGTTGGCTACATATATCGCTTCATAAAAGACCTGGAAATTCTTCAAATCTGCGATTCATGGTGGCATCTTAAAGCTTGTATCTTCCTCTGTCCATTGACGTAAGTTTCATATTCAGTTTCGTTGTAGTTAGCAAAATAGTAGCAAGGAAGGCAGAAGTTCTGGTTTTGCTTCTTGCTATTTTTCTGGAATTCCTGCTTTGTCTGCACATTACAGGTCGTGTTCCCGTCCAAAGTTGGCTACATATATCGCTTCATGAAAGACCTGGAAATCCTTCAAATCTCCAAATCGTGGTGGCATCTGAATGCTTGTATATTCCTCTTTCCATTGATGTAAGTTTCATATTCAGTTTCGTTGTAGTTTGCAAAATATTAGCAAAAGAGGGCAGAAGTTCTGCTTTTGCTTCTTGCTATTTTGCTTGAATTCCTGCTTTGTCTGCACATTACAGGTCGTGTTCCCGTCCAACTTTGGCTAAATATATTACCTCATAAAAGACCTGGAAATCCTTCAAATCTGCAAATCTTGGTGGCATCTGAAAGGTTGGATGTTCCTCTTTCCATTGATGTAAGATTCATATTCAGATTCGTTGTGGTTAGGAAAATATTTGCAAAAGAAAGCAGAAGTTCTGGTCTTGCTGCTTGCTATTTGTCTGGAATTCCCGCTTTGTCTCCGCATTACAGGTCGTGTTCCCGTCCAACGTTGGCTACATATATCGCTTTATGAAAGACCTGGAAATCCTTCAAATCTGCAAATCGTGGTGGCATCTGAAAGGTTGCATGTTCTTCTTTCCATTGATGTAAGATTCATATTCAGATTCGTTGTGGTTAGGAAAATATTTGCAAAAGAAGGCAGAAGTTCTGGTCTTGCTGCTTGCTATTTGTTTGGAATTCCCGCTTTGTCTGTGCATTACAGGTTGTATTCCCGTCCAACGTTGGCTATATATATCACCTCAGAAAAGACCTGGAAATCCTTCAAATCATCAAAATTGATGTAAGTTTCATATTCAGAGTCGTTGTGGTTAGGAAAATATTTGCAAAAGAAAGCAAAAGTTCTGGTCTTGCTGCTTGCTATTTGTCTGGAATTCCCGCTTTGTCTGCAGATTACAGATCGTGTTCCTGTACTAAGTTGGCTACACATATCGCTTCATAAAAGACCTGGAAATCCTTCAAATCTGCAAATCGTGGTGTCATTTGAAAGGTCGCTTGTTCCTCTTTCCATTGATGTAAGTTTCATTTTCAGAGTCATTGTGGTTAGGAAAATATTCGCAAAAGAAGGCAGGAGTTCTGGTCTTGCTGCTTGCTATTTGTCTGGAATTCCCGCTTGGTCTGCCCATTACAGGTCGTGTTCCCGTCCAACTTTGGCTAAATATATCACCTCATAAAAGACCTGGGAATCCTTCAAATCTGCAATTCGTGGTGGCATCTTAAAGCTTGTATCTTCCTCTTTCCATTGATGTGAGTTTCATATTCAGATTTGTTGCAGTTAGGAAAATATTCGCAAAAGAAGGCAGAATCTCTGGTCTTACTGCTTGCTATTTGTCAGGAATTCCCGCTTTGTCTGCACATTACAGGTTGTGTTCCCGTACAAAGTTGGCTACGTATATCGCTTCATAAAAGACCTGGAAATCCTTCAAATCTGCAAATCTTGGTGGCATCTAAAAGGTCGCATGTTCCTCTTTCCATTGATGTAAGTTTCATATTCAGATTCGTTGTGGTTAGGAAAATATTAGCAAAAGAAGGCAGAAGTTCTGGTCTTGATGCTTGCTATTTGTCTGGAATTCCCGCTTTGTCTGCACATTACAGGTCGTGTTCCCGTTCAAAGTTGGCTACATATATCACCTCATAAAAGACCTGGAAATCCTTTAAATCTGCAAATCGTGGTGGCATCTGAAAGGTCGCATGTTCCTCTTTTTGTTGATATAAGTTTCATATTCAGATTCGTTGTAGTTAGGAAAATATTTGCAAAAGTTCCAGTCTTGCTGCTTGCTATTTGTCTGGAATTCCCGCTTTGTCTCCGTATTACAGGTCGTGTTCCCATCAAATGTTGGCTAGATATATCGCCTTATAAACGACCTGAAAATCCTTCAAATCTGCAAATTAAGGTTGCATCTGAAAGGTTTTATGTTCCTCTTTCCATTAATGCAAGTGTCATATTCAGATTCGTTGCAGGTAGGAAAATATTAGCAAAAGAAGGCAGAAGTTCTGGTTTTGCTTCTTGCTATTTTTCTGGAATTCCTGCTTTGTCTGCACATTATAGGTCGTGTTCCCGTCCAAAGTTGGCTACATATATCGCTTCATGAAAGACCTGGAAATCCTTCAAATCTCCAAATCGTGGTGGCATCTGAAAGCTTGTATCTTCCTCTTTCCATTGATGTAAGTTTAATATTCAGTTTCGTTGTAGTTTGCAAAATATTAGCAAAAGAGGGCAGAAGTTCTGCTTTTGCTTCTTGCTATTTTTCTGGAATTCCTGCTTTGTCTGCACATTACAGGTCGTGTTCCCGTCCAACTTTGGCTAAATATATTACCTCATAAAAGACCTGGAAATCCTTCAAATCTGCAAATCTTGGTGGCATCTGAAAGGTCGCTTGTTCCTCTTTCCATTGATGTAAGGTTCATATTCAGATTCGTTGTGGTTAGGAAAATATTTGCAAAAGAAGGCAGAAGTTCTGGTCTTGCTGCTTGCTATTGTCTGGAATTCCCGCTTTGTCTGCGCATATACTGGTCGTGTTCCCGTCCAACTTTGGCTAAATATATCACCTCATAAAAGACCTGGAAATCCTTTAAATCTGCAAATCGTGGTGGCATCTGAAAGGTCGCATGTTCCTCTTTTTGTTGATGTAAGTTTCATATTCAGATTCGTTGTAGTTAGGAAAATATTTGCAAAAGTTCCGGTCTTGCTGCTTGCTATTTGTCTGGAATTCCCGCTTTGTCTCCGTATTACAGGTCGTGTTCCCATCAAATGTTGGCTAGATATATCGCCTTATAAACGACCTGAAAATCCTTCAAATCTGCAAATTAAGGTTGCATCTGAAAGGTTTTATGTTCCTCTTTCCATTAATGCAAGTGTCATATTCAGATTCGTTGCAGGTAGGAAAATATTAGCAAAAGAAGGCAGAAGTTCTGGTTTTGCTTCTTGCTATTTTTCTGGAATTCCTGCTTTGTCTGCACATTATAGGTCGTGTTCCCGTCCAAAGTTGGCTACATATATCGCTTCATGAAAGACCTGGAAATCCTTCAAATCTCCAAATCGTGGTGGCATCTGAAAGCTTGTATCTTCCTCTTTCCATTGATGTAAGTTTCATATTCAGTTTCGTTGTAGTTTGCAAAATATTAGCAAAAGAGGGCAGAAGTTCTGCTTTTGCTTCTTGCTATTTTTCTGGAATTCCTGCTTTGTCTGCACATTACAGGTCGTGTTCCCGTCCAACTTTGGCTATATATATTACCTCATAAAAGACCTGGAAATCCTTCAAATCTGCAATTCGTGGTGGCATCTTAAAGCTTGTATCTTCCTCTTTCCATTGATGTGAGTTTCATATTCAGATTTGTTGCAGTTAGGAAAATATTTGCAAACGAAGGCAGAAGTTCTGGTTTTGCTTCTTGCTATTTTTCTGGAATTCCTGCTTTGTCTGCGCATTACAGGTCGTGTTCCCGTCCAAAGTTGGCTACATATATCGCTTCATGAAAGACCTGGAAATCCTTCAAATCTGCAAATCTTGGTGGCATCTGAAAGGTCGCTTGTTCCTCTTTCCATTGATGTAAGGTTCATATTCAGATTCGTTGTGGTTAGGAAAATATTTGCAAAAGAAGGCAGAAGTTCTGGTCTTGCCGCTTGCTATTTGTTTGGAATTCCCGCTTTGTCTGTGCATTACATGTTGTATTCCCGTCCAACGTTGGCTATATATATCACCTCAGAAAAGACCTGGAAATCCTTCAAATCATCAAAATTGATGTAAGTTTCATATTCAGAGTCGTTGTGGTTAGGAAAATATTTGCAAAAGAAGGCAGGAGTTCTGGTCTTGCTGCTTGCTATTTGTCTGGAATTCCCGCTTTGTCTGCACATTACAGGTCGTGTTCGCGTCCAAAGTTGGCTACATATATCGCTTCATAAAAGACCTGGAAATCCTTCAAATCTGCAATTCATGGTGGCATCTTAAAGCTTGTATCTTCCTCTTTCCATTGACGTAAGTTTCATATTCAGTTTCGTTGTAGTTAGCAAAATAGTAGCAAAGAAGGCAGAAGTTCTGCTTTTGCTTCTTGCTATTTTTCTGGAATTCCTGCTTTGTCTGCACATTACAGGTCGTGTTCCCGTCCAACTTTGGCTATATATATTACCTCATAAAAGACCTGGAAATCCTTCAAATCTGCAATTCGTGGTGGCATCTTAAAGCTTGTATCTTCCTCTTTCCATTGATGTGAGTTTCATATTCAGATTTGTTGCAGTTAGGAAAATATTTGCAAACGAAGGCAGAAGTTCTGGTTTTGCTTCTTGCTATTTTTCTGGAATTCCTGCTTTGTCTGCACATTACAGGTCGTGTTCCCGTCCAAAGTTGGCTACATATATCGCTTCATGAAAGACCTGGAAATCCTTCAAATCTGCAAATCTTGGTGGCATCTGAAAGGTCGCTTGTTCCTCTTTCCATTGATGTAAGGTTCATATTCAGATTCGTTGTGGTTAGGAAAATATTTGCAAAAGAAGGCAGAAGTTCTGGTCTTGCCGCTTGCTATTTGTTTGGAATTCCCGCTTTGTCTGTGCATTACATGTTGTATTCCCGTCCAACGTTGGCTATATATATCACCTCAGAAAAGACCTGGAAATCCTTCAAATCATCAAAATTGATGTAAGTTTCATATTCAGAGTCGTTGTGGTTAGGAAAATATTTGCAAAAGAAGGCAGGAGTTCTGGTCTTGCTGCTTGCTATTTGTCTGGAATTCCCGCTTTGTCTGCACATTACAGGTCGTGTTCGCGTCCAAAGTTGGCTACATATATCGCTTCATAAAAGACCTGGAAATCCTTCAAATCTGCAATTCATGGTGGCATCTTAAAGCTTGTATCTTCCTCTTTCCATTGACGTAAGTTTCATATTCAGTTTCGTTGTAGTTAGCAAAATAGTAGCAAAGAAGGCAGAAGTTCTGCTTTTGCTTCTTGCTATTTTTCTGGAATTCCTGCTTTGTCTGCACATTACAGGTCGTGTTCCCGTCCAAAGTTGGCCACATATATCGCTTCATAAAAGACCTGGAAATCCTTCAAATCTGCAAATCGTGGTGACATCTGAAAGGTCGAATGTTCCTCTTTCCATCGATGTAAGGTTCATATTCAGAGTCGTTGTGGTTAGGAAAATATTTGCAAAAGAAGGCAGAAGTTCTGATTTTGCTTCTTGCTATTTTTCTGGAATTCCTGCTTTGTCTGCACATTACAGGTCGTGTTCCCGTCCAAAGTTGGCCACATATATCGCTTCATAAAAGACCTGGAAATCCTTCAAATCTGCAAATCGTGGTGACATCTGAAAGGTCGAATGTTCCTCTTTCCATCGATGTAAGGTTCATATTCAGATTCGTTGTGGTTAGGAAAATATAAGCAAAAGAAGGCAGAAGTTCTGGTCTTGCTTGTTGCTATTTTTTCTCGAATTCCCACTTTGTCTGCACATTACAGGTCGTGTTCCCGTACAAAGTTGGCTACATATATCGGCCCATAAAATACCTGGAAATCCTTCAAATCTGCAAATCTTGGTGGCATCTGAAAGGTCGGATGTTGCTCTTTCCAATGATGTAAGTTTAATATTCAGATTCATTGTGGTTAGGAAGATATTTGCAAAAGAAGGCAGAAGTTCTGGCCTTGCTGCTTGCTATTTGTCAGGAATTCCCGCTTTGTCTGCACATTACAGGTCGTGTTCCGGTACAAAATTGGCTACATATATTGCTTCATAAAAGACCTGGAAATCCTTCAAATCTGCAAATCTTGGTGGCATCTGAAAGGTCGCATGTTCCTCTTTCCATTGATGTAGGTTTCATATTCAGATTCGTTGTGGTTAGGAAAATATTAGCAAAAGAAGGCAAAAGTTCTGGTTTTGCTTCTTGCTATTTGTCTGGAATTCCCGCTTTGTCTGCGCATTACAGGTCGTGTTCGCGTCCAAATTTGGCAACATATATCTCTTCATAAAAGACCTGGAAATCCTTCAAATCTGCAAATCTTGGTGACATCTGAAAAGTCGCATGTTCGTCTTCCAATTGATGTAAGTTTCATATTCAGAGTCGTTGTGGTTAGGAAATTATTTGCAAAAGAAGGCAGGAGTTCTGGTCTTGCTGCTTGCTATTTGTCTGGAATTCCCGCTTTGTCTGCACATTACAGGTCGTGTTCCCGTCCAACGTTCCCTACATGTATCACCTCATAAAAGACCTGGAAATCCTTCAAATCTGCAAATCTTGACGGCATCTAAAAGGTCGCATGTCCCTCTTTCCATTGATGTAAGTTTCATATCCAGATTCGTTGTGGTTGGGAAAATATTTGCAAAAGAAGGCAGAAGTTCTGGTCTTGGTGCTTACTATTTGTCAGAAATTCCCGCTTTGTCTGCACATTACAGGTCGTGTTCCCGTACAAAATTGGCTACATATATTACTTCATAAAAGACCTGGAAATCCTTCAAATCTGCAAATCTTGGTGACATCTGAAAGGTCGAATGTTCTTCTTTCCATTGATGTAAGGTTCATATTCAGATTCGTTGTGGTTAGGAAAATATTTGCAAAAGATGGCAGAAGTTCTGGTCTTGCTGCTTGCTATTTGGCTGGAATTCCCGCTTTGTCTGCGCATTACAGGTCGTGTTCCTGTCCAACATTGGCTACCTGAATTGCCTCATAAAAAACCTTTAAAATCTTCAAATCTCCAAATCTTGGTGGCATCTGAAAGGTCGCATGTTCCTCTTTCCATTGATGTAAGTTTCATATTCAGATTCGTTGTGGTTAGGAAAATATTTGGTAAAGAAGGCAGAAGTTCTGGTCTTGCTTGTTGCTATTTGTCAGGAATTCCCGCTTTGTCTGCACATTACAGGTCGTGTTCCCGTCCAAAGTTGGCTACATATATCGTCCCATAAAATACCTGGAAATCCTTCAAATCTGCAAATCTTGGTGGCATCTTAAAGGTCGCATGTTCCTCTTTCCATTGATGTAAGTTTATATTCAGAGTCGTTGTGGTTAGGAAAATATATGCAAACGAATGCAGGAGTTCTGGTCTTGCTGCTTGCTATTGTCCGAAATTCCCGCTTTGTCTGCGCATATACAGGTCGTGTTCCCGTCCAACGTTGGCTACATATATCGCTTTATGAAAGACCTGGAAATCCTTCAAATCTGCAAATCTTGGTGGCATCTGAAAGGTTTTATGTTCTTCTTTCCATTGATGTAAGTTTCATATTCAGATTCGTTGTGGTTAGGAAAATATTAGCAAAAGAAGGCAGAAGTTCTGGTCTTGCTTGTTGCTATTTGGCTGGAATTCCCGCTTTGTCTGCGCATTACAGGTCGTGTTCCAGTCCAAAAAAACCTACACGTATCACCTCATAAAAGACCTGGAAATTATTTAAATCTGCAATTCGTGGTGGCATCTGAAAACTGGTATCTTCCTCTATCCATTGATGTTACTTTTATATTCCGATTCGTTGTGGTTAGGAAAATATTTGCAAAAGAAGGCAGAAGTTCTGGTCTTGCTTGTTGCTATTTGTCAGGAATTCCCGCTTTGTCTGCACATTACAGGTCATGTTCCCGTACAAAGTTGGCTACATATATCGGCCCATAAAATACCTGGAAATCCTTCAAATCTGCACATCTTGGTGGCATCTGAAAGGTTGAATGTTCCTCTTTCCAATGATGTAAGTTTCATATTCATATTCGTTGTGGTTAGCAAAATATTCGCAAAAGAAGGCAGAATCTCTGGTCTTACTGCTTGCTATTTGTCAGGAATTCCCGCTTTGTCTGCACATTACAGGTCGTGTTCCCGTCCAACGTTGACTACATGTAACACCTCATAAAAGACCTGGAAATCCTTCAATTCTGCAAATAGTGGTGGCATCTAAAAGCTGGTATCTTCCTCTTTCCATTGATGTAAGTTTCATATTCAGATTCGTTGTGGTTAGGAAAATATTAGCAAAATAAGGCAGAAGTTCTGGTCTTGCTTGTTGCTATTTGTCAGGAATTCCCGCTTTAACTGCACATTACAGGTCGTGTTCCCGTACAAAGTTGGCTACATATATCGGCCCATAAAAAACCTGGAAATCCTTCAAATCTGCACATCTTGGTGGCATCTGAAAGGTCGCATGTTCCTCTTTCCAATGATGTAAGTTTCATATTCAGATTCGTTGTGGTTAGGAAAATATTTGCAAAAGATGGCAGAAGTTCTGGTCTTGCTGCTTGCTATTTGGCTGGAATTCCCGCTTTGTCTGCGCATTACAGGTCGTGTTCCCGGCCAAAGTTTCCTACATGTATCACCTCATAAAAGACCTGAAAATCATTTAAATCTGCAATTCGTGGTGGCATCTAAAAGCTGGTATCTTCTTCTTTCCATTGATGTTAGTTTCATATTCAGATTCGTTGTGGTTTGGAAAATATTTGAATAGAAGGCAAAAGTTCTGGTCTTGCTGCTTGCTATTTTTCAGGAATTCCCGCTTTGTCTGCACGTTACAGGTCGTGTTCCCGTACAAATTTGGCTACATATATTGGCCCATAAGATACCTGGAAATCCTTCAAATCTGCAAATCTTGGTGACATCTGAAAGGTCGCATGTTCCTCTTTCCATTGATGTAAGGTTCATATTCAGATTCGTTGTGGTTAGGAAAATATTTGCAAAAACAGGGAAAAGTTCTGGTCTTGCTGCTTGCTATTTGGCTGGAATTCCCGCTTTGTCTGCGCATTACAGGTCGTGTTCCCGCCCAACGTTCCTTACATGTATCACCTCATAAAAGACCTGGAAATGATTTAAATCTGCTATTTGTGGTGGCATCTGAAAGCTGGTATCTTCCTCTTTCCATTGATGTTAGTTTCATATTCAGATTCGTTGTGGTTAGGAAAATATTTGCAAAAGAAGGCAGAAGTTCTGGTCTTGCTTGTTGCTATTTGTCAGGAATTCCCGCTTTGTCTGCACATTACAGGTTGTGTTCCCGTACAAAGTTGGCTACATATATCGCTTCATAAAAGACCTGGAAATCCTTCAAATCTGCAAATCTTGGTGGCATCTAAAAGGTCGCATGTTCCTCTTTCCATTGATGTAAGTTTAATATTCAGATTCGTTGTGGTTAGGAAAATATTTGCAAAAGAAGGCAGAAGTTCTGGTCTTGATGCTTGCTATTTGTCTGGAATTCCCGCTTTGTCTGCGTATTAAAGGTTGTGTTCCCGTCCAACGTTGGCTACATATATTGGCCCATAAAATACATGGAAATCCTTCAATTCTGCAAATAGTGGTGGCATCTAAAAGCTGGTATCTTCCTCTTTCCATTGATGTTTGTTTCATATTCAGGTTCGTTGTGGTTAGGAAAATATTTGCAAAAGAAGGCAAAAGTTCTGGTCTTGCTGCTTGCTATTTGTCAGGAATTCCCGCTTTGTCTGCGTATTAAAGGTTGTGTTCCCGTACAACGTTCCCTACATGTATCACCTTCGCAAAAGAAGGCAGAAGTTCTGGTTTTGATGCTTGCAATTTGTCTGGAATTCCCGGTTTGTCTGCGTATTACAGGTCGTGTTCCCGTCCAAAGTTGGCTACACGTATCACCTCATAAAAGACCTGGAAATTATTTAAATCTGCAATTCGTGGTGGCATCTGAAAACTGGTATCTTCCTCTTTCCATTGATGTTACTTTTATATTCAGATTCGTTGTGGTTAGGAAAATATTTGCAAAAGAAGGCAGAAGTTCTGGTTTTGATGCTTGCTATTTGTCTGGAATTCCTGCTTTGTCTGCGTATTACAGGTTGTGTTCCCATCCAAAGTTGGCTTGTATATCGCCTCATAAAAGACCTGGAAATCCTTCAAATCTGCAAATCTTGGTGGCATCTGAAAGGTTTTATGTTCCTCTTTCCATTGATGTAAGGTTCATATTCAGATTCGTTGTGGTTAGGAAAATATTTGCAAAAGGTGGCAGAGGTTCTGGTCTTGCTGCTTGCTATTTGGCTGGAATTCCCGCTTTGTCTGCGCATTACAGGTCGTGTTCCCGTACAACGTTCCCTACATGTATCACCTCATAAAAGACCTAAAAAATCATTTAAATCTGCAATTCGTGGTGGCATCTAAAAGCTGGTATCTTCCTCTTTCCATTGATGTTTGTTTCATATTCAGATTCGTTGTGGTTAGGAAAATATTTGCAAAAGGTGGCAGAGGTTCTGGTCTTGCTGCTTGCTATTTGGCTGGAATTCCCGCTTTGTCTGCGCATTACAGGTCGTGTTCCCGTACAACGTTCCCTACATGTATCACCTCATAAAAGACCTAAAAAATCATTTAAATCTGCAATTCGTGGTGGCATCTAAAAGCTGGTATCTTCCTCTTTCCATTGATGTTTGTTTCATATTCAGATTCGTTGTGGTTAGGAAAATATTTGCAAAAGGTGGCAGAGGTTCTGGTCTTGCTGCTTGCTATTTGGCTGGAATTCCCGCTTTGTCTGCGCATTACAGGTCGTGTTCCCGTACAACGTTCCCTACATGTATCACCTCATAAAAGACCTAAAAAATCATTTAAATCTGCAATTCGTGGTGGCATCTAAAAGCTGGTATCTTCCTCTTTCCATTGATGTTTCTTTCATATTTAGATTCGTTGTGGTTAGGAAAATATTTGCAAAAGAAGGCAAAAGTTCTGGTCTTGCTGCTTGCTATTTGTCAGGAATTCCCGCTTTGTCTGCACGTTACAGGTCGTGTTCCCATCCAAAGTTGGCTACATATATCGCTTCATACAAGACCTGGAAATTATTTAAATCTGCAATTCGTTGTGGCATCTGAAAACTGGTATCTTCCTCTTTCCATTGATGTTACTTTTATATTCAGATTCGTTGTGGTTAGGAAAATATTTGCAAAAGAAGGCAGAAGTTCTGGTTTTGATGCTTGCTATTTGTATCTGTATCTTCCTCTTTCCATTGATGTTTGTTTCATATTTAGATTCGTTGTGGTTAGGAAAATATTTGCAAAAGAAGGCAAAAGTTCTGGTCTTGCTGCTTGCTATTTGTCAAGAATTCCCGCTTTGTCTGCACGTTACAGGTCGTGTTCCCATCCAAAGTTGGCTACATATATCGCTTCATACAAGACCTGGAAATTCTTCAAATCTGCAAATCTTGGTGGCATCTAAAAGGTCGCATGTTCCTCTTTCCATTGATGTAAGTTTGATATTCAGATTCGTTGTGGTTAGGAAAATATTTGCAAAAGGTGGCAGAGGTTCTGGTCTTGCTGCTTGCTATTTGCCTGAAATTCCCGCTTTGTCTGCGCATTACAGGTCGTGTTC